>NC_142516.1:57308125-58048750 GCF_057876585.1 Rhinolophus sinicus
TTTTCCCATTTTTCAAATGAGGACATTACCTGTCTAACTATATTATAAAAATATTAAAGACAGAGAAAATAAAAGTAATATTGACCACTATGATATACATAATATGTATCCTTTGTCTCTGTACTGACCACATGGACTTTCTAAAAGAGAGAAAAACAATAATGATAAAAAAATTCAATTTTATTTTATACACGTACCCCTCATCCTTCCCCTAAAATGGCAGTGGAAATTGGTTCTCTTAATGTTTAAGTTACAGTGATTTGTCCAGGCCAGGATATCCTGGTAATCACAGCCCTGGCAGGAGACAGCCAGTCCTCCTGTTAATACCTTCCCTCTTCAGCCCACCCTGCAGTGTCAACTAAACCTATTTAGAGTCCTTCTTCTGGCAAAGAGTCTCTTATTCATATTGTTAGTTCATGGAATTGGAAAGGACATATAATTTTTATTTGTTAATTTCTGGGTTGAGACAGTAGTATATTTAAGACATATCCTCAGAATTAAGAAGAGGTAAAATAATGGGCAAGATAAGAGGAGTAAAAGGGAGAGTGATTCAGAATACGTGGTGGCCTACTTGATCTCCAACGACAAAGGAATCATTTCACAGAATTCTTTTTTTAAATATATGCTCCACTTTAAGAGATGGGACAGAATATACTCCTCCCCCAAATGAGCATCACTGAAATGGGATTTGGGTTTATATATTCTTTCATAAGGCCCTAGTGTGCTCCACCACCTTCCTGATGTGATATGTATAATGCGGTGTTTGCTCTCCTGGTTCATACCCCTCACTGATATTATAGAATCACGTGAGGAATATGGAAGCTCTTCTACAGCACACTTAAGATACCTATCCTCAATCACTGTGCATATAGGCCATGGGCAGCAGGAAGCATCTACACAGACTAGATAAGAAAAAAAAAAAAGTGAAAATAAGGAAAACGCATATCAAGGGGGCAGGCTAGGAGTTACTAGAAGTGACAGCATGGGGTAAATTTCTAGGAAGAAGGAAAAATAGCCATCAAGTTGACTATCCCATTACTGTGGAGGAGTCCAGGCCCTAGTTCCCTAATTTTCTAGTGTGTGGGGCTGATACATTGGAACTTGAGCAAAACTACATTTCCCACTTGCGTACATCTTCCTGTGGTTCTTATTACTGGCTATCAGTTTCTCACACTGATGATTTATATACAAAAGAGTATCCTGGATGTTCTGTCAGCGGTTCTGTAATTTTTTGAAATACTGGCTGGCTGACAGAATATTGACAGTCTCAAAAAAATATGAACTATACTCTAAGCAGTACAGCAACTATTGTTTATAAGCCACAGTTGTTCTGAAAAGGAGAGGGTGTTCCAAGTGAATAAAGATAATTCTTTAAAAAAAATTATCATATGGGATTTGGCAGCAAATATATTTTCCTACGACAAGACTGATCTATTTCTTTCTAGATACTCAGGAGGTAGAAGTAAATGGGGACTTCAAGGTGTTTTACATACTAAATGGGGGTATGGTTAGTAGCCTCAGAAAGTGAAAATCTGTTTCACATATCACAGAGCGATACCTGGTGTTAGTTGTAGGTTGATTCTGAGATAGAAGAGTACCATTTTCGTAAATGCACTCTCCAACATTACTATCAGTTATTGGCCCTGGAAAAAATGAGTGTCACTGTAATGATGTTTAACAGATATTCTGGGAGTAAAGTTTAAGTAGATAAAGGTCTATCCAAACTTTCAAACCTATACTTATTGTTACCAGGTGTTTTAAATATCAGAAACATTATTAGGTTGGTGCAAAAGTAATTGTGGTTTAAAAGGTTAAAAATAGCAAAGACCACAATTACTTTTGCACAGACTAATATATGTTTAAGAAAGATCACTACTAGTCCTTCTGGACTACTTTTGCAAACATGAACAGACTTCAATGCCTGACATGTAGAGTAATGGCCTAGTTATAGCACTTGGGAAGGTGTTCTGGCAAGAATATGCAGCTTTCACTCATACAGAAAAATTTATAATCTTTATATTCTAGGATTACCTCCACATCAATTTATATCTTGATGTGGATTTTTTGTGCCCTAGTTTGTATGTTTTGTCACACCAAACCACTCCTTTGAGTGGAGGATCAGACATGCAGCTATGAGGAATTTCCTCAAATGATAATTTACTTCAGGAAAAGAGATGCCATAACGTGCATGTTCAAAGTGGAATGTTTAAAGAAAGAATATATGAATTTAAAAGACTGGAAAGCAATAGGGTTGGGGTGGGGGGAGAGGAAGAGAGACAGAATATTTAACACTATGATGAGATGCCAGGGAGCCTGGGAAAAAACTGTTGACAAGTGGCAGAGTTCCTATTGTGGTGTTCCTGAGCCATTTCATTGCACATAATGTTCAATTATAGTAACTATTTTCGATCCATGGTTAGTAACCCATATATGTGGGAGTCTGACTTATTACACGCCCATGTTTGACTGCCTGGTGGGTGGATGCCCTTAAACACTGCGTTGTCAAGGGTCAACTGCAATCTGCTCTTCCATTACGTAATCCTCCCCTCTTCCATACTCCTTCAACAAAAATAACCAGAGTAAAACAATCTTATGCTAGTTATGGTCTGAAAAAATGGGACTACTTTCTCCAGATTTGGGAATACATGTGCAGGGCAAAATATCAGTCACTGAAGGCAAAATATCAGCAACATTATAAGAGACTGGAGGGAAAAGAAACTCAAGGGTAAGAAAATATGTCATTTTAAGTCCCCAAGAATAAAAATAATAAACATTGAGAAGGGCATCATAATTCTCACAGTATTTGAGACAAGAGACTTAGGGCATTTGTTTTTGGTGTTGCTGCTGTTGTTGTTTATTCATTTACTTTAATATGAATGTGGAATCTTGAGTCATCTATATTTTTCTTCTGCTAATAGCAATTTGATAAACAACATAAATATTACAATATCTGAAATTGTAAGTTCAATTACAAGTCTTTCATATGATTCTGTGATAGGCATTCATGTTTTGTATCTAGTTAATAACAAGAAAAGTTAAAAAATTCAGCAGTGGGGAAAAAAAGTTGCACATAAAATCTTATCAAATAATAAGTTGTACAAATGTCATCTTATTTATTTCTAAAATATTATCAAAATGTAAAGAAATGTTAATAAGAGGCATTATTTTAGGAATTTTAGTATCTTCATGTATTTTCCATTTTTTTCTATGGATGTATTCCTCCTGTGATCAGAAAACATTATTTTAAAAAATCAGATAATTCAATATATGTTCATTCCATGACAAAGGAAAAAAAATATTTTTATTGTTTTATTTTTATTTTAGTGGTACTTAAACTGTATAAGAAATTAAAGTATAGCAAAAAAGTGAAAAGGAGCAGGTAATTTTAGGTTGGCAAAACAAAAACAAACAAACAAACAAAAACAAGCCAACAAACAAACAAAAAAAGTTTGATCTACCTCTACCAGATATAGTAAAAGCCAAAGTGGGACGTGGAATCTGTCAAAAGCAAAGAATGAAATATCAGAATATTGCAAAGGAATGGAAATGTAGCAAAATACCTATTAGTATTACAGCATCTAACAATCTAAAAAAGATGGTTCTTTTTCTAATGTTTCTAATTTGCTCTTTTGGGCATTTTAGATAGAAAATAAACTTGGATTTAAAAATTAAAGTCAATAAAAAACTACATTCATTTCATCTATTCTACTCTAGAGACAATTTTTTCTAAATCACATTGACTTCATAAATATGTATTTTTAATACTCTATTCTTAATGCAACAGAATTCATTATAGAAAATTATTGAGACTCAGATTTCCAAAACTATTTCTATTATCTGCCCAACAACCTACAGTGAGAAATAACATCACTTTCCATTTATTTTACACTAAAAGTAGAAAAGTATGTCATCTATCCAATTTTCAAGGTCCCTTGCTATAGGGATAATGCTTTTGTTTTCCAATCATTGCTTCTCCAACTGGGTAGTAGAAACAGAAAACATGCAAACTCAAAATTGACATGCTTTGCAGAATCTGAGACAGAATGTTTCTCTGCCTATCAGTTCAGGCAGAACATATAATTATTTCCACATCTCACAGGAGTAGTCCTTTCAGTGTTAGATTTTCTTAATGCTTTGAGTTGGCAATGACAGGGAGAAAAAGAAGAAGAAAAAAAAAACACATTTGGGGACTGTCATTTGCAGTCAGTTTTTTGAAACTAATTTTGGAATGACTTAAATTCTGCAAAACATTTATCAGGCAATTTTCTTGATGGAGAAAACAATTATTTCTCCGTTAAATTCGCCATAAAGTTTTCTGAACTCATTGTCTTCTTTTTTGACAGGCTATTTTCAAGAATGTCATCACCATAGGGAAGGTGGTAGAAGTGTGGCTGCTGTCCTAGGAAGACTTTCATTAATGCATTCTTCTTACCCAACTCTACAATAGCATTAGACATTTAGTATAGGTACTTTCATGGGTAAAAATCAAAATGACATCATCAATGCAATCTTTAGGACTCAATTTGCAAACTGGAAAATGACTGACATTTAGATTCCATGAAAACTCTTTTCTTTGCTAGCAAGACAATTCTTGGTTAGATCCTGTAATTAATTTGATATACAATGACTTATTAAGAGGAGTCGAAACAGTTAATACTATGGTACTAACACTATGTTAAGGTTTTAGAATGTGTGATGAAACAGAGGTGAATAAAACGGAGTTGTAAGATGGTGCAGTAGGTAAACATTGTGCTTATCTTCTCTCACGACCACATCAAAATTACAACTAAACTACATAACAGGCATCATTGAGAATTGCCTAAAATCTGGCTGATCCAAAGTCCTACAACTAGTGACATACAGAAGAAGCCACCTCAAGACTGGTAGGGGGCAGAGACTAGTAATGGGCTGGTCCTACACCCACGAGTGACCATTAAAAATTGGAAGGGGTATCTCAGCTGTGGAGACCCTGCTGGAGGAGCGAGGGGTCCCAGTCTCCCAGCCTAGGGCTACAGGGCTGGTGAGAGAAGTCCCCATAATTTCTCATTATGAAAATAAGCAGAGATTGTGACTGAGATGTAGGGTGGCTGGAGTCCCAGGTGTTCCTGTTAAAGGGACCACACACAGACTTACCCACTGCTGGAATCTCTGGCTCTGAGCTCCAGTGTTGTATTAGCAGCTGGAGCAGCAGCAGGGACATATGGTGGGGAACTGAGTTGTCTGGCTGTGGGACAGAAGCTGGAGGGCAGCTTTCTTCTGGATAGAGGAGCAGGTGGAGGCCATTGTTACTTTGTTAAGCCCTCCCTCTTCCTAGCATGCATATGCAGGAAGCGGCCATATCAGAGTCTCCATCATGCTGCCTAAGCTATTCTTTCACGATACCTTAGTGATTCCAGTCCTCACCTCTCCCAAGTTTTGGGCACACTCACGCTGATTACAGTGTTTTGTTTTGTTTTGTTTTGTTTCATACAAAATGCCAGCCTTGGCTCATGCTTCAGACTTTCCTATGGTCTCTCAAAGTTTTGCAGAACCCAGACAAGCAGCACTGGGTTTGAGCATGTCCCGTACCTCTCACTGAGCAACCCTAAGCCTGGCACTAGTGAAAGCTGGCCTTGGTTCATAGCTTGGCCTCTCAAGGTACTTCCAAACACGGCATAGGAGATGGCCATCTGCAAATTTCTTTGTGGTTCCTGCCTGTTGGCCACTGGTGGTGCACGAGCTGTGGCAGATCCCCTCCCAGGTAGCCCTGGTAAGCTTTGAAATGAACTGGATTATCATCCAGCTAGCTCAGAGGACGACATAACCAAAAGACACACTAGGCATGCACCAGAGCCCTGCTGAGGGAGATTCTACTCGATAAGGTCACCTCTGAACCACAACTCCTCCACTGTAGTCATGGCCAGTACTCCCAACCAATGAGCCTGAGGGTCAATCCCTCCCAATGATGTGCAAATAGCAACCAAGGCTCAACTACAAGAGGAGGACACACACAACCCATACAAGGGACATACCTGGAGTGCTCAGCTCAAGTGATCGGGAAGACTGCACCACTGAGCCACACAGCAGACTTACTGCATAAGGACACTCTACTAAGATCAGGAGACATAGAAGCCCTACCTAGTACATAGAAGCAAACACAGGAAGACAGCTAAAATAGGGAGACAAAGACATATGTCTCAAATACAAAAATAGAACAAAGCTCCAGAAACAGAATGAAACAAAATGGAGACAAGTAATCTAACAGATGCCAAGCCCCAAACACTGGTTATAATGGTGGTCAATGATCTCAGGGAGAACTTCAACAAAGCAACAGGAAACATAAAATGGAGAGAGAAAACATAAAAAGGAACCAGAAAGTAATAAAGAATTCAATAAGAGAAATGAAGAATACATTATAGGGAATCAACAGATTAGATGAAGCAGAGGGTCAAATCAATAATTTAAAGATAATGTAGCAGAAAATACCCAATCAGAATAGCAAAAAGAAAAAAGAATACACAAAATTGAGGAAAGTTTAAGGGGCCTCTGGGACAACCTCAAGTACACCAACATTTACATCACAGGTGTACTGGAAGGAGAAGAGAGAGAACAAGGAATTGAAAACCTATTTGAGGAAATAATGACTGAAAAATTCCCTATTCTGGTGAAGGAAATAGATATACAAGCCCAGCAAGCTCAGGCAGGTGCAAAACAAGATAGACCTAAAGAGGCCAAGACCAAGACACATCATAATTAAAATGCTAAAGTTTAAAGAAAAAGAGAGAATATTAAAAGCAGCAAGAGAAAAGCAGTTAGCTACCTACAAGGGAGCTCCCATAATACAATCATCTTATTTCTCAATAGGAACTTTGCAGACCAGAAGGGATTGGCAGGAAATATTCAGTGATGAAAAACAACGACGTATAACCAAGACTACTCTACCCAGCAAAGCTATCACTTAGAACCAAAGGACAGATAAAGAGCTTCCCAGACAAGACAAAGCTAAAAGAGTTCATCATCACCAAACCAGTATTACAAGGTATCTTAGAGGGACATTTTAAAGACAAGTGTGTGTGTGTGTGTGTGTGTGTGTGTTTGTGTGTGTGTGTGTGTGTGTGTTTGTGTGTGTGTTTGTGTGTGTGTTTGTGTGTGTGTGTATGATAAAATTACAATAAATACATACCTATCAACAAGTAATTTCAATGTAAATGGATTGAATTGATAAAGAAGAGGTGGTACATACTCATATGTATAATGGAATATTACTCCGCAGTAAAAAAAGAATGAAATCCCGCCATCTGTGGCCACATGAATGGATCTAGAGGGTATTGTGCTGAGTGTAGTCAGTCAGACAGTGAAAAACAAATGTCATCTGATTTCACTTATAAGTGGAATCTAAAGAACAATATAAACAAAAAAACCAAACAGAAACAAACTCATAGATACAGAGAACATTTTGATGATTGCCAGATGGAAGGGGGTTGGGAGTGGGTGAAAAAGGGAAGGTATTAAGGAGTACAAATTGGTTGTTACATAGTAGCTATTGGGATGTAGTGTATAGCATAAGGAATATAGTCAGTAATATTGTAGTAACTATATATGGTGTCAGATGGGTTCTAGATCTATAGGGGTGACAGATGGGAGGGGGTTGGGAGCAGGGTGAAAAAAGTGAAGGGATTAAGAAATATAAATCAGTAGTTATAAAATAGTCATGGGGATATAAAGTACAGAGAATATAATCAATAATAATATTGTAATAACTATGTATAGTTCCAGATGGGTACTAGTCAGGGGACCACATCCTAAATTATATAAATGCCTAACCACTGTGCTGTACACCTGAAACTAATATAAAATAATACTGAATGTCAACTCTAATTGAAAAATTAAAAAGGGGGAGGGAAATAAAGAAGAAAAAGTGATTCAGATTTTCAGATATAAAACAAATAAGTCTTAGGGATGCAATAGACAGCATCGGGAGTATAGTCAATAATATTGTGATAGCAGGGTACAGTGTCAGATGGTTGCTGGACTTACCATGGTGATCACTTTTTAGCACAGGGAACATAATCGATAATGTGATAATAACTGTATAGTGCTAGGTGGGCACTATCGAATGACTATGATGTACACCTGAAACTAATATAATATTGTAAGTTTGCTATATTCTAATAAAAATCTTAAACAAATAAACTAAAATTGAGCTGTAGTAAAAGTGTATAATCTGATCACACATTTGTCTCTAATCCATTCATATAACACTTACTGCAAATTAAAATTCACAAAAAATTTTACTATGAGTCACACAGCAGGGGAAACACAAGGTCATCTCTTTGTGTCTGAAAGGATATACAAACTGAATGAGGACTTGAAATGTAAAAGAGAATAGTACTAATAATGATGCAGGCTCTTAATATTCTATATCCTTAAGACTTTCTACAGATTTGCATATCTATTAAACAAAGAATAAAACCCAATGATACAACTCTTGACATAATTTTCTGAGTAAGGACCCTGCAGGCTTATTTTGAAACAAATTCTATCAGCTGTGGAACTGATGACTAGTGATCTAAATAGTAATTATTCTCAAAATATCACTAGGGGTTAAATTAAAATACTCACAGAGGATTTCAAATTTATCATTTGAAAAACTCTTTCTATGTCGTTTCCATTAAAATTATAAAGAACAAGCTTAACAGTTATTGAGCTCTTACCACTATCATTTGAATCGTCTTGAAATTTGCAGCACTAGACACAGAATCTTTCACAATCTGCAGCCAGTCTACATTTAGATTGATTTTCTACCACCTTTCTTTCTCCTCACTCAGCCATTCACTATGCCATTCATTCAGAATCAACCAACACTTTATGCATTTCTATAACTCCAAGTATTTTCTTATGGTTGTGTCGTCTCTACACACACAATATTCTTTCCAAGCTTAAATGGAAAGAATTGTGAAATGTTGTTTATTCTTTACAACCCAGTTCTGAGAAATCTTTCCTGACAGTACAGGCTGATTAGGTCCTCTAATTTTTTGATACTCTGAGCAGTCTCTTCTAAACTAAAGAGTCAGTCATAGCCAATTGTTTGTTTTTATTTGTGAAAAGAAAGTCTTGATCACTTTTCTTACTCTGATTTTTTTTTTTTTTTTTGCCTGCTCATGGTTGAACTCTAGCCCACAGACATTCAAAAACTTTGCCTGTGACTTCCATAGTAAAGTATATTTAATAACCTCCCCCCAAAAAAACAATGTTCTTACGATATGTGATACACTTTAATCATGTATATTCTATTATTTTTTATCTCATTTAAAAATATTGGTCATGACTATAGTGGCCATAAATAGCAGTTTTCCTAGAAAATATTCTAGTTTACATCTATTGACAAACTGTAATTATTAGTAGCATTGATAATATACTGTGTGAAAAAATAAACTCCTTTATCTCTTTAAACCTCTATATTAGGATTATATGTTATCTTCAGAATGTAAAATGCTGATAGATATTGTTTATACAAGAAGTGAATATTGCAAGTTACAGAACCTAAAATGTAAATTATCTTACTGGGAAGATAAGGAACTGGATAGTGTGTACCTGACAATTCCAGGTTTGGTAATAAGTAAACCTTGCTTACAAGTGACAAAATATTTGGCAAGATACAGTATGTGCTTGATGAACCTTGGGAAACATAACATTCACCTCCTGTGACATGAAAATTTGTGTTGTGACTTATTATTCCCAGAAAATCCCTACAAGAGAATAAGGTATGCAATCTAGAGCTAGCCATATTCTTTATACATAAATATGTATATTCCCTCACTAAAAAAAGTTTGCTTCTCATCATAAGAAAAAAATATATAACTATGTATGGTATGTATGTTAACTAGACTTACTGTGGTGATCATTTGCAATATATATATATTGCAATATATATATATATATATATATATATATATATATATATATATATATATATATATATATCAAATGATTATATTATATACCTAAAACTAATATAATGTTGCATGTCAATTACACCACAACTTAAAAAAAAAGTTTGTAAGTATTTTACGATAAGAATAATTGCAGTTTACTGATATTCTTCAATTATCAGACTCTGATACTGGAATTGAGTGACATTGATTATTAAGGTAGCTCTTAATGAGAATATACAACACAAATGCTGTAAATCTTTAAGAATCAGCCATTTGCGAGTGCCAAGTATAAACTTATTTTTAATCATAGTCTCTGTACTTCAGTTCAAAATTTTGGTCCAGGAAGTCACAGAACAAAAGGTTCCAAAAAGAGGGAGGAGATGCAGGTAAAGCTGTTTCATTAAATATTTCCTAGGGACACTTCTATTAAAGAGTTTGGTGGTGCATTCAATTGTAGTAAATAGCACCGATTTCCCCTGTATCTGTAAAGAAACTGTATGAGGAGGAAATTCAGTTCCTCAAAAAAGGGAAAAGAGTTTGATTTCAAAGTGAATACTAAGATTCATATTCTGGCCTTAGGAGGTGGCTTTGTCAGTTAACTTTGAACACAGATCACTGTTCTGGAGGGAGTGTCCACATTTTTCAATAATAGATTAAACAAGTTCCACCCCAGGGGTAAAGTGATCTATATATATTTTTATGTTCTTGACATATTTTTTTCATACATATACTTTGTTGTTGTTTGTTTGTTTGTTTAAGCAGTATTCTAGAAATGTGAGAAGAATTTGGGATAGGAGCTGTCCTGGTCACATAGGTAGAGAGGTTCAATTAACAATTCAGATTCTTATAATCACCTGTAGCAAAGATGTAGAAAACTAATGTCAAAGGAGCAGAAGCAGGAGAGAAAGCATGCACAGGAGATTACAGAAGATAGTAGGGGAGCAAAGTAATCTTTGCTTTCAATTTTGGTCTTCTAGAATGAGCAGTGTATACCATAGCTTGTGACATGCGTCCCAAAATAAAAAGGTTAGAGGAGTTTAAATGGAAGGGCAACTCTTTCCTAGAGTAGGAAACCAGAGTCCTGGGGTAAGGCATCCTAAGGATACAGAGGGCATGGCTGACGACTAAGATGGGACAACAAACCTTTGTTACTGCTTGAAAAACATAACCTCATGATTGAGTGGAGAATACACTTGGAAATTCTCAATGATACACAATGTAATAATGATCCTTACCAGTACTGTTTCAGGGATGCTTAGTAGAGATGTTGTGTTGAATACTTTCTGTTTGATTACTAGAGTTGCTTTCCACCCATGCCCATCTTCCTTTGCACTCAGGAGTCTGATCCACATGAACGACATCGATGGCATCCATAGATTTCCGACTTGGAGTTAGTTTAGACAATGCAGTCAATGTCAGGAGACTGGAGAGCTGAAGAAGAATGTTTGGGGTGACACTCTACCTCGTTTCCTTCCTGTAAGGTCACCACCATAGGTCTGCTGTTTCCTCTGACAAAGGCAACTCTTATTAAGCAGCTCTCTCCAAAAGCCATTCTCTCTAGTAATCAGTCAAACCCTTTCTCTTCTTGTCTCTTTAGAAGTAGAGGTGGTATGAGCTTCTTAACACCTTGACTGTCACAGATGCTCTCCACACAGTGTGATTTTCTTCATTGGCCATAAATAAATATTGTGGAGATCCAGGCCCTGAAACAATAGTGATCATTTTTGGCAAGTACCAGAAGATTCTGGTACTTGCCAAAAATGATCACTATTGTTTAACTACAGAAATTTTTCTTTTCTTTTCTCACTCTTTTTGGGAGGGAGGAGGCTTCTGTTTGGGGGTGGAAACCATGGGTCAAGTGGAATACCATATCTTATTAACAACTCACTCCAGGGTCTTACTTGGTGAAGAGTTAGAGTCAGTGAGCAGCCTAATATTTAGAATTGAGTATGTAATCAATTTTTCTATTTATTAAGACAACTGAAGTACTGATTGTGAGGACATGTATTAAATCAGAATTAAATTCTATTAATCAATGTATTTATGTGTGTGTGTGTGTGTGTGTGTGTGTGTATGTGTAGATCATCTTTAGAGGAAGTGTCATCTATAAAAATTTGGGAGATATTTAGAATTTAATTGAATGACTAGATTAGATTAACATGACTTAGTCCAAGAACATAGCTATTTCAACTGGTTCTTTAAACACACTGATATGATAATGTAAACAAAAACATCTGAAACGGTGTCACTTATGTCAAAGGGCCCTAAAATGGAGCCAGGAAGACACTGGTGAAATTGGTCTTATTCATGTCCACACTTAGATGCAACACAAACTTTCAGACTGTGCCACCCACAAATGGTACAATCTGTTGCAGTTCTGAGAATGAGGATTATTTTGCTGAATTCCAACCTAGCAACCAGCATAGTAAACTTAGTAAACTATCCTATGTAGAATAATGTTAGTTATTTTTGCCTACACCAATATCAATTCTTTCAAAACAACTCATGTAAACCTACAGTTTTCTGGCTTTATAAAACCTGTCTTTCTCCTCCCCACCTGGAAGCACATTTCAGTTTCCTCCTGAATCTCTGTTTCCAAAATTTGATTTCCTAAGACTCCACATAAATTTTTGGTTTGCTATGTACCTCATTTTTTTTTCTGTTTGTTTGTTTGTTTGTTTTTGACAAGGGAAACAGTGCACGGCATTGACAATATAGCTATATACAAATTAAGGCAGAACAGATGACATTTATGACATGCTTGTGCAGAGTACAATGAAAAAGTGTTTGATACGAGGATAAAAAGAAATTCATTGTGTGTGAAATTTGCAACTAGAGAAAATAAACCTCCCACTCATTGATTTGTGCATTTGTGGCAGCACCAAGTGAAGGGAATTTGGAATTAAATGGGGGCATTCTACTGAATTATTTCAATTGACTTGGGTTACCAGTGGTTTTTGAAGCAACTTTTCTAAATTATTTTCTGTCATTATAATGGTTAGAGCTTACTCAGAGTGTAGGACTGTGAGATAATATCCAATCCTGTCACTAAGCAGGGGTAGGGCAAGTGTATAACAAGGCCAGGAAATTTTGAGAAGGCAAAACAAAACAAGAAAATCCATTCTTGAAAGATTCTAACATACTAGAGATGGCCAAGGTCAAATGACAAGAAAAGGTAATTAGGTCCCTAAATAATATTAACTCAGGGAAAGAAGGAATTTAATTGCTTAAAACATACCTATGAATAACAATGTGGAATAGAGCTGATAATTTTGGCTTAGTCTGTCCTATCCCATGTAGATCTTAAACTCTATAGATACCTACACACTGTGGCACAGTAAACTGCTTTGAGGAACAATGGCGAATCTGAGTGGGCATAATAGTGCTGTGTTTTTACAACCTAAGTATGGACCTCCTTTGAGCTTCTAAATGGATTTGAGCTTGACATCATCCAAAGGGAAGAAGTATCCATTGACTGCGTAGGTGCTAAGTAAACTTAAGGAGATAATCCATGTGGTTTCAAGAAACAGCCACAGCATAAACTGAACATATTTGTTTATTCCGTGACTATCTTCATAAGCGAAATGAACTGCTAATCCTTTGATTTGAGAGAGCTGATTTCTTGCCATTTTGGAAGGGGTTAACAGTTTTAATTAAGAGATAATAGACTCCATGCTAATATTATAGGTGGAAGACACAAGATGTCACTTAACTTTTAATCATATTTTTTGGAACAGTGCATGCTCCTTTGCTGGAAAAAAAATCAAAAGCTGAAATTTGTGGGTTTAGGGGCAGGTAGATTGAAAAATAGAGAAGATCAAAAAGGAAGAGCATGGCCCTAGAATATGTTGAGAGACTAAAACCTGTATAGAAAAAGTGAACAATTATAATTCTTGAGGCAGGAATGATTAGGAAACTATTAAAAACAGTATGTCTTATTTCCAGATTAAAGTTTTATGCAGAAATATGATTTTCTTCTAATTTTAAATTCTTCAAAGCTATCCTTGATTTGAGTGGTATTTTGAGGATAGAAGGGGTCAGAGTGGTGTCCAACAGGCTGTCATGATACAGAGGAGAAACAGAATATATCCGAGGTAAAAGGAAAGTGAACATTTAGAATCGTATCATGGACTTTGAGACAAAAGCTTTTACAGAAAACTGGTTTGTGTTCACAGGCCAGAGTATCCCCTAGAAATACTGAGATGACTGCTGTGTTTTCTATCATCTGAGGAGAAAGGGCCAGGCCAATTTTAACTAAACTTTAAATTACTGGATAATCTCAAGAAGTTGGAGGGTTTGGGGTTACATGGTAGAAAGACATATATCAGTTACATTTGTATTACCCACCTTAGAAGTATATTTTCTGTGAAGAATTTTTTAAGAGGAAAATCATATTTCACAAGTTGAGTAGGTAAAAATCACAGAATATAAATGTATGTGTTCCTCTCTAAGGAGACTCTAAGTAGACAGCCTATAAAGGGCTTACAGAGGTGAATTTCAAATATAAGTACTTTCAGGCCAATCAAATTAAACATTCACATTAAAGGGAATTTAAATGATTAATGTGTAGGTCATCCATTCTTATAAATTGGCACTGCTAATGTATCTTTTCAATATACACTGGATATAGAGATGGATGTGGAATGATTCCCATTCTTCAGCAATTCATTGTACAGAATAAGAAATAGATCTATAAGCAAATGATTACAATGAAAAGTTCTAAGAGTTGCAGTAATGAGGCAGATGGAGGAGCTGGAAGCACTCAAGAAAGAGCAATAAATGCAGCACTGAGATGTCAGTGAACTGCTCACATTAGAGCAGGGTCTGGAAGGAGAAGTGGGAATTTCCCAAGAAAGTAGAAAGGAAGACTTTTAATTCAGAGGGAAATATATGCACCAAGAGCCTATAGGACCATGATGATCCCAGGAAGTAGAAAATAATTGAGTATCAGGAGGAAGCAATGGTGAAAGATGATGCTGGAAAGACACACTGAAACTAGTTTATGTAGGTCTTTGATGATCAGGCTTGGAAGTTTTTTGGACTTCACTCTTGGACCACTGAAGTTTTAAGTGGCAAGGTAGAAGTGGAGTATTACAGAAGTATGTTCCAGTCTAAAGAGTGCTTGAATATTGTAAGGGTCAGCTAAGCAAAAAGAATAAATTGCCCTCAAAAATTCAGTGTATTAAAACCGCAGATTTTATTTCCTGCTCATATAACATGTCCAGTTGGGAATTTAGGTCAGTAGGGCTGCTCTCCTCCAAGCTATCAAGTAGAAGCTTAGGTTCTTTCTACCTGGGGAGCTCTGCCATCTTCTGAGGCCCTGTCGTCTTCTGCATCCACTTGGTACAAGCAGAAAAAGAATATGAAAGAGACATACTTATGTTTCCTAAAATGTTCAGCCAGGAATCAGCACAGATCACTTCCAGTGATTTGTATATAGTCATGATGTTACACTAATTACAATGTAGACTAGAGAACATATTCTTTATGCATGCCCAAAGGAAAAACTTGTGGAGTGTAGCTCAAATCCAAATGTCTTACAGACACTTAAACTAAGGTCTACAAAGATATGGCATGATTAAAGTGCTGATTGTTGAGAGAACTAAAACATAGACTATTGAAGATATACATGTGAATTTGGTGGTAATCAACTGGAAAAAGCTAGGCATCACTAATTTCGCTGCACTTAGACAAAGGAACATTTTTCAGTCAAGTATTTGCTTAAAATCCAGTATATAGAGCCTTTGAATAATTACTCCAAGGGCCCTTTCATCTAGGGACCTCTGAAGAGGTTCTTGGGGCCCAGTGCTAACTTAAAATAAGCAAGGCACACTTAAAGACTGGAGATAACTCAAGATAGACAAAGATGAGATTGCATATGATGTCACAAGCAGTGAGCAGAATGGCCATATCTTATTTGTGAAAAATCAGTGTTTTTAATCGAACTTGAACATTTTATGTAAAAAAAAAAGAACTATTTGATAGTCCAGAGAGAGTATGTGAAATGGTGAGAAGAGTTTTAAAAAGATAAGGAAGAGTAATATTTTGAAAGAATTTCAAAATAATTTGGATGGTAGGGGATACAAAATTCTCCTGATCTGAGTAAATGCAGGGGATAAAGAAGTTTCCCTATGGAATCTTCCAGTCATCGAACATATTTATGAAATAACTCAGATACACTGTTTTCCCGAAAATAAGGCCTAGCCAGACAATCAGCTCTCATGAATCTTTCAGAGCAAAAATTAATGTAAGACCCGGTCTTATTTTACTATAATACAAGACCGGGTCTTACATAACATAATACAATGTAAGACCGGGTCTTATATTAATTTTTGCTCTAAAAGATGCATTAGAGCTGATTGTGCGGCTAGGTCTTATTTTTGGGGAAACACGGTACACTGGATAAGGTGGACAGACTATTCAAGTGACAAGCAAAACCAGCTCCCTTCCCCTTCTCATCTTTATTCCCTCACAGTCATGATAATATTAGCTATCTATGGCTAGCATCTGTAACAATCTTCCCTGAGGCATTTATAACTTTTGAAAATATACATAGGTTCTATATTATATGCTATTTAATCTTAAAGTAAAAAACAAACAAAAAATATTAGAATGCAATTCTACTGTATAGTAAAAAATGCCATTGTTTTAAATCTCCATTTTCTCTCACTTGTATAACTAGAGTAACTTGTACCCATGGCTGATTTTACTACACTTCATTCTATACTTCTTTCCAGAGTAAATATCCTAAAGTATATTTTTGATAGTTTCACTCCAAAGAATAAAACTTTTCTGTGGCTCTGCATTGCCTACAGGCTGTATTGCCTTTACATGTCTTACAATGTTCCTTTAGTATCCAAATATGGTCTACTTTTCAGTTTTACCTCTTACCACTTTACCATTGTTATATTATGCTTCAATTAGGTGGAAACATTTTCTCAAATAGACCACATATTATTTCCCACTTTGATAAGATTACACATTGCTTTGAATGTTCTGCCTAATTATCATCTACATTAATACTTACTTCAATATTTATTGCAAAGACTCCATTTCCAGGAAACCCACTGATGTTCATGGTTTGAGTGAGATGCCCACTCTTGATACTCCCAGACTACCATGACATGTCTCTTTAGATGCTGTTATAGGCAGTGATTTACCTCTCAATGTCCCTCATTAATTTTTAAGCTTTTTGGAAGTGGGACCTACATCTATGTTCTTCCTCCTTTTTGTAAACTCTGTTTGGTACAGTAAATGATATGCAGTACGTACTTGGTAAGTATTTGTTGACTGATTTGTGTGTAGTGTGGTGGACACAGACATCTGCCTACATGAATATAATTGCTGCCTAGCTATAAACAAATAGCCTGCAGCTAACAACTCCTTCAGCCCTTGCCTTTACAACAGTGAGCTGCGTCAACTAAGGGCATCCTTTTCTGAGTGTGGCCATTATCCAATGAAGCTGGCTGCTGCTGTGAAGGCTTGGCCATTTGACCTAGTGTGGGATACCTGATGGATAATGTATGTTCCTCCATGTTGATGGCTGAAGTTGGTTGGGCCTAGTGCGGTAGGACTTTTCAATCTACTCAATGTTTCTGTCCTCTTCTTTACACAGATGTTGATCCCTAATTACTAGCCTGCATACCAAATTCCATTGTGTCCTTTCCTCATAGACAACAAAATTGCAGCAGTTGTTACCAAGAGGATCTGAGAAAGCAGGCTATAAGACGGGGTTTTAGAAACGCATCGTTTGTTACCTGGATGAAAATGAGGATCCTATGACTAGTAATAGGTGAACTTCAGAAAGCCCATGGCCTGAGTACCAATTCTTAAAATCCTCACCAGTGGTACACTGTGATAGAAAACAGATAGGTGGACCAGTACTACTTGGTGATATTTATTAGGTATTTGAGAAGTACAGGGAAATAATATTTATAAGGACAATAGAATTGGGTGGCTAAATACCAATGATATCCAAGAAAAAGATAGTGTAAAACTGCTAGCCATTAATAGACAACTGAAAATAAATTCTGAAAGCCAACAGACCTTCCTGGCCGAGTATAAAGAGGATTTTTTCTTCTATAGCTGAAAGACAGAGAAAACCAAGGACTAGAACAAAACTTAATAGTCAGAAAGAGTGAACTCCCAGAACGGTGGGCATGCAACCAAGTCACTATTATATTATGGCAACGTTAGGGCCCCAATTAGGACAAATAGGGACCCTGGCCTTGGTTAAGAAGACATCTGGGAGGATTCCTGACAATGTTTTGAAATCTGACTTCTCTGTTCATGTTGAGCCTCCTTATTAGGGGTTAGCACTCCAACACAACTGAAAACAATAGAAAGGACTCTCCTCTACAAGACATGTCTCTCCTTAAGATCTTACATTACCTTTGCCTCTGACTATTTGACGTATGACTAGGATTAAGCTGTAATACAGCCCACTTGGGGATATGCTGAGCCTGATAAGGAAGGTATAGGATCAATAGAGCTGCAAGTCCTAAATAGCACGTATCAACAAGAGGTAAAGGATCATGTAGAAGCTAGATCCTAAGCATTCTTAATCAAGGGAGTTGGTACATAAAATTGGAATAAGGGAGATTATTGATTTGACAATATTCCAAGATATAGGATTTACCAGCCAGGCAAGGACCCCAAGAAAGCTCTGAGAAGCGTGGACAAAGGGCTGGCCCATTCTATATAGAGTTAAAATGCCAGAATATCCAAGGACATTGTTTTAGGAAAGGATTAAAAGACTTAATGGAGGATACATCACTTAATTATGTCCATAAGATAGCCTATGATGCACCATTACTGAAACCTTAATAAATATGCTGGTGAGAGGGGCACAGGCATAACACAAAAGTCAGTGGTGGCTCTCCATCCTCAGTGGGAAAGATCATTTTAGAATTATATTAGCTAATAAGAATGGTCATAGTAGTATCCCAAAACAATAAAGGCAAGGTCCAATGTTTAACTGCCAGAAGACACACAGACTAAAATTTCACAATAAGCAATAGGTTTAAATAGCAGACAAGGAGGATTCACTTACATAGAATTATGTATGTGGTTAATACAACTTAGTGTGATGGGTGGGGGGAGGAAAGGAGAGGAAGGTCAGCCAAAGAGGACATTACTCAGCTTGTAACATGAGGAAAGAAAAAAAAAAAAAAAAAAAATGAAGGTTGGATGACCGGGTACCTGAGGAAAGTTAAACCCCTATCCTAATTACCCCAGAAAAGTTCACAAATTCTTGCCAGGTTTCAGACACAATCCCATTGCCTGAAGTTAAACAGCTGGGGCCTTTGGAGAAAGGATTCCACAAACCCACAAGAAGTGCTTTGATAATAATTCTAAAAGTGCTTCCTCAAAGGTAACTACAGTCATTTACTTAGAGAAATGTACACTGGTGGATAAGGAATATACAAACATATTGAGGAATATTAGATAAATGGTTGACTTCAATATCCATTAATTTGATGGACCAGTATGACACTCTCCTTACCTCTCCTTACCCCTGCCTGCCCTGCTATGGGAGTGGGAGCATGTAAAGACATGGGAACAACTTAAGTGTCCTTGATAGGTGACTGGATAAAGAAGATGCAGTACATATATACAATGGAATATTACTTAGCCATAAGAAAATATAACTACTACCACTTGAGACAACATGGATGGACCTTGAGGTTATCATGCTAAGTTAAATAAGTCAGACAGAAAAAGTTGAGAACTATAGGATTTCACTCATATGTGGGATATAAAACTGAAAGCTACAAATAAACAAGACAAACAAATAAGCAAAAACTTATAGAAAGTGTCATGCCGGGTATTATGCGGGGTCTCAGCTCCCCCTACCCACATAAGAATGCAGGATGTGGTGAGGCCAAAAAGGAACACCAATGGAGCCATAGATAGGGGAGTCATACCACTATATTCTCGCTGGAGGCTGGGTTGGAGACACAGGAAGAAGGATCCACACAATCTGCAATCCGCCGTCTGCTTCACTGCCTGCCAACCTCACTTGCTAACTGCAATCCGCACTTGCCAGCCACACAATCTGCTGCTAGCGTAGCCACGGCAGTTATATTAGTGGCTAATGGCTAACTGGTAACAGCTGATGGCCATCTACTACCTGAGCCAGCACCTTTCCACATGAGGCTGAGAGCCTGGAAACTGCTCTCTGGGACGCTGCCTCCACAGAGAGACAACAGTTTAGTGGTTACTAGAGGGTAAGGGGCAGGGCTAGAAGAGGGTAAAAGATGGTTGAATGTGAATACATGGTGATGGGAGGAGAACTGCCTCTGAGTGGTGAACACACAGTGCAATATATAGATGATGTATTATAGAATTGTGCAGTTGAAACAATTATAATTTTACTAAACAATGTCACCTCAATAAATTTAAGAAAGAAAATTGAGTCTTTTTTGGGTCCAGGTTATTCTGGGTCCAGGGAGTCTACAGACCCATCCAATTTTAACTTCCTGTTCCCCAAATACATAATTGGGATTGGCATGCATAAAGGATTATGCAAGCCACACATTGAGTCCTAGAACTGCATGGCAACAGCTTGCCAGATGGTAAGCATTAAAACTACATCCTATCACAGCCAGGATAATAATTCAAAAATAATATCACATCCCAGGGAAATGGGAAAATTAACTCCATTCTTAAGGATCTAAAGTATTCAGGAGTCGTGGTTTCCATTTAATTCATCAGCAAATTGACCCATATGAGCAAAAAGTGGCTGGTTCACTGGAGGTCTTGGAAAGATACATGCATTTTTAACAAATGGGTATAGATCCTACAAAGATGTAGAGGTCTTCTACTTCAGTAAAATTTTTAGGAATTAGTGATAACTGGCATGCTACAACATCTGTTTTAGAGCAAAAGAAATTACTGCAGATTGAACTCCAACAATGATAAAAGAAATATATTACCTGCTAGGCCTCTTCAGGTTCTAGAGGAGCACACTCCATATCTAGGAATACTGTCCGGGCCCAGAGACTGTGTTACACAACATTATACTAGCTTGACAGGGGCCTAGAGTGGGAAAGCGCTCTGCAGCAGAGGCAGTGTGTGGCATAAGTGACATTATGGCAGACCTTATGATATAAAGGTGGTAGTGATAGTAGCATAAAATGTTTCATGGAACTTATGGAAAGTGCTAGTGGGAAAATCACAAGAAAGGATGCTGGGGTTCTGGAACAGGGCCATGTCATCTGCAACATGAATTCTAGGACTTTTGATAAAAATTCCTGGCATGCTTCTAGTGGAGAAGGAGTGCCTCGTAATAGGACAGCAAGGGACTATGAAACTGAACGGTCTCCATAAACTGGGTCATGTCAAGATATGCCAAGTCTTAAGGTTGTTTTGATCTATCCATCAGCAATGTAGCATGCTAAAATTGTACCTCTATGATCAGATATAATTAGACCTAGAGGTCACGGCTAGCTGCATAAGCAAATAGTCCAGATGCACATAACTTCCACTGCTGTTGTACCAGTGCTCCACTCTCAGCTCACACCTCTGGCATTTAAGGGATTTGCCTGAACAGATATTGGAGAGGTAAATACTAAAACTTTCTTTATGGATGTGCCAAAGATGAGTGGCATCTTCAGTGCAGCCTTCCTTAGGAGTGGACTAAACAAATAAAGATAAAGAATAATTCTCCCAATTAACAATATCATGTGGCCCAAATGGTCAGATATTTTGTTTTAAAGAAAGAAAACTGGCCTCAGGTTAGAATGCATGTGGCCTTATTGGCAGTGGAAAATGACCTACCTGGCTGGTCAGGACCCTGGGAAAAGAAAGTTTGGAATGCGTCCATGGTATGTACATATGGCAGACATATGGGGGTGGCAGACGCACAACATAGGAAGTCCTTTGTATTGATGTACCTCATAAAGCACGCACTGAAGAAACACCTAGCTAGTTGATGTCAGGGAGTCTCAGTTATCAGCCACACTAGTGTTGGTATGTTTGATACATAAACAGAGTGGTCACATTGGGAGAGACAGAGACTACTCATGGAACCAACATGAGCTCCCACTTACTGAGTTTCATTAATACACTTTTGATAATGAATGTTCAATATGCCAACAATAGAGGCTAATGCTTACTCCCTGATACGATACTATGCTTCAAGAAGATCAACTGGTCAATTCTTGGAAAATTATTCACTGGGGTCCTTTGATCTTGGAAGGGCCAAATATTTGTTCTAATAGGAAGAGACAAATACTGAGGGTATGGGTTTTCCCAACTGCTGGGCCTCGGCCAGCACCATGATCTGAGAGTTTGTGGACTGGTTAATTCATTGGCATTTAATTCCATGCAATATTGTACCAGACCAGAGGAACGAATTTATAGCAAAGGAGGTATGGGAGTGAGCCAAGTTGCATGAGCTCTACTGGTTGTGTCAGCCTGATACAGCACTGGCATGGTCTCCTGGATATGCAGTTGAAGTGTCAGCTGGAAGATAGTATTATACAAGGATTAGGCACCATTCTTAGGATGCAGTATATAGATTGAATCAAAACCTTTATATGCTGCTGTGTCCCCAATGGGAAGAATATTTGGATCCCTACAATTATGTCTCCACATTTGGCATACTTTTTAGAGAACTCAGCAAAAGTAAGATTGACCATTCAGATGAGCTATTATATCCCAGAGCTCCTTGCAGTGTTATCCTGCAGCTTAGTTGCAGTTGAGAGACGTTGATCTCGAATAAATATCTCTCAGGCCAAACTCCATCTCAATCTCTGCTGCTGGAAAACTCAACTGACAGCAAGCAGTGTTAAAATATAATTGCTATACCACATATAAAATGTATATCAAAGCTTTCTTTAAAGATATATTTTTGGACATATCACAGTTGGTAACTACTTTAACTTTTACAGTAACTCCCTGTTTGCAGCTTTCCTGACCTAATAAAAAGTAGGACAAGTGGCAGTTCAGTGCATTTAAAAAGATTAGTGACACAAATATGTCATATTTCTAAAGATGATACATAACTAGCTTCTACTAAGTTGTCACTTCACTATCCCTGAAAACTTAATTTATGCTATTATGTATTATTTACTACTTAATATATTAATAGCATATCAGGAGGGTGAGAAATGATGAAACACCATTTCATCAAAATTCTCTATGGGAAGACAAAGGGGAAGGAGTGGGTTCGGAGACGAGGAGAAAACATAATATGCAAATACACATATATTCGGATGAAAAATCAAACATCCATACACGATGTGTGTCATCTACTGATGATTACTATCTCATGCACATCTGTAGATGAAGAATCGGGCAGAACCTTGAAGTTGGTGGAGAAAATCAACATTTCTTGTGTTCCAAGTTGTATTTCAAGTTCAGTCAAACATCAATCATTCATTAAACTTAGCATTTGGCACTTACTGTTTACCAAAAATCCAAACAATGGAAAACTAGTAACTACTCTAACACAATTATGTATGTTTTTTTAAAACTATCATTTCAACAATAAACTCTATAATACAGATAATACAATCTAGAGGTTAAAAGTTGAGGATTATAACCACGAAACCTGAACTAAAGAGTATCATATTTTCATAAGGTGTCTTTCTGTGAAGATACAGAGTCATCTGTAAAACATGAGCGCTGAGAGTAAGGTAGCAAAATACCAATGACACAGCTGTCTCTTTAAACCCAGTTGTTGCACTGGAGGCATCATCTTATTAGCAGAAATGTAACAAAAACAGCAACTGCTACAATTGTCACTTTGAAATGCGGCCCCACGTAAGGTTTGGATATAATTTATTCTCAATTAATTATTTATAATTATGTCCTTAAAAGTTAGAGAAATAAGGCTTAGGGAATTTAAGTAACTTACCCAGTTTCACAGAGTTAGGCAGCGGAAAAGCTGAAAGTAACTCCTCTCTCTGTGGCTTTGCGTCACCACGTTAACATATAAACACATCCACGCATGACAAAGTTCTCCAAAAGTGGCGAACAAAGAAGATTAAAAAATCACATCCTGAATAAGTGGCAGCTAATCAAACCTCTGCACTTACGCCAGGTCGATGTGACGTCACATCACGTCACATCACGTCACGTCACGTTTACGTCGGACTCATATCTAGGACAAGTCACCTCAGTTTATCGCTGTATCGTGTTTACTGGTATCTTTTTATCTACACAGGCGTGCCTCAGTTTTCTTACACTTAGCTTTATTGTGTTTCTCAGGTGTTTGTTTTTTTGTGTTTTTCGTTTGCTTTTTTTTTTATTTTTTTATTTTTTTTTACAAGTTGAAGTCAAGACCCTCTACCAACAAAAAGATCATGAGTCGCTTTATTGCAATACTCGCTTCAGTACAGTAGTCTAGGTAGGCCTGTTTCTGCGCCCATGTAGATATAGACGTAAGTATTGTCTTACTTATTCTGAGGGCGGTATTTTATTTGAGACAATTTGTAGAAAGCATTTTCAGAGAAAATGTATTGTTAGCAGAATATGGCCTTCCAACTATGTAGCATATACTTGGATTTTCTAAAAGTAGAGAGGAAAAGAACTAGGAAATATGATATGAAGTTTGAAATTCACAGTGGTGAAGGATACTGAACTTGGATGAACTGGCAAGTTTGAGAGGCGTCATCAGTAAGTATAATGACCGTAATATAAGATAAAAGGGAGAATGTTTGGCACAGTGGGGAATAGAAACACACACTGTGCTGCAGAAGTCAAACAGACCAGCTAATGAGGGGATGAAATCTGGGTGGAATTGGGACGATCTATTCTCTGGCCTTTTGACCACTGCATACATGTACTTAAGAAGACTGCTTGTAAGCACCAGAGTCATACTTAGTTACATCCTGGAACTTTCATAATTTGCTCTGTGTGTGTTTTTACCCTAGTAAACTGAGATTTATGAAGGGGCATGCTGATTTCCCTTTTTCTGTTCTAATCCTTGTGTTAATTTATAACATTTTAGACTACAAAAATCTGTTTTGCGTTCAATGTTAAGAAGTAATTAAAACACCTTGAAGAAACCAAACTTTACATTACTCATCGCCTTAGGACTTATAATGAACATACAAGATAAACATAAACAAATCTTACAACCAAATAGTGTCTGAATATGTCTTTGCTGTTGCTGTGATTGGTTTGAAAGTGGGTAAGGTAATGATGATAATGATAATAATAGATAATATTTTAATTAAAATAGCTTTTCTTTATTTTTAAGATCTTAAAATAATTTTATAAAGTTATATGGTATTACCTTATGTTTAAAGATGAGGAAATAAATTCAGAAAGGATAAGTGATCTTCTCAGAAGACTTATGTGTTCAATTGCAGCATACTGCCTTTCTCTCTTTGACAAAATAAATAATTAGCAGAAAATACATTACTTTCATCATGGCACAATAATCATTTTTGAGTATAGGGAAGCTATTTAAATTAAAATAAAATAAAATAAAAAACCCTTTAATTCACTTTGGAGACAGATGGTGTAAGTGAAAAGCTGCATAGTAAATGTATTCAGCCCTGAAATAGCCTCCGATACTGCTCAAATAACTTGTAGTGCGTCTTGCAGCTCAGGCTCCTCTTTGGAAACCACTGAGGGTGCAGTCCTGCTGCCCTTGCATTTCTGTGATGCTCACATAACTCCCATTAACATTGCTCAAAGTTCAGGATACCAGGAACTACGGGCAATGTTTCCTCTGCTTCGTCAATTCTCTATAGCTTTGCAGTCATAGACATTTAACAGCACTTTCTCAGTAAGAAGGTGGTATTTTGCACATAAATAAGAAAGCTGCAGGGAAGCACTGCTTATTGCAGGGAATCTCTGTGTGCAGAGCCACGTGACTCAAGGCTCCGGTAGGGCACCAGCTGCTTGGAACCACCTCAGGGCTGTCGACTGTTGGAAGAGAACTCCCATTGGCTGTGTGCACACCTGATTGGCTGTATGACAGCAATGCCTTCCAGCCGAACAGTTTCTGTTCCAGCGTTCACCAGATGCAATTAGCAGAGTCAGAAGGAAGCACCTTAAAATCTGCCAAAATAGGTCAGTAACCTCATTTTTTGCCGATAAATAATCACAGGATATATCTTTAGAGCAATAAAACTCCTATGAAAATTTTACAAAAGTATCCCTTTACTCCTAAGTTTTTTCATAATTCCTCAGTTTGTAAATATCTTTATATAAAATAGGTCTCATATAAAAGAGGAGTTATTTCCAACTAAGATCTGTTTATACACACAACTTACAAGTCATAAGTTCCCGTGGCAAACTAATAATTGGAGGAGTCCAGAGTATTAATATAAACTACAGCTTGTACATTGATACTCACATGCTTTTCCTATTGCCTTAACATGCACTTACCCCTAATAATTTTCATATGGATAATAATCCATAGATTGAGTTTCTCAGATAAACTCAGGCGTGTATTAAGTACACTCAGTGTTGATATTTAAAAGGATGCAAACAAAACAGCATTCCTTAACGAATGTAAACAAAATTTCACCCCTAAAGCAAACCGTTGCCGCTTAACTTGTTTCTGTTGAATGTCCTACCTTTGAGATTTGAACTGATACCTGGACTCAACATTCTTTTCCCTGAATTTTCAGCATGCAAATGTCAAAATCTTAGTGGCTAAAACGTAAGTTCTGTTCTGAAGCAGAAGCACTTGAAATCTTTTCAAACTTACTTGACACACAAGTTAAGAGACGATCAAGAGGCTAGAGTAAAAGAGACAAATGGAGAGAGTACAGGTGTGCTTTTCATCATGTCTCCAGAAAAACTGAAATTTCTCTTCACTGGTCCTTCCTCTGTTTTAATTTCTTTCCTTTTGTTTTTTCTTTTTTTTTCTGTAGCACAACATATGTTATGGCTAATTGTACATAAGCCACTGGGATAATAAATGTTGTCACAATAATTAATGGTTTAAGTCACTCTGAATATTTTAAATATTAATAGCTAAAATGGGACTTTTGTGTTAGTGTGAACAGGAACATATGCTGCTTATTGTATTTTTTCTCTAAAAAATGAAAACGGTGAACCCGCTCATTGTTCCTAGGTTTTGGTCAGTGTCTTGATGAGGAGCAGGCCTCCTCATCAGTCAGCACTCTGTGTTCCAGTATGGATTGGTGCAATGTGCTGCCATTCCATTAGCCTTCACCAAATCTGTTCTGCCTCTATTCTCAAGATGGTTCAGGATAGGATGAGGGATTTCAGATATAATGAATAATTGCTCTTGATCAAGCAAGCACGCAAACAAACAAAACTTGAATAACAGTCACAGCAATCTTTGCCTATACAGCTCATGTTGTCTCAAGATCTCTCTTCAAATGTATTCAATGTCAAATCATAGTGGTCTTTACTGGTAATAAGAGGATTTCTTATTATTTGAATTTCCTTTCTGTTAACAGGCCTTATAGAACAGTTATGTAACAGTATAAAAAATGTTTTTACTCTCTACGTATATGTAAACTATGGTTTACCCATTGTGGTCCTTTTCTGTCCAGTTAATTTGTTTAGATTTTGTTGCTGTTGTTCCATCTGAAAATAGGGATGTAATATTTTAAATTAGCTTCATAGATATATGGATATTTTTATGACCATGTTAAGTATCAGGATTGGAAAAGGCACATGCAAAAACTACTCAGTTCTATCAGTCATTTTTAGTCCCTTATGGAAAATAAACCAGTTTACAAAGATAATAAGCATTCAGTCAAGGATATCTGCCTATTTATTCTGGTTTCAAAGAAGATTTTTATGGATTTTTTAGTGATAATATGATACTTTGAAACATAAATCAGCATCAAATGCTTACCTACATACTTTCAATTAAAATATAAGGTGTGACAATTAAGAGTGTGAACTTGTTGCAATGATGTTGCTAACCTTTTTTGATATTAGAGGGATTACTCACTATGAATTTGCACTAACTGGACAAACAGTTAACCAAGTTGACTATTTGCAAGTGGTGAAAAGGCTGCGTGAAAAATTTAGACGACCTAAACTTCTCGCCAACAATTCATGGCTCTTGCATCACAATGCACAAGCTCACATGGCACTGTCTGTGAGAGAGTTTTTAGCCAGTAAACAAATAACTGTATTGGAACACCCTCCCTATTCACCTGATCTGGCCTCCAGTGACATCTTTCTTTACCTGAAGTTAAAGAAAATATTGAAAGGAAGATATTTTGATGACATTCAGGACATCAAAGGTAATACAGCAACAGCTCTGAAGGCCATTCCAGAAAGAGTTCCAAAATTGCTTTGAAGGGTGGACTAGGCACTGGCATTAGTGCATAGCTTCCCAACAGGAGTACTTTGAAGGTGACCATAGTGATATCCAGCAATGAGTATGTAGCACTTTTTCTAGGATGAGTTTGCAAATGTAATTGCCAGGCCTCGTGTGTGTGTGTGTGTGTGTGTGTGTGTGTGTGTGTGTGTGAGTGCGCATGTGTGTGTATGTGTCTGTGTATCATGTGTGTGTATCTATTCAGTATCTTCACCCCAACACTGGCATAATGTTGACCCTAATGTCACTTGACCGATGAGTAATATGAAAGAATTGTTTTCTAAAACTCAAATCAGTTTTAGATAGGTGTACATTTATAAACAAAGGCAGGTTTAATTTTTATAAGTTTTTAAAACATGTTCTACAGTGATATGTGAGAAAACTACTTTCCTATGTATTAATCATTTACCTAAACGCATAGTGAAAGTATTTCAAGTAGAATTACCATGTATAAGTTGGTTTAGTTATAACATTATTATTATTATATCTATCACTAATCATCATCAAACAAAAGGAATAAAGAAATAGGATAGCTTTTTGCATGTGTGCGGGCATCAGTATGTGCTTTATGACAGTATATACATTATATACACAGGTACTGTGTGGCTACTGTATCCCAGGTTTTGTCTTCGTATACATTGGCCACCTTACTCATACCATTTCTTAGCGGCATTTTTTTTTCCCTACTTACAAATGAGGTTGTAAGGACTCATACCGTAAATGAAAAATGATTTGCTAAAGGCCGTACATCTAAACTGTATTCGCTGAAATTGTGATTGGTGTGTCCCTACTAACTTTGCAATCTTTTATACACTTTTCACTGTACTCTTTTAAAACTGCTTTTAAATTTTATTTCCTAGAATATTTATTTTAAAGAAGCAATATTTTAAAACATTTGTAACAATAAATCCAAGGAATAAGACTGTCACTTCTGTACATAAGTATGATTAACCATAAATATATTGCTCTGCTTAAGCATCATATCACTATTTTTATATCATTTTGACAATAGTAAGTGCACATTATCTTTAGCTGGTGAAAAGGCTGAGAGAGGGGGAAACGAGATTTTGTGCAGAAACAATATAGAAAAGAGTGTTTGAGCTAGCACACATCATTCAACCAACAAGTTAAAATGATTCCCACCTAAAAATGTCTCCCAGGAATACGCCCAGAACAAAGTAATGTGCAATAAATTTTAGTTAATTTACTGTTATTATTTATTAGAAAGGTAATATCAAATGAAAAATGAGAAGAACAGCAAAAAATTAACCATAACAAAAAACAAACAAACAAAAAAACAATACCCCAGGAAGAAAATATTGGTAAATTGAAGAGTCACTGAGCTATCACTGCAATTAGTATAATAACCTGGAAGCCCTGAAGTAATCTATTTAAAATAACCATATATGAGGTGTGACAACTAAGTTCGTGAACTTGTTGCACGATGTCACTAACCTTTTTAGATATCAGAGGGATCATTCATTATGAATTTGTACTAATTGGACAAACAGTTAACCAAGTTGACTATTTGGAAGTGCTGAAAAGGCTGTGTGAAAAAGTTAGATGACCTGAATGTTTCGCCAACAATTCATGGCTTTTGCACCACGACAATGCACCAGCTCACATGGCACTGTCTGTGAGGGAGATTTTAGCCAGTAAACAAATAACTGTATTGGAACACCCCCCTACTCACCAGATCTGGTCTCCAATGACTTCTTTCTTCACCTGAAGACAAAGGAAATATTGAAAGGAAGACATTTTGATGACATTCAGGACATCAAGGACAATACGACAACTCTGGTGGCCATTCCAGAAAAAGAGTTCCAAAATTGCTTTGAAGGGTGGACTAGGCACTGGCGTTGGTGCATAGCTTCCCATGAGGAGCACTTTGAATGTGATCGTATTGATATTCAGTAGTTAGTTATGTCCCACTTTTTCTAGGATGAGTTAGCGAACTTAATTGTCACTCCTTTCATATGTTTGTATATTAGAAAAAAACATCTAAGTTATTACCACTGCATATTTTAAATATTTATGAAGACATAATTTTCACTTGAATGTTTGAATTATTAGCTAATCCTACAACATGATCCCTAAGAATGTTTGCTTATGTATATGCCAAACAGTATGGTATAATGGGAAGAATAGTTACAATTTCTGCAGATCGATACCAAGAATTGAATGTACACTCCAGAGCTGTCATTAATTCTTCACAGTCATTGAAGCCAGTGGTACTTTCCCCATATACTGCTCTGATACAGTTTTTGCCAGTCACCATGATCAATTTCTCAAATTCCTCTTAATTTAACTCTGAGGTCAGAAGCCTTCCTACAGTATTTATCTGCAAGCCTAGACTTACAGAAAAGGAAAAAAAAAAAAAAAAGAAGAGCTACTGTCTCTGGCCCTGAAATTGTATACAATCATAATGAGCATAATTCTTATTTGAAAAATTGAGTGTAGCGTTTAATTTATTTAAGCATGATATTCTCTATGTATAATTTCACTTTTACTTAAATGTAATCCATATCTTTGGAACTAGTGTCTCAATTTTAGGTATGATTTCTGGAACCTTAGAGAGTGCCTCAACTCAAAACTACCAAGTCAGCCACAAGTAAAAAAGAAACACACACACGTGTGCACACACACACACACACACACACACACACACACACAAACAAAACAAAACAAAAAGTTGTTAACCAATGGCCTAAGTCACAAGCGAAATGACATATTTAAGAAATCTGAATAGAGGATATTCCAAGATTTGTTCAGTAGTTCATGATATTATGAAGTTCATATTTCTTTCTGTTTTTCTTTTTTCTCAGCTATTATTTTGTGTGTTGGCTTTGGTTCTTTGTGCTTATTGTGCACAGATACAATGTGACTTCAATAGCTCTAAGCATAATATCACCATTCAAAGAAGAAGGAATAGGAAAAAGAACTGTCAGTGAAATATCCCATTACATTTTTTTTAAATAAAAAATAAATTACACATTAAGTTCCTTAGAAATTTGCTGACTTATCCTTATAAGTCATTGATGAAAGCTGAGTCATATGGTTATCTATCTCAGTCTCAAGGGCATTTGAGAAATTTGTTTTGTCTTTTGCCACTTCTGAAGTGTAGATGGGCAAGGGAAAAAAAGGAGTTGCAATATTCTTTGAATACCTCAGTTTTTGTAATATCAAACTTGAGTCAAAGATTATGAAATATAAAATTCACAAGATAGGAAGTTTTCCAACGTATGAATTAGGATAATTTCCTAATTATAATTTGAGGATCACACTATAATTGCTTTGTTTTGTTGTTCTAATTATTCAGTAAGCATTTCAAAGGTTTGTTTGTTTTCTCTCTACTAAAAAAGGTAGGGGGAGTCTTACTTTAGATTTAGTCATATAATTATACATTTATACTATCAAGATTTGTGACAACATGGATGGATCTTGAGAGTGTAATCCTGAGCGAAATAAGTCAGACAGAAAAAGCAGAGAACCATGCGATTTCATTGATATGTGGTATATAAACCAAAAACAACAAAAGAACAAGACAAACAAATGAGAAACAAAATCTCATAGACACAGACAATAGTTTAGTGGTTACCAGAGGGTAAGGGGGTTGGGGGGTGGGAGATGAGGGTAAGGGGGATCAAATATATGGTGATGGAAGGAGAACTTACTCTGGGTGGTGAACACACAATGGGATTTATAGATGATGTAATACAGAATTGTACACCTGAAATCTATGTAACTTTACTAACAATTGTCACCCCAATAAATTTAAAAAAATGATTTATTGACATAATATAATCTGTCAGGGTTTAGCACCAATATTTAAAAAATAGACTAGTATATATAATCACATGCTTAAAATCTTTTTGGAAAGGCTGAAGATTTGAATTTTGTGAAGGAACAGCTGGACAGTAGGTTTTAAGAACTATAACTATAGCTAGCAACAACAGATAAGAAAATTATTGTTGCTTCTCTCATTGCTAGTGTCTTCACAGTTACCTTTCCTACCCACAAAACTTGTAAGTAATAAACATAGGGTCAAACACTGTTTTTACCATGATGTTCTGTCTTTCAGCATTAACTGCAGAATCTAGCTAACACCCATTTCTGTAACCTCACTCATTATCACCAACAGCTGCTAAAAGATGTCTTATGTTTCAGTATCTCAAACCTAGGTAAACTCATTTTATTAGTATACCAGCTGCAAGGCGGTCTGGGAATTTTTTTTTTTTCTTCCTTACTCCTGAGATGCTAAAAGATGCATAGAACTGATTAGGCTGAGAGCCATAGTCCAGACTCAACAGAGTCAGTTTTAGGATCAAAATAATCACAATTAAAGACAAATCAATGAAGAAATAAAATTGGGTTTTCACTTAATATGTATATCTCTGAAGGAATCATATAATATATAAGCTGGCCAAATCAAACTGCTAGTGTACATTACTTCCTGTTCCTCTTTGATTTATTATAAAGATATTAAAAGGCCAATAAGCATTTTTTACCATAATAGAAACAGTTTAACAATAGTGCTGTGTGTTTTTTTCCTGTGGGGCATGAAAGTATTACAAAGTTTTAGTAAAATAACTAATCATATATCAAACTGATAATTCACATATAACAAATACATTTCCACTTATACAGAATAAATTTCATATATTTTCAACTTAGTTATTACATTGTACCTCTAGCTGTTCCTATGAATGATGTTAAAGATAGTTCTGTTCATCATTATGTAGTTAGGTGACAAATGTTTGTTCTTCTGCCTTGGCATTTTAGCATTACTTTTGCGTTATGACAGAGAGATTCAGAACTCACTCAATAACTAAGGCAAAACACCTCTTTAAAATCAGACAGCCATATAAAATTCTCAATATCTCTCAAGCTTTTACAAAATTTGATTAAAGGATTAGATCTGTCAATGTGCATTGTTGTATATTTTTTCATTGAAGAAATGACAGAGAGTAGAAATATACAAAAGGAAATGTGAATAAAAGAGGAAGACAGAAATGCATTCACATAAATACCTATTATCATTTCCCCTGCACTTTATATGGTATCTAATATTGAGGAATCCAATTTTAATAATGATAACTCTTTTTTCCAACTCTTTAAGGATTGATAGGTCCTTTAATTTCAATAAAGTTTTTATGTATAAGAATAATAAACATCTACTTACAATCTTTTTAAAATTTCTATAAATTCATCTAAAATCAAGTTATATAAGTTATTAGACAACATTATTATCTAATATATGTTATTAGATGTGTGTTATTAGATAATACATTTAAGTTTGTCACTCTAGGGATAGTGTGTCATTAATAGAGAATTACTTGAAAGCATTCGATAAAATATATAAAATCTAAATTTTAGATATTTTTATAACTTTTTGTTATAACTTTTTAATAAAAAGGAATAAATGAAATGTCTTTTATAATGTGATACCATCTTGATTGCTGTATATCAGTTTAAAAAACAAAATAAGTAGAGCTATTTCCAATAAAATCATAAGTGTTTACATGTGTAAACATAATATTTCAATGTTGTAGTGCAATAACTGAGAAAAATGCCAATTAGCACTTATACTCTGTTTTATTATTCATGTATAGACAGTTATTTTTACTATAAAGTCCTGATATGGACTTAAATATTCATAAAATTAATAGCCCCAAATTAGAACTTGAATGGTAATTATTTTAATGGCTGGCTATACAAAATAAATTAATTTCAATTGAATAGGCCCTATAAATCATACTTTAGTGTTCCTATTCATTGTCTAATAGGGGTCGATTCTTTGTGTCTTTCCACTAAACCCATTCCACTGAACACCTAATAATAATTTCATTGCATCTATTCGACAATTGTTACCTATTTTCTTGAAAATAATTTCTATCCATGTCAAATAGTCAACAGTGCATGTTTTATAAGATGATACATATGACAAAGAAAAATAATCGAGAAGTAGTCCATCTATGTGATAGAGATGAAAGAAAGACCTCATCAAACATTATGATTAAGTCACCTCAAAATAGATTATATTAAAGATCTGCTATCTTATTGTCTACACTGTATACAATTCAGTGGAAAATATAGCTATTTAACTTCTCAAAACCAGTATATTAAGGGGTGGGGCAATGAATGAAGGATTAGAAATTTCTAGGAATCAGATTTAAACTAAATCATTGACTTTCTCTTAAGAGTTGACCTTTGACAATCTCTTAGAAAACTTGTGATAAAGCCATCTGAAAGAAGGATGTCAATGGGACACCAATAAACTTTCTAAGCTCAGTTAACAGCAGACATTTATTTACCAAATAATTACTTTAATTGTCTAATGTGAAGATATTTTTGCACTAATGAAAAAAAGTCTAATGATAAAAAAATAAAACAAATGATTTGAATTTGAAAATATTGTGTTTTCTAAGGAGCTATCATCATACTGACACTATAAGATTGCTGTTAATTATTTCTCATTACAAACTTTGATAATTTGGTTTCCTTTATTAACTTTTCAAATACAATTGTGATAAGAATGACTTTGAAACAATTTAAATTACTTTTTGTTTTATTTAGGAAAAATGAAAGGGTAACGTAATACTTTCTCTGGAATGTTTTAGTTATGTCAATATTAAACTACTAATACAAGTTTTCTTTAATAATGAAAGAAAAATGAGCTACCTAAAGTAGAACACAAAATTGTTTTAAAGGTGAATGTGAGTTACACTTTTCTTACTTTTTGAAAGTACGTTCATAATAAGTTTTTTTTTTCATTAGTGCAGGATGCCTCCCAGCTACATATAATCCTGTAATAAAAAAATGCCAAGAGCTAAATAAAATCCAAGGACAATTTACACTCTTCTTTTATAGATCTAATTTAAGGCAGGAGATTTAAATCAAATAACAATGACTATGTACTAAACACATTGAATTAATGTACAGGTATATTAACAAAAAATTGTCCGATCATGATGGTTTTTGGTTTCTGCCATAGAAATTTTGTTAATTACTATGGTGCTATAAACATCCAATTAAAATATAAAATCCACATAATAAATATTTGATGGAACAAAGGTAAGAACCAGTATTTAACGCATCAAGGATCCTTTACTTGAATTTGGAATTTGTAGCTATGAAGTCCTAATATATATATAGACTTAAATATTCATAAAATTAATAATAGCCAAAAATTAGAATTTTGTATTGTGCCTATTGTAATGGCTGTACAAAATAATCATTTTCCATTGAGTGGGGTCTATAAATCATAGTTTTAATATTCCTATTCATAGTCTAATAGGGGTAGATTTGTTGGTGTCTTTCCACTAAACCCTTTCCACTTAACCTGTAATCATAATGCATTGTATTATATATACTCATATGTATGATTTATATATATATATATATATATATATATATATATATATACATATATATATACACACACATATATATTTACACACACACATATATGTATACACACACACACACACACAAACATATATATGGGACAAAAAACAGTTATAAAGATGATAAATATTAATTCAACTATCTCAATATTCACTGTAAATGTGACTGCTTTAAATACTCCAGAGACAGTTAAATGGATACAAAAACAACTATATATTGTCTATAAAAAAATGACTTTAAATATAATGACACAGGTTAAAAGTAAAGATACAAAGATATGATAAAATTAGTAAAAAGGAAGCTGAAAGAGCAATATTAATTTGAAACAAAACAGAGTCTAAACAAATAAGATTCTTAGAAATAATGACGACTATCACATAATTGCGGAGGAGTTAAGTCTTCAAGAAGACATAACAATTCTAAATCTGTATGCATTTAACAACACACAGAGTTTCAAATTGCATGAAGAAAAAAACTAATAGAATTAAAGAGAGATATGTACTCTTAAATCTACTAGTTACATATATTCTGTTTTTGCTAATGAAACAAAAATAGTATTTCCAAATTTGTATAAAATGCAACAAATACATTTTACAAAGCAACCAGTCTCAGCATGGTTGTGATCCTTTTGGTAGACAGAATACTGTCACCCAAAGATATCTATGTCCTAATCTTCAAAACCTGTGATTAAGTGACCTTACATGATAATAGGGACTTTGCAAATATGGTAAGTTTATGGATCTTGACCTGGAGAGAGATTATCCAAGGTCCTTGGGTTGGCCCAATGTGTAATCAATCACCTGAGACGTTAAAAACAGAGAACCTAACCTAGCTGCAGTGAGAGAAAGGGGGGGGGGGGGGGGGGGAGGGGAGAGAGAGGACAGAAGAAAAGGCAGAAGAGATTTGCACTGTGAGAAAGACACTTGATTCACTGTTACTGACATTGAAGATTGAGTGAGAAGGCCACCAGCCCAGGAATGTGCATAGTCTCTAGAAGCTGAAAACGGCCCTTAGCTGGCAGCCAGCAATAAAATGGAACCTCAGTCCTACAACTGCAATTAAATTCTGCCAAAAACCTGAGTTAGTAAGGAAAGAGGTTTTCCCATCGCGCCTCTAGAAAGGATCACAGCCATGCCAATCCTTTTCATTTAGTCTGATGAGACCTACATCAGATTTCTGATCTAAAGAAGTGTTAATTAACTTGTGTTGTTTTAAGCTGCAAAGTCTGTGGTTATCATTTGTTATGGCAGCAGTTAAAAAAAAAAAAAAAAAGATATGATCATTATAAAAACTGTTTGGACCTCACAATGCCCTGGAGAGTGTCTCAGGAACCTCCAAGGGCCCAATCATTCATACATTGGGAATTGCCGTTGTAGACCTACAAATATCACCCCATAGTAGAATTGATGGATATACGTACCCAAATTGTTTCTTATGCCCCTGCTATGTTTTCTATTTTTTGTCTTTTTGAGAGTGATAACTTTTCTGTGTAACAATAGACCTTTGTATTATTAAAACCAGTTAACTTTTTTTTCCATTTTGTCACTTCAGATTAAAATAAATTGAAATAAAAAAACAACATCGAAAGTGTTTTAACCTGAAAATTTGCTTCCCACTAGACCCTATACAAATATAAAGAAACTTAAACCCTCCTGCATTGTATCGCTTACATGCCACTCAATTACTAAATATGCCAGCATTTATTAAATTAATAAACATCTAAATATCTTCTCAACAATGAGGAGAAAACATTAGGTCAAGAATTTCCAATTTGAGGAAAAGCATACTCAAAGCTTTTCAGAAGTTTAAGTCAGAGAAAAATAATCAATTCTACCAACAAATTATAAACCACATGACTGTTTTTCCGAACTGTATTGATGGATAGTCCATTGTTGAAAAGTTGTAACGGTAATTTGAGAAGAGATTCAATATATGACAGTACAGAGAAAATGAACAAAGAATGCATATTTTTCTTGGGAAAACAATTTATTTCAACTAACAAAGATTTCATATTTGAATATCTGGGGCTATTAGAAAAATGCAAGACAACAGGACCACAACAAATACATTGTTAATGGTTTTATTAATGTTCTTCTTAAAATTATACATATATATACACATAAATTTAAATTTATATAAAATATTTACCATTGAACCATACAAAATAGATTTCCTTAAAACTATAACCAACAGCTTTGTCCATATATATATTTTTATAGGAAAATATAAACATCATAGAAAAAGAAATTCTGATGTAAAAATTCCTGACTTGTTAAAGGGTGGGATGTCTATATATCAAACCAAGGATACAGCTTCAAACTGTTTTAAAACTTCATAGTGGTTCTCCACAACAATTTTCTTCTAGGTATTAGCTGAGTTAGCTCTTTTTTCATGGTTCAGGTTTCGATGTAAATATTATATCATCAGGATGCCCTTTCCTAATCACCCCTGATCCCTAGGCATTATTCATCTAAGAGCCATGATTACATTATTTAATTGTTTATTTATTCTCAGTACCCCCCACTTTGATAAGAGAAGCCTTGCCTACCTAATTCAACATTATATCCTAAGTGTTTAGAACTCTTCTTGGCACATAGGAAATACTCCACAAATACGTTTTGGAAGAATGAATGAATAGACAATGCTTAGCTCACTTAGGAAAGCTGAGGCTAGCTTTCGTGTATTTCTGGTCTAGTAGAGAGGTTTACAGATGTGTTAGGGAAGCTTGGAATAGCAGACTAAGATGTGTGCTCCAGGCAATTGAAAATAGTATTTATTCCAATAGGAAAAAAATTACATTACTCTAAAATGTTTTCTAGAAATAGAATGAAACCTGTATATGAAAAGGTTATGTAGTTACTTTTATGGTATTATAGGTCAGCCTTAACACCTGAGGGAGAGTGTAGCCAGGGTCACAATATCTTCCTATGCCTACCACAGAAATTTGCTTAAGGTCCTCTTGGGCCTGCAGCGCTTCACAGTGACCAGAGTGCAACTTGGTCAGAAATGTAGGAGGAAATTGGAGACACAAACATGGCCTCTTAAACTCAAAATCAATGTGCTGGCAGGGGAAGAAATAGGGGGAAATTTCAATTTCTTAATTCCTACCACGTTCCTACCATATCACTAGATAATTAGTTTTCATACCATCCTATGAGACAATATTAAAGCACCATTTTACAGGGGACGACACTGTAAATCACTCAGTTCTTTCCCCAAGGTTATAATTAGAAAATTTAAAAATTGGGTGTGAACCCAGGACTTTTTAGCTACACGGTCCATCTTATTTCTAGCAGTCCATCTTATTTCCAACAAGAAGTTTTCCTGAAATGTGAGCAATTTAACGTTATATCCATTGACTCAATATGGAAGAGAAGAAATGTCCAGTGTTAGTGCATGTATTCTCTTACTCAACATCAGAGAATCCTGTCCCAAATTAAAAAAAAAAATTAAAAAGTAAACAAACAAACAAAACAACAACTAATGAAATAGTAAAATAGAAGTTTTAACACAGTGCAAGTCTGCATTAATTTATGGTTTAAAAAGTGTTCAATGTGGATAGAAAGAGAAACCTCAGTAAACTTGTGAATGACTATTGGCAGCATTAGGCATCCAAATCACACTCGAGTTCGCATTAGAAGCCATAGGAAATGAGAAGGATTCAAAGGCCACTTGAGGACTTGTGTTGCCAACAGGTAAAGGCTTAAAACGAGGAGATAAGAATGAGAAAAAAAGGACAAGAGGGATAGACATGCCATGCTTTCAAAAGTTTCAGCTAAATCGATTTCCTTTCCTCTGGCACAGTTTTCTTATGGTTATTAATGATGTGTGCTGATATGGGTGAGAATATGACTTGGGCTTTATTACTGGGAATACAAACTATTAATGTGGATCTAAAGTTAATTTCTCTCCAGAATTTTCTAGTGGTGTGAGAAATACTCTCTTGCCATGATAAGTGATTTTTTTCCATGACATTTCAGTAAAATATCATAGCTGGAAGGAATAACTGAGCTGTGGTTCTCAATCATCTTTTTTTTTTTTTTTTTTTAATATGACATTTACAAACATAATTATATTTTGATCCTCAAATTATTAATTCTGATTTGAAGTGGTCTTCTAGGTTAGTCAGATGATAATAGACCTCCATGGCTGGTGGGAGCAGTGTTGGGGAACTTGAGATACGGAGTTGTGTCTTCCACCTGTGGCTGGCTCCAAAAGCTCATAAACATTAAGTAAAAATGGCTGGTCTAATTCAATTGTCCATTTTAAAGCTGGAAAAGTTGAGACCTAGAGAAATGAAGTTCCTTTCCCAGGGTCACACAGATGGATAGGATAGGGCTGGGATCCTGGTCTCCTGGTTTCACTAGAAATAGGCTACTTGTGCTCAACTCCAGATTTTCCTGTCATACTTTTCTCCTATAGACCAGGTTTCCATTCCCAGCAGTTAAAACAGTAACTCTGAAGTCATGAGTAAGCTATGAGCTTTGAGAAAATGCAGATACCTTTACTTTAATTCTAGTACCCAGAAAATTGCCATTCTTATCGCCAACATTCTGAGTTTAATGGTGATTTTGTCTAAACCTTTCACACAGGGTAATATCCATAAAATGGATACTTTCTGTTGTTAATTAAACAATGTCTGTGTGTGTGTTGTTTCCCCTACTAGTGAGAACGCTCCTTGAAGGCAGAGATACATATTCAAATCACATAAAGAAATACAGGAAACAAGCATAAATATGTCTGTATTTACCTTAATGGCATTTGAGGGAAAGAGAAATTAGAGTAAGAGACTTTTAGTGTCAGCTATCCCATAGTACTATGCCATAAAAAAAGATAGCTGCTTGTTTGTTTTTTTGCTTTCTTTTTATTCTAACGGTCTTTTCGTGGAGTACATATGCTTTCCATATTTTTGTATGTTACCACCGTATCTGTGATCTTTATTATTCGTCTATCTTTTGTTTGTGAAATCTAGGGTTATAGATAATTATAACGTTGCAAATATATATTAAAATATATATTCTAATATTTATCTGGCTTACTCTTATAATATATATTACTGACTTCCCTATGAATACAGGAATACAAACCTAACTAATCTAGAAGACGTGCTTAAACCCTTTGTTCTAGAGGAACAATAAGGCTCCTGATGTTCACATTTAAAGCAAACAGATTTGAGAATTTGTCATGTTTTTGATTCCTTAACACACAGTTTCAATATTATTGATACCACAGTATTTGGATATACTTGGAACCAGTTCTTTGTATATGCATGCAAATATCATTTATTATCAGTCAATAGAAACATTTTCTACTTTATTTACTTGTGTGCATGATGTTGAACCAATATTGCCGAAGAAACAAAAACTACTCTTGCCAGCTGGATAAGGTACAAATACGTGAATTCTTTGAGTTCAGTGGTTGAGAGAACAGAGGCAAAATCAGTTATTTGGTAGACAAAAATATATTTTTTATTTATACTTTCAAAGAGTTGAAGTGATCTCCTGGTTTGTTAAATTGATACATTTTTACCCCTATGATTTCCCTTCCTCTCCTCTAACCTGTTTATTAAGAATGGTGCTACAAATCACAGAGAAATAGAATTTAAGAAGTTAAGGTGTTGGGAAGATTTCCTGAAACTTTTGCTTTGGGTGTAAAATTTAAGCAGTTGATTACCTAAGTCTTGAAAAATTACTGAAATACTGATGATGGAGAAAGCATACAAGAAAGGTGAAAATGTAGACTGTAGTGTTACTAAGTCTGATTTAATATGAGCATAAACAAGTTCCAAACTCTAGTGAATTTAATTATGGCATTAAGGATTGGAATAATATATGGGAATGTTTTCCTATCCCTCAGACCTCTGGTCATGGAGGAGAAAAAAAACAAAAAATTCAGAAAATGCATTTATGCACATGGATTGAGCTAGCTAAGGAAGATTGTGTGTGTGTGTGTGTGTGTGTGTGTGTGTGTGTGCATATAAAATATGTAAATGAATGACTGATACATGTAAAATTCAAATAAAAGAAACAATAAAATTTGGAGTATGATAACTAGAATAATAGTATGCCACAAGGACACAAACATTTAAAGCTACTTTGCAGGAAACAGCTGTGTTGTGTTTTAAGTTGAACCGAATGTCATTGACAGTAATATAGGAGAGAAATCATCACTGGCAGATCTGAATTACCTTGGAGACTTTGGGGTTTTATAATTTTAATTTATATGATTTTTCTGGTCTACAGAAATTATTTTTGTAACATACACATTCTTCATATTTACAAATACTGAATGGGTAAATTTTATCATCTTCGAAATTATTAAAAACATCCTAACCTAAAGAGAGCTCATCTTCCAATATAAAAGTAACAGCTGGAATTATGAAGGTGAAATATAGTATATCTCAGAACTGAGTGCAGATACATGCTGAACTAGCAGTTAAGTGGATAATATATTTAAAAAGCTAATCTTTGTTCCACAATTATAATGTATATCCTTGGATTCTTCTGATTTCACACTTGTATATGAGAAATGACTCTTCAACATCCAAAAGTAACCTCCTCTCTTTTAAATTCAATTGTTTTCAAAAGTGGTTTATAAATTATTCTAAATACACAATATTAAAAACTAAGTCTAAATTGGAAAATTAATGTTTAAATACTGTTATGACCTGAGTTGTGTCTTTCCCCAAATTCATACGTTGAAGTCCAGACCTCCAGAACCTTAAAATGTGACCGTATTTGGAAACAGGGCCTTTAAGATAAAATGAGGTCATAAAGGACAGATACTAATTCAATAGAACTGGTGTCCTTATTGTTTGTCAGCTTTTTACTCTGTAGCATTTTTATTATCTTTGTTCACACAATCAATTATTACTATTATTTTAATTAAAGTTTATTGGGGTGACAGTCGTTGTTCAAGTTACATAGGTTTCAGGTGTGCAATTCTGTAATAAATCAGATCTTTTTTATTTATTTTTATTTTTTTAACATCTAGCTGCTTTTGATATTTTTCTTTTTGTTGCTGGGTTTAACGAGTTAGTTTTCATGTGCCCTAATTTTGTTTCTTTATGTTTATTCTGATTTGGGTTAGTTTTACTTCTTGGATGTTTGTTTAGAGTTTTCACCAAAGTTTGAAAATCTCTACCTTTTTTCAAACAACACATCCCCTTCTCCAAAGAATTCCCTTCTTCTGGATCCAATTACATGTGGTATAATACAAGTATTCTCTCACAGCTCAGTGTGGCTCTGATGTGTACAGTCATTTTCTTTAATCTCTGTGCTTAATTTCTATTGCTATGCTTTATGTTCACCGGTCATTCCTTCTGTATTGTCTAATGTGTGTACATATGTATATGTATATATTTCTTGTTTTTTTTCTTTTCTTTTTTTACCTGCTTAAATCTATGACAGGCTGCTTGTCCAAACAAAATGGATGCTGAGGCAGCAATACCATGGAGTAGCTTAGCTAAACTTTCAAAACTGTGATAGTTACCAGCATTATTTCCACTATACTCTGGCCAACCTATGTGCCAGGCATTATCATTCATATATATTTTTGTTTATACCGTTTCCTCCCCATGTAATGTTCTCGTTAGGATATCTATGAAAATGAAAAAGAAATATGTGAAAACATTTATACATAAAGACAAGTGTGCTCCACTTTTCATTGCAGCTTTATTTACAGTAGCCAAGACATGGAAACAATCAAAATGCCCTTCGATAGATGAATGGATATAGAAATTGTGGTATATATACACAATGGAATGCTATTTGGCGGTAAGAAAAGATGAGATAGGACCATTTGTGACAACATGGATGGATCTTGAGATTGTAATGCTAAGTGAAATAAGTCAGACAGAAAAAGCAGAGAACCATATGATTTTACTGATATGTTGTATATAAACCAAAAACAACAAAAGAACAAGGCAAACAAATGAGAAACAAAAACCCATAGACATAGACAATGGTTTAGTGGTTATCAGAGGGTAAGGGGAGAGGCGGGTGGTAGATAAGGGTAAAGGGGATCAATATATAGTGATGGAAGGAGAACTGACTCTGGGTGGTGAACACACAATGTGATTTATAGATGATGTAATACAGAATTGTACACCTGAAATCTATGTAACATTACTAACAGTTGTCACCCCAATAAACTTTAATTGAAAAAAAAAAAAGGAAAGGAAAATGGAATAGAAAGGAATAGTTCTATTTTAGGAAAAAAATAGCTATTTTTTTCTAAATCCACAACATATTGTTAAAGTCTCTATGATAGCACTCAACATATTGGATTATATTGCTGTTATTTATTTATACATATGTATTCTCCATGAGACTTTGAGTGTCTTGAAGACAAAAATTTTTTGTCATCATTGTATTTCCAGACTGAGCACAATTCTTTGACCATACAAGGTGTTTAATCCATTAAGTTTTCAGATTTTGTTAACAGCTTAGGAATTTAACTCTACGTAAATTGTTGTTTTATTACTAATTTATTAAAGATACACATAAATGGTTAAAAGATGAGTCTGTCTGTGTGTATAACTTATAATTGTTTGATTAAACTTATCGAAATCTGAATGAAAGCAGAACTTGATTTATTTTTATCTCAGAATTCCATCCTTCAAGTATTTTTTCCGATATTATAATGTTTCAGACAAGTTCGTATTTAGTATGGCTTTTTCCAGTGTATTTTATATTTTTTTATTAAAAAAATTAGATATATGCCTTTGATGTAAAGCATTATAATTTTAGTTTGTGAAAATAAATATTACTTCATAAAAATAAAAAATCTTGATATTATAAGTTTCCACATATGATAATTTAGAAAATATTAATATATTACTTTAGGTACAACACAAATGCATGTGTCTTTCAATTCACTTAATAATCACTTTTCTAAATTTATCTATGTCCATATACCAGTTGTTACTAAAAGGAAGGAGGCTTAAGCTCTTGCAAATAGTTGACTTTGAATAATTTGATATTAAATTTGAACTGATTTTGGGAAGGTGCCAGATGAAATAGGATGGCCATCTGCACCATATGTTCTTGGAAACGTTACTAATGCACACATACTAAAGAAGAAGTCCAGAAAGTGTGTTTTTTACTGGAAGAATTATATTCAGCTACTACTGCAAAAGATTTAACTGTGAAGAACTTGAGGATCTTAAATAAAGGACCAAAACCAGGCCGTAAGACATCTTAGAAAAACTTAACACCTAAGGCTGTAGAAAAGATTATCTCTTGATGGCAAATAAGAGAAAAGAAAAGGATAAATTACCATAATAATAAGGTGACAGGGTAAGGTCATCAAAATGAACCATACATACCATTTTGTATACAGTAACCATAGAAATTAATTAATATCAAAATTGCTCAGACAACTGCTATTAAAAAAATACAAGAAAATTTTGTTCAAAGCTATTCTCAAGTATAATTTTGAGAAGACTTTCAATCTGTTATATTTAAATGTGGCAAAATATCACACTCTGCTGAGAACAAGGACATTGTTGCTTGTGCCCAAGAGAATGATTCTTTATCTAACTTTATTGGATTGGCAGTTAGAATGTAAAATTTCTTAGTGTAATTTTTTGTTTTCCTTTGGTCGTTTAGGTTTGTTTCTTTATTCCTTTAACATGTGTCGGGTTACTATATAAATAGATACACCTAATGATTAATGATTCCTTTTTTTTTTTTTTTTTTTGGCATAGATTTCTTTATGGAATGGATCCTATTGATATTAATTTCCACACCTTTGTAAACAGAAAAAAAATACAAATGTCTTAGATATAATATAAGAGAAAATAGACAGTTGTTAATTGTAGCCCAACAATTTAAGAGGCGCTGTGTCAGAGAACACTGTAGCAAAAGCAAATGCCACCAGTATATGGCCTAAAAATAAAATATTATATGTTGACTTATATGTAAACTTACCTACATAGATTTCTTTTACTCATATCCCCCTCCCCAACACCTGCCTAAATATCTAGTTATTTTCATTGATGAGGGTCCCTTTCTATCATCAAAATTAAAAGACAGGACAGATTTAAGAACAAAATAATCAACAAGTCTGAAATCAGTGTAAGTGAGCCTTAACCCCATTCTGCATATTACTCTGTATGTGGGGAAGTAAAATATAGGTAGGTATTCTGATGAGGAGGAAATTAAAGTTTTAAGTTTCATTTTTTCACTGAAAAATGCTCTCCTTTTGGATTGTCAGCAACTTTAAATACATCTTACATGTACATGTGTAGACACTGAGTCAGCTTCTCTGAAGTACAACCAATTATAGGTCCCTGTAAGTCATGTAAATATAAGACAAGTAAGATACATTTTTTTATAAGAGGGGAAAGATGTCACACATTGTTTTATATACCCTTCCAAAGACAGTTTCTCCCAAAGCTTTTTTTCCATGAAGTTATTTTTGGGTAAATTAGTGGAGGAATAAGGTGCTTCCTGGGAGAAAAGAAATTGACCACTTCCTTTTTGAACTTCAGTATTATTAGAACATTGCAATGGATGGGAATGAGGCTGACTGAAAACTCAGCAAGTGGCCATAAAACTGACAGAACAGATACCTGGGTACCTAAACATATTTGAAGCTTGCATAGGTGGATTAGTTTACATGAGGAAATGAGTTCAAATTAGTTACAAAAGTTGTGCTTTTTCATTTATTTATTTTTTTATTATTTTCTTTTCTTTTATTTATTATTATTATTATTATTATTATTATTATTATTATTATTTTACTCTTGCTGATCAGAAGCATAGGAACTGACTTTAACTACATTATACATTAAAGACACATGTCTTCCATACACAGCTTACAGTATTAATGAAATTAACTGACATGCCCAGTGTGCATAAAAAATAGTATTAAACACAGACACACACACACTTGCACACACTCACACAGTAATAGAATCTCTGTTTAATTAAACCTGGCATAATTCCATATAATTTACCTTAATATATAATACTATATAAAAGTCAGAATTAAAACACCCCATATAAACAATGAACTCAAAGAGTTGTATGCATTGTTATCTTAAGATTAAAAAGCTGATATAAGAAGCAGCAAGCATTTATGTGGGAATAAAGAATTGCAATACTAGGAGCAAAAATTTAGGCAGAAACCCAAATAGTGTCCCAATTACAGGGTGAAGGCAAGGGTTTTTTGTGAGAAAAGGAAAGGAATAATTCCGTGAAAGGAAGAATGAATTCTTATAGGTGCTGATAAGTGAGCTAGTCTTGGCTATATACATGATTGGTTACTGATTCTATCATCAGATAGAGAGACTTTAATCATAACTCCTGACAGTCAGGATGTCTTCTGTTTTTACTAACACAATGTTAGTGTGGCCCAGTCCCAAGGTCTGGCCCAATTTAAGCAGTCCAACGTTTCAAGGAGTGAGACATGCAGGTCGGTTCCTGTGGCTTTGACTCCATTTTGAAATCGCTCCATTGATATCATTGTTTCACAGTGTAATTCAAACAATGTAACTATTGCTATCATTTTCATCACAGTAAAGACATATTTTCTTTTCATGAACACCGTCTTTATGACTCAAAATATCTGTGTCCTCTATGAATAAAATCAACCAATAATGTACTCCTTTCTGAAAATACCAGGAATCACTACAACATATATCTATTTATCCTAATCAAGTTCCACTGATTTGTCATTCTCTATAAAAAGGATGTAGAAAGATACAATGCAATTAATTCTGATTTTCAAGATATCCACTGAAAAATTTTACTTAGGTAACCCTTAGCTTACTCATATAAACTTGAAGAGATTCCCCCAAAAAATGATTGATAAATAGTATTTATAAGAGTAATCATATCATATATCCCTACTGTTTTAGAATAGTTCCATTAATTTAGATTTTGAGATATTTATTTGTTCTGAACTCACTTATCTTTGGAAATTATATGTGCTCAACATGTACTAACAGATTATGGGAAAGACAATCACCATTGGTTAATACTCTGATTATGTTTATTTTATAAATCTGTTTGGTTAGATATGTAAAAATACATTCCTAAAATATTCCATAGCTTTTGTAATGATTGATAGGTTGTTACTGATAGAAGAAAATAAAAACTAAAATTGACAAATCTGTACAATCACTTCTCCATCAATATTTTTCTCAGACATACAAGAAATACTTTTCTTTAGTTACTATTCTTTCTTTACAAATATGTACAAGCTAGAAATATCTCATAAAATATGTATACAAATATTTTTTCCTGAGGAAACTTAATAATTAAAGCAAAGTTATACATCTTAGGAACTCAAAAGTATTATACCATTGATATTATGGATCTTTAGACATATCTACATGGAGAATTTATCAATTGTATTTTATTTAAGGCCTGTGACTCCAGAACAGTTAACAAAATTCATTGTAGTCTACAGAAAAATTGTATTATTTACTTTATTTAACAGTATGACAATACACTTTGAAAAAAATGGGTGCATGACTACTGATATTTTTATTAATAAGATCTCTCAAATCTTATTTCCGTTTTTACTCTACTATCATCTTGAATCAGGTTCTCATCTCCCACCTCATATACTAGTCTTTGCGGTGGATTTTCTTGTCTTCAGGCATCCTTCACTTTGACATTGTAACGAATCTCTTAAATTCTGCTGTCTGAAATACTTTCCTGGATTGAAGTTTTTTAGTGATTCTCTAACAGGTACAAACATGATTCTATTGAAATACTTACAACCATATCCTTAGTTGATAAGGCAGTGTTTTAGTTAAAGACAATTATATATATATATATATATATATATATATATATATATATATATATATACATATATATATATATATATATGTATATATATATATATGAAAGACAATTTATGTATATATATATATATAATTTCCAATCTATTACAAATTACTTCATAAAATAAAATAAAAAGAGGTTACCAGAAAATAAATCAGAGAAACAATAATATAAAAATGCAAGTTCATTTTTTTATTATTTTTACATTCCACAAATAAGAATAGCTTCAGCAAATTTCTATAAAAATGTATTTAGATAAACACTCTAAATGTCTATACTTACCTTGTGACAGACCAGCAACTAAGAGTTCTTAGGCTGGCTCTGATCATTGGACTGCATTTTGAGTATCAATTCCCTGGAAGAGATGCAAAGCCATAGGCACATCCCCTTCAATAATGAATATTGGGGGGGAGGGAAGAAAAGAAAAACACTTTTGGTAAAAAATTACTGATTTTATACTTAAAAATTGTTGCTACGTATAAATCTAAACTACATTAAAAATATTTATAATTTTGCATTGCATCTGCATAATAAACCAGAAAGGTAGATCCTTTTATAATTAGTAAGTAGATAGAAATGTTTTATTTATCAAGGGACATAATATCAGATACAGCGGAGTAAGGTGTGATGTGGCGGGACTAAGGCCAGGGTACAGCCTGGTCTATATGAGCAAAAACTGGACAACTACAGAAGCAGGACAATTAACCAAGGTGTGCCACCCCCCAAAAAATAGAAGTAGAATTTTAGGACTATAAACACCTACTGAATAAAATATTAGGTCTCAATGTAGAGAATATAAGCAAAGCCTGTGGTTTCTAAAGTCATACTGCTCTGAATATGGTTTGTGTGCTGACTAGACTATCAACAGTGGTTCCAAAGTGAGCTTGCCTCTCCATTTTAAGTTCAGAGAAGTAGAAACCTAACAGCTTCTTCCCACATGTGGATTCCATGTTTTTAAAATAATTCCGACATCAGATATAAATCCCCATTAGCTAACTTTTCGAATGCAGCAAAAATTAATTGTATATTATAACAACAACAAGAACAACAAACCAACACCTTTCAGAAGCGTATAAGAGTACAGAGTCTCTACATGGTGATACTCACAATGTCCAGGATGCAATCCTAAATAAGTCTGCATCTGGGAAATAAGGAAAATGTGATTAACTCTCAAAATCAGTTTCCATCTGAGATGACATAGGTGTTGCAGTTATCAGACAATGATTTTAAAGCAACGATTATAAACTTGCTAAAAAATGTATAATAAAAACATGCTCATAGTAAAAAAAAAAGATAAATGATCTTTACAGGATACATTAAATATGGCAAAAACTGTGGAAAACTTCTAAATTGAATAACACAATGTCTCAAATTAAAAATTAATGAGAAATGCTAAAGAGCAGAATGAACAAGATGGGAAAAAATCAGTTAACTCGGAGATAGATGAATTTAAATTATTCTATTTGAAGAATAGAAAGAAAAAACAACTGAAGATAAATGAATAGTCTCAGGGGACTGTGGAACAATATAAAAATTTCTAACAAGCATGTAATAGGAATCTCAGGAGAGAAGTAAGAGAATGGGGTCAAAATAGCAGTTAAAGAAATAATGACAGGATTTTCTTGATTTTGTTGAAAGAAATAAAACTCAATGAAGTCAAAGCAAGGGATACATAATAATAAAACTTGGCACATCATAGTCCAATTGATGAAATCCACAGATAAAGAGAAAATCTTGAAAGCTGTGGGAAAATAGGACACATTACATAAAAGGGAACAACCATTGGTTGACAAATCATTTCTCATCAGAAAATTTGGAGGCTTTAAAATTGTGAATCAGCTTTAGAGAGCTGAAAAGACACAAAAACAAACAAACAAGATCTGTGCAGCATTTCATCTTTTCTTATGACAGAATAGTATTCCCGTGTGTATATATACCACATCTTCTTTACCCAATCATCTACTGAAAGACACTTTGGTTGTTTCCATGTCTAGGCAACCATAAATAAAATTGCAGTGAACATCGGAGTACATATATCTTTATGGATACATATTTCCAGATCTTTTGGGTAGTTACCCAGGAGAGCTATTGCTGGGACATATGGTAATTCTATTCTCAAGTTTTTGAGGAACCTCCACACTGCCTTCCATAGCGGCTGCACTAGTCTGCATTCCCACCAACAGTGTATGAGGGTTCCTTTTTCTCCACAGCCTCTCCAACACTTATTATTATCTGTCTTGTTGATGGTAGCCTTTCTAAGTGTTGTGAGGTGATATCTCATGGTGGTTTTTATTTGCATTTCTCTGATGGTTATTGATGTTCAGCATTTTTTCATTGTCTATTTGCCATTTGTATGCCCTCTTTGGAGAAATGTCTATTGAGGTCCTCTGTCCATTTTTTAATTGGATTGTTTGTTTTTTTGTTTTGTTTTGTTTTGTCATTGAGTTCCTTATATATTTTGGATATTAGCTCCTCATTGAAGCATTGTTTGAAAAAAATATTCTCCCATTTAGTTGGTTGCGTCTTTATTTTGTTGATGATTTCTTATGTTGTGCAGAAGCTTTTTAGTTTGATGTAGTCCCATTCATTTATTTTAGCTTTTACTTCCCTTTCCTTTGAGGTGAAAAAATCCTTTTTGAACCCATGGTCCATAAATTTAGTACCTATGTTTTCTTCTATGCAGTTTATTGTTTCAGGTCTTATGTTTAAGTCTTTGATCCATTTTGAGTTAATTTTGGTACACAGTAACAGCAGTCTAGTTCCATTCTTTTGTACATGGCTTTTCAATTCTCCCAGAACCATTTATCGAAGAGGCTTTCTTTTTTCCATTGTGTGTTTTTGGCTCCTTTGTCAAAAATTGTCTGTCCATATTTATGTGGGTTTCTTTCTGGGTTTTCAATTCTATTTTATTGGTCTGTGTGTCCGTTTTTCTGCCAATACCATGCTGTTTTTATTGTTGCTCTGTATTACAAGATGAAGTTGCAACAACATGGTTGGATCTTGAGATTATTATGCTAAGCAAAAAAAAGTCACACAGAAAAAGTCAAGAACCATGTGATTTCACTGATATGTGTGATATATAACTGAAAACAACAAAGGAACAAGACAAACAAAGAAATAAAAACTCATAGACAAGGACAATAGTTTAGTCGTTACCAGATGGTAAGGGGGGAGGAGGGTGGTAGATGAGGGTAAATGGGATCAAATATATGGTGATGGAAGGGAAACTGACTCTGGGTGGTGAATACACAATGTGATGTATAGAGGATGTATTACAGAATTGTACACTTGAAACCTATGTAACTTTACTAACCATTGTCACCCCAATAAACTTAAAAAACAAAAACAAAAAAACCCTGTTCACCAAGAATTATATATCCATACGAAGAAAAGAAACATTTCTGGTGGAAGAAATCTAAGAAATGTTTCTCTAGCAAAGTGGCAGTACAAGAAATATTATGGATGTTATTGAGGCTACATAGAAATAAAAACATTGGAGACATTATTCAGGAAGAGATGAAAAACAAAGCAAATGGTATTAGTATTTCTTTCCAGAAATAACCTTTGTAATGGACATGGTAACGTGCCACCCCATTCCTCCTTCCAAATAGAAGTGCTGTCTGTCTACAGACAGACTGCAGCTGATAGCATCTTCTGGAGCACCTCAGAAACACATTCTTTACACACAATGATTGCTCAGAGTAGACATATTAAGGCCTAGCCATTTGTCAATACAAAATAACTGATGTGTCATTTCATCTTCAGAGCTCCTGATAGGGTGAGCTAGTGCTGCTGGACCTGTACTGTGTGTAGACGTCTTCCTCTACACAATAGTGTCGTCTCACTTCCTTTTTATTGGCATTATTCCAAGGAACAGTGCTTGACAAATGTCATTCGAACTAAAATGATAATAAAAGTAACAGAAAATAGGGACTTTACAAATCATTGAGAGGGATAAAAAGACATCGGGTCATGATAAAATACGTAATTAATTGAAAAAACACAACAGTTGTAAAATTGTACACATCAAATAACAAAGGAGTTAAAGACATGTTTAAAAAGTTTAGAATTGCAATAAAACCTTGATAAAAATTTCAATTTTACTAGCAGACTGCTATAAGCCTCATTCATAATTAGACACATATATTTAATGTGTCTAGAGATATTAAAAACATATGCATATGAGAATTGTACACACACATACAAATATATATACTGTTTATTACATATGCCTATGTATATTCAACTGGGAACATGAATTAGTGATTAAATAGAAAGTTTAATACTTAAGCTTGTAATCAAGGGAGATTCACAATAATCTAAAGTAATAGTGAGTTCTGATTGAATGACATTTTCCCTGAAGCTCTCCACATTGAATTTAACTTTGGAAAAATTCTAGAAACCAAAATGAAGAACAATCAATCCGACACAAAATGTACTTTCTATTTAGATATTTATTTAAATATAGCTTTATTATTGATTAAATAAAAATGCACCTAAATTGATAGTTTGCCAGATAAGACCTTCTGCCTTCAACATTATCCAGTCCCAGTATCACATTTCCTTTAGTAATGACAAATTAAATGTGCTGCTCCCTCCCAAACTGCAAGAAGTCACTTGCCTGGTGTGACCATCCTTTGATATTAATTAAGCCTACCTACCTCACCAGAGATGTAGCAGTTCTAAAAAACATCTTAGTTCACAGCTGTTCTAAGGAATAAGCTACGAGTCAAAATCACTTCTTCCATTTAAAATATCACTAACATTAAACTTGTTCAATTATAGTGGTCAAATACATGTCTGTTTTTACATAATGAAGATAAGCAGGTCCATTGTGAAAAACTAACAACGGTTAACGGTTTCAAGTGATGGGTAAAATAGACAGATAAAAGATTATGATTGATGGACATAATTCTGTTCACAAGAAGTAAATGAAACTGTGGAAGTAAAACGAAAATAAAATAACTTCAACATAAAAGTGAATGGACATTGTTCTGTTTACTTAAAAAATAACTTCATTTAACTGGAAGGCCTGCCAACTAGTTGGGTTTTGGTAGTCTATAAGCTTTGAATGTCATTATGATATGCGGCTATTCACTCATTCATCTAGCACGCAGCCACTATATTTTATGTGTTGTGTAAAATACTGGGAAGACAAAGAGCAGCGAAATATGGTTCTGATTTCAAGATCCCACAGTTCATCTTAACAAGTTGTTTAGTTGTTTTAAACCTGTCTGCTGTAATCAACCGGGTGGGGAGTGGTTGTTTATAAAAGTACATGTTTTAAGCTAACCAATTAAATAACATTTAATCTGAAGATAGGGACTGATAATACTATGATCTAAAATGCTCCAAGATGATTCTAATGGGAAACAAGACTTGAGAAACATATGTATACAGCCCATAAAAAGGTACATGATTCAGAAAAAATTGTCTTTCAAATATGAAATAAATTTTAATTTAAGATTGTTTCTAATCAAATGGTAGGCTAAATATTGAAAAATTTCTAAATTTTTCTTTTATCTGATGTTAATGTAACACAATCAAACTCTAAGACTAAAGAATTCATCTCCTGTGTATTTGACAGTAAGAAAACAAAACAGAATTAAAATTATGTAACTTATGGGGGGAGATGTAAAAATATTTTAAAACCTAGTATTGTTTGGAAAGAAAATTAAACTTTTAATTTATTCTAGAATTAAATTATATATATATATATATATATATATATATATATATATATATATGCGCCAGATGAAAATTCTATAGTAAACACTAAAATATTTTAAATGATTAAGTAAATCCAAATTGATAGCAAGAAAGAAAATGGCATGGGTAAGCATAACCTTAATCAGTTCATAATATGGTTATAAAATATAATAACAGAAGGAATAAAATGGTGATTTGGAGGTACATAATATATAGAAATAAGTACAAAATATCTGTAACACTGCCATATACAAACAAATTAAACATGTTAGGTTAAAAACAAAAACAATAATTGTGAGTCTGGATGAAAATGCAGACTCGAACTATAGGTTTCATATGAGATAGTCACCAAAAAGTTCAAATGTTGAATGGTTGAAAGTTAATTAGGGAGGAAACCACCATTAAAATGTTAACCAAAGTAAAGGTACGTTAATTTGATACAAAATAGATTGTAATTAAAAATCATCATGCAGAAATCACTATGTAATGATGAGGACTTTAAATACTCAGGAAATATTAACAGCTTTATACTTGTCTACATGTAATAAGAAAACCTAGATGTATATATAAAACAAAAACTGGAGGACGTACAAAGAGAAACAAACAAATCTTGACTTATGAGATCTGTTAAGACACATATCACTATTATGAATAGTCAGGCTATAATATATTTTAAAACACCCAGTTAAGCACACGTTGAGAATCCTGCACCAAACAATTACAGAATACATGTTGCTCTCAAGAACACTTGAAACGTTTGCAAAAAATCACAATATATTAAGTTTTCAAACAAATACCAACAAATTTCAAGAAACTGTAACACAAGGAAATCTTCTTCAAGTACAATGTAATTATGCTAAAAAGTAAGCAAAAGCTAACCTAAGACCTCATACATTTAGAAATGTAAATATGTCAAAAAATGCAATTTTAAAACCTATTGAGAATTCAATGAAACCTAAAATGTTACATATAGAAACATGAGGCATACTCCTAATGTGGTATCTTAAGGAATAGTACATAGACGAGAAGAGAGGTTGATAATTAATGTTTTAAGCAAACAGGTAAGAATTTAGAAAAGGGATAACTGAATGAAGGTAAAGAGAAAGGAAAAATAAAATTACAAGATGTAAAAGATTAGCAAAGGCAATGTTTGTTTTTAAAAGAATACTATTAAAAAACAACTTTCATACTGAAAGAAAGGTAAAATGCACAAATAACCAATATATTACAATGCAATATAAGATTAAATATTTTAAAAAACTAAAATACAGTACTTTATATGAATAAATCAAAACAATTTTAAAATTTCAAGTTACCTATCAATCAAATTATGAAAAATGATAAGTCTGAGTACTCTTATATGTATTCAAATAATATTCTGTATAATCTCCCTTCAATTTAAATCTCAGATGCCAATGAATAAATTGTTTTAAATACAAAAGGAAAGATTTATTGAACACTATAAATTCTAAAAATGTAATTCATTGCAGTAACAAATTAAGGGTTAAAAAAATCATATACATACCTCAATAACAGCAGAAAAAGATTGGAAAAAGTTCAAAACACATGTAGGAAAACAGTGCATATAAATTTGGATGAGGAAAGAACTTTGTTAAACCAAGGATTAGATAGGTTTTCCCAGATTTGCTTTTGTTTGAACAATTTATAGATCCATTAAGCAATTAATTGTTTGTATTTTGACAAAATAATTCTGAAATTTGCATTTATTTATTTTTTCATGTTTTGTATTGTAAAATACAACATGCACAGGAAACTTTATAAAACAGAAATATACAGCATAATGAATAATTACAAAAAAAACTCATGAAACAATCACCTATATCAATACTTTTTCAATAATGACAGAAGCCCAACATTTCTCTTCTTGGTCATCCTCACCTATTTGGGGTAAACACTGTGCCAACATTTATAATAATCACTCTGTTGCTTTTTTTTTTTTTTCCAGTTTTATCATGCATGTGATTCGTGAGCTCTAAACGGTGTTATAGACAACATACATGTAGCCCAGGAGCTCAAAGGAAGGGACTCATGGGTCTGGGCCTGTGTCCACTGAGGTGTCATGTCAGTGCCGGTGCTGAGAAGGCACACGCAGGCAGGTTCTTGGAGCTTTGAAGAAACACCAAACTGGTATCAATTATTGTTATGAACTCACTGAACTCCTAGGGTCCAGCTGAACAGGCAAGAAGCAAAGGGGAAAGTGAGTGTCATTTTCTCCAGCTTTCAGGCTGCCTGTATCACCCTTATTGGCACAACTAATCAGAAAATAGCAGGTTTAAGGTGTAAAACGGCTTCCAGGGACTTATGATCTGACCTCCTATTAACTGTTCCTTCACTTCTCTCTTCTACAGCCACATTGGTCTCTGTGCTATTTCTGGAAAGAATCAGGAATGCCCTCTCTTGGGACCTTTCTGTCTGTTATTTTACTTTCCTGGAATTCCCTTCACTCAGATATCCCCGAGGTTCACCCCTTCACCTCATCCTTTGTTCAAATATCTTCTCTCCATAGGCCTTCTCTGACCATCTTAATTAACTTGCCTGCTCTCCCTTCCCCATTCTATCGCCTTTGATGCTTTATTTTTCACCATTTGGACTATCACCTTCTAATTCTTTCCATTGCTTTTTTTTTTATATTGTAATTCTGTATTTAGTAGAATAAAACTCCACGAGAGTAGATATTTTTTGTCTTTCTGTTACCTGATGAATCCCTAGTGCTGAGAACAGTGCCTGGTTCATAATAGGCATTTGACTTAATTCCAACTTTGGTTCAAACCTTTATGGCCATTTGATGTCTGTATGTCAATTCTTTGATGTATACTATGTGTATTTCTTATACCATCAGGTTTCATGGGAAATAAAAAAAACAAAAAAAGCAAACATATGCACAATAAAACATTTTACATATTGCCAAACACATATCTGACACTCAGTTAATATCATTTATAACACTATTATGTCATTTATGATACACAATTTATTTTTATTTTATTATCATGTTAGTAGTAATTATAGTAATATTTGTCAAGGCACAATGAAAAAAGCACATTTTTTAGGGAAAGTTCAGTTTTCAGATATTTTGGAAAATAATATTGAGACACTACAAGACTCATGGTGGTGTTTTCACTTGTTGCAATACATTTACTAGTTTTAGATTTGCTAAAGCAACCATTTTTCTGGTAAAATGTTTTGTGAGAGAGTAGGCATGCCTGTTGTCTCACTGACTGCCAGCCAAGGTTACTCATTTCCTTATATGAAAACCCTTGATTTGGGAAAGGCATCTCCCTGAGGTCCCAGTAGCCTCTTGCTTAAGGGTTTCTGTGTTTGTGACAGTGAGGTAGGTTCCAGGTTGCAGCCAAGCTGTGTTTTATTTCCATTGGCTTCCCAAATGCTGAGTTGTTCTGCCTCCTATGCATGAAGACAACTCTCTTCGGGAGGTTTTCAATGACTTCATATATAATGTTTGCTTTCCCTCGATAAAAAATCTGCCTTGTTGTTAACTATTTGCCTCTCTGTTTCTTCTTGCCCCAAGATGATAATGTCGTCATTTCTGGCATGACACAAGTCAATCAAGCATTTTCCAGGCAGGTTACTACTAAATATTAATTAAGAAGACTCCCGTGACTCTTTCTGTAATAAGTGAATTTCCAACTTTCCTGAAATTGCCACTGCATATGATGTGACTAAGTCCTCAGGACACAGAGCTCTTCCTTTGCAACCTGTAGAGGAACAGGTAATTCTTTTAAATTAACTCTTTGCTTCCCATTTTTGGCCTTCTGAACCATCATAAAGCTTTCTATTTCACATAGATGATGTGGACAGTCTGCGGTGTCCTTGGAACACCACTTCTAGTGTTAGGCCCTACTCTGTTGCAATCAGAAAACTCAGGGCAAAATACTGAAAGTGACTTATGAGACGCACACTCTGTTATCAATTATTACAGGTAGATTTTCCTCAACATCGTTAAAGAAACTCCATGTATCCTGAAATCCAGAGATGTGTCTTCTGAAAGAGTCATCAGAGCAAGGTACCCCTTGAAAATAAATAATATACCCAAATCTAGTTCTCAGGTTTTTAGTTTAGAAACAAAATCTAGACTAGCTTGGATTTGGACACACTGTAATCCTGATACGATGATCATAACCCTTCTCTTAACATTAGTCTGTGTTGCAGTGCTCATATATGTAATTTCCGGAGCCTCAGATGCTGCTGTACATTTTCAGTCACATCACATTATTGGTAAATAACTATTAAACAAGAATTTAAGGAAATCTGACATATATAGAAGTTAACCCTCATCAGAAACTCAGTATCCCACCACAACATGTCAAACATAGTTATGTATCTGGACTGAGCATGTTCCGATCTTTGGGCTGAAAAAAATGACTTAAAGTAAAGAAAGAAAAAAAAAAAAAGATCTTATACATTACTGCTGGAAGTGTAAATTGTTACAAAAACTTGGTTGACCAATTTGGCATCATCTTTAAAAGCAGAATTTTCCCTGACTTTGTGACTTAACCATTCTATTCCTCAAATCTGAAAAATGTACTCTGGCCCATGTAGATCTGAAGATATAAATAGGAAGATAAGTAGTATTTAGCTTCATAATAGCACAAATCTGGAAACAATGCAAGGGCGCATCGAAAGGAAATTAAAAAAGTAAATTGTGTCATAAATGGAGTTATATTTAGCAGTGAAAAATGAATGAACAACAGTTTCATATAATAGGCAGTATGAAAATAAAAGGAAATCTGTCTCTCTCTGTCTCTCTGTCTCTCTGTTTCTCTCTCTCTCTCTCTCTCTCTCTCTATATATATATATATATATATATAAGTATATATGTATTTTAAGATATATATACATATTAAAATTCATAAATGAGCAGAAGTTTTAAAATATGTTAATATGTAAAATATGTAAAATATTTTAATTTTAAAATGAAAAAAAAGAGGATTAAAGAGACAAGAGAAATAAAGTGACAATTAGAAGAAAATGTGCTCCAAGGAATGGAAATAGCTTGTACAAAAATCCTAGGGTCAACTTTCACAAAATATAATAGGTAGAAAAATTAAAAATGTCAAACCTTCTAAATGATTTAAGAGGTAAATATTTGTTTTTCTATAAAAATACAAACTTTTTCATAAAATTACATTTTGATTCTTCATGTTTTTATTATTATTTATTTTATAGTTGAATGATGTCTCTAAGGTTAGCCAGAGCAAATTAAACATCCTAGCTCTGGATCTATATTTTTAATTTTTAATTTTTGCCCTAAACAAAACATGAAAATTCTAATTGAAACAAATAAGCTCTATTTCAATAAGAATGTGTGCTAAAATGGAAAATAAGTATTCAGAATAAAATTTTTTTGAGGATGGCAACTACTAGTCATGAATTATTAATAAAACAAGCGGAAATAGTTTTATAGTTAGTATTTATTTTTAGAGATGTATAATCTTTTCCAGATAAAAATAATCTTAAATCATTGACAAACAGTGATAAAATAAAACATGAACTTCACAATATTAACACTTCTCTGCTAAAAAGCATAAAAAGATCATATTCAAGATCATGAATGGAAATTGTCAGTGATACTTATTACCTTTGTGGAAATGGAATGAAAGAAAAAAGCTGACAGCTTGCTTGAAGAAAAAGAAGGCATTGTATCTTCAAATAATAACAAGCATAATAGAAATTCACAATAATGCTTTTGAAAAGTACCATCTGATTGATATAATGTCTGTCAGATGTGTCAGTCATGTGTAATGTTTAACTTGCCCAGGCAAGTAAAGATACTAAAAAAGAAAACAATCTCCCTTGAATCCACACATAGAGAAGATTAAAGATTACCTAGAGAAAAGCTGTAAAAATTTCCTCCTTCTCACGTAATGTGGTAAAATGTTCAAAAAAAGGAAGCAAGTCATTACTCATTCTCAGCCACATTTTCTTTTCTGAGTCTATGTCAAATTAGATGGTGTTAACTAAAAGGACTCATTTGTTCTATATTCAGTTGTGTTATTACGACTTTATCAGAACCCACTTGGCTTTCTGTTCCTGACCCCTCTTGAGAATATATGTAGCTTTGTATGGCAAGTTTGTTAGCACCAGTTGTGTCTCTGCATAAGGAAGATATAAAGATCCTCTTCTAAGAACAGGTTGGCTCAGTTTTAGAAGGTGATTGTTGCCACCAATCCTACTTATACCATGTTTCCCCGAAAATAAGACCTAGCTGGACAATCAGCTCTAATGCGTCTTTTGGAGCAAAAATTAATATAAAACCCAGTCTTATTTTATTATAAGACTGGGTCTTAATATAATATATAATATAATGTAATGTAATGCAATGTAATGTAATATAACATAACATAATGTAATACTGGGTCTTATATTAGTTTTTGTTCCAAAAGATGCATTAGAGCTGATTGTCCGGCTAGGTCTTATTTTCAGGGAAACATGGTAGCTATTACTTTTCTTGATTGGTTTTGATATCTACTATCAATTTGGCTAAATTCTATGGTCTACGTGTTTCTCCAGACACTTACTTTTGCTGCCTGTTGCACCCAGCATTCTCATGGGTTGCCTAATCTTATGTCTTGTTTCATTCTCCTAATTAAACATTTTATTCTATTTAACTCAAAGTTCTAGATTTGCACGCCAGCAGCATATACACTGATATATGCTATACGTATCATAAACATGACAATAGATATTTAGTGGACGATGTAGACTTAAAACCAAGCCTGTTGTATTCCAAAGTCCATTAATTTCTAGCTATCATTTTCCTGATGTTAGTTGTAAGTTTGTGGACAGTGCTCTATGGCATATATACAAGGATATAATGCTTTCTGGCAGTATATTGTCAGCTGTCAACCTCACACCAATGACCACTAGAAAAAGTACTAGTCAAAGATGGCTAACTTTATTTTTAAAACTGAAGCAAAGAACACAAATCTTGAAAAAAAAAAATAGGGAAGGTCAAAAGTAGGCCTTCAGCAAATTTAATAATAATTTAGAATTCATGGACATAATAGGAGAGGTTATTTTATCAGAACATATATTTTAAATTTACTAAAAATTAAGACAAGCATTTTTAGAAAGACTGACAGTGATCCAAAAGGTACATTATCCAAGAAATAATAGTGAGTTATGTAAACAGAGACCAATAATTGTCTGTGTAGAAACCATAGTGAACACAATGATATCAGTTTTATCTCTGAGGCCAGTATAAAGACTGTTGGAGGAGAGAAAAATAATTACCAAGGAAATATGTAGAGGAAGCTGTTTTCTCAGGCAGATCCAGATTAATATTTAGATAAAGATATTTAGAAAACATAGGATTAGGGCTCTGATGGTTAATTTTGTCGATTTGACTGGGCTAAGAGATGCCCAGATAGTGATAAAACATTATTTCTCCAGGTGTCTATGAAGGTTTCTCTGGAATACATTAGTATTTGAATCAGTAGACTGAGAAAAGATTGCCCTCATGAATGTGGGTGGTTTCCATTTAATCCACTGAGAGCCTACATAGAACCAAAAGGCTGACCAAGGGCAAAGTCACTCCCTCTTCTTAAGCTGAGACATACATCTTCTGCTGCCCCTGGACATCAGTGCTCCTGATTCCCAACCTTTGGACTTGGACCAAGATTTATACCATTGCTGCCCACCCCAACCCCCATTCTCCTGTGGATACGCACTGAATTACACCACTGGCTTTCCTGGTTCTCCAGCTTGCAGACTGCAGATCGTGGGACTTCTCGTCCTCTATAATCACATGAGCCACATCCTATAATAAATTTCCTCTTATATCTATCTATATATCCTGTTGGTTCTATTTGTCTGGAGAACCCTGACTGCTATCAGAACTTAAAGTCATAAAACATTTTGTTGATAGTGCACCATAATTTTGCAAGTGATAAGAGTTTCAGGACTTGGAGAACAGTGAGTGATGTTGGAATATAACATATAGAGCCTTATGGCAATTTTAATGCAGAAGATAAGAGGGAATCTGGGACTCTGGGGTTTATTTTACTGACTGGCATAAAGATCTTGGTGATTGTGGCAACACTATGAGTTTGGATAGCTAAAATGAGTATCAATCCCAATGATGGAAGTGAGGAAGCTTGAGAAAGGAAGATCTGGAGAAGTATGAGCAATTTTTCTTTCAAAATTTATAGTGTATTATGACAATTTCTGGATAAATGCTAAATAATATGTATATACTCTGGGTTATTAACTCACAATTTATTGCTAAACTAAAATTAATTCAATTGAAATATGTTAAAATGTTTTGTTTGTTTGTTTGTTTATTTTACAGTTTAAGAATTGTGGAATCTTGGGATGAAATTTAGTAAGTGTCCCCTATTCTACAAACAAAGGGAGAGGGTTGAATAATTTGTTGAATTTATCTATAGCTATGGAATAAAAGACTCAGGATTAAAGCAAACATATGTTGAATTCTAGGCTTTTTTTTTTTTTTTTTTAACATATCATACATACATTGCAGAAATAATTTAACGTGATTGAAAGGAAATAAACCTTTTTTCTTAAACTTTAAAACTCAGAACAGGTTAGGATATGATGCAGTAATAAACAACCCTGGGATAACTTATTGTTTGTGTGACATGTGGATATTATCACTTAGTTGAGCCTCCATATTTTTCTTCTTCATATTTATAGCCTAATAAAACCACCACTTGGAACATCACTACTTGCTGTATCATAGAAAAGAGAGCGTGATAAATTACACACCTGTTCGTAAAGTCTTCAATTTGAAAGTGACACATAGTATTTTTCTTCATTTTTTTTCCCAAGACAGGTGACGTGGCTTCACCTAATTATAAGTGTGTGAAAACCAACTATATCCTCAAAAGAGAACTGGAAGTAATGGTAAACACATGAGTGACTAATAATCTACATTCTAGTCATCTAATATTCAGTTCCTTCTTCTCCCCAAACAAAAGCATACCCCTTTTCAATGGGAAAATCCCAAAGTCCTATGTAGGTTATATTACCCATACTAAAGAATAGAACACCTGAGGCTTCATAGCAATCTCTGAATCGGGGTGCTTTGAAGTAGCCCTACATCGGTTCTACAGTTCTGCATGTAGTTTTACTTGATCTGGAGAACTATGAATTAAAAAAAAAAAAAGAATAAAACATGTTTATGCTCCCATTCTTCAATATTCAATGGCAGAAGAGAAGGAATAACCACAATAAATAACCCCTTCTTGGAAAGGAAAAAAAGGGGAGACAAATGTTTGTCATTGACTCTTGGCATTTAGGAATTCTGATATACTTATGAGCAGATATTTTGAGAAATTCTCTTTTTATTCTGGGAGAGATAATATTTAATTTGGTGGTTTCTCTCTTTAATATATCCCTGTCCATTACTTACAGCTCTGTCACTGACATCTGAGAGATGCTTCCTTTTACATTAATCTCAAGTAGTTGGTTAATACTCTATTGCCTGATTTCTTCACCCGGAGTGCATGTTTACTAAACAAAGGTAAAAATATTACCAAAAATTTTGCTACTGGGCATACTGGATGGCCATCTCTGAAACCCTGGATAATAGTTTCCTTGCTGGCAGCCAACTAAACATTAAGCCTCTGCAACATGTTTTATGAGTTTGTTATAACAACAGTCAACTACTGGTTTCAGTTACTTGATCACTGAGGATAGTTTAATGCTGCAATTAGAAATAACCTTAGTAAATGAGTGGCTTAAAAAGAAGCTTTATTTTTCACTCATACAAGTCCATCATGTGTAGACTGAGGACTCTGTTTTACGTGATCCTCACTCACTTATGCAGACTGCTTATAGTAGCAGGGCGGAGGAATCTCAAACTTATGTACCTACTTTAAAAGGTTTCTGCTTAAAAAGTAAGATACATCATTTCCACTCACATTTCATTAGCCAAGTAATTCACATGTAACCTGTTATTAGAATTTTACATATTGAATTTAAGAGAAAATGATGATGCCATTCTTTGTTTATCCATTAAAATTAACAATGAAAATTATTTGATGAACTTTGATTTACCTCAGATTAATGAAATGATGCAATTAGTGTTTCAAATAATCAGGCAAATTTAATAACTGTTAAAATCAATGAAGACATAATAGGCAAATTACAATATTACACTCTTTCCTACTTTGTATTTGCTTCTTAGCTCAAGCTAGTCAACTTTGAATTATAATTATCTAAAATATCCTTAAAGATATACCTGCCTTAAAAGTAGCTAGTCTTCAAATAATAAAATTTAAAGACACTATGAAACATCATCACTACATCTGCTTCTACGACTCCATAACTGATTTCATAATTTGCCTCAATATTCTTTGTTCACTGACAGTAACACAATCATAAGGTGTTGTGTTCATAAAGAATCATATTCTTTGTCCTTTTAGAGACTGCAGGACACATCACTTCATTCCTCATTTAAAGTTTAAAAAACAAACAAACAAAAAAACAAAACAAAAAAACTAGGTCTAGGTGGTGGCATGCCAAGATATTGCCCAAGTCATATGGCTAATATAGACCTGGCCATCAAATACTAAAAAATCAATGGGAGATAGTCTAGTCAGTCTTTGCTTTCCCTATTGCAATGCTAGGAAGAAAAGTTTTGGAAGAATTAAAATCCCTTTTTACTCAGGGGTATGCTATCTCTCTACAATTTTGGCTCAAAACTTAGCCAAGGTTGATATTTTTGAAGTCCTGAATTCCTCTCCTTTACTTGAGTTGAGTTGTTATTTTAGGCCATAAAATAAAAGGAATTGACATTAGTTGGTCATTTTGTGTTGTATTGTGGTAAGCCCCTTTATACACTACATTTCATTTGACCTGCTCTCATTGTAAACTGTGAGAATCTAAATTTTTCTAAAGTGTCCTAGTTTGTATATAGTGGAGGCAGAATTAAATATCAGAGCTGTGTCTCCAAGTCCACCATCCATGTTTATTTTTCACCATATTACATGTCATCTCAGAGTACAAAAAGGGCACTCAAGTTGTTTTTTTGTTGTTGTTTTTCCAAAGCACTGTTCTCGACCCAGTGAAGAAGGAAAAAAAAAAAAACAAAGAAATCAGCCTTGTTACCTAAGTGACTTATGTTCTTATAAGAACTGGAGAACAGACAGGTAACATTTGAGGTGAACTTTGGAGAAGAAAGTTTTCATAGCCTGAGCATTAGAAGTTTGCTTTCTGTGCTAAGAAGAGCATGAAGAAAGTTGCAAAAAGGAGTGTACACCATCTCTGTATGATTGATGACTAAGTGAGAAGTAAGTCCAGTGAAGAGGGAGGCGGTGGATCATAGAAAGCCTCAAAAACCATGCTAGTGAATTTGAACTTTTACCCTGAATCTTAGGATGAATCATTCTTGTGTCCTGACAAATTCCACATTTGTTTCTAAGGACACTAATTCCCTCTGTACACATCCTTGCTTGAATATTTGTTTCAAAAATTGAACCCGTCCCCATGCTTTTCAATCATTTTTGGGGATGAACCCTTAACACTGAACGAAACTACAAATACCATACTCAGACGCCTTATATAATTGCCAAACTATTCCTAAGAACGCAAAATAACTTTTGCTCTGAAGATTTTCTTTGGAGCCTGATAATTTTGCATGAATTCTATTTCTATCCATTAGCACGATGTCCTCTCTAATGTCCTTGTTTACTTGAAACCCAATATTCTGAAAAGAGAAATGTGATGATGGATTTGGTTTAAGCTGGACACTGACTGAGTGATGACATTTAAGTACGTCCCTAGTTAGGACTAGTGCAGTATAAAGAGCAATTTTGGCTGAGGAGGCAGGAGGATGGGCAATTATGCTTCTAGTGGGCTATTTTTCATGTCTTTAACTGGACATAAATATAGACAATTCGGAGCAGGAAGAAATATGATTGGAACTCAGCTTGGCTGACTTAGTTGCAAACAAAAAAGGATCCTGGAAAGGACTGGGAGTTGGTCCATTTTTGCTTCATTTGTTTTCGAGAGGAGTCTGTTTCTGCCTCATTGATTTCTGCTCCTCATTGAGTCATGCTCCCAGACTTGTTAGATGTTGCTTCATTGCTTTCAACTTCATCCTTCTTAGTCAGCATCTCTCACGTAAGCCACTGCACAGTAACACCAAATTTCAAGTGTATTTGGCCCTGATTTTCCAGTGTTGTTCGTTTACCACACTGATATGAGCCATGAAGACTTCACTCCTTGTCAACCACTCTGTTTTGTCACATCAAGGGCCTTGTCACCAGGAAGAGCAGTGACATTTGAAACAATGGGAACAGTTGTCACCTTGTAGTAGTTCACTCCCAGTAGCACATGGTGGTGAGACACAGGTGACAGGAAACAGTCTTCCTCTGCCCTCAGTAAAAGAGCTGTTTCACTCTTTTGCCTTCACAGCCGTATCTTCAATAGCTTCAAGAGGGAGAAATTACAGAGAGCTCCCCATGATAAATGTCCGCATTACTGTTTGACTTGAACGAGCTGCTTACTTTAAATCAAGATATTAATCAGGGCTTATATCATCACCTTTTTTATTATTGTTCATGTCAGGTTATAAATTATCCAGAGGTCACTCACCACCATACTGGTCTATTCATCTTTCCATAAATCTAATACCCTACCCTTCTCTTCTCCCCAAAACTCTTTGGACATGTGATTTTAAAAGTCCTCTCTAACCTCAACACCTTCTCCTAATGTTTTCTTAATCTTACTCTTAGTGAGAACTGGCATTCTCATGTTTGTTTGGTAAAGCAATTTCCCTTATAGGCTTCTTTAGTGGAAGACATTTTATCCCTTGTATTCCTTATAAGTAGGCACCCGGTGTAGTGTGCTTTCTTATATTCAACTCTAAAATACAAACTCTGTTAGCTATTCCTACAAATGTCAGCTTCATTGACCCTCATGCCATCCAGTTTCAAAAACAAAAATGTTAAACTTCTTTTTTAATCTGTCATTTACCAAACCCTTACGTATCTACATCACCCCTCTCAAACACAGAAGAATGTTTTGTGTTTTAGTTCACTTTTTTTCCTATACCTCGGTTTCTGTCACCACCTTGATGATTTTAGCATTCATATGGGGATCAACTAACACTTTGGCTCCTCAGCTTCTTAAACTACTTTCAATTATGTTTTTCTCCAACTATCTCTCTTTCATGGTCATGTCTTGGAATTAATCGTATATTTTATTTATTTATTTATTTATTTATTTATTTATTTATTTATTTATTTAAATAATTTCCTAGTTATATATCGGGGGCACCAAAAAAAAAATGTACACCCATGATTTGTATTCATCTGTTGTTGTTGGTATATATTGAATATTACAATTTTAATACAGTTTTTTTTTTCCTTTCTTAAAATGTGTATACATTGTTTTGGCACCCTCTGTATATTTACTATTTCACACAGAATAACGAAAATTGTGATTTATAAAAATAATTTTTACTGCTCTATAAGAATAATCGTAGTTAGATTTTTGTTGTTGTTGTTTTCTGTGTTTCTTTTTGCTTTTGAGAGCACGGTGACTACTAGTAGAGTTTAATTCGACTACCATGATGCATGGGATACTTTTTTTTTTTTTTTTTTAACTAGAACTGCAAATATCGATGCAGTGAAAGGCAAATAATATCTTAGTGTTACTCTAAAAATAATTTTGACATTGCAAATTTTCTGAGAGTGTCTTAGGGATGTCCATAGGTAAGTGAACTGAACTGAGAACAACTCTTCTAGATATTTATTTGAAAGTAAATAAAAACCTGATCTGAAGCATGAATTTTAAATTAGATGCAGAGTTCTTGACATTCTGAAATTTTTATACTGCTATAGTGGACAAAAAAGTGATATTTTAAAGTGTTTATAATAACATAGCAAGATTGCCACATGTTATCTCTTGATTCTGAAGAATGGCCAGGAGCTTAAAAAGCAGAAGAAAAGGAGGTCTAATAGAAAGTTATACACTTAAGCATTGGAGTGTTTGTATGTTATATTCAAGGGAGAGTGGTTTAAGGAGCAGAAAATGACTAACTTGTAGTAGAAGTGAGATAGGGTAGAAAAATACAGCTATTTAATGAGTTACAATATTTGGAAGCTTGCTTCTATGTTGTTTAGAGTGCAAACCAAACATTATTAGGCAAAGATACAAGGAGATAGAATTAAACTTAAAAATGATTCATACAGAAAAAGTTGAGACATATAATTTCAATCACATGCAGGATATAAAACTGAAAGCAACAAACTATTAAGATAAACAAACAAACAAAAACTCATAGACACAGACTATAGTTTAGTGGTTACCAGGGTATAAGAGGGGAGGTAGGGAGGTAGAAGAGGGTTCAGCAGGTCAAATATACGGTGATGGAAGGAGAACTGACTCTGGGTGACGAACACACAATGTGATATATAGATGATGTACTATAGAATTGTACACTTGAAACTTATGAGTATGTAATTTTACTAAACCAATGTCACCCCCATAAATTTCATTAAAAAGAGATCTCTAATCATTATGCCAATCTTGTAAGTGTTAAAATTCTCAATGAAAATATTAGTATTCAAACTGAATTCTCATTTTTTTTCCTAATTACTGCAAGGATAAAGTTACTTAGAAAGAAAGGTGGACTAACACTCTATAACCTCTAAAGGTCATTCCCAAACTGAGATTTTATGGTTTGGTCACCAAGAGATTTCACTTTGGTGCCCAAGTATACTATCTAAGGCCAAAAATACATTATAGCTTATATATTCAGCCAAATTAATTTTCCTGTAATACTACCCATATATACAAATTTACCTTATTTTGATTTGGGCGATTCTACATCATACAAAAGCTATTTTTTTCTTCAAGGGCTTATCTCATAAGTTTAAAATTGATACCATGTTCTTGCTGGGCTGGAAAATATAAAAGTAATTTAAAAGTGATCCCAACTGTGTGTGTTCAGTAACTGTACACTAAAGGGCATTTAATAAATCAGTTTTCTTTCTCTGGTAAAAACAAACAAACAAACAAACAACAATAAAAAAACTTACGGGTTTCCTTTTTTTAGTTTTTAAATTTTTGTTAAATTCATTGGGGTGATCTTGGTCAGTAAAATTATATGCCTTAAGTGTATATTTCTATAATACATCGTCTATATATTGCATGTGTGTTCATCATTCCAGAGTCAGTTCTCCTATTACCATATATTTGAGCCCCTTTACAGTCATCTACCACCCCCCGCCCCCATACCCTCTGGTAACCACTGAACTATTTTCTGTTTCTATGAGTTTTTGTGTTTTGCTTGTCTTGTTTATTTGTTGTTCTCAGTTTTATATCCTACAGATGAGTGAAGTCATATGATTCTGGACTTTTTCTGTCTGACTTATTTCGCTTACTGTTTTCCACAGTGGCAGTATCAATTTACATTCCTTCCAGCAGTGTATGAGGGTTCCTTTTTCTCCACAACCTCTCCAACACTTGTTGCATCTTGTCTTATTGATAGTAGCCATTCTAACAGGTGTGAGGTGGTATCTCATTGTAGTTTTGATTTCCATTTCCCTAATAGCTAGTGAAAATGAATATATATATATATATATATATATATATATATATATATATTCATATATATATATATTTGTTATATATATATGTGTGTGTGTGTATATATATATATATATATATATATATATATATATATATATCAAATATATATATTTGTTATTTTTTTTTGGCTTCACCTTAACCATTTTATTTGCATTTTTTAAAACAATTAAATTAGAATACAAATATTAGAAAACAGCAGCCCTCAGCTGCCAGTGCAGATGGAGGGGTGCTGGACTGCACAACCAAGTTTATACAGTAAAACTGAATTTGCCCTCAACCATTTATATATATATATATATATATATATATATATATATATATATGACGGCTGTTTGTCTTTTGGGAGTATTGTCTGTTCAGGTCCTCTACCCATTTTTTTTTAATTTGATAAGTGAATGTGACTATATCAAACTGAACAACTTCTGCACAGAAAAAGAAACCATCAACAAAGCAAAGAGGCAACCAAGTGAGTGGGAGAAGATATTTGCAAACAATACCTCCAATAAGGGGCTAATATCCAAAATATGTAAAGGACTCATACAACTCAACAACAAAAAATATATTACTAGATAGAATCTTCTGCACTGGAGGAAAGAAAAAAAGGCAGAGATTGCCATTTTTTAATGTTTGAGAGGCAGAGAAACTAATGAAAGTCTACTGCCAAAGGATATTTTTCATTAACTTCATTTCATTTCTCGGATTTGTGGTGGAATTATTTTGGGATTCTGTGTTTTCTACATGCATATATGCTGCTTCTGAATTTTGGATTAATTTCTCACAGCCTAATTTGGCTCTTTGGTAAGCAGTCATTCTGAAATGTGCTGGAAAACTCTAGGTATTCACATTTAGAACCTAACATTTTCTAGCCAGTGGAGCTTCAAAGACATCTGTGCTTACTATACACCTATAATGTATAGAGGAAACATATGTAAGGCTCCTTCATAGCTTCCTAGAACAATAAGTTTCATACAAAAACAAGAGTGATGGAAGGACAAAATAGGTTCATCTCTGGGTAGTGCATTCCCAAACTACCAAATACATTTAACTTTAAATTATCTGATTCTGAGGAATAATAACCAAAAGAGAGGAAAAAAATAAAGCGGCCATGTGATGCCAAAATTTTCTAAATCTTATATAATTTGGAAATATGTGCTTGAATCTAATTGTTAAGAATGAAATCAAAAATTTTATTTGAGTCTGAAAATTGAGTCATGGATTTCCATGCATTTTTGTTTCTTTCTTATTGAGACATTTAACAATTCACCTTTTCACATTTATTTATTTTACTTAAACTGCTCATTATAAAAACAATATGTGTACATTTAAAGATATTCCAAAAATTTAGAAAAAGACCTCCTTTCATTGACCTAAGTGTTTCTTCCTGAGGTACAATTTCTTGCATATTCTGTCTCCAAAATTTTCTGGGCACGTGTTAATTTTCAAATGGAATCATATTATACGTATTTGAAATTTGCATTTATTTTTATTATATTTTTGAGATCCTTTCATACCAGAACATACTAATTTTCACTTTGTTTTTAACAATTCAGTAGACTTGTATTCCATTGTATAGATACACTGTAATTTACATAAGCAGTCCTGGATGAACATACTGATTCTTTCCAGTGTTTTTTTTTTTTTTTTTCACTACTTGAAAAACAAGTTATAAGGAGCATTATTACCCATATACTTTTGCACACCTATAAAATTATACTTTATGACTTTTTAAAAGTGGACTCGCTGAGTTAAAATGTATATACTGTACCATTGTATAGATATAGCCAGATACTTATATTTATTTAGAGTTTCTGTTAGTCTATGGTAATTTTAACCAATCTTACTTACATTTTTAGGAGCCTAGTAAATATGTTTGTGAACTGAGAATCAGAAGTCTAATGTATAAAACAATAGTCAAATGAAAAAAGACTAGATTCTTAGTAGTATATAATGATGCATTATGATCGTTATCTTTTAAATACAACTAAAAATTGATATGATGTTTATTCAGAGTGTTGGTTCAACATGACTTAAAAATGAGGCCAATTGATATACTTATTTTTTAAACACAAAACATAATTTATTAATTCTCTGAGACATATTTTTTTATATTTAAAAAAAGCAATATGGGTATTTAATTGTCCTTTGCCTCAAAAGCTATTGTTTAAAAAAATAGTTACACATTTATGGTGTTTTACAATGAAGGAAATAGAGGATTAAATATTAATGTTTTCATATTAATAGGCCTAAGGAAAAATATTGTGATTATCTTCCTAGATGCCAAAAAGACTTTCACCAAATTTCAATATCCACTTCTGATTAAAATACACAAGCACACACACAGAGTAATATATATTAAACAATGGTGTAATTTTTACAATGACAAAGCATATATACTTTATTGTGGACTAACATCTTTCTTCATGGGGAAACTGAAGTATTTCCACTGGGAAAGGAAAAGAACAGAGTTGACTAAAGCCTTCTGTACTATTTAATATTTTATTAACATTATTAGACAATGTGATCAGGGAAGACACAACTGAAGGAATACAAATTGGGAAAGAAATAATAAAGCTTATTCTCTTCATGAATGATATGACTGGATAACTAGAAAATCCAAGAATGAGTGATAAAATCAACAAAAAATTATTTTAAAAAGATAGAATGTAAATTTAATATGCAATAAAAAGTTCATATTCTCAAAATATAACCAATTAGACAATATAATGCAACAAAATCTATTTATAATAGCAAGAAAAATTGTAAAATAGTAATATGTTTTAAGTTATACAAATACATGTGAGGAAAAGTTTGAAACAGATGAAAAATACAGAAGCAGACTTAAAGGAGAAGCTATTATTTATTTATTTGTTTATTTATGGATAAGTGGACTCAACATTTCTATTAAAATTATCTTATATATTTAACGAAATCCCAGTAAAAATACTAACACATGTCCCTGATTTAGCTAGTATTATCTATCATGCATTTGAAAAAATTATGCAAAGGACTTTCATTACTATCTATAGTTAAGTGTTTCAAATTGGACTCACATTTCAAAGTAAACCATCAAAAAACTGAACAAAAGATGAATATAACAGTTATATAATAAATATTGGGCAACAGGCAAAATAGGACTTTTATCCCGTAGAGAAATCAAACAAATGAGACAAAGCTCATGATTGGCTGACTTTTTGACCACATATACTATCTGGACCATGGCTAGGGAAGGAAGACCAAGAAATACAGGCTAGTCTTTGGTCTCCCTCAGTTGAAAAGAGAATGATCAAAGTTTGGAAGGACAAGGTCAGTGAAAATTTATGGAGCTAAGTACCAGAGAGAAGGAAGCTACACTGAGAAAGGGCTCCGGAAATACATATAGGGGTTTTATGAATTTCAGAATGAATGTTAGGCTGTGTAGGTAGGTGAAGCTCTACGAGGCTAGGCACTAAAATATCTGTAGCTTAATTTCAAAAGCAGGTACACACACATTCACACATGTACACATGCATGCATACCTAACAGCAAAAAACAAAACAAAGAAAGAGAGAGAGAGAGAAAGAGAGAGGGAGGGAGGGAAGGAGGGAGGGAGGGAGGGAGGGAGGGAGGGAGGGAGGGAGGGAGGGAGGGAGGGAGGGAAAGAAAAAGAAAAGAAAGAAAAGAAAAGAAAAGGAAAGGAAAGGAAAGGAAAGGAAAGGAAAGGAAAGGAAAGGAAAGGAAAGGAAAGGAAAGGAAAGGAAAGGAAAGGAAAGGAAAGGAAAGGAAAGGAAAGGAAAGGAAAGGAAAGGAAAGGAAAGGAAAGGAAAGGAAAGGAAAGGAAAGGAAAGGAAAGGAAAGGAAAGGAAAGGAAAGGAAAGGAAAGGAAAGGAAAGGAAAGGAAAGGAAAGGAAAGGAAAGGAAAGAAAAGAAAGCTAACAATGACAGGAGCTCAGATGCTGAATGACATTTGCATTTCAATCATCCCCAGTAGGGAAAATTTAGTAAAGATCCCAGAAGGTCATAAGTTATCAGTAGGGCTCATTAGCTTTATAGTAAAGACTACTTTAGACTTGTCCTTATAAAACTTTCAGTCAAACCTTGAAAGTACATAGATGATATGCAACCAATTTAATCATTTACCAAACAAGTGCCAATGGTTATAAAAGTAGACAATAAAATCCTGATACCCTATACATGATTTTTTAATATAGCACTTTGTAAATCATACCAGGATATAACCCAAGGGATGGGAAAAATAAAGAATCACAAAAAAATAATAAACTTCCCTCATATGTACTACACAAGTATAACATCATCATAGTAATATAGTCATATAATTATCAATATTGAAGCTATATAATATTTATTGTAGGATAAGCAATACATAAAATATGTAAATTTTATAACCAATATTTTAAATAATAAATAAATACATATGTCAAACAAAATAAGAAAAAAACTAATATTAAATTTAAATTGGACATGTCTATATAAACTAATTTTTAAAAAAATTATTTCTGAGCTCTATATACTGAAAGACCATTAGCATTGAGCACCCCTGAAGAGCAAATCTTGGATTCTAATCATCAGTCCCCACTGATAAGGTACAGAGTCTCTTGGAGAAATGTGTATTTCTATATATAAGGTGGGAAAATCACAAGAAAAATATGGTATATATAATCATAAAGCAAGAAAGCTTTCAAAAACTAATTTTGGGGCATGACAATACACAGATCCCAAACTGAAGGAGCCACCTGGCCAAATGTAGAAAAATTTAAGCATTGAAAAAATTACTATAATTGATTATAATACATATAATATATAAATATAAGTAAGTACACATATATGCTCATAGAGAAATAAAGTCAATGTAAATGATTCATACAAATCCTTATCAAAGAAAAGGTAAGAAAAAAGAGTGAAGCTTATATCTTACTTTAAAAAGAAACATCGTTGCTTACCATTGTTGATGAGGCCAACTCTGAGAGATTAACTCTAGTCCTACAGTATGTAAAGTGGAGAGAGAATAAACAAGATAAATTAAGAAAAATTGCATGATTTAACCCTGAAAGTGATAATATTCAGGTACATAAAATCAATGGGTTAGGCGTCATCCTAAATTTCACTTACTAATATTAGAGCTAATGAAAAGATCTCACTGTCTCCAACTAAGTCAAGTGATCTAATCTTTTTTATTAGTGTAGGGCAACTTAACAGAAAATTGTTCTCCGTGAGGTTCTGTGAACTAGCCAATCAACTATGAGATATTTTTTGGTCCTCAAAATGTGTAACTCCATTCTGATCCAGTCTTTAAACCTGGACAGTGTATGGAAGAACAAATTGAACAGCACTACAAAGGCACAAGCAGATAAATCGAGATATTAATATGTATAGTCTATAAACCACTGTTGTTCTATTGAAAAATTAATAATGCAGGAATGCTTATATTATGTGTAAAGACTCTAAAGAGATTTAAGATCCAAATATACTGCATGATAGTGGAGTGAAAATTGGTTCAACAAATTTGAATATGGACTACTTGCAAATGGCTCAATAGAACAACAAATGAGAAGATAGCTTGATAGATAAATAAATATACATAGATAAATAGGTAAATGATGATAGACAATAGACAGAAGTAATATAGATGTTAAAGCAAATGTGAACAATATTAATAGCTGAGTCTAGATATTCATTGCGTTAGTTTAACTTGATCTGTATTTTTCGAAACTTTCATAATAAAAAGAGGCAAAATATTAATTTCAAAAGGGAGTTCATTTCTCAGATTTAATTTGGATACAGGAAAAAATTAAAAGTATGTACATTTTGCTTCCAGTTACCAACGATTATGTAACTAATCCAAAAACAGCTGTTTATAATGAAAGTTCAATTTGAAACAATACAGTCTTAATCCATCATCCTAATACTATTTGTTCCTGAAACATAGGAGGTTCTCAATAAATAACTGAATTGACTGGGAATGGCATAAACACTTTCATAACTGGCCTTTGGCTTAAATTTGCTTATATTTAATGTTTGTGTTTTTTTAGCATGTTATATGTTTCTCAGAGCTATTAATTGAATATTTTACATCAAACTTTATTATTTAAGAAAAAGTTACTTTCCAATGAATTGATGTGAAAATGTGTTTGAATAAGAGTTAATTAATACATTGATATATATAGAGAGAATAAGGGGCAGGAAGTGACCCAATATAACTCATATAACACACAGCATCTTGTAGTTTAGAAAACCTGTAAATGCAATTTTAGTAGTTGTTAATCAGATTTTAGAAACAAAATTTTCTCAACTCGCTTCATAAAATAAATGCTTCACATTTTTGCTTGTTTAAAACTGACATTCTAGCAGAGTATATGTAGTTTATAAATTGATCTACTTTGCTGTGCCAAGTTTTCTTGGAGAAGATCCAAATTTAGTGCTGATCTTTGTGTTTTTGTTTTTGTTTTTTAAATTTTATTTCATTATGCTAAGAGACCTTGGCCTCTCTTAAAACACATTTTAATATTGCCTCAATTAAGACTCTGACCCATAATTCAAAAAGGGCATTTGCATTTTTTTTTCACTTAAACACGTTTATAAGTTTTCTAAATCTTTTGGTCTACATTCAGAATTTATTTTATTCATAAATGATTTTTTTTTCTATTTCATTTTCTAATTACATATGAAAACTAAAGAGCTCATTTTTTTTCGTTCATTCTTAGTAACTTTAAGTTTTTGGTTTCAGGGTCTATTGGGTTTCTTGTTTCTGTTTGCATTCTTTGTTGTATTGTTTTTATTATATTGTGACTGCGCAATATATTATCTGCTTTGCATTTGTTAAAATTACACTAAATATGTATTCTAATGATGAAATTGTCTGCCTTCATTGCTCCTTCAAAGCAATCCATTTCACTCTTCTGCTAACATACACAAACATATTAAGTACTTTATTGGAGCTTATTTTTCCTTTTCTAACTTAGCTTTAGTTGCTGTACTTTGTTGTCTAATAAGATATTTCCATGGTTTTAATTATCTGTTGTCAGGCTAGTGAATCATGAGCAAAGAACTTTTTTCCCACACCCCAATGCAGGTCTAGATTTCTAAAGCCCAGGAGAGATGAAATAGAGTAGATGAAGTAGGAGCCAGAATGCTTCCACTGTAACACAGATCAAAGCAAATATGTCTTCTCCATTCTGCAGACAAGCAGACCACTTATCAGTGTCAAATCCCAATCTTACGTAGAGTTCTTGACATCATAGCACACAATGGAATGGAAACATCCTATTAATAGGCTGGTAGCTAAAAGGAAAAACAAAATCCTTTCTTGTTTTGAAAACATCTTTCCAAGGGCATAAGCAAACCAGTGCTATAGAACTCTCCAACATAACTTATGTACAGACAAGACTTACATCTTGTCAAGAAGGCATTTATATCTGCACTTGAAGACAGGCTTTGCATCTGCCTGTAGCTGGTTGATGACCTGGTGTTAAATAACAACCTTGTTGGAGATTTCTGTGAAGATCTAAATGTAAGCCATCACCTATAGCTGCATTAAACCTCCATATATCAACTTTTAATTCACTCTCTCAAAAATATAAATTAAATTTTCATTGATTTTTGAATCTATATGTTTTCCTTTCTAAACACTGATTTAAATATATGTTTATGCCCTTCCAATCTTGCTGTGAGTCATATTTATAAGATCTGGATATTTTAATCTACTCTTTAACATAGTGACTCATTAAATTGCATCACTTATTTGCTCTTTTAATTCATTTAAATAATATTTATTGAATTTTTTCAATAACAATATTTTACCCTAGTTCTTTTCATTCCTTTTAAACAATTCTTGCTCAGAGTAATGACGTGTTTAAACAGCTGAAGGCTAAGACTTAGTCTTAAACGTTGGTATGCTCTTACTATCTGCATGAATTTGAGACAATGAGTTCACTGCTGTGAGCCTTAGTTTTCCATAAAATAGGGTCTGTGTGGGGCTCCTATATCATAAAGTAAATTTGGGGAAAAATATCAGAAAAAGCAATAACTAAAGTCTCATTTTTTAAAACTTTTCGTTAAATTCTTTCATCATCACTACATTGCTTTCAAGCATTAACTCTCATTTCTCTTAAATCTTTATTTCTGATTCTGATTCTACTTCACCACTTTACATGTAAAGACTCATCCCTTTGTATAAATCATACTCATGTTCTTCTGCTTCTATCCAGTTTTACTTAACTCAGTTAATGTTCACACTATTCTTCTAATTATCCAAAAAAGAGACCTGTGAGTCAAGTTTTATACTCCCATCTTTCTTTCCCATACTGCATTTGTTACAACATAAGTTTCTCTAATGCATCCTAAAAATATTCTATCTCTATTTTTGTTATATAGTCATTTACCTTATTTGCCAGGACGTTAGAAAAATTTAAAAAACATTTAAAAATTTAAACATGTATTTATATTTAGAAAACTTTTTTGTTTGTTTTCTTGCTTGTTTATTTTATAAAACTCCTTAGATTTTTATTTTATTTTATTTTTTTATTTTATTAAATTTATTAGGGTGACAACTGTTAGTAAAATTACATAGATTTCAGGTGTACAATTCTATATTACATCATCTATAAATCCCATTGTGTGTTCATCACCCAGAGTCAGTTCTCCTTCCATCACCATATATTCGATCTCCCTTACTCTCATCTCCCACCCCCCACCCCCTTAGAGTTGAACCATGAGGCTCTCGTTTTAATGTTAATCTTGATGTCATTTAGAAGTATGAGCATGATTAGAAATATTTTGTGTCCTATTTTGTAAAATAAGAATGACAGTATTTTTAATACCCTAGAGATAATGAACTTGTCTTTATTTCTTCAAATTAATTTTTAGCCTGAAATTAAATTCTAACAAAACAGACATTTTTAGTATTGAAAATGGTAACCATTTTCTCCATAGCTTCTCCAACACTTGTTACTATTTGTCTTGTTGATGATAGCCATTCTGACTGGGTTGAGGTGATATCTCATTGTGGTTTTTATTTGCATTTCTCTGATGATTAATGATGTCGAGCATTTTTTCATATGTCTATTTGCCATTTATATGTCCTCTTTGGACTATTGGTGGGAATGCATACTGGTGCAGCCGTTATGAAAGGCAGTATGGAGGTTCCTCAAAAAATTACGAATAGAATTACCATATAACCCAGCAATCTCTCTACTGGGTATCTACCCAAAAAATCTGAAAACATTTATACATAAAGAAACGTGTGCTCCAGTGTTCATTGCAGCTTTGTTTACGGTGGCCAAGACATGGAAACAACCAAAATGTCCTTCTACAGATGAATGGATACATAAGTTGTGGTAGATATACACAATGGAATACTGTTCAGCGGTAGAGAAAAGATGATATAGGAGCATTTGTGACAACATGGATGGATCTTGAGAGTATAATGCTGAGCAAAATAAGTCAGACAGAAAAAGCAGAGAAGCATATGATTTCACTGATATGTGGTATATAAACCAAAAACAACAAAAGAACAAGACAAACAAATGAGAAACAAAAACTCATAGACACAGATAGTAGTTTAGTGGCTACCAGAGGATAAGGGAGGTGGGGCGTGGGAGATGAGGGTAAGGGGGATCAAATATATGGTGATGGAAGGAGAACTGACTCTGGGTGATGAACACACAATGGGATTTATAGATGATGTAGTACAGAATTGTACACCTGAAATCTATGTAATTTTACTAACAATTGTCACCCCAATAAATTAAAGAAAAAGAAAATGGTAACCTTGTACAGATTTTGACTGTATAGACATTAATTTGTTTAAAATTTACCCCATGTATTAGTAGGAAGGTTAGCCATTACTACAGAGTAGAGATTTTTCATAATTTCTGTTTTTAAACAAATTCTGATCAAACTCTGGTTTGCTGTGTTCCAGATATTAGTGAGCATATTAATTACTATGGGAAAGCAAACATCAGTCTATCTTCCTGAACACTCATGTTGACATATTTAAATAGAGATAAAGACTACTGCTTAAGAGTAACTTAGACTAGAAGACATCATCCCTTTGTGGTTATTATCTGTGGGGTTTGCCAATTAAGTTTGCGAAATAACCACTGTGTGCTTACGTTGGCAGCACTGTACAAAAAGCTTGGTAAGGTTTCATAACCTTGGTATATTAGTGTCTCACAGCTGTGTTCGTGTCGATCCGTGGTGGAGTCTTGCTGGGTGGTGTTCACTATGGTTGTGTGTTTTTATGTGTTGTCGCAAGAATGTCTGAGCTTGAATTAGAGCAACAAACAAACATTAAATTTCTTGTTAATCTTGGCAAGAGTGGAAGTGAAATCAGGAACACGTTAGTCCAAGTTTATGGGTACAATGCCATGAAGAAAATGGCAGTGTGCAAGTGAATTAAACATTTTTCTGAGGGGAGAGAGAATGCGTCACTGATGAAGAGAGGTCAGGGCAGCCAGTAACAAGCAGAACCATCAAAAACATTGCAAAAATCCATCAAATTCTGTGTCAAAATCTGTGAGGTTTTCTGTGGCTGACTGTGAGAAGCATAGCAGACTAAGTAAACATCGATAGAGGATCAGTTAGGGAAATCTTAACTGAAAATCTTGGCATGAGAAAAGCATGTGCAAAAATGGACCTGAGGGAGCTCACTGATGAACAAAAGCAAAGGATAGTCGATGTTTGCCAAGACCTTTTGGAGAAGCAACATGATGTTTTGGACCATGTTATCAGTGGTGATGAAACATGGGTGTACCAATACAACTCTGAAACAAAACGTCAAAGTGCACAATGGAAGTCGGCCAATTTTCCACGACCAAATGTTCTGTCAGTCCAAATCAAGAGTCAAAACGTTGTTGCTAACCTTGTTTGATATCAGAGGGATTATTCATTATGAATTTGTACACTGGACAAGCAGTTAACCAAGTTACTATTTGGAAGTGCTGAAAAGGCTGCATGAAAACGTTAGATGAAAATGACCTGAACTTCTCACCAACAATTCATGGCTCTTACATCACAACACAGCACTAGCTCACATGGTATTGTCTGTGAGGGAGTTTTTAGCTAGTAAACAAATAAACGTATTGGAACACCCTTCCTACTCACCTGATCTGCCCCAATGACTTCTTTCTTTACCCAAAGATAAAGAAAATATTGAAAGGAAGACATTTTGATGACATTCAGGACATCAAGATTAATAGGACAACAGCTCGGATGGCAATTCCAGAAAAAGAGTTCCAAAATTGCTTTGAAGGGTGTACTAGGCACTGGCATTGGTGCACAGCTTCCCAAGGGGGGTACTTCAAAGGAGACCATGTTGATATTCAGCAATGAGGTATGTAGCACTTTTTCTAGGATGAGTTTTCAAACTTAATTGTCAGTCCTTGTAGGTCTTTCACATCCTTGGTTAAGTTTATTCCTAGGTATTTTATTATTTTCATTGCAATTGCAAAAGAATTGCTTGTTTGTTTTTTTTCTGTGTGTGTGTGTGTGTGTGTGTGTGTGTGTGTGTGTGTGTGTGTCTGTGTTTTGAGGGGGGTGGTTTATTTCTTTTTCAGAGATTTAATTGTTAGTGTATAAGAAAGCAATGAATTTCTGTACATAGATTTTGTAGCCAGAAACTTTACTATATTCGTTCATTGTTTCTAAAAGCTTTTTGGTGGAGTTTTTAGAGAATTTTATATATAGAATCATGTCATCTGCAATAAGTGACAATTTAACTTCTTCATTCCAAAATTGGATGCCTTTCATTTATTTCTCTTTCTGTATTGCTCTGGCTAGGACTTCCAATACTATGTTGAAAACCAGTCTTGTTCCTGAGCATAGAGTGAAGAGCTTCAGTTTTTCACCATTAATTATTATACCTATGTAACTTTACTAGACTTTTTCACCCTAGTAAACTTTAATAATAATAATAATAATAATAATAATAATAATAATAATAATAAAAACCTGCAAGAAAAATAAAATGTGATCCTTTATAATACTCAGCATATTAGTATTAAAACATGGCATTGATCATTTCACTTCTATCAAAATGTCCTTTTGGGACAATGTGGCCATGGTCACATAGCTATAGAATATGCCACTGTATTTTCTTACTTCTAATCAATTTTGAGACTTTTATATCCATGATACATTTGAAATGTTTTCTTTCTTTTAAAAATAAATTCCACACAAAATAGCAAAGAAAGTAATGTCTTAAATATTATAATATTGAACTAAATTAATTTCCTTAAAATAGTCCTAATTTTCCTGTAATATAAATAAACAACAAAACCAAAAGTCTACACTTAATCAAATTGTTCTCAAAAGTTTATAGTTTTAATAGTCATGCAAAAGATTAAACTGTTCGATTAGTGAGTTTAATTTTACTAAATCTCAACATTGATTCCTGTTTTGAAATAACAGATATTCTCAGTATTACCAACAATTTTATTTTCAAAATCACTGAAGATTCATTCTGTAGCTAAAGACAACATGATTGTCTTAAAACATTAAAATGATATTCTAAATTTATGTTAAAAAAATCAAGCTACGTAAATCCACAGAGATTGTGATGGGCATTGGTATACTGAAAGAGATAAACAAAAAGTTCTACAGAAATCATTTTAAATTTATTATCATAATGATCTAGAATGTACATTATTTGGAGTCATTTTTTAGATTTAGTCTACTTGAAGGTTTGTTTCTGGTTTTATATTTTAAGTAATATAACTTAGTCTGGAGAGAAAAGTGTAAAAAGTTAGAGGGAAGCAATCAGAAGACAGAAATTTAAAAAAAAAAATTCTAGCTTGGAAAAAAGAAAAGAGAGGGATAATTAAAAGATAGTGAAGAGGAAAAAAAAGTTTGGCTTTTTATACATAGCATTTCTAAAGTTCTAATGTTCAAATATATGTCATAATTTTGAATCAATTATATATATATATATATATATGTATATATATATATATATATATATATATATGTCAGCTTACTAACAAGTAATCTTATAGTCTTTATTGACCTTGATTTCAGTGTCTAGTTTGAAAATCATAACAAATTAAAATGAAATAGTTTATATTACTTTTCTGAATATACATAATTCATATGTAGAAAAATAAGATATTTATGAAGTACTAATAGCATTGGTTATCTCTTCATATTAAGTTTAATGGCTGCCTATGTAGTGATACGGAGCCAAACTGAAACCTTTTGTATTCATCTAATGTCAGTACATTTTTGATAATTGGCTATTAATCATTCATTAATATTTAACGTATATTATTAAACAGTAAAACATTTTAATATTTGAAATTTTCATATGATTTTTAGAGATGGTACTTCATGAATCCTTTATAAAATATGAACTGATATTTTAATATATTATGCAAAATAATCATAGCACCACCACCATCAGCCTTGATGCACCCACCTTCATTTAGGGGGTTGATTCCAACTTATGAAGTATCATTGTTACTCATTTAGATCTTGCTTTAATGATTGAAAGGTATGGTGAGAGTCTCTTATAGAAGGCAATTTGGATATTTTCATACTTGACTTATTACTTAAAATATGCATTGTTCTCTGCCTTCACTACCCTTCTTTTTATCAGTCACCAAGTAAACTGGGAAAGTTGTGTATTTAAATAAAAAATCATGTGTAAAATACCTGTTTGCTTTTTAAAAAATTGTTAAATTTTACATTATGTGTTCTAGCCTGGAGAAATTATATAAACTCAGTAAAATTTCCTAATTTTAACATTATATACAATAGTTTCTCAGGAACCTTTAGATTATATTGAATTTTGTGCAGTTACATTACTTCCTCTATGAAAATTAGTACATTTCTCTTTTTGGAATTTAAAAACAATTTTAAAAACTCAGTCTCTTTGGCTTACTCAAGTTTTATTTAATACAACCTCCCTACTTCCTAGAATACTTTGAAACCTTGAGTACTATATAAATCTTGACAATAGTGACAGATTCGCCTGAACATCCCAGTAGAGACTAAGTGATCCCTAGCTTTACTTGTGACAAATAAAACTAAATGTTTAATCCTAGAAAATATTGTTTTGGCGGTAAGTATTGAAAACTTGACTGATCTTCAAATAATTTAAAAGACATGCTGTGCCAATTTGCTTTGTTAATTTGGCAGTAGACGGTCATTTATATCTTTGTTTCTGTATGGGCAATATACTGAATGTTATATCTTTATAGAATACATAATTATTCATTTTAGGGTAACAAAAAAAAAAGGCATAGCCTCAATGCTTTATACTATAGACTGTCAGAGGTTGTAGTCTCAGTTAGGTAATGTGAGACAATTGTTGAACCCATATCAAGACATTTATTTATGATTTAACAGGCACTTTTAGCAGTGAGTAAATTTTAAATGGCTTTGATGTCAATAAGTATTTTCTTACTACCTCCTATATATAAGCCACTGAAATGTCTTATAGGGTTTTTGATGTGTAATGTAGCATGTATATGCTTGTAGGGTTTGAGATAGATTTGGTGAGATAATGAATCATTGCAATGAGCACAGTACTGGACACACAGAAAATAATTGGCGAGTATTAGCTAAATCTATATCATTAGTTATATTAGAATATCTTTATCTTTGTGCTGAAGAAATTTCCAGTTAGATTAAATATTATTTCATGTTATAGTATAGCTTTGCTAAATATTTTGTGGAAATGAGTATCCATGTTCTTTTTCTCCTTTTATTCCTTAACCATCCAGGGCTCTTCCTTTCTTCCTTTATCCACTCTTATATGTGGATGAAATCTTAGTGTTTTCCATTCTTGGCTATTGGTCTCAGTGAAAATTAATCTCTAATTTAATCAAAGGCATCAAAAAATGTCATGTAATTTCACTTTTATATCCTGACGTCTTTTTTAACGTTGGAATAACAAGACAGTCCTTTTCACTGTTAATATCTCAAAAAACAGGACAGTAGTCTTCCTAATTTGAGCTGTTGTTCCTTCCACGTGGCAATTTAGTATGTATACTTGTTACAGTAAGAAGTTACACACTGGCTAATCTGTGTTACTGGAAGCTATTGTCAGGTACAAGACAGTAAAATTGTTAGACTAACAAAGTAATTAGCCACTATATTAGGTTTCACTAGGCTATAGTGCATAGATTAAAAAGCATTTGTGAACAGAATTGAGCCTGCAGCTGCTCTGTGCATCTCATACAAAATTTACTCACTATCTTGAAAGATTAGGATGGGGTATATTTCTTTGGGGTGAATGCTTCTGAAAATTTATTCACATTCACAGTCCTCCCAAAATCTTTTCTCGAAACAATCTTTTGAGTGGCAGTATTTGAACTTCGCATTCCAATACTAATTATTAATGTATAAGAATTATGCAATTTAATATCTTTTTTTTTTCTCCCTGAAGCTTCTTGGATCCTGATTTCAGTGACTGATTTAACATAAATTGGCCCAAACTTGGCAAAAATCAAGAATATTTAACAGGGCACAGATGGTGCGGCAGAAAGCAATATCCAGAGATTTGGTGACTCGAGTGCTCTCTAACCCACTACCAGCTGCTTTAGCTCAAGTGTGAATAAAGACCTTTTAAGAATCAATGAAAATGTCTTATGTTGTGCCTAAGTATTTCCCACCCAACCAAATTGACACCAACAACAGAAACAACCATATGGTTTTAAGTGTATTAGAGAAAAGTAGGTTGCAGCTCAATACTTAAGCATGTTAAAGTATTAATGCTGATCGCTTGCACATTGCATGCTTCTAAGAAACATCTGCTATGAAAAAATACACTCGGCCTTGCCATGTTTGGCTCTCTCTTAGTTTTCCTCTTTAAATATATAAGAAAGCAAAACAGACAACCATTGCCCAAGGCCAGAAGATAATGCAGAAGACAACCCAAAAGTCTCTTTGAGAGTTGAAACAAAATCACAACCAATACAGTTTTGATAGATTTGAGCCCTGATACAACATGACCTGTAGTGAACGATTAACTTATTTTTTTTTCAATGGCTACAGGTACACTGCATGGCTTCTTTAGCTTGCGGGAAATGACTGATTGTACACATTAATGACACTTAATATGAAGTTTTCTATCTCTTCATTTAGCTGAAGACTCCCAGCAATAACTTTCATTTTCAGCAGGTAATAGTAAATACATGGATCACAGTTCTCTAAGTATATATTAAAAGTTAAAGTCATCATGGTGAATATAGAATGTGTTTCCAGCCTAGAATAAAAAAATATAGTCAATCTAAGCCAGGATTTTACATTTCTCTATGACTTCTTGTTAATTACATGGAGTAAACATAGGCAAAGAACTTGTTAAAGAAGTAGGAAGTAAAAGTAGCACTAGTCAAAGGAGGCAAAAAAAAAAAAAAAAAAGAATGAGTATAAACCTAATATGTAGAGACTTATTTAAACATCTATAATGCATACTTATAATACATACCAATATATTCCACTGAAAGGATAAATTTACCCTAAAACCTAAGTGCTTTAAATTACCTACTTGCCATCATAACTGTGTATGTATGATATCTGATAATTATGTATTTAAAATGATTTGTCATTTGGATATATTTAAGAAAAAATAGTTTAATCTAAATTTGAATTAATTGAATACAATTAATTTGATTAATTCTACATGTTACCTACAAGAGTAAATTATGAACAGACTTCAAATGACCGTTTGTTGTTCCAAATGAAATTTTCTATATTTTTAATTCAATTTTCTATATTTTTAATTCAATTTTCTATTTGAGCATATTGTAAAGGAGTAGTATGAGCCTTATTTTCAAGCAGAATAATGTAAGGTTTAAGTTAAGGTAAAATGACAGAAAATTGTAAAAGGTGCCAATGACAAATTTGCTGTGTGTTTATTTGGAGCCCTTAATTGAATCCTTCTATAATTATCTAAAAGATTATGTGATGGAATATTCTGGGCTAGAGTAGGTAAGAGAATAGGGGACACAAACTAGGAGACTTAAATATTATTATTATTATTATTATTATTATTATTATTATTATTTTAAAATTAACCAAGTAAATCAAGGATCATTCAGGAGGACAAAGAGCACGGTTAAGGGAAAATAGGCTGTCATCTAGAATATTGCTTTATTTGTGTGATTAAAACTAAAAAAATAGAGTTAGTGAAAAGTCTGAGTCATTGTGAGAAGGGAAAAATGGCTACGTTCTGTCCACTTTTTAAATCCAATTTTGTTACCACACCCAAAGCACACAGATTCAAGTGGAGGCTGGATGTCTTGAGAAACAACGTTGCAATGCTCTTCAATTTTTCCTCAAAGGAGACCACTGGACAAAGAGGAATACCAGAAGTTTATGTCTGTTACATGCAGAGTTTCAGCTAGCACTGATACCAGATGTCCTGAATGGCTCTTATGGCCTCTTGGTTAGAGGCGGCCTTATAGGACAAGATATATATGGAGTTCTGGCACAAACATCTCACCACATTGGGTACAATCGGTACACAGACCCAGTTTGTGCTTATCTTCTTGGTACTTCAATGCGTAATTACAATGGACACTCTTAGTTGTTAGAAGAGTCCTCACAGTGATTTCCTGATTTGAGACATAGAAAGATGATGTAAGAAAAGTCCAAGTTGAAGTCTCCAAATCTGCTCCTTATTTTTCCCTACCAAGTTAGTCAGTCATAAGTAATACCTCATCCGGGGAGAAATCATTGAAATTTTCTGTAATTTTTAATCATCAGAATCAATAACTGACTCAAGCTTGGGCTTTTCTTTCCTACCTGCAATGTGTTTGCCAACAGGAGTGTCTAAGAAATTACAGAAAATAACATTGACTCACATAGAAGTTCATATACTATTGGGTCCAATCAAGGTACTTACTTAATGGCAAAGCATGTGCTGTAATTGTCATATGGCTGTGCATGACTATTCCTACAATATACATCTCTAGAAGAAGCCAGATTTAAAGAATGACACAGTAGCCTACTGAGGACTCAGCTAAATTGCCACCTCAGGATAAATACCTTGAGAGATTGGGATTCCATCTCAGAATTGTAGTATATTCACTTAATCAAGTGCAGATATGCATCGTTTCCATTTCAGTGGGTATGTTTTAGGGAAAATATGGCAGTACAATAACTGTCCTTCTCACTCACACTGACTTTCCTCTTAAAGATACGCTGTTCATTCTTGGTTCTATAAATTCTGATGGATTAGATGCCCTGTTTTTTAGATAGAGCCCTTCCCCCAAAGAATACAATCAAAAGTACCCTAACCTAAAGTAATAACTTTTTTTCTGGTCACTTTGAGTATTGTAAGCTGGTATATTAGAAAGAAGACAAATGAGTTATAATGCTGGTAATTCATATTGTTATGGGGAGCTAAGTATGGTATTATACAAAAGCACCTATAAGCATATCTAGAACTCAGGTTTCACTGGGGAAATGCCTTGGTGTTTTCATGTTCTGTGATACTTTGGGATGGGTGTTTAATGGAACTATTACCTGATAAAGATCAAGAAAAACAATGTCTCAGACCCTCCTGGGATGAAAGTCTGGATCACTCTATCAGTCAAAAACACTACACTAGCTGAAGAATTGACCAAAAGTGAGAAAACCTAGAAAATGTGGAGTAGTGAGATACCAAAAATGAATCAATCTATGTAATCGGTTATGGACTCAAGACCAGTTTAGTAGCACATTTTAAACTCAGTCACAGATAAGACTTATAATGGGGCACACATGATCTCAACAGTAAGGGCTTCCCATTTTTAGATGTTTGTTGCATTCTGTTTCACATCATCTCTGCTTTAACTGTGAGTTTTGCTGCATCGGGTGTGCAGAGTCCTATGTACCACAAGCACAAAAATAAAAATAAATAAATAAAATAGAGCCGATTTTACTATGAATAGTTATGCAAATATTATAAGTAAGTTATTTGAAAAGTATTATAAAAATAATTCTACATTTTAGAAGGAATTAATTTAATAAATGTAAAGTTGGATCAATAATAGATAATCCAAGTAAAAATAGAGTTGTAAAATTCATAGAACACAACTACTTTCTTTCTGAATATTCCCAAACTAATTAAGTGGAAAGGTAATTAACCTAAGAGGGAACACTGGGTAAAGAGAAATTAATTAACAGTTAACAGAAAAAAATGAAAATAGATACTATACAAAATACCTTGGGCATCATTATATTTGAGTACTGATAACTACATTATTTTTATTACCATTTAAATTGGTAAACATTAAAATGAATAACATGTTTGTCAAGAGTACGGGGAAGAAGTTTCATATACTATTGATACTTTTGTAAATTGTTGGAAATTTTAAAGGTTGTTTGTCAATATGCTATATAACAAATTCACATTACTTTTGATTAAGTAGTTTCATTTGTAGGAATTTATCTTGTATAACTACGGGTTGTAGAAGACATAATCAGGACTATAACAGAATGCTATGCAAAACTGCTTGTACACAAATTAGAATATAAACGTTCACCAGTATAATATACCTTCAGTATGAAATATCACATCTGTATAGATTATTTTTATCTGTTAAAATATGGGATCAATAACATGTCCTAACAAAGAAAAAAGCTCTCCAATATATAAGGTTAAGTGAAAAAGAAAGTTTCATGATACTTCCTCCACATACTAGGAAGGGAGACTTTTATATGATCTTAGAGCTTGAATTAATGTTAATAGGAAACATAAAGAGTTGCTGGAATGATTTGGCTAAATACTGCCGAGCAGCAGCTTTCTCATTTGGGAAGACGATTGGGTGCGCTTAAGTTATCTCTACCTTAGTTGCTAACATTGACAGATACATTAAGCTCCAATGTTAGACCTGCAGCTTATAAATTTTGGCCTCACATTGAAAGACAAGGTAAGCCCTTTATAACATTTGTTTATAGTTTAAATGCAAAAAAGACTCATAGAAATAAATGCATTTAAAGGCAATTAGACTATTAGGTGTGGAAGAGGATACATTTAAGATAATGATCTCCCTTTTGTCATTAATTTTTGTGCCAATAATCGTCCATATTAGCAGTTACAGTTTAATAAGACAAAAACAGGTTTCTTCACTCAAGGAATACTTCCTCACTGCTTGACGTATGGCTAGCCCTCCAGGAAGATGAGGTAGACGAGGTAACCTTCAGATTTCGTTTCTACACTGTTTCTAAAATTGTTTAGTTTCCAATAAATTTATATTTTATTGATCACTAAGTCACAGAAAATAGCTTCAGAAATAGTCAAACATATGTCCCTTAAGAGAGATTAATTTTAACTACATTTTCCAAATATATTTTGTTTTTTAATTGGTTTAGAAAATCAACCCATAAGCTGGTCTAAAGGGGATACTATATATATAATTTAAATTAAAAAAACAATTTTTTATTTTTACCACACAGCAAAATAATATATATTTCATATGTTGTCCTTCTGTTATTAGGGGTTCCTTACAATAAAGTTGAGGAATCTGTAATTACATTTTTTTTCCATCCCATTTTACTGTCTGAATAATCATTTCTGTTCACAGTTTGAAGGTCAATGGTACCAATTTATTTGCCCTGACATTAGACATGTGAATACTATAATGATTATTCAGTTTTCAATTGAAAATGCATAACCAGCTATCCATATCTACATTTTAGATAAATCTTTCCTGGAAATGGAAACTGCAATATTACATTCTACTTAAGAAGATTAATGGATAGCAGCACACTTATTATTTAACCAAAGAGACCAATCTTAAATGATAACAGTACTATTTGGGATTAATAGCAAATTCAACACCATCCCCCCCCCCTTTTTTTTTTTCTGAAAACACAGGCAAAATCAGACACAAAAAATCTTGTATTTAAATAAGAGGATATATTTTACTTTCAGCTAAAATAATGAAATTATGTGTCAGATGAAGAAAAGGTCTTAATCCCTGGTCTCATTAGACCATCAGTGTTTGAGGGTTTCCTATTCACTTACCACTACCCAGTCATTGTGGAGCAATGATCAGACATAAAAAATTTGCCAACAAGAAGGGAAAGACTAGAGTTATTTCCAGCTGGTGTGGCTCATTGCTTTGTTAATTTTATAGCATTTACAGATGCAGAAGGTTCCTACAAAAATATCCCAGGCCATTCATTGACTATAACCAGGCTATAACAATCCTCTGAAATTTAGTAAATAAAGAAGGGTAACAAAATAAACTATCACTTGAACTTCAGGGAACAAGATATGCCTGGGCCAACATGCTCCAACCTCAGCATTAGCTGAAATCATCAACAGTATGGAAAATTAAGATTTAAATGGTTTAAGAACAGAACATCTGAGAGACCAAGAACCTCATTTTTACAGAAATACTATCCTAAATTCTTTGGTTTAAATACTAGAGTTATTTCCATGGTCACCAAAACATACTTACAAGATAGTGGAGAGGCTAAAGAGAAGAAAGTGGGTAGACCATAAAAGTAATTCCAAATAATCTTTCCAAGTTTTTAGAGTATATGTGAATGAAGTGAATGAATTGATTAAATATTTAAAATCATTATAAATGACTATTGTCTTCCTAGATAGTTTTCTCCTTTTAATCCAAGAATCAAGAAGAGTGTTAATAAACTGAATCATTAGTTATTTGTTATTAATATATTTTAATATTTAGAATTTATTTCATATTTATTTTATGCTTTATATTATATATATTTACATCATATTAATATATTTATTAATTATGTTTAAGATTTAATTTATAATATAAAATAATTATTAGCAATGAAACTATGACTGAAAATAATATAATTTACAGAATATGAAATATTTTTTGTTGTATATGTCTCATAATGAAAAATCGTGATCGTGAAGAGTCATTTATTCATTCACAAAATTAGTTCCTGTCTGTGGAATGCAATTGAAGCTGAGGATATGTTTCCTTGAAAATCTTCTCCAGGTTCCTCCCATGAGAATGTTCTCCTAGATAGTCACATAACTTCATTCTCTTACCTACTTCACATTTCTCAAATATCACCTTTTTTGAGGCATTTTCTTTATTGTCTCTAAAAATTTGGGTCTTCCACCCTAACAATACTTATTACATAACCTTGCTTTTTGTTTGTTTGTTTTTACTTTCTGGTGCTTGTGACTTTGTAATATAATATGTATTTTATTTATTTTTCTGGTGTATTAGCCATTCCCCATATTAAAATGTAAACTTTATGATATCATGTATTTTTGTAGGCTTTGTTCAATCTCTGCCATATGAAAGAGTGTTTGGCATACAATAAGTGGTTAAGTAATTATTTGTGGAATGAACAATGAGTGTATTTGATGGTCTACAAAGATAAATAGCTGGAAATATAATAAAGTGTGCCCTTAAAGAAAAACAAAATGTAAGGATTGTGTAGAAGGGTAACAGCTTCCAAAAAAAAAAAAAAGGCAGAAATGTTGATTGAGTTTCAAAGAACTGTTTTCTTAAGGAAGCCAAGGGAGATTATTTTAAGAACAGTCGATACTATGAAGTAGTAAACGTGGTCAGAAAGAGGATTAATGAAATTTCATATGTGACTTTGTGACATGGGTATCACTGATAAATTCAGTGAGAGCTTCTGCATTAGAATGAATATAAAATCTGGTTGAATTAGGTTTGTGAATAAATGAGAGTCAAAGAAAACGGAGACTCAGATTCAACAACCCTTTCAAGAAGGTGTGAATGCAAATGGAGGGAATAAATGTAGCTTCAGAAGAATAAGAGCTTCACTGTGGGATTTATTTTGTGTAAATGGGACAAACATGACAGTAAAAACCAAAAGGAAGACTCAATTAGATAGCTGAGGTATATCTAAGATAGAAAGGATGTCAATAGTATAAACTCTTTGAGACGTGAAAGTAGATGGTGTCACAGGTTCTGCTTGTTGCTTTTCAATATGGTATCTTCTTTTCTACACAATAAGATTCTCAAGTTTTTCAGCATGATATTCCCAGTTAAAAATACTCATCTTCCATGATTTCATTGCTGTTAGGTATGATCTTGTGATCCATTTTAACTGAAGACATAAAAAGGGAAGTAATTGTTTAGCATTCCAGAAATGTTTATTAAAAGATTGAGGCATCTCTTTTACCTGGAAAAAGTTCTTTGGACTAAGGAGATAAATAATTCAACAGAAAGAATATTAGAGTCATCTACATGGACATTGAATACATTAGAATAAAAACGTTGCTTGAACTGAGAGGCAAAAAGTTGGGTTGAAAAAGTACAAGTCAGGTGTGAAGGTTTTGATGAATGAAAGTAATCAAGATATTCAGAAATAATTGCTAATAATTGGTATAGCCAAATGGGCAATCAAAAGAATGAGCATAGGCACCAGAAGGGCAGAAATTATTTTTTTTTAAGAAAGAGTGGAAATAATAAATAATAAAAGCAATTGGGAGCAAGGAAACCTCTGTTAACTGAAGTATATAAAGCATTGGATAATAAAAACTGTGATTTAAGAGGAAAACAATGCAAATTGTGGGTTCAGGGAAGCCATAGTTTCCTCTTAACACATGGAAGTGGTCATACTGTTTCAAAAAAGTTTTAGGATAAAACAGAGTTTGCTGTTTATGGGATGGCACTTTCAAGAGGTACATCAGAAGAGTATTTTGGGTGAGTTGGGAAATCAGAATCAAGGGCAAGGAAATACAAAGGATAAAGTGACTGATGATGTGTCAGTAACTTTCTCTGCATTAATTGATTTCAAGTTATTTTTTTCAAAACGTGTCAGAAATCCACAAAAAACAAAACGTTGGTATTTTGACTATTTTATGCATTTAATAATAACAATTTGAGCTGCTTTGTATATAAATAACATTATTTTTATGTATAAAAATTTCAGATATATTAATTCGGCTATATCGGACTATTGCAGCAAAAAGGTAATAGGGGGCTGCTAGTCTTCTATTCACACAACGTTTAATGTTTTAACCCATATTAAAATTTTTAATGTGGTATAATTATGAAAGATACTTCTTTCCATTTATGCCATTATCTTTCTCTAATATTAGGCAGTCTTTATTACAGAATAAAAGAACAAAGCCAAAGTATTAGATCTTTGTAATTTTGCCTCATTTCAGTTTCATTTCATTATGTTGCACTTAAACAATTTACTCTTCATTTTGTGGCTTTTAATTGACTTTCTCTCTATTGCTTGTGATATCACTTCATCTACCTTTTTGCCCATAAACTTTGTGGTTTCCTTTATCGATATAATTACTCTATCATTTGTAATCTTCCAATATGATCTCCCCTCCACTGTTTCCCACCCCACCCAATCTCTACCAATAATTTCACATTTTCTTTTTTATCTAAATGGAAACTTTTTTTTTTTATTCCTCCTTTGGGGTTCAAATGAATTCAGTTTGTCAGAGAAAAAAAAAATTGAATCACTTTAAGTCCTTAAGCTACTAGTGTTAACTGGCATCCATTGTGGAAACACAATTTTAGCTAGCACTTAGGTTTTCCTGTTAATTCCTTTATATATATTATTAATATAATATAATATAATATAATATAATATAATATAATATAATATAATATAATATAATATAATATAATATATATACATAGTGTATATATAATATTAATATATTATATATAATATATTATATAAATATATGTGTGTGTATATATATATATATATATATATATATATATATATATATATTACATTTATAAAGGAATTAACAGGAAAATGGAAGTGCTAGCTAAATTTGTGTTTCCACAGTGGATGCCAGTTAACACTATTAATAGCTTAAGTAATTAAAGTGAATCAACATTTTATATATATATATATATATATGTATATATACACATATATATGTATATGTGTATGTATGTATGTATATGTGTATATATGTATATGTATATTATATATGTATATGTATGTGTATATATGTATATGTATATTATATATGTATTTTAAAAATTCAATATCATTTTTTAAATTTATTTTTTTAATTTTATTGGGGTGACAATTGTTAGTAAAATTACATAGATTTCAGGTGTACAATTCTGTATTACATCATCTATAAATCCCATTGTGTGTTCACCACCCAGAGTCAGTTCTCCTTCCATCACCATATATTTGATCCCCCTTACCCTCATCTCCCACACACACACCCCCCCCTTACCCTCTGGTAACCACTAAACTATTGTCTGTGTCTATGAGTTTTTGTTTCTCATTTGTTTGTCTTGTTCTTTTGTTGTTTTTGGTTTATATCAGTGAAATCATATGCTTCTCTGCTTTTTCTGTCTGACTTATTTTGCTCAGCATTACACTCTCAAGATCCATTTATGTTGTCACAAATGTTCCTATATCATCTTTTCTTACTGCTGAATAGTATTCCATTGTATATATATACCACAACTTCTTTATCCATTCATCTATCGAAGGACATTTTGGTTGTTTCCATGTCTTGGCCACCGTAAACAAAGCTGCAATGAACATTGGAGCACAAGTGTCTTTATGTATAAATGTTTTCAGATTTTTTGGGTAGATATCCAGGAGAGGGATTCCTGGGTCATATGGTAATTCTATTCGTAATTTTTTTAGTTACCTCCTCCTCAATATCATTTATTTTATTTAAAAAGCACTAATTTTTTTAATTTAGTGGGTATAACCTGTCAGTAACTACCATGCATATTCAGGAAGTACTTACTAAGAATTAAACATACGAAAGTTCTTCAGTGCAAGGTACTAAAGAAGAAATATTTGAATAAAACACAGTCTCTTTCAAACCTTCTTTATATTAGGCAAGAGGCAAATGTCTATACAAGAAAACATAGTCTAAAGGAGACAGTGATTGATGGCATAAGAAAAATAAAAACTTAACCTCAGATTTATGAGTACACAGGGAGGTACAGAATTATTTATGATGAGGGGGTCTGTTAGGACATGAATTGGCCATCATGAAATATAAGTGCTGGAGGAAGAGGAGAGGGATAAAGAGGAGAGGAGAAAAGAAGAAGAGTAGTAGAAAGATGGCAGGGGAAAGAAAGAGGGAATAAGAACTCAAAACAGAGAAAGGAGAGATGTAGCAATGCAAGGAGGGGTAAAAAAATTCAGCAAATTCATAGTCATGAAAGAAACTAGCCCTTCAAGTGATGGGAAGCTATGCTGGACCACAGGGGCATAGAGTAGAAACAATTTTGGAGATCAACTGGGAAATACCTTGAATGTTATCTTAAGGCACTTGATAAATTTAAATATGGTTGTCTCAGGTTTGTACAATCAAACAAGCTATTGGTAAGAACACAATGTATAAAGTTAATTCTAAATGTAGTATGCCATCCTTTAGGCCTACTTTCTGCATCTCTAGTTAATGATTGGATAGTGATTATTTTTTTGAAATATATTCAAGTGTTGTGATTTGTGAGAACACCATTAAAGTATACAAAATTAGAAATAAAAAGCATATAGTATGATTCAAATTTACTTTTCATATTCTCTAAAAACAAAATATTTATAAATAATGGTTATTCCATTTAATGTTTAAAGGGTATTGCTTTTATTAGTAGATGAACACAGAGAAATTTAATGCATTCAATTAGATAACACTCATTAATCCTCTTCATAGTGTTGTTGTTATTGTATTAGTCATGCTAATTTAAACAATTAACCTTATATAATTGGCTTAAAGACCTGTGTAACTGGGCAGTATGTTGATGGAATAAATGAAGATGTCTCAAATCTGAAATAATTTAGAAAACTCATTATTATTACCGTATACATTTTCCTTTTGGTTTTCGTTATTTCTCCTCACCAGCATTTAAAGTTATTTTTAAAGGAAATAAATCTTAACAGTATTGCTCAGAATCTGCCAAAGAAATTTAATTTCTGTCTGGTTAGATATATCGTTCATATTAATAAGGAAGAGAAAGTAATGGAAAATCGTTATTCAAGGGGAAAACTGGTTTATTTCAGTCTTAATTAGAGCCAAGTATAAACATTCAGGAAAAGAAACAATAAATATAACAGTAAAGCAGTATATATTTGTGTATTAAAATTAAGGCACCATATGCAATTTTTGTGCTTCATTGCCCAATACATGCTGATGGAGAGAAAAGGAGCTAGTGAAAGGCATTAATGGGCTAAAAGGTTCTGGAGATACTGGCCTGGTGACAGACTACTAGATCAATCAACTCAGCACAATAAAAACATTGTGTTCTAAAATAAAGCCAAGGCAATAAACATGGGCAAACTAAAGTATAATTTATGATTTTAGTCACAGATTTCTATCAAATCATCCTATAGGTACTTGAGAATCTACAGAGTGCAGAACAGAACTCATTATCTCTTTTCCAAAAACAAGCAATCATTTCTATTGTACTGTATCCTCCCAAAAGAGTTTCTGTTCAGAGATATTTTAGCCTGGGAACTTTGAAGTCATAGTCAGACTTTCACTCTGGCCCATTCCTTAATTTGTATGTTATGACGTGACGTGACATGACGTGACGTGACGTGACGTGATGTGATGGTGTTGTGTTGTGATGTTCTATTTTGTTCCATTCCATTCCGTTCTATTAATTTCATCCTGTTTTACTCTATTCAATTTTAAATGTATGATTTAAAATGCCATCTCTTCTTCCTCACTTCCATGGATCTATTTACATCACATCTTAAAATTGAACTACAAATTGTAACATGGCTTAAAACTATCTTCATGTCCAGCCTACCCTAATATCTGTTTCCTGAGATGCCTCTAAACACAAACTTCATTTTTTCACTCTCTTGCTCAAAATGAGTAAGTGTTTCCACTCTGCTTAAGGTGGAAAAAAAAAAAAAAATCCTTTGTAGGGCTTTTAGGCCTTCTGCCAAGACAACAAGCTATCTTTCTGGACTCACCTATTTTAATAAAATTATTCAAACCCCTCCAGAACCTTACAGTGAAGCCATAATGTATCATTTCCTACCTCTTGAAAAATGCCAATTTCTGTCATACCTCATTTCTTGTTTATGTTTTTTGTCAGCCTAATTTGCTATGTTGTTTTTCATTAAAGATTACTCAATATATTTGATGCAAAATTGATTTTTAAAGTAGATACTGCTCATGCCTCCCAAAATCCATGCTTGCTTTCTGAGTTTTACTGGACACATGGCTAGAAACTCTCTCTCCCAGATTCCTTTGAAGCTTAGTGTGCCATATGAATAAGGTCTTGCAAACAGGACGCGAACAGAAAAATGTACACAATTTCAGTGCCATAGATTTAAAAGAAAACTCCTTACTTTCTATATCCTCTTCCCCATTTTAACAGTGGAAAATATAGATGTAATGGTAGTGAGTCCGTTTTAACCATGTGGAGTAAGTCACCACTTTAGGTGATTTCAGGGGAAAAGGTAGATGGTATCTGTGTTCTGTTACTCATTACACTGACCTGAGTTTCAGCTCTGGACGATTTGGTTATCATTGAAGTTAAGTGAAAGAAAACAAAACTCTACCTCATTAAGGACACTATATTTTAAGTTCTCTTTGTTATATCACATGAGTGATTCCAATAGTATATTTTTCCTGCCTTGTTTTGCTGTGTGTATAATGTTACAACATTCGGGATCTTAAAATTTACAATTTTAAGGACTTAAAGCAGAAAATCTTCACCTTCTTCCTCAATTATTTTGCTACATTTTTTTTTTTCCTAATGGTTGTTCTGGGTCTTCGTGTAAAATATTTTATCTGGTTTCTATTGCTGCATAACAAATCATCCAAAATTAGAGTATTGTTATAACACATACGTATCATTTTATATTTGTGGTGCAGGAATATACATGTGGCTTAGCTGAGTTCTCAGACTCAGGGACTCTCATAAGCCTGCAAAGTGTCATCCAGGATGTAGTCATATCAAGATTTCATGTTGATATAATGTAGGATCCTCTATATATTTGATATTGATAGGATCCAGGATCCACCCAAGCTCAATTGGTCATGAGCAGCACTTGGTTTCTTACAAGCTCTTGGATTGGGGACTTCAGTTCCTTGCTGGCTATTTGCCAGAGGCTGTCCTCAATTCTTTGTAATACGGCCTCTCCATAAGCACCTTACAACATGGAAGCTGGCTTCATGGATTTGAGCAAGCAGGAGTGAACAAGAGAGAGAAAGTGAATGTTAACAAGAAATAAGTCACATTGCCTTTATAAACTAATCTTTGAAGGATTAGTTTTCTGCCCCACATAAAAATTAATGCCATACTTTGAAAACAATGTTCTGTCTATTAATCTTAGTGAGCATACATTTTGGATACTAAAAATCTATACTTAAAAAAATTCAAAACATATTTTTAAAATAGCACATAATAAGAAAATGTTCCCAGAATTTTGTAGATATATTTTAAATATTGTTTATCAATAAGTGGGTGTTTAAAGACAAAGAATCTTGTCAGTTTTCCTATATTTATAAGTTCCAGAGTATGGATATTTAAATAGATAAAAGGGAGTATATTGACATAGATACAGGTAGGTGTACAGATATATAAAATACAAATGATAACTGAAAAGTTTATGAATATGCCCATTCATAAAAAAAAAAATAGCATTCTATTCCTTAAGCAACTCTAGGGAATTTTTGAAGCTCCGTGATTTCTCTCCTCTCCATTTACTTTTCTTTCCCTTCCTTTCCTTTCCCTTCCCTTGTTACTTTGCACACTCATTTGGCAATATCATCTACCTCCATTATTGTTGCAACTATTTGTATATTCACGACTTAAAACACTATATTTTCAATCCAAAATTTATTCATACAACAAAACCATTTATTCAGCTTCCTGCATCTCTATCTGGAAATGACCAAAGATTCTACTTCCCCCCCCCCTACGAATTCTACTAGTTGCTTGTTCAAATTCTTATATATTGCGTCCTGAAAAAAATTCTGCACCATTTGCAAATGTGCAAATAACCACCTATACATTATTGGCTCATAGACATTTAAAAGGACAGAAATCACATTGTCTTGAACACAAAAAATAAAACAAAAATGTAAACCCTCCATTGATCTTCCTACTCCTTGGAAAGGGAATGAGGATGATGGGCTCATAAGAGGGAGTGTCTGCAGTCCTGCTCTGTTAATAACGCACCCTGTCCCAATAGACTGTCAAGTGTAAGAATGTGTTGTAGTCTTCAAAGGTTTTTAAGAATCTTCAACTTTCTCTCTGCTATCAACTTTATCTTACTTATAGATTAAGTCCAAAAGAACTTAACTTACTATGGTATGGAATGATAATATGACTGGTCCCTTTAATTCCCACTCACCAAACACCTGAAAAATCCATTACCAACAAATGAGCTTGCTATGGAAAATATAGTTCTCAATTTCTTATAAACAACTTTGATGCAAAAATTTTTGGCCGCATAGGAAAAGATCAACATGATTTTTCCTCTTTTGTGGATGAGCCTAGAGGTAAACCATCAAGATAGCAGATTCTGTCTGGCTTTACTACAGGCACATGATTTCATTCAATCGGACTCATTATTTCCAAAGATAGGTATTTTCTCTAAGGACATATGTCAAAGAAAAATAGATATAAATACATATGCAGACATATTCATTGTGGTGTGGCATTGTATTGACAAAAATCTAAAACCAAACTAAATGTCCATAAGCCAGCAGGAGTATGGCTACATAAATATTTATATACCAAGTTATGGAATATTTTTTTTAGCCCATAAGGGCTCATTGTAAAGATGTATATGAACATGGATGATTATTTTTGATATGTGAAGTAAAAGAACTGAATGACATAATGTACTCTACTGATTAAAAATATTAATAGAAAGGTATCTGAAATTAACTATAAGTGCAGTTAATACCTTATAGCTCTGTATATTTTTATATATTAAATTACCATTGCAATTTTATATTGTTCATTAAGAGTAAAAATAGAAATAAAATAAATATTGCATATAAGGAAGATTGATATTGACAGTAAGTTTCTGCCAATGGTACCTCCTTCCCTGTGATTATGTATTTGTTTATGATTAAGACCTCAACGAGGGCATATATGATCGGGGATTATTTATAAAGAAGCTACCAAAACAATGAAGGTAAAAGATAAGATTTTTGCAGTCAGGAAAAATTAGATGTTATGATATTAATACTTTTGTTGGAGCTACAGAAGACAAAATAAGCAATACCAATATGTAATTTCCTGCTTATGTGTGATTTTTGATTTTATGCTTTTGGTGGCTGGTAGTTAATTAGTAGTAAACAGCATAAGAACAGGAGCCCACAGGAAGAAAAACCCATATTCTGTGGAGTATGTAGCAATAATATTCCTGTAGAGGCGCCTCTACAATTCAATTATTTCACAAGATAACCTAATGTAAAGAATTCTTAATTAGGGTGTTAAATATTTGGAAAAACACGGAGAGAATACTAAACTATCATGAAGGTAACAATTTCATGAAATGCTTGCCACCTTTAGGGCAGATAGGACAAAGGAAATGTCTTAGATCATTAAAATTTAAGAGTTTAGAAAAAGTGTCCCATGCAAATTGAAACTTCTGAGAAGGTGGGACCTGGCCAGCGGCTACAGGTATCTCTGAGCTGGAAATCAACTCGATCTCTCAGGGGCCAGTGCAAGGTGCCCGTGTATTTGAATAGGAAGAATGATGCTGCATCTGTGACTTTTGTAAAACAGCTGCAAACTAGATTCTCCTGCTGCTGCTTGAAGTAACTGCTGCTACTGTGGTGAAGGAGCAAAGTTGCTAAAGGAAGAGAAGGCAAATAGAAAAGAAGGCCTTCCTCCCACTTCCAGATTCTCAGTCTCAAGTGTCTGTTATCTTTAGAGCCTGAAAGGGAGCAAGATGGCATAATAAAAAGTGGTGTGCAAAGTCCCATCCCCAGCATGATGAAACAAATTACTGAGGGAAAGAAATTTACTAACTGGTACTGAAGATGTTACCAGGCGTCACTGGCCAGAGTAGATAAACACTGAGTCATTTATGATTTCACTGTGTTAGGAGACATAAACATTAATACACATTGATTACATGAAAAACAAATTGCAAGTCTCCTCATATATAGGAAAGTACAGTATATGGTCCCCAGACTCCACATGATTATTTAGTGGTGAGTTTGATCCTAGTTCCTAACTTATAATCTGGATTTACATCAGTTTGCCTAGCATTGCTACTAATAAAATCACATTTTACTTCCAAGTGTTCCAAAGTGGATGATAAATTATACAGTTACTGAACAAATACCTTACTCATACATAGACATGTCCAATACACATTAATTTATGTTTTATTAGCAATATAAGCAGTAAGAAATAGCAGTGACAAAATGGAGGGAACACATAGCTCTATTGCTTGCTATAGATAGTACAAATGATATGAAAGGAAGCATTCTTTTATTTCAGGAAATGAAAATATATTGAAAAACTATTTTATTAAATTTATGGGGTGACATTGATTAGTAAAATTATATAGGTTTCCATGTACATTTTTTTCTATAATATATTACCATGTATTTGACCCATTTTGCCTCTTATACCACCCACTTCCTCCTTACCCTCTAGTAACCATTAAACTGTGGTCTGTGTCTATGAGTTTTTGTTTCTTTTTTTTTGTCTTGTTCATTTGTTGCTTTCAGTTTTATATCCAACATATGAGTAAAATCATACGGTTCTCGACTTTTTCTGTCTGACTTATTTCGCTTAGCATGATAATCTCAAGATTCATCCATGTTGTCACAAATAACAGTATTTCATCTTTTCTTATGGCCGAGTAGTATTCCATTGTGTATATAATCAAAACAGTATGGTATTGGCAGAAAAAATAGCTACACAGACCAATGGAATAAAATTGAAAACCCAGACTTAAATCCACGTATTCTGGCCAGATAATTTTCAATAAAGGTGCCCAAAACATACATTGGAGAAAAAGAAAGCCTCTTCAATTAATGGTGCTGGAAAAATTGGAAAGCCATGTGCAAAAGAATGAAAGTAGACTTCCATCTGTTACCATGTACCAAAATTAATTAAAAATGGATTAAACACATAAGCATAAGAACTGAAACAATAAATTGCACAGAAGAAAGCATAGGCACTAAACTTATGGACCTTGGGTTCAAATAGGATTTTATGAACTTGACCTCAAAAGGAAGAGAAGTGAAAGGAAGCATTCTCAAAGGAGGAAATGTTGAGTTTGGTGTTAGCAGATTAGTGGAAATTCACCATTGTCTTGAGGAATAAGGCACCTCAGAAACCAGAGACAGCGTGGGACACATGGGAGATGCATGAAATTCTAACCAAGCATGGAATGAATTTGAAAGTTCATATGAATGCATAAGCAACATAATAATAATGTACTGATGATCTGAATCTATCCAAACACTTCAATTATGACTCTACAGTGTTGAAGATGCTATGGTCATTGCAGATATTATCTCATTTAAAATTGAGAGAAATAAAATCAGGAATATTTCCAGTTTTTTACTATTATGAATGAAGCTTCTATAAACATGTGTACAGATGTTTGCTTGAACATAGATCTTCATTTCTCTTGGGAAAATACCCAGGAGTGTAATAGTTGGGTTAAAAATCTATCATTTTCAGTGGAGTATTTAAGCTGTTCTGCTTATATATCCTTATATTACTATTTTTGTAAGCACTTGAATAACTTCCACAATCTTGTATTTGCACTTGCCAAGGTATTTGATGGCCCGATGTGCATGCATGCAAGTGTGTGTGAGTGTGTGTGTGTGTGTGTGTGTGTGTGTCCCTCACGGAGGAAGTGCTTGGCCAAAGAGATTACAGTTATGAAAGAAAAGAAAGAGATAAAGCTTTCCAAAACATGCTTCATGAATCTTTCCATGTCTAAACATTTAGTAAATAGACATTAATAGGAAACTTGCTATTGAATAAAGCATGTGCAAGGAAAGCTGTAGAGTTTTCTTCTAGTGGATTTGAGATACTGTTTATCTTCTTTTGTTTAGGAATGCGTTGACTTCTTTACACCAGTATAAATAAGTACAATGGATTTTTAGACACATTATAGATACCCAGCTGGGTATATTTTCAGGGAACTGGAAAATGCTGCATATTACTTAGCTGTAACATCTAATAATCACTGGTGGGGAAAGCCATACTGAATGGGTCGGCTTTTAGATAATGCTGCTGCATGTGTTTCTCCTGGCAAGATATCTGCTTGTCATTTATGTAGCCACGGATGGATGCCTCCATTCATCAGGTGTTTGGAAGCATTATTCCTCTAGAGGGCAAGGTTTAGTATAGAGGTTTGAAAATACAAAACCTGGAGAAATGGGCTGAGTGGAGCTCTAATTCGTGACTCTTGTAGGAAATAAAACATATGGTAAACTGAGCTCTGATTAACAATCTCATGGAGACCAATAAAAGAATACACACATAATTACTGACACTAATTTCAATCGCCTCAACAATACTTAAAGAATACTCATCTGGTGTCAGAGCACTTCTCCTTTTCATCTGATATTTTCTTCCAGTTTCATTATTTTTAAGGTCTTCTTTCATGTAATGTTTCTGTTTAAAGTTGTACTTTAAGTTTGCTACATAAAAGGGGTGCATGATACAATTAATTAAACATCTGTCGATCACTCAGGACAACGAAAATAACCATTTTTCAGAAGTATGAAGTAATCATTTAAAAAATTTTCTGATAAAGTTTAATACAGGTAAATAAAATCCTTCAGTGAGTAAATTGAACAATACAATGATGAAACATTGTGGGAGAATTAGACCACTCAGTCAATAGAAATAATTTTACTTTATCCTAAAAAACTTAGCATATATTAAACTCACAAACGTATGTACTCTTTGGTGTAAGAATACTATTTACTTAACCAATTTACTGTTGGAAATAGTATCATTGACATATTTACACATTCTTAAAATTATTTTACATAAGCAGTTGCCACTTCAGCCTAAAAGTTTTTTGTTTTTTTTAAACAATTGGTATTTTAAAAATCTACATTTTCATGAAATGGTTCAATATAACAAAATTCAAATGCACTTTAAAAGAATATACTAAAGCCCCACATTTATTTTTACTTTCATGTGAAGTTTAGTCTTAAGAATTTTTTTTTCAGGTCTCCCTTTTCTGAGAATTCTTTAAAGGAGTCAGTTACATACATCTGCTAACACACTGTGTGTTACTGATAGAAGCCTCGTGAAGGCATACTCTTCATACATACCCATACCACATCTCAGGATAGACCCTAAAGACCACATACTGTGCTGTACATAATTCTCTCTATGAGAGTTATGACTTTGTTATTTTTAATTTAAAGATGGTACAGTGACTCAAATGTGTGATAATAAGGCAGTATTGGATTTTAGTGCTACAATTATTAATAATAAATAATTTGTAACATATCTCAGAGCTGGTTATGACACACCTGCATATAACACAGCAAATGAAAAATACTGTTTAAAAAAGTTGACACATATATACAAATCAATAATTGTGGTGAATATGAAAGAGCTTGCTCTAGATATAAACACACAAAATTTGTTATAAGCTCCTTGCCAAACTTTTAAGTTATGTATCCCTGTTCCCTCAATTGTGTTTTTAAATTGTAACTTCATAGGAAATGCACCTGAAATAGGTGAAGTTTTTCAATGTCAACTTTATGATTAATTAGAGGATAATTGAGGAAAAAAAGATTTATTGGATTGGGACATTTACAGAGCAAAATGTGCACTTCCTTTATAAGACACAGGAATTCTAAAATTTAAAAAAGAAGATGGATTCACAAACGAATACTTTAAATGTGATACAAAATCCTTAACTGTAATTTACACTAGCTATCCTGATATTCAACCAAGTACAAATTCTCACTTCTTTCCTCTAGGAATCATTTCTCTATCTTCTGTGATCATTTCCCCCCATGAGCTTCTACAAATCCTGTCTGTATAATTCATTAGGTAATTATTTATAATATTTCTTATATTGGATTGGATTTTAGTGCTACAATTATTAATAACAAATAATTTGTAACATATGTCAGAGCTGGTTATGACACATTTTCCAGCTTTAATTGCTTTGTTATTGTCAACTTATATATTCTTTCATTTCTTTTATTTTTAATTTTAATTTATTTCGGTTTACTAAAGGTCATTTCCCTTAGGTAGTCCAAAATGGCCTTGAAATCAGAGGCCATTTGTTATACTTTTTTGCCCATGAATGTACAATGAGTTGAGTTAAACAGTTCTGGTATTCAATGGTGATAAACTTGAAACAAATGTGTCCTTTTAGCAATGTCAGTGATATGTGCTATATCACTTAAATCATGACTTATACCACTGGTCAAGGATAGTAAAATAGTCACACAAATCTATACCTTAAACCCTTTTGCTGTCATGAGAAATTTGGAAAGGCTTCTTGTGTGTATTTGTTTGATTAGACATCTAGAATATATCATTCATCCAAGCAAAAATACATGGTATAAAGATATAATCAAATATTTTTAAATGGGAGAATCCTGAAATAATGGTTTGGGACCTTATCTACTAGTGAATATTTCTCTATATTTATGGAAATATTACCCACTATATTTGGGTATGCTTAGCTAAATATCTACCCCTTGTCCAGCTTTAATTGTTTTGTTACAAAAGAAGCTCATGTTATATTTTTCCAGAGGATCATTAGTTTGTGTATTCATCAAACACTCAACATTCTAAACCACTGTGTTCAGAGCAATTACATTTTATCCAAATATATTGTTTGTAGATTTAAAATTGATTACTTTGTTTCAGTTTAAATGGGTCATTTGTGTGAGGTTATAAACATTCCATAAATGGAAATATTATGCATTGCTTGAAGGACACAACCACAAAGTAAAGTGATGCTTTCAAACTCTTGGTAATGAAATAAAAGATAAAGTAATTGTTTCAGAAAAGAATATTTTTTGTGATCCAAATTAAGGTTTGGGGTTAGTTCTCAGTGCTATACCCTATAAACCCATATTTTTTATTGTTTGTTATATAAAATTGTAAGATAAATATATCTTACAATTTTATTTATCAATTATACCTCAGGAAGCTGATAAAAAATAAAATTACAAAACACTTTTGAAAAAAACTAAAGAAGACCTAAGTAAATGGAAAGGCATCCTATGATTATGGATCCAAAAGCTTAATATTGTTTTGTTTTTATTGATTATTATTTTTAAATTTTTTTAAAGATTTTAAATTAAACTATAGCTAACATACAATATTATATTAGTTTCAGGTGTACATCACAGTTATTCAACAGTACCCACCTAGCTCTATACAGTGTTATTATCACATTATTGATTTTATTCCCTATGCTAAAGAAGTGATCACCATGATAAGTCCAGGAACCATCTGACACTGTACCACGCTATCACAATATTACTGATCTTCCCCCCGCTTTTTTAAATTTTCAGTTAGAGTTGACATTTAACATTATTTTATATTAGTTTCAATTGTACAGCATAGTGGTTAGACATTTATATATTTTAGGAAGTGATCCCCCTATCTAGTACCACCTGGCATTATACATAGTTTTTGCCATATTATTGATTATATCATCTATACTTTACATCCCCATGACTATTTTGTTAACTACAATTTGTATTTGTTAATACCTTTACCTTTTTCACCCATTCCCATCTGTTACCCTGATAGATCTAATACCTATCTGGCCCCATACATGGCTATTACAATATTATTGACTATACCCCTTATGCTCTACCCTACCTCCCCATGACTACTGTGTATCACCCAATCTGTACTTCTTAATCCCTTCCCCTTTCACCCATCCCTAACCCCCTCCCATTTTAAAGAAGTCCCTCTAAGATTCCTTGTAATACTTGTTTGGTGCTGATGAAGTCCTTTAGCTTTTTCTTGTCTAGGAAGCTCTTTAGCTGTCCTTGGATTCTAAATGATAGATTTGCTGGGTAGAGTCATCTTGTTTTATGTCCTTGTTTTTCATCACTTTGAATATTTCTTGCCAATCCCTTCTGGCCCGCAAAGTTTCTGTTGAGAAATCTGTTGACATTCTTATGAGGGCTCCCTTGTAGGTAACTAACTGCTTTTCTCTTGCTGTTTTTAAGATTCTCTCTTTGTCTTTAACCTTTGGCATTTTAATTATGATGTGTATTGGTGGTGGCCTCCTTGGGTTCATCTTGTTTGGAACTCTCTGTGCTTCCTGGGCTTGTATATCTGTTTCCTTCACCAGGTTGTTGTTTAATTTCTGCTAAAAACACCTAACATAAGATTTACCCTCTTATTAGAGTTTATGTGTGTAATACAGAATTGTTAAACAATAGGCACAATGTTGTACAGCAGATCTCTGAAACTTATTTTGCATAACTGAAATGTTACATCCATTGATTAGCAACTCCCCATTTTCTCCTCCCCTCTGCACTTGGCATCATCATTCTATTCCCTACTTCTGTAAGTTGACTATTTTAGATGCCTCGTAGAAGTGGAATCACACAGTATTTGTTCTTCTATGACTAGAGAATTTATTTCATATTTCTTACATGGTAGGTCTAATAGCAAATTTTCTTCCTTTTTTTTTGAGGAAGTCGTTATTTCTCTTTTACTGTTGATGGATAATTTTACAGCATACAGAATTATAGATTGGTATTTTTTTCCTCTCAAGACGTCTCACTCACACTCTTTTTGCTTGCATGATTTCTGAGATGTCAGATGAAATTCTTCGTCTATAAGTATAGGTTTTGTTGTTGTTGTTTTGTTTGTTTGTTTTCCCTTAAGCTTCTTTCAGGATTTTTTTTTCTATACCATTGATTTTCTGTAGTTTGAAAATAATATTACTAAGTGCAGTGTTTTTTTATTAAATTTATTGGGGTGATGTTAGTTAGTAAAATTATATAGGATCAAGTGTACAATTCTATAACACATCATCTAGATATTGCAATGTGTGCCTACCACCTGGAGTCAGTTCTCTGGCTGTCTAGGGGTCATCTAGGTGTAGATTTTCATGATGTTTTTGTTTGTTTGTTTTTGGTTTTTTAAACATTTATCCTGCTTTGTGTTCTCTGTGCTTCCTAGATCTGTTGTTTGCTATATTATTTGGGGAAAATTCACATTCATTACTGTTTCATATAATTATTCTGTTCCTTTGCCTTTCTTCTTATATTACCCTTACACATATGTTGCACCTCTTGTAGTTGTCCTAGAGTCTATATATATATATATATATATATATATATATATATATATGAATTTGTCTTCAGTCTTGTCCTCTTTGCTTTTTAGTTTGGGGAAGTTTCTATTTATATATTCTCAATCGCAGAATTATTTCTTCCTCCAAGCACGTCCAGTCTGTTAATGAGCCCATCAAAGGCATTCTTCATTTCTGTTAGTGTTTTTGATCTGTAACATTTCTCTTTTGGATTTCAATTACTATGCTAACATTATCCATCTGTTTTTATATGGTATCTATTTTATCCATTAGAGTCATTAGTATATTAACCATAGTTGTTTTAGATACCTATTCTGATAATTCCAACAGCCTGACATACCTGTTTCAGTTCCAACATCCTGACATATCTGTCTTTTTGACTTTTGGTGTTCTTTATAGTTTTTTTCTTGATAGCTGGACATGATTTACCAGAGAAAGGAATTACTCTAAAAAAGCCTGTATTAATATAGGGGTATGGTATTGTGGAGGGAAAATGTTCTCAGTCTTGTGTTTAGGTCTCAGTCTTTTAGTGCCTCTGGACTATGAATTTCACAAGAGTTAGTGTTTTTCTCCATTGCTTTTCAGGACATGATGGTAGAGTGGGCTGGAGTTGGGTATTTCCCTTTTCTCACATGGGAAACTAGAGGCAGCTGAAGTTGGTCATTTCCCTTCCAATTCTGTTAGGCTCTAATAATACCCAGCTGACTAGGCTGCTAATAACTAGGCTTTCTTCTGGGGCAGTCTTTATAAAGAAGACTGTAGCTCTCTGGCCTCTCTCAAAATGGTGCCAGGAGCGGGAAAGGGTTTTTCTCAGATTCTTACTGTGGGAATCTGGTGGTACTCCTAGCAGCAAATCTCACAATATTGTGCCCTGCCCCGCATAATTGGGTCCCCCTGGAGTTCATAACTCTCAGGGTAGTTCACACTGAGCCTCCAGCAATTCGTCAATTACAGTTCAAGTTTTCTGGTCCCAGCACTAGTTTCAGAGTCACTTCTACCATGAATCTGTGCTCAGGTAAGTCATGACTTTTTATTTGCCTACTTCTCCTATCTTAGGAACATTTGTCGGCCATGCATATTCCCCTCTCTTATGGATCTAAGGAGAGTTGTTGATTTTTCAGTCTGTTCAGCTTTTTACATGTTGTGAGAATGGAGTGGCAACTCCCAAACTCCTCACATGAAGAAATGGAAATTGGAAGTTTAGTATTTCTTTTTGAGGTGATGAAAATGGTCTAAAATTGACTTTTATGTTGGTATACATATCCATTAATATAGTAAAAACCATTGAATTAATCATTTTTCATGGGTGAATTTTGTGCTATGTTAAGTACATCTCATTAATGCTATTTAAAAAGGATATTCTACATGTATTTTTGTTTGAAAGTCCTTTTTTTAATCCTAGGAGATGTAAAAGGCAGCTGGAAAAAGCTATAATAATAGATTTTGTTGATGGAAACACAATATTTAAAGATGTAATTTGTGATATATAGTAAAGGAGGATGAAACAGTATATAAAATGAAAGTTTTTGTATACTAGCGAAATTATGTCGTTATGAACATGAACTAAAATCTTATTAATTAAGATATGAGTAGTAATCCTCAGTGAAGCAACTTAGAAAATAACTCAAAATATATACTAGAACAAATAACAAGAACATGGAAATGGTACATTATAATGTCTCTATTTAATGCAAAAATAGCACATTCTAAGATAGCTAATACAGGAACTGTGGAACAGAAACGGCATAAGCTATGTGGAAAAGACGAATTATATAACATAACAAAAAAAACAATTCATTGTGTATTTGTAAAATATATAAATGTATTATGTGTAACAATAATAGCACAGAAAAGAAAAACATGAAGGAATAGAGTAATAAAGCAGTAACAATTATACATTTCACTATAATCAACTTAGCACAAATTAGAAGTAGATTTTGGTAAAGGTAAGTTGTATATTGTGAGCCCTAGAGCAAACACTAAGATAGTAAGTAAAAAATGCATAGTGAAAAATACTTAAAAGAATGACATCGTTACCATAGATATATTCACTTAAGGCAAAATAAGTATTGTATTAAATGTGGAAAAGAATAAAAAAATGAGATGTATAATAACACAAAATATAACATGGAAGATGTGTACAGCTATATTATAATCATTATCCCAGTGAGAAAACAACTTTACCAACTAGTACGCAGTGTTAATGTACATTTTTTGCCTTAATCTTACACATTCACACATTTCCAAAGACACTTATGTCTGTAACCCATCGCTCAATTCCCTAGAGAGATTGATTCATATATTTCTAAAGCAGATACCCTTTTTTTTTTTTTTTTTTTTTTTTTGCATTGCTTCCTTTGATCACCTGGTCTCCTTAATGATTATTATTATTATTTTAATTTGCAATCATTAAGGTCCACACTTTGTATTTTTAAGTTACATGAATTTTGACAAGTTCAAAATATCAGGTATTCACCTTATAGTATTACAGATAATGTAATCACTGCCCTAAAAATCCCCTGTGCTTCATCTGCTCAGGCCTCTCCCTCTTCCCCTCTGGTACTTCTGGCAAGTACTGATCCATTCACTAGCTCTAAAGTTTTGCCTTTTTTTTAAAAGTAATAAAATTGGAATAATATAATATGTAGCATTTTCTGACTGGCTTAGTTTACTTAGCAATATACATTTAAGCTTTCTCTATATAAGTTTTGTCAATTTATAGTTCATATTTTAAAAATCAGAATACTATTCAGTTGCATGATTAATACATCTTGAATAAATATCTAGGAATATGATTAGTAGATTGTATGCAAAGAATTGGTTTCATTTTGTAAGGAACTGCAAGGCATTCTTCCAAAATGGTTGTTCCATTTTACACTCTCACCAGCAACTGAATGAGAGTTCTTTTGCTTTGCATCCTTGTCAGCAGTTGGTATTGTCAATATTTGAAATTTACCCATTCTTATAATAAATGTGTAGTGGTATCATAATTTTTTATTAAATTTATTGGGGTGACATTGGTTAATAAAATTATGTAAGTTTTGACTGTACAATTCTGTAATATCTCATCTATATCTATCTATATATATATATAGTGTGTTACTGCCTAAAGTCAAATCCTTTCCCGTCACCACATATTTGACCCCCTTTACCCTCTTCTACCTCTCCCTCCCTTACCCTCTGGTAACCGACTTGCATTTTCTTAATAACAAACAATGTTGAGAATATTTTCGTAGTTGTTAAGCATTTCATTTTATAAAATCCAACTATTTTTTGATGGATCATGTTTGTTTTTTTATATACAAAAATTTATTACCAAACCCAAGTTCATGAAGATAATCTTTTATATTTTATTCCAGAAATTTTGTAAGTTTGTTTTTGTTGTTGTTGTTTTGCATTTAGGCTTATAATCAATAATTTGGGGTTAATGTTACGAAAGGTATAGGGCTAAGTCTACACTTTTTTGTAAATATTAATAAATTAATTGTCCAATTTTTCCAGCATCATTGTTGATAAGACTTTTCTTTCTCCGTTAAATTCCCTGTTCTTCTTTGTCAAATATTATTTGACTATAGTTGTGTTGGTATAGCTCTAGGATGTTTATTCTATTTCATTTATCTATGTGTCCATTCTCTTGCTAATACAATTCTGTGTTGAGTATTGTAGCTTTGTAGTAAATCTTGAAATGAAGTAGTGTCAGTCCTCTGATTTTCTTTTTCTACTTTAGTTTTGTATTGATTCATATTGTTTTGCCTTTCCATGTAAACTTAATCAATTTATAGATATCTACAAAAGAGGAGGCTGAGATTTTGAAGGATTTTTTTGTTCAATCTATGCATCAAAATAGGAATATTTGAATTCTTACAGATGCTAAGTTTTTAATTGGATTAAAGATACCCATCCAGGGGATGAAGGAGGTGAGCAGATTAGAAGGGCCAATTGGTAACCACGAGATTGCCAAGGGATTACGAAAGTCAGTTTGGGGGATATAATCAATAATGTTGCAAATATTTTGTAGGGTATCCAATGGACTCTTGTCTTATTAGGGAGACAACTTCCAGGATGGTGTAGATGGCTGATCATTGTGCTGTACACCTGAAGCTGAATAATGAAATTCAACTATTATTTCCCATATACATATATGGGAAATATATATATATATATATATATATATATATATATATATATATATATACACACATACACACATATATACACACACACACATATATATATATATATATTCACAAGAAGTGGGGTACAGCATAAGGAATAGAGATAGTGGAAATGTAAAGGCTGTATGAGATGTCAGAGAGGTAGTAGATTAGTAGAGAGGAGTTATCACTTTGTGAGGGGTGTAAATGTCTAACTCTTACATTGTTTTGTGCACCTGAAACTAATTTAAAAAAATAAAAGAGATCCATCCGTTTATTTGGTTTTATTTTGTTGCTTTCAACAGAACTTTGTATTTCTCTAAAAATAGATATAAAATAGACGCACGTATTTTATTATATTCATACTTAAGTATTTCATTTTAGGTGCAATATGAAATGGTATTATGTCTTTATTTTCAAATTCCAGTTGTTAATTATTGGTATACAGATAAGTGTTTTATTTTGTATAATACCTGGTATACTGCAGATTTGTTATAATCATGTATTAGCTTCAGGAGCAGTTTTTTTGGTTTGTGTGGGTTTTTTTTTTTCTCCACTTCAGAATTTCTATATAGAGAATCACTTCATCTGTGTACAGTTTCATTGTGCTTCCCAATCTGTATATCTGTTATTCTCTCTTTTTGTCTAACTGCATTTACTAACACTTCCAGTATGATGTTGAAAAATAGTGGTGAGAGGGAACATACTTGCCTATTGCTGATATTAATTGTAAAGCATCTGGTTTCTATCATTAACTGTAACGTTAGCTGTGGGTTTCTGTAGGTCTTCGCTATCATTTTAAGGATATTTTTCTGTCTTTCTTGTTTCATGAGAATTTTTAACCCGAATTGGTATTGGAATATGTCAAATGCTTTTCCAGGCTTATCAGACATTAGATACTATTAAAAAATCATTTATTTTCCAGGACCTGATATTTCAAAGCATTTCACAAATAAAAAGAATCACAGAATCATAAAATGAATCATAATAGATCAGTTAAAAAATTCTCAAGTGTGATTAAAGATAAATTTGCATATTGTGCCTTGAGATAAATAGTATCCACTTAACTGGCATTAATCTTGAAAGATTTAACTAAAACCATAAATTGCTCTATTGGGTAAAGTGATTAATCCAAATAATACTACAGAGAGATTCTATTTTAAATCACTTGGTCTAGAGCATTTAATATTAGCTAGTAACATAAAAAGAGTTAATATGTGTTAATCATGTTTTAGATATTTAAACATTTGGCAATATGTAGGGTTAAAACATTTCTAAGTCTTATGACAGATGGCAAAATATTGCCTACAAATCTGCTTCCAATATGCAAAATGTGTGTAGAATATGTTATATGAAAAGCAATGTGAATTTTACTGTTGTTTTTCATAGAAGTACAATATATGAATATACCCATTGATATTAGTCAGTCAAGAGGAGTAATTAACACACACTCTCATACACTCAGTCACAAGGTCAAATTTTGCAAACAAATGTTGAATAGGTATAAAGTTTGGTCCTCTGATAAGAGCTGTGTTACATACTATTTGGACTCAGTTAATTTATCTATTTAAAGGCATAGATATTATTATGACTTTTAATTATTTACTGTAATTATGTCAATACAGTGAAATCTTTCTCAAACAGCAAAAAAAAGATTATTGTATTAATTTGGAGATTGTACATATTTTTACAATATTTAAAGCACAATTGTTCTTCCTTTCTGTATCTTCTGTAAGTAGTCTTTTAACACATGCCCTTTGCCATTTGTGTTGGAAAACTCCTCCTAGATCCGGGCTCTTCTCTTTTTGTATATGGGGTTGTACTTAAATCCAGTAATTACATTTTTGATCCAGAGTAAAAGGTTAAACCACTCTCATCTCATATATAAGGTAGGAAAAGTAGTAGCATACTACCATTAGAAATTATTTCTCTAATATTTTTGCTTTGAGTGTTTCTACCATGCAACATTTCAAAGACTTTTGTAAGACTTAATAAAATAACGCTGAAAATGACAGTTTTCAAGGGTAAAAATAGTAATATCGAGGGACATGTATAAGTACACACATAGCATTATTAGTTATCATTGTGTTTAGTAAGAGAACTTTTAAAATGACTCTAATAATCATGAAAATATAAGTGTTTGTAAAGTATTAGGTTCCCTCCTTGTGCAGATAAAAGGAACAATTTGCTTTTATGTAATAGGGTTGGTAGAAAGAAATAAGAAGCAATTGGGCTAATGACATGTGCCTAGTTGTGACCTCTGTGATAAGCCAAGGATATATCAGGAATCCAGTTAAGAAGGCTATATATAGATCTTGACCAAGAAGGGATTATAAAACACTGCTTTTGATCCCATGGTTATTATAGTTTCCACTCTTTCTGTCAATGTAATGACATAATGAGGAAGGTCATGTCAAGATAAAATAAGTCATTCCCAGGGATTTGGTATCATGAGGTATTGGAATGCTCCACCTTGTAGGAATGATGGTCAAGAAGTTTGGGAGGCATTTTTGAAGTGGACACAATGTAAGATTAAAGATCAGAAGAGGATGATTTGTTTATGAAACAACACATTCAAACCTGTGTATTCTCTTCTCTAAACATGTCGCTCACAGGGTAAGTCAGTACAAATGGCCAGTGCTTTGTAAAAGCACATTGTCTCAATCAGCATGCCTGCCTACGTATGAGATGCATTCTTCTTATCTCATGGGTCATCTGGAGATGTAATCCATTGTAGAAGTTGGCTCTTCATATTACTCACTGCCTTCCAACTATTGCCAAGGAGGTTCAAGTTCATCCAAGGCCTTATGAAGAGGATGAGAAAATTGAAACCTTGCACAAAGAGAGGCCATGAAGTAGTTATGTGTACATATTCATGCTTCTCCTGAGAAACGAATTTAAGCAAAATCGCAACAAGTTCTCTCAGTAACCTCCTCACATGAGACCCAAGGTGTAATTGTAACAAGCAAACATTTTATTAATGTTAGAATTTTTCTTTTTGTATAAAAACACAAAATAAAGCTCTTACTGCAATACTTCCATTCATCAGCGAAGGCTAATATAATGGGCTTTGCAATGTTTTCTGGGTCCTAATACATATGAACTGCTATTTCCTTTGTATACCCTAGATATTGATTAGATCCTGTCTATCAAAATATGAGAAATATAGACATGCAGGGAGAAACCCAGACATACTGAATTAAAATTAAACTTCAACAATACTTTTAGGTTCATGGCATAGTTTAAGAAACACTGATTGGGTATCTTAGAATAATTTAATGTAATATTCTTTAGGTTATAGGTAAAATGTCCTCTCTCTATTATACACTATAAGTTCCTTGATAAAAGGAATCGTGTCTTATTAAATGTGTTTTGTCTCAGTATAAAGACCTATGAAATTTGCTTGTTCAGTAAATATTTATAGGACTGAATAAAATTGAGATGAATTTGTTCTACTGACTGCATTAAATAACTTCTGTCCATTTTTATTGTTCTGATATAACCAGTATGCAACTACTTTGATCAAGACTGGACAAATGTAAGTAGTCAAATTTCAGTTGGAACAAATGACCTAATTTTATAATAATTCAAAAATATATTTTCAAGAATATGTTGGACCATAAATTTATTGAATATTACTAAGAGATAACAAGCTGTTCATGAGGCCACTGCTCATGATGTAGTATCTAGTAAATTTTATGCTTGTGAACTCCTGTCATGTTCCAGATGAGCTCACTTGATTTTTAATGATTTTTCTACTAATATCTGACCTTCAAAATAGACATATAGCTTAATTATTCTGATAATCACTAGAGATCTAACCCAAATGAGAAACAAAAAAAAAAAAAAAAAAAAGCCAAGGTGTGGAGGATAAACTGTCTTGTGGAAAACATGAATGTTTTTTATTTGGTATTTATATCATCAGCTTTTGAAATATAGATTATATATTATTGCACGCAACAATGAAATAACTTGGGTAAAACACAATATAAAAGTTTATTTTCAGTTAAATATTTATTCTATTATTTATTGTATAATTTTTGTTATTTTGCCTGGAAAGTTGATGCATTTTTTAATGCTGGTATTAATGAATAACAACTTGGAGTATTCTCAGACTTCAATAATATAAACATAATCCCTGAATGGTGGTGGATATTCAAAAATTGATAACATTTCTTAACTATAGATATGTGCATTTACCTTTGATAACGTTTCTTAACTATACCACGAATGATAACATTTCTTGAATGTAAATATGTGTGTTGACATTTTAAACATTTTTAGACTTTATTTTATTATTTTTTAAATAATTTCTATTAAATTTATTAGGGAGACATTGATTAGTAAAATTATATAGCTTTCAAGTGTACATTTGTGTAATACATCACGTACATATTCCCTTGTGTGTGCACCACCCAGAGTCAGTTCTCCTTCCATCACCATATGTTTGATCCCTTTATGCTTTTCTACCACCCAACCTCTCTCTTACTCTCTAATAACCACTAAACTGTTGTTACTATGAGTTTTGCTTCTTTGTTTGTCTTGTTTGTTTGTTGCTTTCATTTTTATATCCCACATATGAATGAAATCATATGGTTCTCGACTTTGCCGTTTGACCTATTTCACTTAGCATCATGATCTCAAAATCAATTCATGTTGTCTCAAATGGCAGTATTTCATCTTTTCTTATGGCAGAGTAATATTCCATTGTATATATGTACCACATCTCCTTTATCCAATCGTCTATCAAAGGACATTTTGGTTATCTCCATGCTTTGGCCACTGTGGATAATGCCACAAGAACATAGGGGTGCATATATCTTAACAGATAAATGGGGGTAGATACCGAGAAGAAGAATTGCTGGGTCATATGATAATTCTATTCTTAATTTTAGAAAATCCTCCATTATGTCTTCCATAGAGGCTGTACCAATTTACCTTCCTACCAGGAGGATATGAGAGTTAATTTTCCTCCACAACCTCTCTAAAACTTGTTATTCCTTGTCTTGTTGATAACAGCAATTCTAACAGGTATGAGGTGGTCTCATTGTGGTTTTGACTTGCATTTCCCTAATAGCTAGTGAAGTTGAGCAACTTCTCATATATATGTCGGTCATTTGTCTGTCTCCTTGGGAGAAGTGTCTGTTCAGGTCCTCTGCCCATTTTTTAACTGGATTGCTTGTTTTTTGTTGTTGTTGTTGGGTTGTGCAGGTTCTTTATATATTTTGCATATTAGCCCCTTATCAGAGATGTTGTTAGCCTCTCTGTTTTGCTCATGGTTTCTTTTGCTGAACAGAACTGTTTAATTTGATATAGCCCCATTCATTTATTTTTGCTTTTACTTACCTTGACTTTGAGGTCAAAGTCATAAAATCCTCCCTGAATTCAAGGTCCATAAGTTTAATATCTATGTTTTCTTCTATGCACTTTATTGTCTCAGGTCTAATATTTAGGTCTTTGATCTTGAGATCTTTGATCTTGAGATCTTGATATACCAAAAATTACTCTTTGATTTTGAGTAATTTTTGGTATATGGTGACAGATGTCAGTCTAGTTTCATTGTTTTCCACATGTTTTTTCCAATTTTCCCAGCATCATTTATTGAAAAGTCTTTCTTTTATCCATTGTATGTTTTTAGTTCCTTGTTAAAAATAAAATTATCTACCCATATATATGTGGTTTTATTTCTGAGTTCTCAGTTTTATTCCATTGGTCTGTGTGTCTGTTTTTTGCCAGTACCATGCTGTTTTGATTTTTGTCACTTTGTAGTATAAATTAAAATCAGGGAGCATGATACCTCTGGCCTTGTTCTTTTTTTTCATGATTACTTTGGCTATTCAGGGTCTTTTGTGATTCCATACAAAGTTAATGATATTTTTTTCTAGTCCTTTGAAAAATTACATTGGATTCCAATTACATTGGATTCTGATGGGGATTATATTCAATCTGTATATTCCTTTCCATAGCATAGCCGTTTTAACTACCGTGTTTCCCAAAAATAAGACCTAGCTGGACCATCAGCTCTAATGCATCTTTTGGGGAAAAATTAATATGAGACCTGGTCTTATTTTAATGTAATATAAGACCAGGCTTAATATAATACAATATAATATAATATAATATAATATAATATAATATAATATAATATAATATAATATAATATAAAATATAATATAATAATATAATATAATATAATATAATATAATATAATATAATATAATATAATATAATATAATATAATACCGGGTCTCATATTAATTTTTGCTCCAAAAGATGCATTCGAGCTGATGGTCCAGCTAGGTGTTATTTTTGGAGAAACATGGTATGTTGATTTTTTTCAATTCATGAGCATGAACTATCTTTCCATTTCTTTGTGCTTTCTTTATTTTAATAGTTTTACAGTTTTCAGTGTATAGGTCCTGCACATTCTTTATTAAGTGTATTCCTGGGTATTTTATTATTTACTGACAATTGCAAAAGGAATTGTTTTTTTGTTGTTGTTCTGTTTTGTTTTAATTTATTTTTCTGACATTTCATTGTTTATATATAAAAATTTAAAGGATTTTTTTTTTTGAGGATTTTTTTTGCATTAATTTTTTATCCTGCAACTCCGATGTATTTGTTTATTCTCTGTAATAGTTTTTGGTGGAGTCTTTAGGGTTTTCTATATAAAGAATCATGTCATCTGTAAAAAGTGACAATAAGACTTATTTTTTTCCAAATTTGGATGTATTTTGTTTCTTTCTCTTGCCCGTTGGCTTTGGCTAGGATTTCCAATACTATGGTGAATAACAATCATGGCGGGGGACATCTCTGTCCTATTCCTGATCATAGGGGGAAAGCTTTCAGTTTTTCACCACTGAATATGATATTAGCGAAGGGCTTGTATATACGGCTTTTGTTATGTTGAAGTACTTTCCTTCCACATCCATTTTATTGTTTTAATCATAAATGAATATCTTGAAAAATGTTATTTCTGTATCTATTGATATGGTGATATGATTTTTATCCTTTTTGTGTGTGTGTGTGTGGTGTATCACATTGATTGATTTGCAAATGTTGAACTATCCTTGTGACCTTGGAATGAATCCCACTTGATTGTGGTGTGTAATCTTTTTAATGTATTGTTTTACTCAATTCACTAGTATTTTGTTTAGGATTTTTCTGTCTGTATTCATCAGAGGTATTTGCCTGTAGTTTTTTGTGTGATCCTTACCATGTTTCTATATCAGGGTAATGCTGGCCTCATAAAAAGCGTTAGGAAGTATTGTCTCTTCAATTTCTTGGAAGAGTTTGAGGAGGACAAGCAACAATGAAGAAGCATTTTTTATTTTTTTTATTTTTTAAGAATTTACATATTCAGCTAAGTTCTTCTTCAAATATCAAGGCCCTACAAAATAATTTCCAATGTACAAGAACTTAGGAATTTGGCCTCCATGTGCTCTTTTGAAGAATTTGTTAGAGGATAGGCTTTTCTTAACCAGTTGATTATAGGTAAAACATAAGCAAAAATGTAATGGTGAATATTTTATTATATGAAAAGCAGAGTTCTAAGACATAAAGAAGAGATGAAGGCAGTATAAAAGACTAATGTGTAATGTTACATATTGTGGCAATGTAGAGCTAAAGCAACCAAAAGAGGAGTGGAAAAAAGAAAAAAAGTATTTTTGATGGTTGATACAGCAATAGTTGGGAGTTAAAGAAAACTACTGAAAGTTGACAGTACAGATAGAGTAACAATAAATATCAAAATAGGGACTACAATAATTAAGAATATATGTAAAATAGTAACCATTTAAAATAAAAATATAAACATTACTGAATATTTAAAAAATATGTTAAATGGTAAGTAATTATATATCACAGAGAACAAATGAATGAAATGGGGGAATAGGCATAGAACACAGTGGTTAAGGATAGGAGGAATATTTCTCTGATCATACTCCTTCGTATAGGCTGATTTTAATAATAATGGCAATGTTTTACATACTTCAAAAATAAAATGTTAACCTCATCCTAGACATGTGTGAAACCCCCAATCCAAGTATTAATAAGTGTACACACATGCATTATAAATAAATAACATAACCATATTGAAGGATATGAAGAATAACTAATATGAGTAACCTTTAAGCAAAGATTATATTTTGCAAGGCCAAAGACAAAAACATTGTACTCCACTTACTAAATTTGTTTCACAATTTATGGATTGGTAATTCTGAAACTAATTCCTGATAAAAATAGATACACATATTATGGGTTATAACAGCCAGGTTAATCACTGTCTGAGAAAGAAATTGCAAAAAGGAATGGGGGAAGAATAGAGTGAACCCTTTGTGGTTGGGTTGGAATCTGAGCTATTAATATAAACTCATGATTTTTAACACACACACACACACACACACACACACACAGATGTACAGAAAGAGATACAAATCGCTGCACCCTAAAACTGTGTCAGCCCAGTAACAATGACATGCCTATTCTGAGATGTTTCCCTAACTACCATTGTTCCAATGTAATAAACCAGGGCGCCTTGAAAAAATGTTGGTGCCAGAACACGCTATGCCTGGAATGTTTTGTGTGTCAGAATATAAGGCCCTATATATTTAAAACCATTATCCTGGCCTGTCTAAAGACAGAAACCAACTTGAAAACTCTCCCACTGGCCAAATCAAGGACAATTTTAGCAATAAAAAAATTGACTATTAACAAAAGAGCTTTGTATGAAATCACAAAAGACCTACATAGCCAAAGTATTCATGAGAAAAAGAATAAGACCAGAGGTATCACACTCCCTGACTTCAATTTATACTACAAAGCAGCAAAAGTCAGAACAGCATGGTACTGGCAGAAAAACATGGAATAAAATAAGTATGTGATTTCATAACAATATAAATAAACAGTTAAATAAAAGAGTACAATGGGTAAAAGAGACTACTTTATCTTAGAATACAATTCCAATAAAGTAATGTACAAAATAGAGAAAACAGAAAACGGTTTTTGGCAACCACTAAAGTAATAACTTCCATGGACAAGAATCACAGTGGGTGCTAATATTAATGGGGCAAAGTATGATAACATATAAAATATTTGCAGAATCTTGAATTATCTTTCCACAAAATATTCATTAAATATTTAATAATCATTGTTACTAAATAAAAATGTACTACAGATTACTAAATCTTCAGTTATATTCATTGGTAATCTAACCAAAAGTGTATAACCTGTGTTTAATCATGAGAAAACATCAGACAAATCTAATTTAGAACAAATTCTACAAAACAATTGACGAGTACTCTCAAAATACGTAAAGGCATAAAAAAAATGAGCAACTTTCTACACATAGAAGATTGAAGAAAAATGACTATTAAATAGTATGTGGGATACTAGATAGGATCGTGGACCAGTGGAACAGCTAGTACAATTTAAATAAGGTCTATAATTTAATAGCATTATAGCAACTTAATCTCCTGTTTTTGATAATTGTGCTATGATCAAATAAGACGTTAACATTTGAAGAATTTGGGTGTAGGGTATATAGGAAGTCTTTGTACTATTTTTGTTAAAAATTTGTAAGTCTGTAATTATTTCAGTGTATTAAGAAAGAAAAAAATGTTGTATAAACTATAACTGATAAGAATTCACAATAACAAATAAAATTGGGAAAGAACAAAATAGGGAAAGAGGTATCAAATTTGCAGGAGCAGAGGGATTACAAATCCTTTCTTTTTCTAAGCATTTTATTCCTTTATCTCATTATTATATTCCCATAAAATCCTTCAAGAATACTAGAACTTAAATCTACTCTTGCATATAAGAATATGATATATTAGTGTATGTTTGTTGCATATAAACAGATTAATCTGTATTAAGCAAAACAAATAGGGAGTATGAAAATTTTCAAACTACTATTATGTCAATGGAACCCAAATGTAGTAAGGTAGTCAGGACCCATGAAGGAGCATAATAAAAAAAAAAAAAAGAAGAACCATCAATTTTCTCTGGATCTCATCTGTTTAATCCTATTTGCATACTTTTTAATGTTTAGTTTTTCAATCTTTTAAAACTTACTGTCTTTGCATAGTCCTCATAGTGAATGCTGAAGCCCTAACCCCCACAGTTATGTTTTATAGACATTTATAGAGAACAACTGGGCAAAACAAAATTGCAGTTCACAACTTTACAATAGTACAAATACACTTGTTTTTTGTTAAATTGTGTGTGTTTTTGTATGTGTGTTTAAAGAGAGAGAGGTAGAGGTGGAGATTTAGAGATTGGCAATGATGTTTCTGGAACTGAAAAGATATGGGTATTACATCTGTTTTTTCTTATCTTCTTATCTCTGATTCAGATTGTGTATCAGTTTTATTTTCTCTGTTCAGACTAGTGGTCTGTAGTTTTGCACTTACATTGTGAATGCCTTCCTCCACCACTCACACACACACACACACACACACACACACACACACACTACTCAAAACTCTACTCAATAGAGAAAGTCAGCTTGTGGCAGATATCCACACAAGTTTCAGCAGTTGTGACCCGGGAGGCTACACATATAAAGTGCAATTAAAGCTGCTAGAGACCACATATATCCTTAAGCCTGGAATGTTCTGGAAAAAATGGTGGAGGGAGGGACTGATAAGAAGGGCATACACTCAAAAACAGCCAAACTGGTGGTTTGAATTCCAGATTCATTGACTATAGTCAAGTGACCCTGGAGAGGCTGCTTAACACCCCAGTAACCGTTTTCTCATTTAAAAAAATTATACATATAAATATTTGTATGTATAATTTTTGTTTGTATATTTATTTGTTTATTTTTAGGATTAATGAGTGATACATCTAAAATTACTTAGAAAAATTCCTGGTGTGTATACAGCATTAGGTAAATATTAGTTATTAATTTCTATCAGGAAAAAGTAGTAGGCACGCATGGTAAAAGCACGAGATATTGAATAAAGTAATGTAAGCAACACCAGTGAGAATATAAGTTTGAATACAAAGAAAATAAAACTCTGTTTGATTAAGGGAGTAAAGGTAAATAGAGTGTGGCCCAAAATACAGGAATAGAAGCTTATAAGGATTCTGGAAAATGTCATAGATAAAGAAGTCCTCTCATCCCACCTTTAACCTCAAATATCATTTTGGATATAAAATATATGAACAAGTCTCAGTAAAAAATTCTGTTCCAATGTAATCTATGTAAAGAGTCTATATTTGCAGAGAATTATTAGTTGCAAAAGGAAAATGAAAGTCAGCTTCAGCCTCTTGGAAGAAGAGACCTATTTGTTGATTTTTTTTATTGGTATTGTAGCTACTAGATCATCATGTCATTTGTCTTATCTGCAGTGTCCTCTCTGGCCTTGCATTTCAGGCAAATGTAAATCAAAAGCCTTTAAAGTTATGGATCCTGATGATTCACAAGGTAATCTTGCAAACACAGCAGGGCAATATACGGTTTGCAAATTGCTTAACTGACATCTCTGCTATTATCCTAAAATATTGTTGCAGTAGAACTCATTTCATAATATTTCAGCTTGATTATATTTTAAAACTTTACCTTTCTCAAGATAAATATATTGCCTCCCATTTGCATACTTTTATTTTATTAAATTGTATATGTATTGAAGGGTAAAGTGCTTTATTTCAAAATGACCAAAAGTTATCCTTTCCATAGGAGTTATTAAGCTTGTTAAACTTTTCCTACTGAATTCTTTTTTTTTTTTTTTGCACTGGACATTTTACAATTGAAAATTATCATTTAATTTGCCTATAGATTAACATTACAACATTGATAAGATTTTCAATTTTGTACTAAACTTATTAATAAAGAATTCCATTTGAATGTAGAATTCATCTTGCATTTTCAAATGATAATATCTTTAGTGCATTTTTCATCAATGTAATACTTTTCCTATAATAAGCATTCAAATGTACTTACCAATATTACATGATTCTTTTCACTCAAGTACATCACACTGCAAAAATGTAACTATAAAACAATTTTCTCACAAACTTTTACTAATAAAGCCTAGAATTAATAATGACTTTGTCATTGTGGTTTCAATGCAGACATATACCTGCTTCAATATACATTTAAAGAATAAAATTGATAGCAAAACTCAATTGCTGCCTGACACCATACACTAAAGCTAACTCAAGATAGATCAAAGACCTAAATATGAAACTTGAAAAAGTAAATTGCATTGGAGAAAGCATAGGTACTAAATTATGGACCTTGAAATCACAGAGGATTTTATTAATTTGACCTCAAAGTCAAAGGAAGTGAAGAGAAAATAAATGAGCAATACTATGTGAAACTAAAATGCTTCTGCACAGCAAAACAAACCATCAACAAAACAAAAACCAGCCAAATGGGAGAAGATATTTGCAAACAACACCTCCTATAAGGGGCTGATATCTAAAATATATAAAGAACTAGTAAAACTCAGGATAAAAAAAAAAAAAATTAATTAAAAAATGGAAGAGGACCTGAACAGACACTTCTACCAGGAAGCTATGCACATAGCCTACAGACATGAAAAAAAATGCTCAACTTCACTGTTAGGGAAATGCAAATCAAAACCACAGTGAGATATCATCTCACACTTATTAGAATGGCTATCATCAGCAAGACAAATAATAACAAGTATTGGAGAGGCTGTGGAGAACAAGGAACCCTCATACACTATTGATGGAAATTCAAATTGGTACAACCTCTATGAAAAACATTACTGAAGTTTCTCAAAAGACTAAGAATAGAATTACCATTTTACTAAGAAATCACTCTTCTGGGTATCTACCCCAAAAATCTAAAAACATTTATCTGTGAATATATATACCCCTATGTTCATGGCAGCATTATTTACCTTGGCCAAACATGAAAACAACCAAAGTGTCCTTCAATAGATGACTGGATAAAGAAGATGTGGTACATATATATACAATGGAATACTACTCAGCCATAAGAAAAGATGAAATACTCTCATATGCGACAAAGTGGATGGATGTTGAGATTATCATGCTAAAAGAAATGTCAGACAGAAAAAGACAGGAACCATATAATTTCACTCTTTTATGGGATATAAAACTAAAAGCAGAAAACGAACAAGACAAACAAGCAAAAACTCATAGACACAGACAACAGTTTAGTGGTTGCCAGAGAGTAAGGGAGAGGGCGGGGTGGTAGAAGAGGGTAGATGGGATCATATATAGGGTGATTGAAGAACAGACTCTGGGTGCTGAATACACAATGGAATATATAGATGGAGTATTATAGAATACTACACTTGAAACCTATATAATTTAAACAATGTCACCCCAATAAATTTAATAAAAATAAAATTTAAACTATTATATATAATAGAAAATATTCTGTCCATCTATATTTTGTCAGGTAGATATTACAAGATTTAATTGGATAGATGCTGATCAGAGCAGAGTAGTAGACTAGAAGATGGTTCAATGCCAAATCATGTAATCTCTTATAAATAAGAAAAAGGGAAATTGATACCAATCCTCTCTAAGAACCTTGCTACTTTTAATCATTTATGATTATAGTTTAAAATTTAATTATGGATGAATAAGCAACCATATATATATATATATATATATATATATATATATATATATATATACACACACATACATACACACACACACATATATTTTAAATACACACCATATATACATATGGTGTGTGTGTGTATATATATATATATATATATACTGTGTATTTAAAATGTATTTTGAGTGTATAGGTATATATATACGCACATATATACATATATACATATATATGTATATATATACGTACATATGTGTGTGTGTATATATATATATATATATATATATATATTTGTCCTATAAAATCAAAACTGAGGAAAAATAAGAATCTAAATTATAGGAAGATAAATGTTCCCTTAGTGTAGAGAAATATTTTTTACTGAAAAAGATTGATTCAAAATTCTTCTTCTCCTGCATACACACAATGCAGTATATAGGTGATATACAATTTTACACTTGAATTTATATAATTTTACCAAATAATGTCACCAAACTAATTAAAATAAAATTATTCTCTACATACACATAACCCAATTTAATTCAGATTATGCCATTTTAACTAAGGAAACTCACTGTGATCCACTCATCATTTAGAATAAATATTGATATGAATAAGTATTGGAACTAGAAGGGGACAAAGGACTTAAAGCATATGTTCAAAATAAACCTGAGTTACATGTTTTAACACGAACCTAGGACTTTTATATAGAGATATGAAGGAAGGGAAAATAAGCATGTTAGAGAATATCTAGCAAAGTGGCAGAAAGAGTTTTCTTGGTCACCTGATATGCAAAATCATTCATCAACATGAAGCAAACCAGAGATATTTTTCTAGAAGTATGGGGTGGAGGGGAAAGAAGGAAGGAGGGAGAGAGAATATTGTATGTGGTACAGAGTTTACTCTGTTAGTTTTTTGTTTGTTTGTTTGTTTTTTAACAATAATGTGTTATATTTATTACATATGAAAGATAAATGTCAATTTACTTTTACCAATATCTTTTGGAGGGTATTATCTTAGTAAAGATATATCTGCATAGAAAAGATTGCATTAAAGTTTTATGTTTACAAGATTTCATATATTTATAGTGTTTTAAATGCTAAGGTGCCCCACCTATCTACTTGGGTTTATATCATTCATTAATATTTAACTTTTATGTAATATATAAACAAATTTCCCTGTTCCATTTTTCTCAGAGTTCCTAATCCTTGTCAATGCAGCACATTAAAATGGAAATTGCTTCCACAGAGCTGAAACAGATGTAATTTATATTTTTACCTTAGGGAAGAGCTTTTGAACATAGAAAATTTGAAGATCATCTTTTTATTTTCAATATTAATTATATATTGCATGTTATTTATATATATTTGCCCTACTGTATATATAAATTGTTAGTGTAGTTTTTCAAATGACATATTTAAATGCATTCTTTATGTAAAAGCAAGGAAAGAAATGACCATAATACAACATTTTGTGTTAATGAAATTAGTTTTTATGACAATCAGGAGAGAAATTGAGGCCATTCATGATGCCAAATAACATGTAAGACTTTTAATTAAAAAGGTAAACATAATGAAATTGATGTGAATAGGCAAAATTGAGACACAGCTATTTACAATATCCAATTAAGCTCTGAGATCAGGGAACCTAATTATGTACTTGCCCTAAATATAGTAAAATCACAATGTGATGTAGCCTACAGTTCTTCCAAATATCTATCATTGTCAGAAATAATAGGACTCTAATTTGCCTTAATAAGCTTTATTTCTCCATGTAAGAAGTCCAAAAAGAGGACACATTTTTAAAAAAAGGATATTTAATAACATAAAAATGATATGTTGTGCTTCTGTTATAAAGAGGACTCTGAAGGGAGAAAAGGGGAAAGAAGACTAGGAAAGGGAAGGAAAGTGAGTTCTTGTCTTTGTCTTCAGCAACTTTTATGTAGCAATTACAAAACTTGCCATAGTAAAATGTCTTGAAATGTTAATACTCCAATGACACCGTTCATCAATGCCCTAAATTGTGGCCTTACAGGAATATATTGACAAAGCAGAATATGAAAACTATATAAGAGAAAGATTAAAATAGGAAAACATCAGGTTTTCCTGGCAGGACATGGTGAATAGAAGCATAAACAATGGGACATATGGACAAGAATTCAAATTTATGTCCACATAGATATTAGATTGTGGCATTGTATATTAATAAAAGTGAGCCAAATTTGCACAGGAGTTGATTTCTTCTGTGCATGCCCAATTGGAAAAAACAAGGTTTCAGTAGATATGAGAGCATACATACTTTAAATATAATTCTAAATTATTGAAATGAATGTCTGGTGTTTTTAAAAAATGTATCAATTAACATTTTTAAAAATGCCTAATATATCTCTGAGGTAATTTAATTTTATCCCAATAATAGTTGATAAATGTCATTTATAACTATATGAATGAATTTTCTGTTTAGGAGATTGCAGTGCGTGAAGTTTTTATTTCTCATGTCCACTAGCCAATTATAGAAGAGAGCCAAATTACACAATAATCATAAAAGTGTCATATTTTTGGGCCAGCCTGGTGGCTCAGGCGATTAGAGCTCATGCTCCTAACTCCGAAGGCTGGTTCGATTCCCACATGGGCCAGTGGGCTCTCAACCACAAGGTTGCCAGTTCAATTCCTTGAGTCCCGCAAGGGATGGTGGGCAGTACCCCCTGCAACTAAGATTGAACACGGCACCTTGAGCTGAGCTGCCGCTGAGCTCCCAGATGGCTCAGTTAGTTGGAGAGTGTCCTCTCAACCACAAGGTTGCTGGTTCAACTCCTGCAAGGGATGGTGGGCTGCGCCCCCTGCAACTAGCAACAGCAACTGGACCTGGAGCTGGGCTGCGCCCTCCACAACTAAGACTGAAAGGACAACTTGAAGCTAAATGGCACCCTCCACAACTAAGATTGAAAGGACAACAACTTGACTTGGAAAAAAGTCCTGGAAGTACACACTGTTCCCCAATAAAGTACTGTTAAAAAAATAAAAAGTGTCATAGTTATACCCTTTTTTTCCCTCTCTCTGTGAATGGTGATATACTAAAAGCAGTGACTGTATAAAGGTTGATAAGGATATATACATACACCGAGCAGGGAAGATACGAGTATGTAGATATATAAATAGACACATAGATACATAACGCTCATGCAGGCAGGCAGACAGCTAGCTAGCTAGATGATAAATATATATATATATATATATATATATATATATATATATTCCCAAATGATGTGTGTAGTCCTTCTGACAAGTTTTGGATGCTTATCTTCATGGTCTGGAAATGAAGCATGAACTAAAAAAGAAAATTACATATGCACTCGCTCTCAATACCAAATGTTAAAGTATAGCTTTAGTCAGGGTTTCCAGGCGGGAATTCCCACCTGTTCTCAGGAAATTTTTTCTCTTTCTTGTTCCCGAATCCTGGGAAAAGTTGGTCGGGAAATCGGGAAAATTGGCTCCTTGAACCCAGATGGTTGGTAGTATCAGCCATCACTTTGTGGAAACGATTCATCGTGGAGAACAGAAAATAGTTTATATCTTGGGGTTTGGGAACGGGAAAGCGAAAAACATTCCTGATACCAGGCGGGAATTCCTGCCTGGAAAACCGAGCTTCAGTAAACACTTGCTCTCTGAGAAGTTCTATTTGATTGTTATCCTGCTTTATCATATTAGAAGAGAGTGTTAGGTATGCTCTCGTTAGAGGAGACATGATCTTCACAGCCTTCTCTTTGCCTGCAGGGTGTTTGAAGACTTGCTGAATAATCACATTAACTTTTAAGTGATACTTTTAAGTCTGGGCTTGTGGTTTCTCAGGAATGATTTTTTTTTTTTTTTTTTTTTTTTTTTTTTAGTGTTCTATTTGCATGTTTGTTTCTCTTCCCTGTGACATCAACTTTATCTACAGTTCTTCACTAGATGTTTTTGAAAATTACACTGTATCTTTGGCTTCTGGTTTCCTTGCCTCTGTCTCAATTGAATGATTATATGGAAGAATATTTGATGGCTGGGGCCAGATGGGAAAACAGGTGGAAAGGCCGAATCTTTGATATATTCTTTGCCAGAAAGCCGAATCGACTTGATCAGCTGAAAAATTTCACCAGGTCTATACAGCTGAAAGCTTTCTTCTGTCTTATCTCTCTCAGGGATCTACAAATATTTGGTTCATCCGATTTTTGGACATTACAAAATTCTAGACAGTTTTTGCCTCATTTCTACTTGCAAAACTGCTCTTTTTCTTTTCTTGTTTTCCATCTAATCTCTTTCTGGTTTTACCTTATCAAATGAAATCAATAAAAAACCAGCACACATTACTAAAATATGTATTTTCTGAATTATTAGAAAAACAAGCTGAGTAGCCATGTGATCAAATTATAAGTTACCATAGACAATTTTTTTTTCCAAATTTTTTGGCAATGTGTAGGTAGACTTCCAGCACTGCAGCCTGTATTAATCTTTTTCTGCGCTGCCTTCTGCAAAGATCCTATGCCAATGTTACGTGTTTTGGATTTATGCTTTGTCACTGTAAGCTAACTACTCTAATGAACAATTCCAAAATCTCACTGGATTTCTTGCTCATGTCACAGCCCAAAGCAGTTAAGTTTCTCTTTTCCAAGGGGCAATTAAGGGACTAAGGCTGCTTCCATGGCATGGCTTTACCATATTAAATATCTGAATTAAAGGAAACACTAATATATTTCAGTGAACTGATAGGGAAGATGAGAGAGAGAGAGGGAGGAAGGGAAGGAGGAATGGAGGGTGGGAGAGAAAGAGACCTAGAATGGACACATTATTTTATCTTACTTTTAAGGTTAAATTTAATTTTATGTCCCTATGAGGAATCAAGAAGCATTTTAAGGAGTTCTTTTGAATTCTTATTAGATACTGTATTTAGTATTTAGTCAGGTTTCTCCAAAGAAACACAATCAAGAGGGTGTCAGTTTGTGTGTGTGTGTGTGTCTGTGTGTGTGTGTGTGTGTGTAGATGAACTGGAATTGACTCATGAAATCATGGAGACTGACAAGTTCTAAGACTAACAGTTGTCAAGCTGGAGGTTTGGGACAGCCAGTGGTTTAGTTCCTGTCTGAAAACCAGAAGCTTTAGAGTGAGGATGAGCCAATGCTTCAGTTCAGTCCAAAAGCATTAAAAAACAAACAAACAAACAAACAAAAAACACCTGTTTTCCCATCTGGAAGGCAGTCAGGCAGGAGAAGTTTCTTCTTATTTTGGGGGAAAGGTGAGCCTTTTGTGCTATTCAATCCTTCAACTGATACGGTGGGGCCCACCCACATTTCGGAGGCAAATGAACTTTACCCAGTTTATCAGTTTTGGTGTTTAACTCATCCAAAAGCAGCCTCACAGAAACACCAAGAGAAGTGTTTGGCCAAATATCTGGGAACTCTACAGCATAGTCAAGTTAACACATGAAATTAACCATGAGACATAGAAAATAAGCAAACTTAGATGGCTTTTAAAACAAAACTGGAGGGAACCATGGCACAAACACATTCAAGACGAGACTGCCAAGAAAGTAGAAGCAGTCTGGGTGACTTACGACCCAGAGTCACATACCAAGGTAATAACAGAGGAGCTGCAGTCAGTGATTTTCTGTAGGCAGCAGTGGCTTCTGCTACAGGCTAAAGCAGGAAATGTTAATGCCAGGACCAGAGATTGGGGTGGTGCCAGACCTGCAGGTAGTGACTCCAAGAAAGAGCAGATATTCTCCACACCCAGAAGACACCATGCTGGATGGCATATCTCTACCTACTTGAGGATCATAGGGGCAAGGCAGCAATAGAGAACCTGATGAATGAACTTTCTCAGAAAGGAAGCACCCATCTAAAAGTCACCAAATTGGTGAGGAAAGAAAAACCCCACAGTAAAAAAAATATGCTCAAATTTAAAAGAAAAATACATCACCTGTAAAATTATTCATGAAACAAATAACTCAATATTTAGAATAATTGTAATCAATGCATTTATCATATAAGGTATAAGAAACAAGATGAGACATAGAAAATACATCAAGGAGATGCAACATGTATCTAAAATGAATTCTGGAATGAGCTGCAGATATAATGGAGAAGGAAAAAACATTAAATGTAGAGCAAAATTTGAAGAGCTGAAAATAATACATTTTCATCTTGAAAGACTTCCAGTGCAATAACCAAGATGAATAATACATTTTATTTTATAATAAAATTTCTGAACATCATGGATGAAGAATTAAGTTAAACTTTCAGAAAGAAAGTTTAAAGACTCATCAAAATAATTAAAAATTGTGTTGGCATTGAATTTCTTGTAGTAAGTAGAAGGTAGGAGACAGAAGTGAAAGGAAGAGACACTGGTTGATCATTAGTATATGTAAGTAGGAGAATTTATCGTGTTTTCCAAAGTAACATTCTCTCTCTCTCTCTCTCTCTCTCTCTCTCTCTCTCTCTCTCTCTCTCTCTCTCTCTCTCCACCCCCCACCCCCATCTTTCATTGACTTTGCCTGTCTGTGGTAAGCAGTCTGTCCCCAAGTGAGAGTCCAGTGGTTTATGTAAATATACTACCATGTTTCCCCGAAAATAACACCGGGTCTTATATTAAGTTTTGCTCCAAAACACGCATTCGGCCTTATGTTCAGGGGATGTCATCCTGAAAAATCATGCTAGGGCTTATTTTCCAGTTAGGTCTTATTTTCAGAAAAATATGTCAGTATGTTGGTGGCTAAGAATGTTTATTTCAAGGATAAAGTTTTTGTCACTTGAGTGGAAACCTAAAACACATGCTTCAAATAGCTTTATTGGTAAGATGTAGACTATTTTGATCACTGTTTGCCTGATTATTTTGTCTAACCAACTGTCAAAAGATTGAGGAGAGTATTAATTAAATGATATTCAAAAATTCCAATATGGTGCATTGTTGAGGAATCTAAAAAGATAAATAAGAATTAGTAAGTAGAAAGTTGTGCTTTTTGTATAGACTTGTTCTGAAGATTATTTGGGTTATGATATTGGTCATTGCACATGCTGGTGGTTTTATCTACACGCAGGTGACACTATTTTTGGCTCACTTTAGCGAATGAGCCATTTGAACATTAAATGCTATATTTGGCCAAGTACTCATAGCGAATTCCCCGAAAATAAGACCTAGCTGGACAATCAGCTCTAATGCTTCTTTTGGAGCAAAAATTAATATAAGACCCTGTATTATATTATATTATATTATATTATATTATATTATATTATATTATATTAATTTATATTATATTATGCCTGGTATATATTATATCATATTATACTTACATTATATTATATATTATTATATTATATTACATTATATTATATTATGCCCAGTATTATATTATAATACATTATGTTGTGTTATGTTATATTATGTAATATTGTATAAGACCCGGTCTTATATTAAAATAAGAGTGGGTCTTATATTAATGTTTGCTCCAAAAGACACATTAGAGCTGATGGTCCAGCTAGGTCTTATTTTTCGCGAAACACAGTATTTCAGGGGAAGCTAAAGCAGGCATTCTATTGTTTTAGGTATTAGAAGGAAGATAATTTACTATATTTTTTGTCCTGTTTTGCTGTGATTTTCAGTCAGACTTGCAGTCAAGGACATTGAAGTACTATTCCATCTTTCCTACAAACACTAGTGAAGTTGCAACTTTAAATTATGTTCAGACCTAGGGAGACAATGCTAAATTGGCTGCTAATATTTTATTCTCCTTTGTGAAGTTTTGAACTGTAATCAGGGGAAAAGGAAGGAACTACAGAGTAGCTAACCTCTTGAATTTATCTGGCTTATTAAATATAATATAAAACAAAATGGATTCAAGTTGACTAATTACATAAGCTCCAAATATAACTTTATGTTTCAGAGGTTCCATTACTCAGAAAATTAGCCATTAATTACATTAATAAATAAAAATTAAGGCCACTATAATACTGATAAATAGAAACAGTGAATTGTCTAAGAAGATAATTTCAAAATCTCTGCTTGAAACACACTACTATCTCTAGTAATGGTTTTCTCAAAATAAAAGGAAGAACTGGAATGAAGAACTGGAATGGTTGGAATATATGCTTCAATAGTATGTCAAAATGAGAATATTTAGAGATTAAAGACAAAATTTATAAGAGCTGATTGATCAAACTAAAGACAGAGATTATTTTAAGAGAATTGTAGCCATCACTAGAACATACTGAAAAGTTACGAAAGAATCACACTGTATTTTAAATCCCTGGAAAGATGTATATATATATATATATATATATATATATATATATATATATGTGTGTGTATATATATATACACATATATATGTATATATATATATATGTATGTATATATATATACATATATATGTGTATATATATATATATATATATATATATACATACATATATATATATGTATATAATATGAATTATTCCCCAAATCTGACTATTTTTAAAGAGGTACTAGAAAAAGGAAGTGATATTTCAATGGTTGGGATATGAGTTAGTGTATGTGGGACTTATGACATTGTAACAGAGAAATACAGGTAAAAATAAGAATGCACACTGCACTAACTTCTGCATAAGAAACCAGAACCAAGGAAAATATTAAGAAGCCTCTTTTACAAAGCTTCAAATAGAATCCATTATAAGCATGAAATATAGAAGGTTAGTAAATTCTACTAACCTGTTATTAAATGTCTGTACAGCCTTGCACAATCTTGATAAAATTATGAATCTAAAATTTTAATATATATTAAATTAATATCAAGTATAAATTGATACATTTAATATTAAATATGTATCCATGCATATCCATAGATAGATGGATAGATGATTGCATGCATGTATAAATGGATGGGTGGATAGATGATAGATAGATTGAGATAAAAGAAGCATTATCTGTAGACTAAGGATTATGCTTGAAAATTTTATGAAATATGGACCCATTGGAAGGCAGAGGAATGATAAGTCAATTAATGGAAACCCAGGCAGGACAATGAAGGAGTTCAGGCCATGAGAATTCTTAAAGAATGCTTTGTGGTTGATATTATGAAACTCAGGGAAAAAGATAAGAATAAGATTAGTTTGAACATCTGAATGCTTTTTGTACCCGTTATTCCATTACAATTATAGAAACCCATATAGAATCCAGTGAAATGTAAAATATATTATACCCTATCTAGTGCTATTTACCCAAGGAATAGAAGGTTAGTTTCATTCATAAAAATAAGTCTCAGAAATGCATTATATTAATAGAATAAAGACAAAAAATGATACTCTAAAGATAAATAAAAAATGTTTGATGAAGTCTAATATTATTGTTGACAAAATCATATGACAAATTAAGATCAGAATAGAATATTCTCAACATCATGAAGAACACCTGTGTAAAGCCCATAGATAATGGCATACGTTATGCTGAAAAACTGAAAGCTTTCACCCTGATATCAGGAACAAGACAAGGATGACCTGTTTCACACCTTCCATTTGACATTGTACAAGATACTCTAGCCAGTGCAATGTTCAAGAAACAAATAAAAAGTGGCCCAGATTGTAAAAGAAGAAATAAAATTATAAAAAATGCTGAAGGATCCACATAAACTCTAAACTACTTTGTCACTGTAGTAAATTTGGAAACAGCATCTCAGTAATAAATTACCTCAGCAATGTTGTAGAATGCATAATGAGTATACAAAAATCAATTGCATTTCTATACATTAAAAGTGAAAAATCCAAAATGAAATCAAGAAAACAAAACCATTTACCATAGAATTGTAATTAATAAAATACTTATGAATAAAATTTAACAAAATAAGTGCAAGAATTGTATATTGAATATTACAAATTTGCTGGTAGAGAGAATGCATCCTCTGTAACCCCAGGTGGGAAGAACTTACTAGCCTAAACAAACACATTTTCGTTGAATTTATCTTGAAAATGAAAGACTGTAATAGTTAACACAATCAGAAAATATACAGTCGTGGTTTGCTTAAATATTTCTTACATTTTAATTGATTATATGTTAGTTGCCAAAATATTTATTGTTATTTGTTGACTGCAATGTATATTGCTATTTCTTGAGAACATTCATTCTTAAAGTGTTTTTTAACATTGTTTTAGAAATTCAGAAAATTGTACAGAGAAGGTATTAAATATGGTCTAATGCTGTGATGTCAAAAGATGAAGAAATAAGTGATTTAACATAAGACATAGACCATCAAAGACAAAGCAGCATGACCGTGTAGTGAAAGGTGGGTCAGAGGGATAATCCTAAATCTGATAAAGCACAGATGCTGAACTTTTCAAAGGATGTTACAATTGTCTGAACAAATGTGTACCCATATTTTCTGTAAAAGAACATGAAATTATCAAAAAAATAAACCAAAGACACTTTTAAAAAACAGGGAAGGAATATCAGAGATCGAACAATATTAATTTTATTAAATGCTTATTAAAGGATTGTTAGAATGGTTTATTCTGCAAACTTTTCTACAAGAGCAAAAGACATGTAGCAGCACTGAAAATAGGAACATCTCCAAGACAATTACTTGTAAAACTTTTGAAGAAAAACATTTTTGTTTGTTTTAGTGTACTTTGTTTAAATCTACATCTATATCATTTTATATAATTGAGGTAATGCTGGTTAATGACATTATATAAATTTCAGGTATACAGTATTATAATTTGACAGTTGTGTATTTTATTGCATGCTTACCACCAAAAGTGTAGTTTCCTTCCTTTATCATATATTTAAACTTCTTTGCCCTATTTGCCCTTTCCTCACTCCCCTTCCTCTCTGGTAACCCCCATTCTATCATCTGTATCTATAAGTATGTTTTTGTTTTGTCCGTTCATTTGTTCATATATATATATATATGATCACACACACACACACACACACATTCCACATATAACTAAAATCATGTGTTTTTTGTCCTTTTTCATGACTTACTTCACTTAGCATAATATCCCCAAGATCAATCATGTTGCTATAAATGACAATATTTCATTTCTTTTTATGTCTGAGGAGTATTTCACTTTACACACACACATACACATACACACACACATACACGCACACACACACACTACATTTTAATCCATTCATCTATCAATGGACATTTAGGTTTTTTCATATCTTGGCTATGTTGATTGGAGCTGATTATGAATAAAGACTTGAGCAGTCAGATTATTGCCATATAATAACTAGTGGCCAAAAAAGGACAAATAATATAGCACCTCCCATGGTTATTTATAATAGCACATAATTTACTGCTTAGCTTGCATATCACATCATTGCTTCAGCATTGTTTAGACATGGATTGGTTAATTCAACCTGCCTCTATTCACAAGATTCATAAAAGTATAATTCACATGGTTAATGCAAAAATTTGAAGTAGAGATATGTGTCTATATTGGTTGCATGTTATTCTAGCATACCCCTATGGAGAACCCAAAGGGATAAAAATTATTAGTAGCATGAAAAGTGAACTTGCAGTCACAATCATAGAAATTAGTGGTATCAAACTGAATCTCTAATGCTTCCATCTCTACAACTGGGACATGCTTGTCACCAGATCGTCTCCTCTTTGGGTTAAAGCCCCCTCTGTCTTGATAGAATTTGTATAGACAATAACATGGTTTGCACCATTAACTCTATATTTCTTTATTTGCTTTTCCAAGCGACATCTCCTAAAAAAAAAAAAAAATTCCCTTTTCTACACATGCTAATGATTTCAATCTAGACTTGTGTTGTGCAATGTTGTACCCACTAGACACAATATGGCAAGTGAACACTGATAATGTGGCTAATGCATAAGAGGAATTCAATTATTAATATTGTTTAATCCATTTAAACTTAAAACTGAAACATATAAAGTACTTCCTATTGACAAAATTTTATTATTTTATAATATTACCATTTATTTTATTGTATTGTGTAAGATCTGATCTCATTGTGGTTTGCTCTTAGGCAGATGTAAGGTTTGTAGCATTAAATATAAATATACCTCTCATCTAGTCTGTGTCATTGGACTTATTTAATTTGAGTGATTTTTTTTCTAGACATAAATGTAGCATTATAATGTTTTTATTTGAATATGTTATATAGATAAAACAAGAAACAATACCTATTTAAATCATAATTCGGAATAAACTTGAAATACTTATCATTATAATTAAATTATTTTCGGTTAAAATTAAACATGGGCAATGTTTTAAATTTAAAATAAAGAAACTGTTTCTGATACAGTATCTAGTGGAGATACAGAAACTAGTATTATAATTGGAGCAGTATGTATAAAAATTTATTGAAATAAGATATGTTCCAAACATTACAATAAATGTCGATTCCATTTTCAGCACTAGAGCGAAAAAAAAAAATGTAGGTTAGTTGTGAAAAAAAAGTTTTAAAGATAATATAGTAGATAATATAAAGAGACCTATTCCAAAAAACTAGCAAATTTGATAAATGTTTCTCTAAACTGTCAGAAGACAATATCTGAAATAATTCACTTGATATTAGAATTAAATTCCCACCAAAATGTTTAAATAATTTTAAACAGAATCTGAGCTTGTAAGTTTGGCTAGCTGTACAACAGCTTGGATTCTTGAAAAGATCATGGACAAAGAAAATATTTCTGTTATGAAATTTTGTTATAAACTCATAAGGTAAAAAACTAAAAATAATACTTTATGACAAATGAAAGATTTTCCCTATGGCTACCCATGACAGAGTACAAGACCTTTTAAAATTATGCATATTCATAGAAAAAAACTTTCTAACCACATCAAAATTCGATTTACTAAAATTGTTTAAATGTTTAATACATTTCTTTAACTTTGGGTGAGTTGCAATGTAAGAGATACTGTGACATTACTACATTAAGTATATTTTATCTCAAAGGGCTTTCAAATTTACTAATAAAAGTTTTACCAATTTCATTAACAATACTGAACTCTTACAAAGACTTTTTTTATTTACATTTATTACAAAAGAATATAAGCTACATGTGGAAAAAAAAAACCACTTAGTTGCTATCTCAGTAAACTAGCTTCACTAGTAATAACTTTGTTAGTTAGTTGGTGATAATCTGGATTGATGAGAATTTTAAAAGAAAAGACTGATATTTCCCTTATTGATTTGCTGCACTCTGCTAAATATTGAAAACACTAGTACTCAGGTTTTTTGTTTGTTTTGTTTTTAATTAAAATTTATTGGGGTGACAATGGTGGCTAAAATTACATAGGTTTCAAGTGTTCAATTCTCTGCTCTGTTTTTATAAAGCAGACTCTGTGGATAATGTTGTGGATACAGCTGTTAAAACCATTCAGTATTGAGCGATGTATGTGACTAATGAAAGTGTTAGAAGGCAATGATATAATGATTTATTATCATATTTCCCCGAAAATAAGACCAGGTCTTAGATTAATTTTTGCTCCAAAAGACACATTAGGGCATATTTTCATGGGATGTCTTATTTTTTCATGTACAGCAATCTACATTTATTCAAATACAGTCATGTCATCTTCTTCTGGAACATCGTCATAATGTACTAAATGTGTCTGTCTGGCTGACGATCTTAACTGGGGCTTATTTTCAAAGTAGGTCTTATTTTCGGGGAAACAGAATTTGCCAACACTTCTTGGTTGTGTAGTGGGCAAGTTTTAGTTTTACACAGACTTACTCTATGATTAAAATTCAAGATTATCTTAAAATAAAAGAAATGCTTGATAAAAAATATTTATCAAAGACTAGATGTAGCCTTGTGGTTTACATTTCTCTCACACATATTGCACTGCAAATGAAGGAGCAGTTTAGAGCTATAAGGACAGAAAAAACTTATTGGTGAACTAGTTAGACAGGCACAAAGATTTGTGTTGAAAATGAATTTTAACACAATACAAATCAATAATGATTATTTTAGACGCTATCTTACATTAATTAGTGTAGAAAAGATTTTAATTCTTATTGACAGTAGTAAGTTGATTGTAAAACCTAAGAGAAAGATTTAAAGAAACATTAGTGACATTGATACATTTAAAGCTGCTTTTCAATTATGCATCACACTTTTGAATTTGACATTAATTAGTGCTGAATATATCAAAGGCTTAGATGATTTGCTTAACTAGTACAGGTATAATTTTGAAATATGTTTTTGCTTAAAAATGAAATAAGTTACTCTCAACTAGATGAATTTGTGTTAATATTGAATCAAATATTAAATGAAAACAATATTTTGGTCCTCTGTCCATTCATTGGAAATTTTACATTTGTTTGGGATAAATTTGGTATATGTGTCTGTTTTCTATTGTAACTTTGATGAAAACTGAAGGCAGATGAGTTATTTTAGAATTAAATGTAGTTTCTGAATGAGATGAACTGTACATGTAAATATCCACTTATTTAGAAGATTTAGTATTAAAAACGTGAAATATCTCATTAATAATTTCTATCAGGTACATATTAATATAATATTTTGATGCATTGTGTTAAAATATATATATTAAACTTAATTCCACTGGCTTAAAAATAATTTAAGGTGACTATAAATTTGAAAGTACATATATATTTCACATTACATTTTTCTTAGAAAACATTGATCTGGAGAATCTAATTTGCCTTGTTCCAAATATTCTGTTTAAAAGATGACTTTCATCCTGTATGTTTTTTCACTTGTGAATTCTAAAATGACTGAAGAAGTACTTTCCAGGCAGTCTTAATTCATGTGGAATCTTACTAAGTATATTTACCCAATAGTTTATCTAAATTTTTGTGTAAAAGTATACTGATTTCAATTATATCTTTGTGCTCAGTTTCTTTCCATCTAATCACTGTCCACTTTGCAAAATACTTCATACATGCAAATAGATCACACTCAAAATTTAGAGGAACTCCTTCTTTTCTGTTATATCAACATGTGGTGAGAAAAAAAAAAAGAGAAAAGAAATGTGTTTTGATTAATATGCTATTAATACTTTTATAGTCCTTAATCTTACCCCTCATTCTTCATGTTTTAACTAATACTACACAGTTCCAATATTTAATGTACTGAAAATATTGTTTTATCCTTTTACTAAATCTCAAAATAATTTCATATAAACACCCAGTTCCTAAGCTGAAAATATAAATAAATAATAACGCAGGAAATAGACGCAATTAAAAAACCCTATGTAACATTATGGGACATTAGTGCCTAATTCTGAATTTATTTTGTTATTGATCTCAGGGTTCCTAACAAAGCAGATCTTCAAAAAAGGGGGGGAATTGTTCCTTAATTGGTACTTCCCTGAGGAGAATTGCTACTTCCCTGCAATGATTAGGAGTGAGTATTAGTGTAAAAACAGTGTGAGTTGCATGAGTGACTTAATGAGTCTTCCTTTTGTTCAACCATAATGGACTAAAGTTTTCCTCCCACTAATACTGCTTAAGGATCCGTTCTATTGCTATAAATTGTTTGAATCACATAAGGAGAGGGAAAATAAATATTCCAACTGCAAAATTAATATTTTAAGTGTTTATGGCTAACATTTAAAAGTTAGATGCCAAGCAGATAGTTACAGAAAGATCATTGTGTGGGACAGTACCCTTAGTCATCAGCTTCAGTTTGAGAGTCAGAGTTATAATAGAATACGAGTATGATAGTCTCTTCTTCAACAAACTTGAAGGTAAAAGTCTGCTAAATGCAGTTGATTCATTTCAGTTTTTGTCAGGGAAATCTTTATCTCCTAATTGAATACAAATTGATTTTTCAGCAAATGATAGTTCAGAGTTATGATTAATATTCTGGAAATCTCCCAAAAAGTAAAGAGCAAATATAATAAACAACCTAGTACTATTATATTTTAGTACAATAGTTTTCTTCTGATTGCCTTTTCACTGAAAAGTGCATGGCCACTTAGATCAATTTAATAGCTAGTGGTTATTATTGGCCTATCTGTAGCCTGCAATTTAAAAGTTATTTTCATATGTCACTTGTCTGTTCCTACTCTTACCCCCTTGTCCCAAGCCTCACTTTCAAACAAGTACTGTATTCATAACTGATGGAGCACATAGATCATTCATTTTGTAGCTTTCTTAGAGCTTTTGAATTTTCTATAGACCAGGGTTAATATTTGCCCGTATAGGATGTAGTTTCAGCTGTAAGCTACAAAAACAGAGTTTAGGATATGAACCAATTAATCATTCAATATTCTAGGCACTGTCAAATTTTACTAACAGAAATTTTGGAAATAAATAAAGCAAAACCAAGGACAATCAAATTGGCTCTAGTTAAATTAGACACAATGATGAAGCCACAAGTTTGTTTAACGCAAGCCTTCTGAGTGTAGAGAACAGAATATAATCTATGTGGTAAGAATGAATAAAGCCAAGTCCAAAATAGGTATAGTGATTTTTAGAGTGGTAATACAGAAGCAGACTCTGTGAGTAGGAGGAGATCATCTTCTACCACTGCTGGGGCTGAAAATTTTGTGAGATTTACCCAACGGATTTTAACTTGGCCTAAGAAATACCAATAATATGCAAGAATGAGGGACTCAAAGTACTAAAAATAAAATGACATTAAGATATCAACTGATCTTTGAGATAAAAATAAAAGTATACATCTGTTGCTTTTGTGGATTCTGTTAGCATAGTAAAGTGCCAATCAATGATGCAAATATAGTGAACACATGGAGTTGTGTTTCATATAAGGAATTAGAGTCAATCCTTTTTTCCATCAGCTTGCCAAGCAAATTTGAACTAGGCATTTTCCTCCTTAGTTACTTCTATTAAAATCTTTAAGTAATATTGCATAAAACAGCAAGTTCCTCAATGAATTTAAACTCATTTAAGTGGTGAGGTTTGGATAAGGATTTTTAAGAAAACAAGATTGTTAGGAAAGTGAGTTAGGAGATAATAATGTATAATAATGTACAAAAATAATGTACAATATCTCATTATTATTTTTTATATTCATCACAGGTTGAAATGATAATATTTTGAATGTGTTAGGTTAGTTAAATACTATTAAAATTAATTTTACATATTTTTATATTAAGCTTGTGGAGAGAATCAGATGCAAGGAAGATGATAAAATTATACTGTAGAGTAAAATGAGATGCTTATATGTAATCAGAGGGCGTTGGCAGCTTTTGTACATATAGTTGGGCTTAGCACATAAGTATGGACAGGTGCAGAAATTCAGCAGAGATAAGGAGAAAACAGCTAGTATTGGAGAACACTTAATATTGGTGGGATGGATAAAAATCTTTAAGAGCACCAATGCAAGGACAAATGGTTCACTCAAATATTTTCACACCCTTATCTTCTTTCCCTCAGAGTTTTTTAAGACAGCAACAGGAACACACACACACACACCCGCGCACACACACACACACACACACACACACACACGGTAATTGGATTCTAGGGCTCTATGGAGTAGAATCCAAAATTTACCCAAAATTAACTGAGATTGCTGCCAAATTTTTACCAATCTAAATAATGAGGGGGGAGGGGGAATGATTTGGGTTGTTGGGCATTAGAATATCAGAGATAAACTCAATATGATTAATATGATGACCTGTCTCTAGCTCATCTTGACTCTAAATTGAAACTATATGATAACCTTCTCACCCTAACCATTCCTCATTGAAAAGGCTTTGGCATCTCTGGAAACAAACATTTACAATGAAAGACAATATTATGCTTTAGGTTTCACCATTCATTTTTATGCAATGTCTGGAATACAATGAAAAAATAAAAATAACACATGAAGAACCAGAAAAATGTGCTTAAAATTCATGATGAAACACATTGAATAGAAACAAATGAATCAGATATTTTAATTACCAGACAAGTTCTTAGAAACATGTTTTGCAGAGTGTAAATACTTTTTAGGAATAATTTTGTTATCTTGGATTCTGATCCATATAAAGTGAAATGTTCATCTCAATATTTTTCACTCTAAGGCAAAAATAGGCCACTAAAGTATTTAAGTATTAAGGTTTGAAACTGTAATGATAAAGGGAGATTAAAAAGATCACTGACAATAATAAAGAAGCAAAAACATATCCATGACCCCCAAGTATCTCTAATTTTTCAGAAAATTGTATTTAGAACATTTTTTACAGCAAAGGTAATAGAAAGATGATTCCAATATTTATTTACAGAATATCTCAAAGAATTTTAAAGAGAAGTTAACCCATAAAACCTACTTCTTCCTTCCTACCCCCTTCCTTCCTTCCTCCCTCCTTTCCTCTCTCTCTCCCTCCCTTCCTCCTTTCTTTCCTTCCTCCCTTCATTCCTTCGTCTTTTTTCTCTTTCTTTTTTCTAAATCTCTCTTAATCCCCTGCAATTGTATTAGAGAAAATTGTATTAGAGAAAATTATGAAACATTCCAGTTTTCAACATCCCAGGTTCTCTGTGACTTTGTCATGTGCTTCCCTATTCCAAAGACTAGGAATTATTTTATTCTCCTTGTTCCCATTCTGCATCATAACAAATTCAGGCCAAAGAATTCTGTCCCCATTTCAACTACAAGACAGTCCCTGACTTACAATGATTCAACTTATGATTTTTTTCCTTTATGATGGTGCAAACGCTATATGACTTCAGTATACACTCTACTTCAAATTTTGAATTTGGTCTTTTCGCAGGCTAGCAAATGTGGTGAATACTTGATATTCTCTCATGATGCTGTGAGGTGGCAGCAAGCCCCAGCTCCCAGTCAGTCACAACCCCATGAGGGTAAACAACTGATACTCTACAATGTATTTATTGTATTAGGTGATTAAGCCCAACTGTAGACTCATGGAAGTGTTCTGAGCAAATTGAAGGTAGGCTTGGCTAAGCTATCATGCTTGGTAGGTTAGGTGTATTAAATTCATTTTTGACATGATATTTTCAACTTATGTTAGATTTATGCGTATGTTACACCCATAATCTAGAACCGTGTGTGTTATGATTTCTGTATGGTTATCTGTGGAACATGCTTCAATACTTTACCCTTTGATTCTCCTAGCTTTCATACTCCTTCCCGTACTCACTCTTGCTGGTGAAAACTACTGTACACATTAACAATTCAGACTCATATTAGCTCAGCATCACAATTCCATATATTCTCATCATAACTCACAAACCATAACTATTCCAGCTGCACAACTGTCAGGGCTGCAGGCTTGCTCTGAAGGCAGCTGTCTCACTGTCTACACTTACATATTATCCCGTATCAATGTGGCCTTTGTTTAATCACCCACATTGAAAATCAAATTTCTGTCTTCACAATGTCCATCCCATGAATTAATACACTTGTCATATTTGACTATTGAAATCTCACCAAATTAATGTATTGGACAACTTCATACATAATATCACATAAGTGCATTGTTATATATACAGAGGTTGGTTAAATACTTAAAAAATAATATTTATCAAGATTTTATAAATGCCATGCTCTGTTCAAGTTTTTTCATATGCATCAACTCTTTAATGTTTACAATAATCCTATAAAGTATAACTTATTGTTGTCATTTTTCACATGTGGTAACTGAGTCACAGAGAGACCAAAGTTCATATAATACTTACATGGTGAAACAAGTAGGGAAATCGTGGGAAGTGTAGTTACTGCTTAATCTAGTTTGTATGACACTCAGCCCTAGGCATGAGTCTTGGATTTCAATTTTTTTTCACTCGTGATAATGTTTACCTTAATATGAAAAGCAAACCTTCTGAATGCTTCTTATGAAGTATGGACAACTAAGATACCATGGAAAAGATTAATTGAGAATGATAAAAGTAAGTTGAAGTAAAAGAGTATAGGTAGTACTATTATTTATATATATATATATATATATATATATATATATATATATATATATATATAATTAATTAATGGAAGAAGTAATAAGTATACATTAATCTTTTTAATCTATACTAGGAATTTTTAAAATTTCCATCCCCACCTTAAATTATTTTCTATATTTCTTGTTAAAAAGGTTTTCCTTCTGTAAGCAGGTATTAAATTGAAGCATTAAGTTTTACATTTTCCACATAAATTTCAAAGAAGTTTCATCTAACCTTGTTGGTCTTCCCCTGTCTTATCATAATCATCTCCTATTTCTTTCCACCTATTTCACTTAGTCAGGAACTGCAAATGTAGACTGACTTCCTAGCTAATGAAAAATAGGTTAGAGCTCTCTTTCTAGCTGGGAATTCAACCCACAGTGATTCCCTTCCTTTTATCATGTACAGTTGCTCTGAAATCACAGTTGTTCTGAAATTAATTTTCCAAGGTTATATATACTGGTGGTTTAAAACATGGACTTTGGGATTAGAGAATTACAGTTATATTGTAAAACATAGTTTGTTCACTTCTTAGCCAAGTAAGAATTGCATTTTCTATTTGTAACTTTTTAAAAGAATGAAATATATTACACATTAATTATAAATATGTAAGTTTGTATACAAATATATCAATATATATCAATATGTTCGTACAAAGCATACATTAATTTAAATGAAGAGGATAAAAGTGAATACCCACACATCCATATAGGTTAAGAAATAGAAATTTGCTAATACATTTGAATAATCTTGTAGCTTCTTTTCTACAGCTTATCTTTCCATTTGTTTCTTCTTTAGGATAATTGCTATATTTCATATCAATTATTTAATTGCTTTATTTAAAACATAAAGTTTATACATTCATACGGAACCTTAAGATAGTGTGTTGTTTTGTCACTTTTATATAAACACAATAATGTATATTCTTGTACAATTAACCTTTTTCCCTTAATCCCTGTTTTTAAGTTTCTTCCTTGTGGATACATTCACCTATATTTCATTTATTTTCATTGTTGAGTAGAATTCCTGTGTATGGCTACAGCAAATGAGATTCCATTGTGCATAAAAACTTTGAGTTATTTTCATGTGTTGCTATGTTGAAGAATTCTGCAATAATCTTTGTCATTGTATGAGTACCACGATTTAGTTATACATTCTCTTGTCGATGTATATGGGTATTTATTTCAGCTTGAGATATTATAATACATGGTGCTGTGAACATTCATGTAGAAGTTTTTTGGGCTCATGCATATTTGTTTTCCTTAGGTAAATACCCAAAGTGGGATGTTTGGTTCATATGTTAAGTGCATGTTGACAAGAAATGGCCAAACTCTTTTTCAAGGAAGCTACAAAGTTTACATTCCCACCAGAATTGTGTCAGAGTTCCATTTGTTCTACATCCTGGCCAACATTTGAGACTAAATCATTTTTATTATAACCTCATGCATAATTGAGAACAAAACCATGAATTCCCTGTTTGAAAAATTAGCAAATGAAATATACAAGTCATTACAAAGCTCAGATTCAAAGTAAATTTAGTATAATAACCATTAAATGTTACATTTTTCATTTTAAATAAATTGTTTCTACCGTCACAGGAAGAAAAGGGAGAAATATTAATCCTATAAATTTAAAAATATAGGAATTAAGGTATTTTGACCCTGACAGAGAAAAAGAGATTTTAAGTTTTTATGCAGACACATGATATATGAATAGGGGGAAATAACAAGTTAGATTATTATAAAATGCTAAAGGAAAATATTTTAGCTGAGTGCCTCCATTGGTATCAAATTATATATCAAATCATTTTATTTGTGTTTAACCGGCTTAACAAATATGTTCAAGATTAGATATAAACCCTTAATGTATTATACAATTTTCAGTTTTATCCCGCCTGTTCTGTCCTAATTATCCAGTGCTTACCAATATCTCAATGTTGAGATGTCTACATCTAAGTCATATCCTAAGAAAAAGATTTCCCCCTTTACAATGTAAAGAACAATATACCATTTGCCTAAATGCAAACAGCAACTATTTACTGGGTTGTTTTCAAATAGAATTATCTACCATCAGGATGCATTATTTTTATAAGTATGTCACAAAGAGGGTGTACATGATGAAACTGGAATGTAGTGAGCAATACATATAGGAGAGACAGAGGACAGAAAAGAAATTTAAAAATTTAATCAGTAAATGCCCATAGGAAAATAACATGAAATGAATACTGAGGTATGGGATAAAAACGAAAATAGACAAGGACAGTCACTAACAGGGGTAGGCAGCTTTTTGTCTCCTGTCCTGAATTTCTTCATCTTTTAATTGGTGGGGGTGGAAATAATAAGTAATTTTTAGAAACAAAAGATAAATGCCAGAAGTATTGGTAAGATAAGCAGATATAGTACACCCAAAGAACATTAGCTGGGGAATATAAATTTGGTAAGAAGTAATCAGCAGTAAAATAAGTGTGGTGCAGGCATACTTCATTTTACTGCACATTGCCCTTTTTTCTTTTTTTTTTTTTTTTAAAGATTATTGAGGTGACAATGGTTAGTAAAATTACATAGGTACAATTCTGTAGTGCATCACCTATATATCACATTGTTTTTATTACATTTTGCAATAAAGCCATATTACATTTTTATGAACTTAAGGTTTGTGGCAACCCTGCACTGAGAAAGTCTCTTGGCACTGTTTTTCCAATATCAATTGATCAAATTTGTGTCTGTCACATTTTGGTAATTCTCACATGCAGACCTCAAGTTTTGTTTTGTTTTGTTTTGTTTTATTTTGTTTCTTATTATATTTGCTATGGTGATCGGTGATCATTGAACTTCAATGTTACTATTGTAAAATTATTTGGGGTGCCACGAATCATGCCTATATAAAATGGTGAAATTGATAAATGATGTTTGTGTCTGACTGCTCTACTGACCAGCTGTTCCCCTGTCTCCCTCCCTCTCCTTGGGCCACCATATTCCCTGAGACACACAATATTGAAATTAGGCCAATTAATAACCCTAAAATGTCCTCTAAGTGTTTAAAGAAATGGAAGAGTTACATGTCTCTCACTTCAAATCAAAAGCTAGAAATGATTACGTTTAGTGAGGAAGACTTGTTGAAAGCCAAGGAAGACTGTAAACTAGGCCTCTTGTGCCAAGCAGTTACCCAAGTTGTGAATGCAAAGGAAAAGTTCTTGAAGGAAATTAAAAGTGCTACTCTGGTGAACACACAAATGATAAGAAAGTGAAACAAAGAACATTTTTTCTTATTGCTGATACAGAGAAAGTTTTAGTGGTCTGGATAGAAGATCAAATCAACCACACATTACCTAAAGCCAAAGCCCAATCTGGAGCAAAGCTCCAACTCTGTTCAATTCTACAAAGACTGAATGAGATGAAGAAGCTAGAGAAGAAAAGTTTGAAGCTGGTAGAAATTGGTTCCTGAGGTTTAAGGAAAGAAGCCATCTCAATAACATAAAAGTTCAAGGTGAAGAACCAAGTGCTGACGGAGAAGCTGCAAGTTATCCAGAAGATCTAGCTAAGATCATTAATGAAAGTGGCTACACTAAATGGATTTTCAATGTAGATGAAACAACCTTCTATTGGAAGAAGATGCCATCTAGGACTTTCATAGCTAGAGAGAAAAGTCAATTCCTGGCTTCAAAGCTTCAAAGGACAGGCTGACTCTCTTACTAGGGGCTAATGCAGCTGACTTTAAGTTGAAGCCAATACTCATTTATCATTCTAAAAACTCTAGGACCCTTCAGAAGTATGCTAAATCTACTCTACCTGTGTGCTATGAGTGGAACAACAAAGCCTAGATGATAGCATATCACTTTACAACATGGTTTACTAAATATTTTAAGCCCTGAGTTGAGACTTACTCCTCAGAAAAAATGATTCCTTTCAAAATATCACTGCTCTTTGACAATGTACCTGGTCACCCAAGAGCTCTGATAGAGACATACACAAAATTAATGGTCTTTTCATGCTTGCTAGCACAGCATCTACTCTAAACGCCATGGATCAAGGAGTAATTTTAACTTTCAAGTCTTATTACTTAAAAAATTCATTCTGTAAGGCAATAGCTGCCATAATTAGTGATTCTTCTGATGGATCTGAGTGAAGTAAATTGAAAACTTTCTGGAAACATTTACTGTTATAGATGCCATTAAGAACATATATGATTCATGGGAAGAGGTCAAAATATCAACATTAATAGTTTGGAAGAAGTTGATGTCAACCCTCATGTTTGACTTGGAGGGGTTCAAAAGCAGTGGAAGAAGTGACTGCATTGGAGGAAATAGCAAGAAAACTAGAAGTGGAGCCTGAAGATGTGACACAATTCCTGCAATCTCATAATAAATCTTTAACAGTAAGGTGTTGTTTCTTATGGATGTGAAGGTTCTTATGCTGTGGCGATTGCTAAAATAACAAGAAAGGCTTTAGAGTATTACATAAACTTAGTGGTAAAGCAAAGGCAGGTTTTGTACCTATTAACCCTAATTTGAAAAGAAGTTTTAAAAAAAACTTTCAATATTAGGAAACTCAAGAAAAAAGATTTAAATTGCCCCAATCACATACAGGTGAGACTTAAGAGGTACTGTCTTCTGACTATAAGTTTGACTATTAGTAGATTAATAAGGTTATAAACAAGTTAGTTTGTACTGTTAATAGGTTTGATTGTCTAGTATGGGTCAAACACTGTCCTAAGCTATAGCAATGAACAAACAGACAGAAGTTCTTCATAGTACTTGCTTTGTGAGGAGGCAGATGGTTTTAAAATGTATAATATACAGTTTAAAATATAAAATATACAATTTAATACATGGGATGTCATTGCATGTTCTATGGAGAAAAGGAGAACAAATAAGAAAAGTAGAAAAAATGAACATTTGATTAACATCTAATAATATACGTTCTAAATTTTAAAAGTATAGGAGTTATAGTAATTTTCATTTTATTGGTGAGAAAAATGAGGCAAAAGAATTAAGTAAATTGCTTCAGTTCACACAAATAAATGGCAAAGCCAGGATTCAAACCCAGATAAATTGGAAAGGATAGATTTAGAATAATCAAAAAGTTATAAATGTTGTTTCAGGGAAAGTGAACAACCATTCCATGAGTCGCCTTTTCATTTTGTTGATGCTGATTTTTTATTTTTTCTTTAATTAAAAAAAAATGTGGGTGTTTTTGCTGTGTCTCTTTCATGCTGTACTTTTTAGTTTAATGTAGTCCCACTTATTGAATTTTGCTTTTGGTGCTAGTGCTTTATGTGTCTTATGCAAAAAATTGTTGCCCAAACAAATGTCAAAGAGATTTTCCTCTATATTTTTCTCTAGCAGTTTTGTTGTTGTTGTTGTTTTGTTTTAATTTCACATGTACAAAACAGTATAATAATTAGATATTTATACCCCTCATAAAGTGATAACCTCCCTCCCCCAATCTATTACCCCTCTGACATCATATATAGCTGTTAGCATTCCACCGACTCTATTCTTTATGCTATACTCCATATCCTGTAGATAGATAGATAGATAGATAGATAGATAGATAGATAGATAGATAGATAGATAGATAGATGATATAAAATTGTAGCTGGCATTCATTAATATTCAACTTCAGCTTCAAGTGTACAGCAGTGGTCAGGCACCTACACCGTCCATGAAATTGTCTCCCTGTGAAGACAAGTGTCTTCAGCCGTGATACCCTGAATGTGTCCGATCTAGTCTTCTAGTAGTTTTATAATTTTAGGTCTTATGTTAAAATCTTTATTTCGTTTTGAGTTAATTTTTGTGAGTGGTGTGAAATAGAGGTCCAATTTTATTTCCTGCATGTAGTTATCCAGTTTTCAAAAAAAACATTTCTTGAAGAGACTATATTTTCTGAATTGTCAAATATTAGAATTGTCAAATATCAGTATATATGGGGGGTTATTTTGAGGCAATCTATTTTGTTCCATTGTTCTGTGTCTATTTTTATTCCTCTACCATAGTATTTTGATTACTATAGCTTTGTAATAAAGTTTAAAGTCAGGAAGTATGATGCCTCTGGCTTTAAAGTTCTTTCTCAGGATTGTACTTGGTTTTTGTTTTATTTTGTAGATCAAAATAAATTTTAGAATTGCTTTTCTCCTTCTGTATGTTAATTAAATAGTATATGGATGAATTGCTCGTGACTATATAATATGTAAAAAATTTGCTATTTACTTTATATTTAGTAGGGACTCATCAAAGAAATGTGAAAGCAAATATGGCATAGTCTATAATTTTTAGATATATAATAGTTTAAGAATTTATTACTGTAGTTCATATCTCAAGTAATGAAGGATTCAGCTAAAGAACTGAAAAGAAAAGCAAGGCTTTGTAATCTAAGAGACTAATGACAAGTTAGGTATTAGAAGAAGAGATAGCCCAATGGAGTAGTAGTTTATTGTAATTCTGTGTTTTATGTCCAAGTTATTGGTAAGATAGTGATACAGTTAATTAAATAAGAAACAAAGTAGAAATAATTAATTTGAGAGGAGAAGAAATTTAGTTTTAATTTGACATGCAGAATTTTGTACCAATCATTTGTGTAAGTGGTGATTTCAAACAAGTTATTGAAAAAGCAGGTCAGAAAAGAATAGATAAGAAAATTTATTTTAGTGATCTACTCACTACTGAAGCTGTGAGTGACTATGTAGAGATACCATGAGTAGAAAAATTAGGTTGCCATTATTTAGAACATAGGAAGAAGAATCAGAAAGATGAATTGGAATTCTCACAGAAAAAAGGCTACAAAGAGGGTAGCTTCACGAAAAACGCCCTCTTGTTAATTTAACACTGTAAACCATATAATGTAGATTCACTATTATCAATTATTTTGGCACATGTTATTATCAATAGTTTTAAAAAATCTGTGAAGCTACTGATCAAAAATTGTTAATAAACGTATTATTCTAACAAAACATATAAAACCCCATTAAAAAATAAAACAGATAGTTTAAATAGATGAAAAAATATTTCAAAGCATAGTATTTCTACTTTTTTGGTCATATCATCACTACATCATTTCATGACATCATAACATCATATGGAAGACAAACTACAATAAAAATCCACACGAAGAAATTACTTAACTGCTGCATAAACTATTTTTACTTGCCCATTTTATCACTGCCATAGGTACATAAAAAGAATCAGTTTTAAGAAGGACAAATATGTCATAGAATACATCATTTTTCTAACAAATCATCATTTAGTGGCATCTTCCTAATATTGTCAAATTTCAATTAGTATATCACCTAAAAAATTTTCTTCATATTTTTCTTTTATTGTAGTAATTTTAGGTGATGGAATAAAAAATCCAGACCATGATTTCTTCAAGATTTAAAAATTATTGAATTTGGAATCCTGTTGTTTGTGTATACTATATTGTAAACTATGTATTTGATGTTTCTAACTTTTAACAATTCCATAATATACATATAGTTAACTGCCATTTTTTCTAAAATATAGTTAAATAATTTTGCATTTATTGATCAGATCCATTTGTTTTATAGGCCAAAATATTACATTCGTTGAATTTCTAGTTATTTGGATTTGAAAATATGATTATATTCCCTTCAAAAGTTTAGAAAAGAAAGCTGCCAATTAAAAAAAAAAAAAGACATACATACATACATACACACACACACACACACACACACACACACACACAGTATACATTAAATATTTCAGTCTGTCCATGCTGATTTTTTCTCCCTTCCTTCCTTCCTTCCTTCCTTCCTTCCTTCCTTCCTTCCTTCCTTCCTTCCTTTCTTTCTTTCTATCTTTCTTTCTTTCTTCTTTCCTTTTTTTAAATTAAAGTTTATTGGGGTGACAATTTTTAGTAAAGTTATGTAGATTTCAGGTGTACAATTCTGTAATACATCATCTATATATCACATCATGTGTTCAGCACCCAGAGTCAGTTCTCTTTCCATCACCATATATTGGATCCCCTTTATCCTCATCTATCACCCCCCTCCCCCCTTACCCTCTGGTAACCACTAAACTATTGTCTGTGTCTGAGTTTTTGTTTCTTCATTTGCTTGTCTTGTTCTTTTATTGTTTTCAGTTTTATATATCACGTATCAGTGAAATCATATGGTTATCAACTTTTTCTGCCTGACTGATTTTGTTCAGCATAACAATCTCAAGATCCATCTGTGTTGTTGCAAATAGTACTATTTCATCTTTTCTTATAGCAGAATAGTATTCCATTGTGTATATATGCCACAACTTCTTTATCCAATCATTTATCAAATGACACTTTGGTTGTTTCCATGTCTTTACCACCATAAATAAAGCTGCAATGAACATTGGAGCACATATATCTTTACGGAAAAATGTTTTCAGATTTTTTTGGTAGATACCCAGGAGAGGGATTGTTGGGTTGTATGGTAATCCTATTCTTATTTTTTTGCCTTCCATAACAGCTGCACCAACCTGCATTCCCACAAACAGTGTATGAGGGTTCCTTTTTATCCACAGCCTCTCCAACACTTGTTACTATTTGTCTTGTTGATAATAGCCATTCTAGCTGGTGTGAGGTGATATCTCCTTGTGGTTTGTATTTGCGTTTCTCTGATGATCAGTGATGTTGAACACTTTTTCATGTCTATTGGCCATTTGTATGTCTTCTTTGCAGAAATGTCTATTCAGGTCCTCTGTCCATTTTTTAATTGGATTGTTTGTTTTTTTTCTTGTTGTTGAGTTGTATGAGTTGTATGATAAAGATGGACAGTTCATAATGGTAAAGGGGACTATACAACAAGGAGACATAACAATCATCAATATTTATGCCCCCAATCAGGGAGCACCGAATTATACCAAGCAACTACTAACAAAACTAAAGGGAGAAATTGACTAAAATGCAATTATACTACGGGTCCTAAATACATCATTGACAGCTATCGATAGATCATCCAAACAGAAAATAAATAACGAAATAGCAGCCCTAAATGATACATTAGATGAAATGGACATAATTGACATTTGTAGAGCACTTCATCCTAAAACATCAGGCTATACATTTTTTCTAGTGTACATGGGACATTCTCAAGGATAGACCATATATTGGGATATAAAACTAGCCTTGACTAATTTAAGAAGATTGAAATCATGCCAAGCATATTCTCTGATCACAAAGCGTTGAAATTGGGTATCAACTGCAAAAATAAAGCAGGAAAAACCACAAATACATGGAGACTAAACAACATACTTTTAAAGAACGATGGGGTCAAAGGAAAAATTAGAGCAGAGTTCAAAAGATACATAGAAACAAGTGAGAATGAAAATATGTCCCACCAAAATTTTTGGGATGCAGCGAAAGTAGTTTTAAGAAGGAAATTTATATCATTACAGGCCTATCTCAAGAAACCAGAAAAATCCCAAATAAGTAACCTCACATTACACCTTAAAGAACTAGAAAAAGGAGAACAAATGAAATGCAAGGTCAGCAGAACAAAGGAAATAATAAAAATCAGAGCAGAACTAAATGAAATAGAGAACAAAAAGACAATAGAAAAAATTAATGTGACAAAGAGCCGGTTCTTTGAAAACATTAACAAAATTGAGAAACCCTTGGCTAGACTCACTAAGAAACCATTGACAGAATAAAGAAACAACCTACTGAATTGGAGAAGATTTTTGTAAACAGTGCCTCCGATAAGGCGCTAATATCCAAAATATACAAGGAACTCATGCACTCAACAACAAAAAAACAAACAACCCAATTGAAAAATGGGCAGAGGACCTGAAGAGACATTTCTCCAAAGAGGACATACAAATGGCAAATAGACATATGAAAAAATGCTCAACGTCACTAATCATCAGAGACATGCAAATAAAAACCACAATGAGAGATCTCCTCACCCCAGTCAGAATGGTTATCATCAAGACAAATAGTAACAAGTGTTGGAGAGGCTGTGGAGAAAAAAGAACACTCATACACTGTTGGTGGGAATGCAGACTGGTATAGCCGTTATGGAAGGCAGTGTGGAGGTTCCTCAAAAAATTACGAATAAAATTACCATATGCCCCAGCAATCCTCTCCCTCTCCCAAAAATCTGAAAATATTTATACATAAAGACATGTGTGCTCCAATGTTCACTGCAGCTTTGTTTACGGTGGCCAAGACATGGGAACAACCAAAATGTCCTTTGATCGATGAATGGATAAAGAAGTTGTGATACATTATATATATATATATATATATATATATATATATATATATATATACACACACACACACACAATGTAATACTATTTGGCAGTAAGAAAAGATGAAATAGGACCATTTGTGACAACATGGATGGATCTTGAGAGTATAATGCTAATCGAAATAAGTCAGACAGAAAAAGCTGAGAACCATATGATTTCACTGATATGTGGTATATGAACCAAAAACAACAAAAAAAACAAGACAAACAAATGAGAAACAAAAACTTGTAGACACAGACAATGGTTTAGTGGTTACCAGAGGGTAAGTGGCAGGGGGTGGGGGTGAGGGTAAAGGGGATCAAATATATGGTGATGGAAAGAGAACTGACTCTGGGTGGTGAACGCACAATGGGATTTATAGATGATGTAATACAGAATTGTACACCTGAAATCTATTTAACTTTACTAACAATTGTCATCGCAAGAAACTTTAATTAAAAAAAGAAGAAGAAGTAGAAGACAGTCAGACAATCAACGGAATGGAAGAAGGTATTTAAACAACTCCTCCTAGGTATAAGGGGCTAATATTCAAAATGTATAAAGAAATTGTACAGCTCAAATAAAGAAACAAATAGTCCAGTTAAAAAAATGGACAGAGGATCTGAGCAGACACTTCTCCCAAGAACACATACAAATGGCTAACATATATATAGATAGATATAGATATAGATGTAGATGTAGATGTAGATGTAGATATAGATATAGATATAGATATAGATATAGATATAGATATAGATATAGATATAGATATAGATATAGATATAGATATATAGATGTATATATATAAATGCTCAACTTCATTAGCTTTTGGGGAAATGCACTTCAAAATCACAATGAGATACCACCTCTCACACTGGTTAGAATGGCTATTATCAACAAGACGAGTAATAACAAATGCTGGAGAGGCTGTGGAGAAAAAACAAACCTCATTTACTACTGGTGGGAATGTAAATTGGTACAGCTGCTATGGAAAATGGTATGGATTTCATAATGCATATAGTACTTTTTGAGTTATTTTTGGTAGTTAACATAGAAATTAATTTGCATAGTAGTTATTTCTCAATCTAAATATCAATGACTTTAGCTCTTTCATAAAGTCAAGCTGTATTGCTGAAGAAAATTTTATGTTCACTAATGTTCATTAAAGTGGTTGTTTTCCTCATAATATTTACAATATTTAAGCCATTTAATAATTGCTCTAAAATAATTTATTGAATATGCATGGTTTATTGGTATATATATATATATATATATATATATATATATATAGTTTAATTAGATTATATAAATAATTCAAATATTACACTTTCATTAAACTGCTTTGGGTTCATACCTGGTAAACCTTAATCAGCAATTGGTACAGATGTTAAAAAAGAGGACTCTGCTAGCATATGCACCAGTTAATATATTTTACAAATTGAATTGAGGTTATTAATAAATCTATAAAAACAATTTGGTGGAATTCACTTAAGAAAGCTGTAGTAAATTCTGATTTTATCTCCTTCAGAGAAATAGTAAGTGAAAACCGTTTAGGTACCATTTGAGGTTAGGAACAGTACCCCAGTGGCATCACCCTAATTAATGACCCCTAGCATCCCGACGTTGAGGATACCAGTTTCCTGTGGAGTGATGTATACTCGTATATGCTGCAGTGAACAGAGAAATGGAAAAGAGATGGTAATGAGGAGGCATCTGTTTCCTGAAAAAGTTGGCTCAGGTAGTGCTTAATGCATCCTCACAAGGGAAATAAACCATCGCTTGAATGATAAACATCTGCATGTGTATTTGGAGGTGGCAGGTGTGTCATTGTTCAGCCTTCCCATTTGCTACACCAGTGAATATGGGAGGAGTGTATTAGTAGAAGCATTTAATTTTTGCATTGTTAATGACACCCTGTCGATCATCTCATGGGCACATAGAGCCAAGTTCATTATTTCTTGCATACCACATGTAAAATAAAGATAATTTGCCTAAACCCTCCTCATCCTTTTTGTTTATTTGTTTGTTGATGTATTTGGATATTCCAATGACTAGTTGGATAATATGCTCACTTACAACACCACCTTATAGTTCACCTTGAGAAAAAAAATACTTTCTATAAATTTTCTGGGTTTAAATGAATGTGACTGCCTTCCTGTCATTCTCATTCTTGATGAATTGACTGTTTATTTCATTCTCTAAGCAAAGGTATAATGTAACCTTTGAAATAATGGAAACTCCCTTACTGTCAGAGAATAGAAATAGTGAACCAAACTTTTAGGGAAAACACCTTTTCTTTTAAAACTGTATTTGAAAATATTTTCAATGCAATTTTATTGCTATAACTGTGTGATAATCCTGAATAAAAACACCTCCTCATTTGTTTCAGAAGAGAGGCTTATTTTATAACACCGAAGATGTTGGAATCAAAATCATTTTTCTTCCTTGTCTTTTACCATCTTTTAAAATATGTATAAAAACAAATTGTCACATAAAGGAAAGGTTCAAATTCTGAAGCATATTTATCCACGTGTACCTAGTGAGTAAACTGTTGATTTAATTCCTAGAGTGAACATATATTTAAAATAAATGTATATAAAATTTGTATTTCATGAAGATTATTATTTATCAGAATAAAGAGCTTCAGTAGATATTTAACTTTGAACAACAATATTCCTAAATATAAAGCATACAGATGCTAGAAAAGAGTTGACCTTATCTGAACTATATCTCAACTGCAGGCAACTGGACAGTAAAAAGCGTGAATTTCAATTATTGACCATAGCTAAGACTCCATGGGACTGAAACATAACCAAGGGGTTGTTGAGGATCTAGAATTTATAAAGATTAATACACTACAGTTAAGTCCCTTCCAGGGCTTCCAAAAATCCTCATTTGATACATATCTACATGGGAGACTGATTATTAATATAAATCCTAGACTGGGAGCCTAGATATCTTGTGGTAATGACAGTGATCTGATAGTAAGGGTTAGCACACTTTCTCTAAAGTGTATGATTGTTAACAGCAATTGGTAAAGTAAATATTTTAGGTTTTGTGAGCCACAGAAAGTCTGTTGCATAGTTTTTGTGCATAACCGCTGAAAAATGTAAAATTGTGGCCATAAAAAAAATACACCAATGTGTACAATTTGGTCCCCTGCACAGCAGCTGCCAACCCTGCTCTGTAGGAACACTGCAAATAAAGATACAGGTGGATTCCAAGAGAGCAAAGATGATTTCAGAAATTTCATAAAGGGCCAATAATTACCAGAAGAAACGGAAAAGAATGACTGCATCCTTCTTTAAGTTATTGAGAAGATTAAGAGTTCCAGAACACCTAGGAAACTGTGTGAGGGGAAATTGGTGGGGGCATGAGAGATAATTGTAAGGAATTTATCTTCGATGTGTTGTTATAAATAGAATTAACTATCTTCTTCAAAAAGAAACTATATTGGTATTATCAGTTCAGGTACCAGCAGGTGGGTCAAATGGAAGTTTATCCCATCCAAAATTTCTGACTGATCCTTTACAGGTTTATTATAAACCAAGAGGTAGATATAATTTTAATGGAAAAATAATTACATATGGTTGGATTTATTAAGAAATTCTTCACTAAAAAAGGAATAGAGATGGACATTGAAAGATTAAACTGCTTAAAACTGCCATGTCTATAATGAAGCCTGTTAATAATTATAGATTTCAAATAGCCTGTATCTATATTGATTCATTTTCTGATGAGTATGATATAGCACTAAGAGATCAATATATACTAATTAAGACAAGTGGGTAATATGAGTAGAAATGAAAGAAGAAATTCACAAAAACTGGTGTTGGGGGCTTTAAAATCTCTGAGAGGATACGAGGTATCCTGGGCAACTTTGGGTCCCACCTATCCAGGTTCACAGGCAGGTGGAAGATTAAAGCAAATGATTAGGAAGAGTTCCTCTTTCCTTTTATGTTTACCCCTTCTGTATTCAAAGTTCTCAATTCTTCACAGCGTTGTTTAAAAGGGGGATGTCCAGACAAGTTAAGTCACATTAGACAAATTCCTTTATGTGGTTCTGCATGGGATTATGACAGCAATATTTGGGTTACTGCAAGTGGGAGATCATTACTACTGGAGCATAAAAAGAATAGATAATACTATAGTCAATACAGGCAAGATACCTTCCTGTTTCTAACAACAACTAGTGAGAACTTGGTTCCCACCTTTCTTGGAGCCAAGGAAAGACAGTGCTCATTTTTCTTGAGATCACAATGTGAACTCTATTTTTGCTCATCGTCCCTCCAGATCCAATTATCTTATCCTTGCTAATCCCTTCCTGTATGCTGTAGGTTATGTCATCTTTCTTTCCTCCCCACCTTATCATTCCTTCTTATCATTCCTTCTAAGGGGAGAGTAATCTATTCTGCTGGAACATTTTTTGTTCATGGTATAAATCTTAGCTTTGGGCTCTCATGCTCTTCTGATCCTAAAATCTTTTACTTTCAAATGTTTGGTCTTTACTTTAGGTCCTTAAAACTGAGAATGAAACTCAAATTCAAAACTGAGCTATACTTTTCTTCTACATCTTTTCTATAATAACAAACTTACACCAAAGCAATGTATATAGAAAGTTCATGTTGAACCTTAAGTGACAGTAGTCACTAGAGGCAGAAGACAGAAAGAATGAAAACAGAAATAATACAATTGTTGGAAAACAACACAATTTAATGTGAAAATATTTCCTTGACACATGCATTGACTTTTCTGTTAAGTATCTGTAGAGAAATAGTAACAGCTGAAACTGGAATGGCTGATTGAAATAAAATTCTCATTAAAAACTAATCCCCTTCATCTTATAGATAATGGGGAATTATTAAAAGTTTCCCTATGTGATGAAGAGCCAGTCTGTTTCTACTAAACACATATTAATTTAGAACAGAAGATAGGCTGGGTTGACAAGAGAGAAAAGCTAGAAACAGTGTTACTACACATGCACACGGGCTTGTGACACTCGCATTTGGTGCCAGTTGTCCCAGTATAACTCTTTGTTTTTACTTTAAAAAAGTGAACTGGCATAAATGGTGTTTTTGTTTTGTTTTGTTTTGCCATCCTAACTAAGGTACTACTAAAATCATAGAGATCTAGAAGTGGGAAGAACAAATTCAAAGAAACCTATGGAACTATTTGATTATCATAACAACGTGAGGCCTTCCTTACGAACATGAAAATGTCTCTCTCCAAATTATATAATACAGTCCAAGTAAGGGTGTCTGTAGGTACGTTTTCTAATAACTCACACTTCACTTATTGACACAGTGGTATGATATATTAAAGCCAAGTGTGTGTTCTACCATACATCTGTCACTATTGTTCCTTTTAATTGCAGTAACTATTCCTTCCATGTATGCAAAATGAAGCGATTATTCCTCAAAAACAAATCGGAAAGAATTTCTCAAGGGAAGGTATCCCTGACCTCTCTCCAAATAGAATTGATAGCTCCTTTATCTTGTGATCTGTATACCTAATACATGCTTTGATCATTAAGCTTCTGACATTGTTCTGTAATTAACTTCTTTCTGTATCTCTATATCCTAATGCATATTAACTTTTTTGATAGAACAGACTGCTTTTCTTTTCATCCCAGTATGCCGAGTGCCTGACAATATGTCTGACCCAAACATTTATCGAAATGAATTCAATATAATGAAATAGATTTGTGAATTTTCATAGTGCATAGTCAACTGATTGGAAAATAAAATAAAACCTGATTGATTCTGCATCTATGAAGTTGGAATAATTCTCTGTCATTTCCAATTGGGTGCTTTTCTAAAGTTGCATGTTAAATTATCCATCGGAATATGTATACTATTATAATATCAGACCCAGATATTTTTAACTATTAAGAAAAACATTTTTATGATTGATTTAAAGCATTTTTAAATAATTAAATTAATTTAATAATCAACTTATTTGCAAAATGAGCCACATCTAGATCATTCTTGTTTGTTGAAGCAAACAAGGAACGAAGGCATATTCTTTTTTTATTGCAATTTGCCTAATTCTAAGAACAGTTTGTGCTTGCATGGATTAAAATACAGATTTTTAAAGGCAAGTTTTAAAAATAAATTATTTTTTCTCTACAATTGAAATTTTAGGAGACTGTCATACTTCAATCTGGTTAAGAATGAAACTGAGAGGAAGGACTTTCTTTAGATTTGTTAAATCCATAGCCTATTTCATAGTATTGTGTTATGGAAATATACAAACTATAAAAATGGATCTTTCCGTTTTCAATTACCTCAGTATACTCTGTTTTAAAAATGTCCTAAAGTTATTCAAGTAGTCAATTGGCTCTTGTAATCTTGCTTTTCCCTGAAAGTTAATTTCCTGCTTTACCTTTATAATTTCCTACAAGTTTAGAAACATAATAAGACCGATATACATTATAAGATTTTTAGTGAAATTCTTAGGAAAAAAATGGATGTAAGAACCATATATAATTCTGAATATGTAAATTAATAGATATTGTGCTCTTGATACTTGTAGTATTTTATTTGTAGGTGTCTCATTTTCTAATTGTAACAGTTAATTTACATTTGTAATTTCTTTATCCTCAACATGTCTCTTAGGATGTCTTACGTAGAATTGATGGTCAATGTATCTTATTATTTTCTTGAAGAACAAATGTTAAATTAGTTTGCACTCTGGTCTGTTTGTTCCTTCAACTACAAAAGACCAAGAAGTAGTATCTGCCTCAATGTATAAACGATGCCATTAGAAATTAACTCTCAGAAGCAATTATTGACTGTTGTAGAGAAAGGTTTATATTGGTTCTTTTGAAGGACAAACAGTTAATAAAACATAATTTTGTTTTAAATTAAACCAAAAAATAGAATATTTACAATTAATATTTACTAAGCTCACTAAATTGCTACTTAGTTTTTATAACATACTACTTTTTATTTATACCAGCTATATAAATCATCAATGTGCAGAAATAGTTATTCTTATTTTGCAGGCATCCTCTCTCAGTTATCATATTAGGGATTCTTATCTTGTGTCAAGTTTATATATTGTTGCTATTAATCTTCTTGGTTATTTTCACCATTGAGTTAAATGGCCAAACAGGTTCCATTTTTACTTAGCACAGGATTATATAATAACGTGTGCTGATGGTTCAGAACCAGAGTCTACAGATTGGATTGGTCTTTTCTTATCAGTTACTGTAACAGATTTCCATTAATAGTGTGGACTAAACTGCATTTAAATTAATATGGTGACATAAAGTCTATATATAATATCATTAAATGGCAAGCTCAGAAATGATTGTTCGGAGGTAGTCTCCTTTATGTACATTTACTCCTCCAACTATATCTAGGCGATAGATTTAATTTAAAACTAATGTTCTTTCTGATCATATATTACCAATTCATGGCCCAACCATTTCCAAAGATTGACAATAAGATTTTTAGTGGTTGGTGTCCCAGTTTTAGTGAACTGTGATGTAATGAAAGTGGAGATATCTCAACTTCCAGTCTTTCCTTAGCTATTTTCTACCTTACCCAAGACATATGGTACTATATAATATCACAGTGAAAAAGCCAAGGGTCCAGTAATGTGTGTGGATTTATGTCCTTGAACGATGATGCCACTACCAATAAAAGGCATATTAGAAAGAAAATATATGTCACCCAGTGAATTTCTAGAAAGAATGTTCTCAAAATTCATTGGTAGACTGATATGCCAATTGTCAGACCCACTTACCAGGACTTCACTGAGCAGCATGTGTGGAGGTAGAGACAGCTTGGGATTAGGACAGAACCTTTAGTCCTATAGACGTAAAACAAACAATCCCAACTTTGTGGCATAAGCCAATTAATTGATTAAACTCACAGATTCTGTGGCTCAGGAATTCAAGCAGGGCCAAACTGGGGTGACTTGTCTCTAATGCACATACTTGGGGCCTCAGCTAAGAGTATTCAATTAGCTGGGGGTGACGTGAATATTAAGAAACCAATTATCTGGACAATATTTCACTCATACATCTGGTAAATGATTTGTGATGACACAAATATTGGTCTTACCTGGGTCTGTCTACCAGCCTGCCTGCACATGGCTTCTCCATGTGATTGGGGGTCTCACATTGTGGCAACTGGGTTTGAAAGGGGAGCATCCTGAAAGCAAAGGTTCTAGGAGAATCAGGAAAACTGCACAACATTTTATGACTTATTCTTAGAACTTACATAGTGCTGGGCAAGTTACTGAATTGGTCCAAGCAGGCATTAGACTTGCCAGATTTGAGGGAGAAGATGTAAACCTCCTACCATTAGTAGGAGTGTCAGATGTATGTTGTTTTTGTTTTGTTTTGTTTTATACTCACATGGAAGGATGAAGGTTGGTTGAGGAAGAAAAGATCAGGTAGCGGATAAACCATGATCTTGTGTAAAACCCAGAGTTCAAAATAGGATGAAAAAGCACAGTACTGAGTACATAAAGGATTATTATCAGTATATAAGAAAAGGCTTAGTGTGCTTGGGGAGATTCAAAAAAGCTTTGTTATTATAAACCAACATAAAAATCAGAGAGTAGAGAGAGCTAAGCAGGATAAGTTCAAATTTAGAGGTAAAGCATGTGAGTAATGAATGAATAAACAGAATGGGGAGAGGGAAATACAGAAATGGTCAATACAAGAGTGTTTAGGAACCAAGATCCAGATAAATTATTCCAGAAATAAATATGTGCCTGTCTTATATATAAAAACTTAGTGTTCTATCCTTATACTTTAAAGACAATTGTGCAAATGATGACATTAATACCACATCTGTATATATATATATATATATATATATATATATATATATATATATATATATATATTATATATATATTTAGTGCAGAATCAAGGATATAATTTCTACATCATTGGGAATGTGTGTTAGAGTATTAAGGGTATGCTGTTGTAACAAAGATATCAAAGGTAAATATGTAGTCAAACATTATTTATTCACTTTTAAGGAAATGCTATTCATATAGTAGATCCCTATATATTGGATAATGACTTTTATTAAGAAATAATATTGAGTGCATATTAATTACAAGGCACTATGAAAATATCTAGCAAGGATAACAAGAGGGTTAAATATAGCCACATTCAATGATGCACACTCAGCTTTCACACACGCAGCTTGAAATTTAGTAGATATACTAAAAAGAATGAATACACACACTTAAAATCTTTGATGGATACTTAAGACATCCTTATTATTAGGATATATGGTATTTTAAAATCTACACACAAACACATACACATATATGTAGTTCTATAGACAGATATGTTTAAATAGCACACAGCCTAATCATGATAGAGCATTAGATATTGATAGGACAGTCATGGGATATAGAGATAGAAATGGGACAACAAAAGTAAGTCCCATTAAAAAAATGAAGCTTTTATATAAAGTTAAGCATTATTTGGGATTCAACAAATCAATTTTTGAGTGACAACCTGTCATTCAAAAATAACAATAGAATTTAGTGCAAATACATATATAATAACAATTAAATGTCTCTCTCTTTGGCTAACACATTCATTTGGCTAACATAGAAAGGGAAAGATATAAAAATATTTAAGATTTTCATAGATTCTGTTCATAATAATCATAGTGAAGGGGAAAACCACTTCTAGAATATATGTAGTGGAGAAAAAAAAGATGAAAATGTAAAACTTATTCTTCGGTAAAAGCCACAAGACAATTAGAAAACATTGTCAAAAAGAACCTTTTCAAATTCCAGAAATTAACCAATTAAGGAGAGTTTATTCAATTAAACATCTGAATCTCAGTAAGAATAGTAGGCTTTGTGAAATTTTCTCATTCTATCCACATAATTCTTTCTAGTCCTGCAGTAGATTGAAAAACCAGAAGCCTCATAACCCCAGTTGCTATGAAAACCAGACTAGCAGACACTAGAAAAGGATAGAATCAATTCATAATTCACCAAATAGCCTTTTTTCTAGAGAATTATCACTATTTCACATGTCTGATGGCTCTCTGGACAAGCCTTATTCATAGGGCTTGTATATATGTTTACCTAAACCAGTACCCCTTTAGTACCCCTTCAGTACCACGTTTCAGAGTGCTTGTCAAAAAATTAGTGTCAATTGTTTAATATCACAACTGCCTAAGATGGTGATACTCAATGGAGGCAAACGAGGCTGGTTCAAAAGCATGAAAGAAAAATGTGATTGAAGAGGATGTCAGTAGGGGTCTTTGAAAAATCTCCAATATTCAGAGGAGTATTCCTGGAAATCTAAAGTCCACACACATGTGAAGACATTTATAAATGGCCAAGAAAGATGTGAAAAGACCTGTATCTCTCAACTCTGTCTGACCTTGAGACACTGTGTAACCAGAAAGTGAAGGCTAAGGCAGACTTGTAAGTTGGAGGAGTATTGAATATGTTTCCCAAACACACATATAAAGCCTTTCAATAAAGCATGGAAAATTTATTGGTTTAAGGCATTTAAGAAAATCTCTATCCAAACATTATCTGAACACTAACTTAATCTATCTGAAGCTATACTAGCCACACACAACAACAATAACAAAAGTAAAACACACATATTTTAGGGGATTAGTTCCAGAAAGTCACTAAACAAGTAGAAAGAACCACAATGAGCTGCAATAATAAAGAGCAAAAACAACAAAGCTTAGATAGGAAAGATATTGAATTTCTAGACTTTGCACATTTTAATATTTAAATATCCCATATATAATTTTAAAAAATGAGATATGCAAACACAGAAAATAAAAACCTATTGCCTTTTGTGTATGGAGGAAACACACAAAAAGCTGAACGCATTATGGAAATTGTTCCTTAGGGACAATTTCAGCCAAGCATTCCATATCCAGTAAACTTCTCTAAATGTAAAGGCAGTTTGCATGATACAAGACCAATATACACACACCATGTCTAGGAAACTACCTAAATCCAGTGTAGTTTCTTACAATCTGAACAATCTGAAAACGTCATTTACAATATAATTTTTAGCAATATATTTTTCAAAAGAGGTGCAAGACTTGCACACTGAAAACTACCAAACATTATTGAAAGGAAATTAAGAAGATCTAAATAAATGGAACAATATCCCATGTTCATGGAACTGGAAGAATTAATTTTGTTATGATAACAGTATTCCCCATTGATGTAGGAAGCTGATGCCAGCTTATGCCATCTCTTTCAAAATTGTAGCTAACTTATTTGCAGAAATTGATAAACGGATTGTAAACAAGATGTTGAGTAGGGGAACAAATAAGAAACTAACAATAAACAAAAAGCATAAGTTTCATGTCTTGGTCAAAAGTTCTATAGACTCTCACTCTAAGACTGATAATAATTGAAAATCAATCAAAGAGCAAATAATATATGAAAAATAAGGATAAGCATATGTATACATAGTGTTTTCCATTAAATAGCATTTTTTAACTTAAATTTATTGAGGGTAACATTGGTAAATTACATCATATAAGTTTTAGGTGTGCAACTCTATAATACAGCATCTGTATATTGCATTGTTTGTCCACCAACCCAATAATGTTTTGAAGACAGTATCTCCTCTAAAAATGTATCTCTATATAAGCATGTCTTGCTTGTATTGTTGTGGAACTTGACAATTTAAAATATTAAAATTTTTAATGAAAATCTTTATGTAATAAACATTTGATTATTTTTACCTTATCATTAGGGTGCAGGTACACACATACAAAGGAAAGAAAATACAATTCACTATGTGTCCTAGAGTCAAATTCATTAGAGAAAGAGTAATATCATTGATAAATACTATATTTTTAAATGACTGCATGCTATTTATAATGCAATCATATAAATCATATAGGTTTAGTCTAGTGCATAGGGAATAGATTGATGAATTATTCACTTATTTAAAGAGTATTATATTTACATTACAAATAGTTACTATATCTATTTTTAATCATAAATTTGTATCAGCCCCCTCCCCAAAAAAATGTTGAATAAAAATCCACAGGAGACCATTTAGAATTACATAATTTCACACTTTTGCAAAAGCTATCTTTAAAAAAAGAAAATAAGTTCAATATAATATGAAAGACAAGATTACTCTTTTTTTTTTCCTGCCACTGATTTTTTTTTATACTATCTTTAGAAGTTATCAAATTACTAACAGGAAATCTGTGGTCTAGACTTTTGAAGCATGTCATAATAACTCACTTTAAAGGAATCGAGTTTCCCAATTTATTATGAAACAATTCTACCTTGGGATCTGCAGATGAGCTTTACTATGTACTATATTATATAATCAGTTAGTTTGGATTTTCCGAGAAGCAGATGATAAGACGTGGTTCAGGGAGACAGATTTATTGTGGGACATGTATCAGAAGGGAAAAGGAAAAGGGTTAGAGGGAGAAGCAGAACAATTTGCTTTGTTGTTTTGTTTTGTTTTTTTCAGAAAGCAGTAGAGATCAGACACTGAAGTAGAGAGGAAAAGAGGAAACTTGGATATGCAGGGTAGTACATAGTAACACAGTTTTAAGAAAGGTTTGGCCAGGTCCACGGGAGCCTCCTGGCCAAAACTTCCACTGAAAGAGTCTCAGCTTCTTGCAGGAGTGATTTTACCTTGGCTTGGACCCTCGCCACTCTTAGACACTGTCCGGAGCAGCCCTCAGGAACCATGACCTCACACAGACACCATGGATACCACATGCATTCAGAGCTACAGCACCTGGGGGCCTTTGGTCTATTATTCTCCTTGTAGACCAGAGTTCAGAGGCACATTATTATCTTTTTTTCTCTCTAATAACAGCTTTCTGAGGAAGAAAGCATAGTAACCCTTCTTATACAGAAAGGGAATGGGAGTTCAGAGAGGCTAAATAATTTTCCTGCAATCTCTCAAATAAGTAGGTGTTGTTGATGGAATTCAAGCACATATTTCTTTCACCTTTGAGTTGAAACTTGTAAAGAGCTTCTTTTTGAATTGTTAGGAAAGCAATGACAGAAATAGCATCCGTCTCATTCTACTTAACTCATGTGGTAACAAGAATAAAGTGGGAAAGAACCTTTGTTCCTATAGTTATTAAACAAGTCTGTGGGAACATTAGGAATGCCTCTTTACATAGTATGTTGTCCAGTACTCCTTGACTGGCTTCCTTAACTCTCTTTAGTCCAAATAATTACAAATTCCATTGAGAAAACTGAAACAGCTAACCAAAATACTTAGAAGAATATTAGTGATTATTTATGTGTGAGTTCTATTGTATTTGTGTATATATATAGTACACCTATTTCATATTCAGAGTATGTATAGTGAATATGCAACATTAAGTAGCCAGTGTTCTCTCTAAAAAATGGTGCAATTCCTTTTAAGTGACATGATATGTTGTAGAAGATAAAATAACAATAATCATAATTTATGTGTAATAGTTTTACGACAAACTCTGTTCTAAATAATTGCTGCCATTAATTCATCTAATCCTAGCTACCATCCTGTGACACATATGATATTTCCATTCCCATTTTACAGAAGGAGAAACTGAGAGTTCAGAATTCATATAATATTCCCAAGATCATAGTTTGTGTTAGAGTCAGGATTCGAACCTAGGCTGACAGTAATAGAAGGGACTCATTAAATAATGGGAAAACACTCCCAAACAACACTCAGCTCAAAATATTGATTCCCATTGTATTTAACTATAATTTTATAAGTCTATCTCATATAGTGAAGATAGAACAAAGGGAATTCAAATTTTATGCAAAGACTGTAGGAAGCCCCTTTAATAAAGTAGCACCTTCTGAAGTGTCTGTGCCTCGATTTTTTTTTTTTTTCTATTACCAATTAGGAACAGAAATAACAAAGGCAGTGGACACATGTTTGCTGAACTCAGGAGAGTTGAGCCAGGATGCGATTTCTTAAATCACTGATATTTAACAAGTAGACAAAGAAAATGACAGCTCACTCGGAACACTAGTGCTGATCCAGGAAGAGGCCTGCCCAACATGTTTTATTATGAAAGGCAGAAATGAGAGATAAAAGACTCACAGAAGAAAGCCAAGGGGGAAAGAAAACTAAGGGGTCCAGAAAATTGTTGGAAAGGGCATGTCGATGTACTTTCCTGGGATGGGTCATTAAAACAACAGAAACACAATCAACATAAAAGCTCAGTAACTGTTCAAGAGTAAATAGAAAAAGAATCTCACCTGTACGTATAAGACAGTGCAATATTTAGAACTCCAATTTATTGAAGGTAGTTTAGCACTTAGTAGGTTCTGACTATTTGGGATATGACTTCATCTGATTATTTTAACAAAGCCATTTGATAGATAATATATTTTCTGTTATCTGTTCTTTTATTGATAAAGTAAACAAGGCTTATGGAGTGCATTCCATTTGCTCAAGATTAAGTAATCTGCTTACTAATGAAATTGGAATTACAATCTTTATTCTCCAACTCCAGTCTTATGGACACTCTTTTCCCTTGGACTAAATTTTCTCAGAAACCTAAATCCAGTGTAGTTTCCAGAAAATGAGAACTAGTTCTCTATTCTCTATATTATTAGATCAATTCCGATTCAGTGGAAACTTATTTACACCTTGAGTTCGTGTAGCCGGCCATACTTCTCAGATGAATAATTTTCACAACCTAAGCTCACTTAAATATATAACTTTTCCATAGAAACTTTAGCTCTGTGTTTGGCGAGTGATGTCTTCCTGAAATACATCTCTGCAAATTGTTTGCAGCTTGTTGCCTTGGGCTGTCAGAATAACTTACAACTCATGTGACACCTGAGCTCTTTATTCTACTGGTATTTTTTTATATAATTCATTTTACTGTCAATCCTGAATTGTGTCAAGCTTCTGTGGAAACAAGCATAAAAAGGAACAAACCAATGTTGCTTGTATTTGGAGCTTAGACAACCAACTTGCTCTAGAACAAAAGGGATTCAATAAATCTACTTTAAACCACAGAGAATATAAACTCAGTGATAAAATCAAAGTTAATTTTGACATGACATCATGTATAAACCTGTATCGTGATGATGGGAAAGCACTTGTTCTTGATAGTCTTACACATTAACAACTGTCTCCCCAGTGTTGCAATACATTTTTAGGGTCCTGTGGGCTGACGATTAATACAACCGTGTTGTTGCCTCTGGCTCTGCTATTTTCGGTATCACTCCATCATGCTTTTCTCCAGCATCCTTGGTCAGAGTCTCATATCTGACAGTTTCATTTGGTGCAAGACAATGAGCTCTCAGCAGACATGGGAGAAATGAAATGATCAGTCTTCACTTGTGTAAAACCCCCAAACCCAGAATTTTTCTAGGTCAAGTTAGTCATGCAGTAGGCTATTCCTAAAATTAATTTATGCCTCATAATTAGAGAGCAAATTACCATTTTCAAAACACATTGATATATATTTTCTTTTTATCTTCATAGAATTGGGGAATACAGGTATTCTCAGTATTTTTGCAGAAAAGGAAATAGAAGATCCACTAAGTTAATTTGCAAATAAACATACAATTTTTAAGAGGCAGTATTAGAACTCTAACCAGAAGTTTTTCTTCCTTCTATACCATAAGTTTTTAAAATAATTTTTCAATGATGCATGTATCTTCCACCCTACCTCCAGCGTGCTTTAATAAATATTGTCAATACTTGGTGTGTTGATTCATTGACTGTTTCTCTGATAATAACTCTGAACACACTACAGCAATGGTCTATCAGACTTAGTTTCAATCCCATGACTTGATTTATAATGACTAATATTTACTCATTTTTCATTAGATTACTTTAAATGCTTAAGAATGCATCCTGGCTGTGGTAATTTATATATTCTTTGACTTGCAAGTTTTAAAATGAAAATTTGTTAAATTTCTATATACTCCTGGAAATGCAAATATATATTCATTGGATAATTAAAGTTATAACTAAAACAGAAATTCTTAATTATAAAGAGCAATTCATCCTGAGAGTAAAAACTATAACCTAGATCATGTTTTTTCCTTTATTTAATGTATCAGGAGGAAAAAAGTTTTTAGTCCTAAATAAAGAAAACTCATTAATATGGTTTCTAATCTTGATTAGTTTCTCTTAATAAAAGATCTAAATTGTAGATTTTATTTTTCAGGCAATGCATTTTCTGTTTTGTTTCGTTTTGTTTTTTTCTCAAAATGCATTTTCAATACTCTCAGTCATGCACTATAATTGGAACCAGGCTAACAAAGCGCTAGAGTTCTAAAGCTGACTACGTTCAATGAATAGATAAGAATGAGATGAAATTGGCTCATCAATTGCTTGAATGTAAATGATTTCTAGAGTGCTTGGACACTTGAAAATTGTCCTTACATTCTTATCAGTCATTTCAGTCTTCTCTGGACAAGTATTAATTTTCCAACCAACCTCTTCATTATAGATAAGTCAAAGCTCAAGCCATTTTATTACAGCTTAGTAAAAGCCCTAAATGAATTATTGTGAAGTGTGAATTAGTGAAATTCAAATTAGTAAAAGTGCACAACGACTACTAAAAATAAATATCAGTCTAGCTTTATCCCTCCTATATTAATTTATAGTATTAGGTTTCATAACTTCATGGTTTAGTGATGTTACTTTTGCAGAAATTATACAAATTAGGTATATATTTGTTTTTACAATTAATGCAACTGTAATTATACAAGTATAGTGATATGATTTCCAGAGAGGTCTACATAATTTAAAAAGATAATTCTAACTATATGATTATGGCTAATATAATACAGTGGTCTGAGCACAGACTTAGAATTTAAGTGATTTAGATTTAAGTCCCAAGTTATCCTTAGGACGATTCACTAAATCTTTTGAAACCTGAATTCTATCAACTGGAAAACTTTAGTATTATATATGCAAAAGCACAGCAATATTAATACCAATATTTAGACTTTAGAGACTGGCTAAAACACATATGTAAAACAATTTGGAAGTATAAATTGCCAAACAAAAATTATCCCAATGGGGGATTTTAGTATGCTTATGCACCTTAGAAGTCATGAAATTCAGTTAAATAGACTAGCTCCGTTTGAAGTCAACACGACCGATAAATACACGGTAATAATTTGGATCTGAAAGACAAAAACCCTGGATTCCTGCTCTGTTTCTCTCATGTTGGTAGCTGAGTGACGTGGAGTCATCACATATGCTCTATAAACTTGTTTCCATGCTATAAAATGAGGACAATGATACTTAGCTTACATGGTTAATTTTGGATTTTAAATAAAATGAGTTTGTGTATGTTAAATTGTTGGTAATTTGTAAATTTGTATACAGGGCAAAATCATTTTAATGATGCTTTTTTATGTTGTCTTGGTTAAATTATATTATTCAGTTTGACTGACTTAAAGGGCTCTGTCTGTGGAAACCATAGAAATACTCACTGCTGTAACGTGCTCTGTGCCACTGTGGAACAAGAAGTGCAAGAAAATTACCTCAGGTTCAAGGAAGCATCAATAGAGCAAGATAGGTCAAGGTTAGGGAGGTAAGGGTATGAAGTAAAAGCTTCAGTGAGAAGCATAGTTATAAACACTTTACCCTTATTAGTGAAGAATTCACTGTATAAACTTGCACGCTTGACTGATTGCTGAAGCTCCTCCTCATAGGCCTCTGACACTGTTCCAAGTCTGAACGTGGGCAAATGATGACGTGTAGTACATACATTGGCCATAAAAGTTCATATCTAACAGTCCCTGGTGAGGGGTATCTCCCCCTTCTTTTTCTTTCTTACTTATTTTTACTTCACTTTCTACTGTGAAATATGAAAACATACGGAAAAAGACATAAACATAAACATAATGCTTAATGGATTATTAGAAATGAGTACCCATGTAAGCATCACACAGGTGAAAAAATAAAATATAGCCAGCATCCGAGAAGCCCTCTCTATCAGTTAGCATTCTCCAGAGACACCAAACCAATACTATATATATATAGATAGATAGATATGTCTATGTCTATGTCTATGTCTATGTCTATGTCTATGTCTATGTCTGTCTATGTCTATGTCTATGTCTATGTCTATGTCTATGTCTATGTCTATGTCTATGTCTATGTCTATGTCTATCTATATCTATATCTATATCTATATCTATCTGTCTATCTATCTATTTATCTATCTATCTATCTATCTATCTATCTATCTATCTATCATCTATCTATCTATATCTATCTATCATCTATCTATCTATCTATCTATCTATCTATCTATCTATCTATCTATCTATATATATATATATATAGAGAGAGAGAGTATGTGTATATATATACATATATGTACATACACATACAGAGACAGGGGAAGAGGGAGAGAGCGGAAAGAAAGGTAGAAATTGAGATTTATTTTAATAAATTAGCTCATGCATCTATGGGTGCTGTTCAGTTTGACTATTGTAGGGCTAACCAATAGGTTGAAAATTCTGATAAGAGTTGATGGTAGAATCTTTAGTCTCTAATCTATATGGCAGACCGGAAGTTTAAAAACTCAATCCGGATTTCTGTATTACAGTTTAGAGCCACAAATCTTTCTTCTCTAAGAAACCTCAGTTTTTTCTTAAGAAGGACTTCACCTGATTGGATGTGTTCCACCCACGTTATTCAAGGTAATTTGCTTTATTTAAAGTCAACTGATTATAAATGATTGTAAACACATCTACAAAATACCATCAAAACAAACTTTATAGTAGTATGTGACCAAATAACTGAGTAACATAACCCAGTCAAGTTGACACTTAAAATTAACCACCACACACCACCAAATCACAAGTTCTTCTCTCTCTACGCACAAATCTCTGTGCTTACATTTCTTCCTCAATTCTTTAGGAAGTGACTGCATGCTTTCCTTTGTTATAGTTTTGCTACCTTAGCATAAACCCCCAAATGCTATAATCTAGGTGTGACTGTTTCTGAATTGAATATGAATGAAATAGTACAGCATACTTTCAGTGTGTCTGGTTTCTTTTAGTTACACATTATGTTTGTGGGATTAATAATGTAACCAGTAATGTGCTTAATTTTAAATTTACTATCTTACAATATGCTTTTTATTTCTCTGGCCTGTTTTATTATTGTTTTTCTTCTCCTTTCCAGTATTCTTTTGATTTGATTATTTTTATTATTCATTTTTCCCACTAGTTCAGAAGTTATACATTAACTATTAATTAGTCATTTGGCTAATGACTATACCATGCGAGTTTAACTTACTTATTGAAGTCAATGTTATTCAGATTTTTACTCTTTTATGTACATTTTAAGCACTTTAGAAGAGTTTAACTGTTTAATGCAAACTGAAAACCATGTTAGGTAGGTTTCTACAGAAGTTGATCCTAAGATTAGGTATCGTCTGTTGGTGCTATATTAAAGGAATGTTTCCAGGAGAAACAGCCCACAAGTGTAGAAAGGAGTAAGAAAAAGGAAGGGGAAAAGTCTCATCTGGTAACTCCAGAGTTTAAAGTAATGCCATAGTGTTACCCTGCCATTGCAAAGAAGATAGGTTTTTGTGCTCCATGGACCAAGAGTTTTTGGCTAAAGTTTTCAGGGAGTTGAGAAGAGAGGCTAACAGAAATTGGAAGTGGGGAGTGGAGCTCGGAAAACTGAATGGAGGAAAAACATTTTTTGGCTCTAAGCCTCCTCTCAATTTAAATGCTATTTTCCTATATTTTTATTCTAATATTTTTTGAATTAAAGTTTATTGGGGTGACAATTATTAATAAAGTTACATAGATTTCAGGTGTACAATTCTGTAATACATCATCTATATATTGCATCATGTGTTCACCACCCAGAGTCAGTTCTCTTTCCATCACAATATATTGGATCCCCTTTACCCTCATCTACCACCCGCGTCCCCCCTTACCTTCTGGTAACCACTAAACTATTGTCTGTGTCTATGAGTTTTTATTTCTTCATTTGTTTGTCTTGTTCTTCTGTTGTTTCCAGTTTTATATGCCACATATCATGAAATTATATGATTATCTGCTTTTTCTGTCTGACTTATTTCACTTAGCATTATAATCTCAAGATCCATCCATGTTGTCACAAATGGTAGTATTTCATTTTTTCTTTTGGCAGAATAGTATTCCATTGTGTATATATACCACCACTTCTTTATCCTTTTTAAACTATATAAAGCATTACTATTACAGTTATGTAGCCAATGTGCCAATGTTCATTTAGTTTTGCCCATATACTTTTTAACAAATTCGGACTTTTTTTTTTTTTTTTTAAGAATACTATACTGTTCACAGCAAAATGCAGGAGAAGGCACAGAGATTTCCCATGTAACCCCTGTAGCCACATGCATAACCTTCCCCATTTTCAACACCCCCACCCACCAGAATGGTACTTTTTTTTTTTTTAAGACTAATAAACCTACCTTGGCATGCATACTTTATATGACAATACTGTGGTTCATTCTTGGTGTCGTACATTCTATGGGTTTGAACAAATGTATAATGACATGTATTTTTCATTGTGATATTATACAAAATATTTTCACTGACCTAAAAAACCTCCATGCTACATATGTTCATCCATTATGGGAGTCTATTTCTGGGTTCTCTAATCTCTTCCATTAATCTATTTATGTATCCTTTTGCCAATATTACACTGTCTTAATTAGTGTACCTTTAGGGCCAGTCTTGAAGTCAGATAGTGCCTGCCATCCAACTTTGTTTTTCATTTTCAATAATGTGTTGGATATTCTGGGTTTTTTGCTTCTCATATAAACTTTAGAATGAGTTGGTCAATATCCAAAAAAATAACTTGTGGGGATTTTGATTGGGACTGTGTGGAAGCTATAGATCAAGTTGGAAAGAACTGATATCTTCACAATATTAACTCCTTACTTCTATGAACATGGAATAGCTCTCCATGAATGTAGTTCCTCTTTTATTGCATTCATCAGAATTTTATAGATTTCCTCATATAGATCATATATTATTTTGTAATATTTGTTTTTTTGGAGGAGACGTTGATGCAAGTGATATTTTGTTTTTAATTTTAAATTCCACTTGTTTATTACTGATATAGAGGAAGTGTTGACATTTGTATATTAAACTTGTATCCTGCAATCTTGGTAAAATCACTTTTTAGTTCCAGGCATTTGTGTGTGTGTGTGTGTGTGTGTGTGTGTTCATTTTGGATTTTCAATAGACAGTCATGTCATCTGCAAACAGAGACAGTTATTTTGTTCTTCTTTTCAGTCTGTATTCCTTATATTTTGTTTTCTCACCTCATTGCATTAGCAAGGACATCTAGTATGATGTATAAAACAGTGGTGACAAGAGATATCCTTGCTTTGTTTGTGATATTAGTGGGAAAGGTTCAAGTTTTTTACCACTATGTGTAATATTAGATGTACTCTTTTAGATAGTCTTTATGAAATTGAGGAAGGTCCCCTGAATTCCTAATTTACCGAGAGTTTTTTTCACAAGTCGGTATTCTATTTTATTAAGTGCCTTTTCTGCATCTATTGTTATAATGATGTTTCCTTTTTCACCTGTTGATGTGATTATGTTAATTGCTTTTCTAATATTGAGCAGGCCTTGCAAACCTGGTATGAATCTCACCTGGTCGTTTGTACAATTTTTATAGCCATTATTGGATTCAACTCACTAATATTTTTTAAGGATTTTTGCATCTATATTCACTAGCAATGTTATTTTGCAGGTTTTTTTTGTTTGTTTTTTTATTTGGTTGTTTGTTTTCTTGTAATACCTTTGTCTGGTTTTGATTTTAGGGTGAATCTGGCCTCCTAAAATGATTTGGGAAGTATTCCCTCTGCTTCTATACTCTGAAAGCGATTGCAGAGAATTGGTATAATTTTTCCCTTAAATATTTCATGAAATTCTCCAGTGAAACCATCTGGCCTGGTGATTTCTGTTTTGTAAAGTTATTAATTATTGATTCAATATCTTTTGTTACCTTTTTTACCCTGAAGTCTGTTTCATCAGATATTTATATGGCTACACCTGCTTTTCTCTGGATAACATTTACCTGGAGTATTGTTTTCCACCCTTTTAGTTTGAGTCTATATTTGTCTTTGCAGATGAGATGTGTCTCTTGAAGGCACCATGTGGTTGAGTTTTGTTTTTTGATACAATCTGTGCCTTTTTTGTTGACAAGTTAAGTCAGTCTACATTTGGGGTGATGACTGATATATGATGATTTCCCATAGTCATTATATCTTTTGTTTTCTGTTATCTTAGTGTCGCCATTGTTTCTTTGTCTTTGTGTTTCTGTCTGTTATTTTAGTGTGGTGGTATTCTATGATTTTTTTCCTCTGTTTCCTCATTTATTTTTATTTATTCATTTATCTATTTATTTATTTATTTATTGGTTATTTATGTCACAGACACTTCTCCCAAGAAGGCAAACAAGTGGCCAACAGATATTTAAAAAATGCTCAACGTCACTAGCTATTAGGAGAATGCAAATCAAAACCGCAATGAGATATTACCTCACACCTGTGAGAATGACTATTGTCAACAAGATGAGGAATATCAAGTGTTGGAGAGGCTATAGAGAGAAAGAAACCCTCATACACTCTGTGGGGGAGTGTAAATTTGTACAGCTACTATGGAAAACAGTATGGTGGAACCTCACAAAATTCAGAATAGAATTACCATATGACCCAGCAAACCTTTTTCTCGGTATCTACCAAAAAACCTGAATACATTTATCCATAAAGATACATGTACACCTATGTTCATAGCAGCATTATTCAAGGTGTCCAAGACATGGAAACAACCAAAGTGTCTCTTGATAGATGATTGGATAAACAAGATGTGGTGTATGTAGATATAGATATAGATGATATAGATATAGATATAGATATAGATATAGATATAGATATAGATATAGATATAGATATAGATATAGATATATGCATATATATATAATGGAATATTACTCGGTCATTAGATGAGATGAAATATTGCCATTTGTGACAACATGAATGGATCTTGAGATTATCATGCTAAACGAAATAAGTTAGAAAAAGTTGAGAACTATATTACTTCACTCATATTTGGAATATAAAACTGAAAGCAGCAAATAAGACAAACAAACAAAATATCATAGACACAGATCACAGTTTATTGGTTACCAGAGGATAAAGGGAAAAGAGGGTGGGGTGCTAGAAGAGTGTAAAGGGGTCAAATATATTGGTGGAATGAGAACTGCCTGTAGGTGGTGAACACATAGTGCAATATATAGATGATGCATTACAAATTGTACACTTGAAACCTATATAATTTTACTAATGAATGTCATTCCAATAAATTTAATTTTTAAAAAATGCCTGTAGATAAAGTAGGAATCCTTGATGATTACATTTTAAAGAGATAGTTTCCAGGTATTTGAGAAAGATAATCCTAGGGGACAAAACTGGCAGGTGACTTTTAAACAGATTTACATTTCAAGAAGGGCAGAGAAATAATTTTTAATTACAAGTTTTCTAAAGTAAAGCTCTAAGAAAAGGCAGGTCAGAATCCTAGAGTCTGGAAGAACCCCATCTGAAGTTTAGTCCAGCTGAGACGAGTGGTAAAAGTTGCCCTTGTCACTAATTAATTTCCGTTCCAGATATAAATATGAAAAAAATGCTAATTTTTAGATGTTAAAAAGAATATGAACCTGCAGCATGGATGGAGTTTTTAAGTAGATACGAGAACAAAAGAACTATTAAATCCTAATATATTAAGTTGATAAACCAAAATATATTAAGAAGTGTCTTATCAGCAGTCAACATGAAATAAGTCAAAATACCAGCTATAAACTGAGAAAATAGTTTTACCATATATAACAGGTAAAGGGTTTCCGTCTAGTTATTAAGCATCTCAAAATATCTATGGAATAATCTCAAACAATTCAAAGAAAAATGGTCATAAATCATGGACCACCTTTCCTAGAAGAAGAAACAGGAATGAACAATAAAAATAGAAAAAAATCTGCTCAAACTTGACATATATTGTATAAATATAAATAAAAATATAATGAGATATTGTGTATCTAATGAGAGAATATAAAAAAGTACAAACTTTCACAATATCAAATATTAGCATGAATGTATACTCCAAGATGATGGGCGCAGTTCCTTTGGGAAACAGTTGGCATTAGCTTCTAAAGTTAAAGTTGCACATGCTCTACTCACCAGCAGTACTATTCTGAAGATCTATCCTTGAGGCAGTTTTGCATATGTGCAGTGTACCAGCAGAGTTTTACGTGAATGTACTGACCATTTATGAACTTCATATTTTTTTCTGATAAAACTCTGGAAGTTAGGGGTGAGAAAAATGGCTCCCAAGAGAAAACAGGCATGTTGCATTAAAACAACAACAACAGAATTATAGGTAACATCTCAGTGAGTGCCAGAGATTAAAAACATTTTTATCAAAGATTATGTGTCAAATATGTCAGCTCATAATTCATATTGGCTAAGAAAGTCATAGGGGTTAGAAAAAGTGTGTCACATTGACCCACATCTTTCAATCTTCAACATATGTTTTTCCTATTTTAAAGTGATTCTAAAGATGAATGAGAAGTGAAACAAGTCAGTTCACAAAAGAACTATTTACATATATTTTGATTAGTCATAATCCTTTGAAATTTAGTGAAATTCAAAATAAAAATAACAGATTTTTAACGAGAACAGAGTAATAGTTATTATTAAAGTCTAAATTGAATGAGAAAGTTATCCATTGTCCATAATAAGAGAAAATTTATAGGTGGCATTTTAAAACTTGGTGGGTATGTCAGAGTGCTGGCTTAAATAGATCTGAGCTCAATGTTTTAAACTGCATTATATTACTATATTTATAAGGGTGTTGGAAACTGGGAGTAAATATAGATAGTAGATGTAAATCCAAGGCAGGAAATATATCTGAATCTGAATTGCAGGAAACCAGTGGAGTAAGTGATGTCTTGGGTTGGAAAAGCTAGGGGCAGAGTAAAAGCCTGGTCGTTTCTTTCCATAGGTGGATAGGAAGGGCTTGCCATTTCTTTGGGTATCACCGAGGGAGTTTAACAGGACTTCAGAACAAGATGGAAAGTAGATGACGTCACTGCTGTGGAAGGAGACAGCCACACACTTAGGGCAGCCACTGCTGACACTAAGATTGGTGAGAAATAACCCTGCTCTCTGAGTCTTTCAGTGACCAGAGGCACAAAATAAATAAATAAATAAATAAATGAATGAATGAATAAATAATAAATAAATAAATAAATAAAATAAAAAACAAAACAACTCCAAAAGCAACCAACAACAACAAAAAAAAGAGCAAGCAAATAAACAAAAACAGCAGTGATAATTAGGGAAGAAGGGACTCGTGTGTGCAGTTGGCTTGCAGGCCATTTCCACAGGTAGCAACAAAAAAAAATATTCATATATATATATATATATATATATATATTTTTTTTTTTTTTTTTTTTTTTTTTTTTTTAATAAAATCAGAGATCTCTATACTGGCAGTTTAAGGGTAAATGGACCTACCTTAAGGAAATAAGGCTATGAGGAGCTGGGGGAGGCATCTCATGATTTTACTAATGAAGGTACAGTGCCAGATAAGAGGAAGAATGTTAATCACAACACTCAATGAATAATTGCTTATGTGCCATTCAATAAGTCTTTACATGATTTGTCTCACTTAATCCTTTAAACAACTATAAGTAAGATATAAATATTATTCCCATTTTAAAGGTTAAAAAATTGAGGTATAAATTAAATTATTTGTCCAAGAAGACACTGATGCAAGATAGAGATGGCATTTAACAGTATGTTGTATACAGTAGAAATTGCATCTTTAAACAAAATACATTAAAGACTATTATTAAATTAGATTATTTTAGTTTACTTTTTTAAAAGGTTGGACCAGGGAAACATAGGATATAATGTGTGCATGTATGCATTGGATATGGACTGTAGGACAGGTAAAACATTATTTATTAGTATAATAGATAGAAATCTACTCTCTAAATATATGCTGATAGAAATTTCTCTAGTACATGTTCAATAAATTTTATCCAAGTACATGGTTACCATCATAATTTTGTAAACATAGATATTGACACTTTACTTTTTTATTTGCTAAATGCATAAAGCCATTATTTTCTGGATGTAATACTCTGAATCCCAACAATATCCTAATGCCCATAGCACTGTTTTTGGACTGCTAACATAAGAAAGTATGTGTGTAGTGTGTGTTGGAAGGGAGGGCGTCTTTTTCCAGATGCTTAAATTGCTCTGTTTTTCTTTTTTTCTTCAAAAAAAAAAACTAAAACAGTGAAATCTGATCACTAGGATTCTCAAAGTCTATTAAGTGAAGTGATTAATTTTGTATCATTGCATTCCACAGCGTAATATTAGCAGTTATTTCCCACAGTCACCCTGTGAGTATTAATGAAAGAGAGTTACTGTCTCAGTTCTCTTTATCCAATAGCATATCTGCCTTACTTAGCAGACAAAGGATGAATTTACTAGTAAATATTATTGAACAGGGAGGTAGTCGCTCCATAAAAAATGTCAGTGTATTGGATTTCCATGGCATTGCTGATCACTATTTCTCAACTGCTAAAATGTTCATGTAAATCATGTTTATATTTAAGAAAACCCAATGATGCAGATAATAAATATACAGCTTATTTCACTAGACAGTCTATTAAAAGGTAATTTGTCTGTAGAAGATCAATTATAAGTAGTTACATCAACTTTCTTAAAAGTTCTTACTTGGTGGCATGAAGAAAACATTTAATTTTATTTTTACTTTCTTGCCTCCAAGGGAATTTTGATTTATTTTTGCTAGAAGGTTGAGCTCTTGTTTAAAATATGTTAGTCTGAAAAAGGAATACAAATCAATTTTAACACCTTCCTGAGAAGTAATAATGTACATATTATTCTCAATTTAGTCACTCCTATTGCTAGCATGTTCAACAGTAGTTGACACTAGTCAGTCAAAATGAATTGACCCCAAGAAGTTTTAAAAGAATATGCACAATGTTAGATATTTCCCTAAAGTACACGAGATTCCCAATCTAGGATTCTTCCAACTCTCTATGTGAGAACATATTCATAGTAAAAAAAAAAAAAAAAAAGTGGGGAAAGAAATCCAAGCAAAAAATAATACAACTTGGAATTCCCTGGAAGATTAGTGGGTAAAAAGTCTTGATGAAAGCATTGTGTCTCTAGGCTGTTCTCATTTACCCTTTTTATTTTTTTAATTAATATTATTGGGGCAACATTAGTTGGTAAAATTATAGGTTTCAAGTGTACATCTCTATGATACATCATCTATACATTGCATTGTGTGTCCGCTACCCAGAGTCAGTTTTCCTTCTATTACTATGTACTATATGACTCCCCTTTTCTTCTACCACCCCCTGCAAACCCCATATCCTCTGGTAACCACCAAAATTTATCTATGTCTATGAGATTTTGTTTGTTTCTTTGTTTTTCTTGTTCCTTTTGTGCTTTCAGTTTTATATCCCATAAATGAGTGAAGTCATGTGGTTCTTGACTTTTTCTGTCTGACTTACTTTGCTTAACCTCAAAATCAATACATGTTGTTGCAAATGGCAGTATTTCATCTCTTCTTATGGCCAAGTAATATTCCATTATATATAGATATAGATAGATATAGATATAGATATAGATATAGACATAGACATAGACATAGACATAGACATAGACATAGACATAGACATAGACATAGACATAGACATAGACATAGATATAGATATAGATATAGACATAGGTATAGATACACATATATATTCTTTATCCAGCCATTTATAAAAACAAACAAACAACAACAAAAAAACTTTGGTTGTTTCCATGTATTGGACACTATGAATCATGCTGCGATATCATAGGGGTACATACATCTTCATGGATAAATATTTTGAGTATTTTGGGTAGATAACCAGAAGAGGGATTGCTGGATCATGTGGTAATTCTATTCTTAGTTTTTTGAGGAACCTCCATACTGTTTTCCATAGTGGCTTATTTTCAACAAAGGAACCAAACACATACAATAGAGAAAAGAAAGCCTCTTCAATAAATGATGCTGGGAGAATTGGAAAGTCACATGCAAAAGAAAGAAACTAGACTGCTATCTGTCATCATATAACAAAATTAACTCAAATGGATCAAACACCTCAGCATAAGACCTGAAACAACATATTGCAAAGAAGAAAGCTAAACTTACGGACTTTGGGTTCAGAGAGGATTTTATGAATTTGACCTCAAAGGCAAGGGAGGTAAAAGTAAAAATAAGTAAATGGGATTATATCAAGCTGAAAAGCTTCTGCACAGCAAAAGAAACCAACAACAAAACAAAGAGGCAAAGAACAGAATGAGCAACGAGATTTGCAAACAACACTGCTAATAAGGAGCTAAAATCCAAAATATATAAAGAACTTATACAACTCAACTAAAAAATTAAACAGTGTGCAAAGGAGCTGAATAGACATTTCTCCCAAGAAGACATACAATTGGAATAAAGATATATGAAAAAGTGCTCAACTTCACTAGCTCTTAGGAAAATACAAATGAAAACTACAACGAGTTACCACCTCACACCTGTTAGAATGGCTATCATCAACAAGACAGGTAATATCAAGTGTTGGAGAGGCTGTGGAGAAAAAGGAATCATCATGCACTGCTGGTGGGGATGTAAATCACTCTCCCTTTTTAGAAGCTTATCATCCTGTGCTTTAAAAAAATATCTATTAAAGACATTTTGAAAATTTAAATTACAACTTATGTCATCTTTTCTTTCAAGGGACAGATTATATAAAGCATGTATTCATGATGGTCTGCATTTTACCTTCTAAATCTCAAAGGCATGCTCATCAGTAGTTGATAAAAGGAATTTTTAGGACCTTGGTAGGAGAGCTTATTCTTAAATGTGCCATATACTTCAGCACTTATCTTTAATCTTGAAACAAAATGAAAATTTTGTGCAACAGACATATCTTACATCTAACAGAAAGATATGAGCAGTTAAAGGACTTCAATTATTGGAGTTCCAAGATGAATGAGAATGGTGACTGCTCTTGAGTGGCCTGGAGGTAGATGATAATATTTCAATCACAAGAATATCAATGAAAACGAGAAGAAAAGATGGAAGTCATTAAAAGACTGCTTGAGGTAGCATATATTGCTTACCATGGAAATAAAAGATGAAAAAATATAACAGAGAACTCTAGGCCAGTGAACTTGTCACAAAAAAAAAAAAAAAAAAAAAAAAGTGGAGAAGTCATACTTTCCAACAGTTACAGTGGAAAAAAAGGAGTAAGAACAGACATTTCCAAAAGGGAATAAAAGCTCTTATAATTTGCTGGATATTACAGGAAAAAGAGATCAGGGAAATATGATTAAAACTTTGAGGCTGGATTAATAATATTCATGAATCAAACATTTTCTATAACTAAAAGCTATAGAGTTTTATAACTTTCAAATTAATTAAAAATATAGCTTTTATAACAACAACAACAAAAACATTTTCAGGCATCAGATTAATGGCTTAAAATAGAGACTGTATGTATTTAATTTTCTTCTCACCCAAAATATCAAACTAAAATAGTGTTAATTGTGTAGTGTTAAATATATAACAGAAGTGATAACTATAGGGAAATTACATTATTAGGCACTGACAACAGATATATTTCTTTAGAATGGAGTGAGAAATGGAAAAGTAAAAGGGATAAGTAAAATCAGAGAACATTGCAGCTAAGATATGCATTGACTAATGCAGCTTCAAAAGCAGGTGATTTTTTTTTTTTTTTTTTTTTTTTGTATTGGTAGTTGCTTGGGAATGATTGGGTAAAAAACAAAAGATAATATAGACAGCAGCAGTAGGCTACGGTTTAACAAGGAGTTTAAATAATGTGTAAACTATATTTGAAGAGAGGGTCAGATTACTTAATCTCCCACTCTTGTACACATAGAGAAATTATAAGTATGACATAGGAAACAAGGCGCAAAAATGATATCTAGTCCCTAAAAAATTGAGTCCTCTTTCAACAGAACACAAAAGATATCTACTATTTTAAAATACATTTTTCAGGAATAGAATCAAAATAATGCTTGGCATATACATTTTTTTAATTCCAGAGTGTAAAATAAAAAGATGAATAGATGGGAATAACGAGAGAAGAGCTAACAGACATAGGTAATCAAACCAAGTCACCCAATCCAAGTAACAGACATTCTATTAAAAGACTAAAGAAAGAAATATGATGCAAAGGGGAAACAAGGGAAAAATAAACATAAAAATAAGTAAAAACTTTTGAGGAAGGAATAGTAGGTGTTGAACAAGACATGAACATCTATATTAACATAACCTTTTTTTTTGCTTTTTTATTTATTTTTTAATTAAATTTATTGGGGTGACAATGGTTAGTAAAATTACATAGGTTTCAAGTGTACTATCCTATAATGCATCATCTGTATACCGTGTGTTCACTACCCAGAGTCAGTTCTTGTATCACCATACATTTGAACTCCCTTACCCTCTTCTACCACCCCTTCTTCCCCTTTACCTTCTGGTAACCACTAAACTGTTGCCAAGTATAATATATCCAGCAAAGATATCCTTTAGATATGAAGAAGGTATAAAGACATTTCCAGGCATACAGAAGGTGAGGGAATTTTCAAACACATGAGCTGCATTACAGGAAATACTGAAGGAGTCTCTTCAACCTGAAACAAAAAGCAGAAGAATGCAAAACCTTGAGCAATATTATGAACAGATAGGCAGAAGCAGGAAATGGCAATCCCTACACAAAATAGGGCACTATACACGTAAACATAACATAAAGGGTAAAGAAGATAAAAACATGTTTCTAAAAAGGAAAAAGAGAAGAAAAAGACAACTTGCTACTGCAACTCAGAAATCAACTCACAGTACACATAGGGATAACTGTGACAACAAAAGCATATAAGGCGAGATAGTAAAGGTCTAAATCTGCAAAGAGGAATGGAGATAAGCATGCAGAAGAAAAAAGACTATTGTATATATGAAACTTTTAATAGCATAATCTTTTAAGCATTTTAGTTTATATTTCAAGGACCAACAACATATAGCTTAACTGCATTTATAAAATCTAACATAAATATTACTTACCTGACATTATAAACTAATAATATAGCAAGTTGAGGAAGTTAAATAGTGGGAGAGATAAGGGGGTCTAGTAAAGGAACATCAGTCCCTAATCTTACATAAAGAACAATTGTACGGCCTCTGTCTGAGACTAAAAGAAATAGAAATCTATATGCATATATATAAATAAAAATAACAAATAGAATAACTAAAAATAAATATCTAAGAAAAATTGGAAGAGTAATAGAAGAGGAAAGTTTTGGATGCCAAATGAGAGTTAAGTACCATATCTTTAAATATGCAGGTAGGGCACAATCTGCCAAAAACTGATAAATGATCAATTAAGAAATGGCAAATAACAGTTTCCTTTCATTCTTTATTTTTTTATTTTATTTTTTTTTTTTAAATCAGAAAGCTTTATGAATTGTCACTTTGGGGCAGGCCTAGGCCTATACATTGAAGAGTACCCGGCAAGAGGGCACATAACAGACATTTAAATATTTATAACTTATTAAATAAATATAAAGTACACTACACTAATCACTATTCATAGCCAACAACTTTTGTTGTAATGTAGAAAGCAAACAAAATGAAATTTATTTGTTTAAAAAAGAAAAAAGGAAGTAATACTGAGAAACTTACCAGGACTTGACTGAACTTGACTGAAAACCCAATATTCAGGTTCTTCTCTATTGCATAGACATAATTTTTATTAACAAATAGTTTGAAACTCTCCTAATTACTCAATATGAATGAAGTCACAGTTGTGATCCTGTAATGAAAAGGTCTAACACTGTCATTATACATATGTATACTAAAATATGATTACACTACAGGGAATTCCTTTCAATCCGATTCTATGAGAGAAGACAAAATATCAACCCGGCCACAATCATTTTTATGAAGCCCACTCTTTGTACAGTATGCTGTGAAATCAAACAAAATAAGTCATATTGCAATAATCCAGAGAATATAATAAGAACATGAAAAATGATGTCTTTTAGAAAAGAAAAACAAGAAAATATACAGAAGAAATAAGTTAGGTAATAAGGAAATCTATGGTTTTCTAAACCCCAAACCAAATATTCCCGAAGGTAGGGTTCAAAAGAAAATAATTACACTACTGTGCGCCAGGAAGAGTTTGACATGTTACTCATAAGCACAGGCATACTAAACATTATTTTTGTTAGATTTTTTTGCTACTACCTTTATTCAAACAATAACTCTTGAATTTTATAGAGCCTACATTTTTACACATAATGCAATGACCCTCAAATAACCTATATGTATCACAGAGACAGTTGTTAATGTATCAGCAGAACAATATGACATTAATATAGCCGTTCTGCTAGGGGAAAGTACCAACTCTCACTTGAGTTGTTTCCAATTCTTCTATAAGGATCTTTCCTGGACTGTGGCTCAGGAGAATTTTTGGACAGGCCTCAGTTTGAAGCCATTTCAAATCCATAGATTTCTCTTAGGACAGTCTTTTCCTCACTGGGTTTTGAGGGTAGGGAAATTTTATAATAGTAAATGTGCTAATATAGTGCATGTAATTGAGACCCTAGACAGCTCCCAATTTTCCTATGAATGTACTCTATTAAAAAAAGAAAAAAAAAAACACATTATGGTAGTCTTTGTTACATGTCTAAGTTGACACAGAAGGATGAGGAAGAGATGCCAGTCTCCAGGGTGACAGAATGTGAATGACAAACTTAGCCCTGGAAGCAAAATGTTTGACTGAGAGAACTATGGGAGTTCTCACAGCATACCAGGTTGCCCTGGAACTACCTCTAGGAAATAAGCATACCTACAAGACTAATTAAATATTTAATAACTCATTTTTGACTTGGTGGGAAGAGAAGCATTATGATAAATAAAAATCTGTTATTAAATTTCAGACAAAAACTCAATACATTCTTAAGAATATACATTTCATATGGGTGATGGGGGTCAATGTGAGTGCACAATAAAACCTTTTTTTCTATTTTAATATTCTTCATCTGTCTATCATCTATCTATCTATCTATCTGTCTGTCTGTCTGTCTGTCTGTCTGTCTATCATCCATCTATATCTTTATATGTTAAGAAATTTAACTGCTTTTTTATTCTTCCCTATAACCTCACTATTGATAAATCAATTATGGTTGCATCACACAGCTGCAGTTGCAAAGACGAATTCAACTTATTCCTTATTCTCCTCTCTAGGTAATGGTCAGACTATCATACGAAAATTCCGGAAAATCATCACACACTAGCATCTGATTTTTAATGTCAGACAATTGATAGGTTTTCTTATGTTTTACACTCCCATTATTTTTTCAATTTTACTTACAAATTCTGACATTTATCAAGTATTCTTACTGCTTAATGCATTTTTATACTGCTTATTAGAGTCACTCCAATCATATCACTCTTCCTTTATTTAGATTGTCTAAATTTGGAGCAAACAGCTACACCTTTTATTCTGCCAAGGAACCTAGAAATTTCAGACTCAAATGAAACTCAAAGCTTAGCCACATGCTGAAATCTCAGTCCTTCTAGCTCTATGAATTGATAATTTAATTACCTTAAGTAGAAGGAAAGTGGTTGACTAGAGATGCCAAAATGACACTAAATAGAGGAAACATCTTTTAGGTAGAGAAAACTAAATCACAACTTTTAGTTATGGATTTTCAAACGTAGTGTGACATTTTATAGAGTGTCACAATTTTGGAGATGTGTAAAGGCTGTCACAGCACTGAATAGTGGAGAATAGGCAATTCCATTGACTCCACTGAGTAAAACTACTCAACAGCTTTACTGAGATTCACATAGTCCATTGTACTCAATTTTCCATAAAATGATGAATTATTATTTATAGATGAAATAGCTGTAGTTCCAAGACAGAAAAGAATGTGCTGAAGGTCTCACAAGCATACTTGGAAGAGCTGGAAATAAAACCATGATTTTTTAAATAGACAGAATCCATAACCTTTGGGGATTTTTCATGATTTCTTTTCACAATGGGAAAAGTGAGTAGACCAGATATCATGAGAACTTTGAAACTCTCTTTACAAATTAGCTAGTTGATTATAGAACCTCCTCAGCTAGCATTTGAGTTGGGCTATAAATCTATATCTGCAGTGAAATATCAATATGAAAATATCAGCAATTATCTTAAGTTACATACAAAGAACATAATCTAAAAAATGGGATCAGTATTAATATAGTAATATGCACATAACAATCCCCTCATATTGTAGTCTATCTCTAAAATGACTATGGTTATATACAGTATAATCTTAGAATATGGTTATATACAGTATAATCTTAGAATACATGCATTTTTTTGTGTCATGGATTAGTGAAATGTCAAGATATATATATATATATATATATATATATATACACACACACACATATATATACACATATATATATACACATATATACATATATACATATATACATATATACATATATATACACATATATGTATATGTGTATGTATATGTGTATATGTATATGTATATGTATATCTATCTTTCTTTCTATCTATCTATCTATCTATCTATCTATCTATCTATCTACACACATATATACATATATATATATAGACTCTGGAAATGTTTTCTCTTTTTCCCTACTTGTTTATTTTCTAGTCTTTCTTTAGCCTCAAGCTATGTGTATCTAAATGGCAGATCAAAGGCTTGAAAGTTAATTGTTTTCTCTTGATACAGTACTATTCAAATTTTGTTTTAAGTTTTTTCATGCTGATAACCCTGTCAAAAAAAGCCATCTTTTATAGATAACTCACAGATTCAGAAAACAGCTAATTTAAACTTGACAATCATTAACTATTTGGATGGAAACACATATTTGTCCACAAGTACCCAATAACAGATTGAAAAATAAGACAGTATTTAAAAAATAAGATCCCTTAAAAAGGGACATTCACACTCCATATTAATATGCAAAACGTAGGCCATTATAAACCAAACAGAAGCAACATAGTCAAATTACCATTTATAAAGATTTGACAGAGTAGAAGGTGTGTAAATTTCAGCCATAAACACTTTAATAAAGTTCCTCCCACATTTCTGGTTAATTACAAAGTAAGCCACTTCTGATAAAGAATTGGATCTTCCTACAGTCAACTCTCAAAGGTCATTTTTTATTCATAGACATGTTGTATAGTTTTACCAGAAAAGATATTTTTAAAATCTGAGGTTTCATCCTGTTTTATTTGTGCATAGGTATTAAAATAGGAACTATAAAGTTTAGGTTCCTAGATAAGGTGTTTATTCTTCGAAATGCTATCTACTTGTAAACTCACTCTTCTTATGACAATTTTTGTCCTCATCTTTGTGAAGAGATACAACATCTGCAAAGTGAATGATTGATTATCCAGTGCCAATTTGCAAAACAATTCCTTGACAAATTACTATATATTTTGCTTGGAAAGCTGAGACCACCAGTATATCACATTTTCATCTTTAAAAAGCAACAAAGATAAAACAGAAATAGAGAAGCAAAATAAGGCAAGTAGATAGATTTTCACTTAATTTTTTTTTATTAAAATTTGTTGGGATGACAATGATCAACAAAACTACATAGGTTTCAACTGTACAATTCTATAATACATCATCTATAAATTGCATTATGTGTTCAACACCCAGAGTCAGTTCTCCTTCCATCACCATATATTTGACCCCCTTTAACCTCATCTACCATCCCCCCTTAAAATGTTTAAGAAAAAAAAATGGTTAAAATAGAAACTTTCTTCATCATTTCATGTTATTGATATGCTTTCCTTTTTTTTTAACGTTATTATGTGCATCTAATTGAACCCTAAGGATTTATCCCCTTTGTTCTTCAATAAAGAGCTGAACCATATTTTTATATTAAAAGTAGATTTTTAAATTTTAAAGCAGTTTTGCTTTCTCTGTTATTTCAAATAATGTATTGTTTTAAAACCAAATAGAACAGTAATCATTAGTGCAATGCTATATATTTTCCTAAGTGAGATACGATGACTGTTACCTTAACGTGTCCCAAGCATGTAAATTGAGGTTTAGGAATATATTCAATAATCAGTTTGAAGATAATCTACTATAGCATTCAATGTCTGATTCCACTAATTAGCACTTAATAATTAATGCCAGTGTCTCAACATGTTCAGAGGGCTCTTCATTGTTTCATATATTCCAAGCAAATGCCTGTCATGTAGACCTTCAGGGTCCACCCTTATCTGCAGTTTTGCTTTCTCCACATTCAAGATAAACCATAGTCTGAAAATATTAAATGAAAATTTTTGCAAATAAACAATTTGTAAGTTTTAAATTGCTCTTGATGGAATCTTGTGCCATCTTGCTCTGTCCAGGCCAGGATGTGAGTCATGTGAATCATCCCACTCCCCACCTGGGAGTCACTGAATAGCATGTTGGTTAGCAGATTGACTATTGTGATATGGCAGTGCTTGTGTTTAAGTAATCCTTATATTAGGTAATAATAGCACATTCACATAACTTGTATTATAGTATATTGTTATAATTGTTCTATTTTGTTATTGTTGTTAATCTCTTAATATGACTAATTTTTAAATTGAACTTTACCACAGGCATGTACGTATAGAAAAAAAAACAAACTGTGTATACCAGGTTTGATACTATCTGTGTCTTCGGCATCCACTGGGGGTCTTGAAATGCATCCCTCATGGATAATGGGGGGTCTATTATATTGTTGTTCTCCCATTAGAAAATAATGGTGTTATGATTTTTTTTAACATTACAGAGATAGTATTGTATAATGGGATACACTGGTTTGAGAAATTTTCACAGTCCAAGCTTGACTCACTGATTAGCTAAACGTTCTTCAGTTAAGTCATATAATTTTCATTTCTCATCTGCAAGTAGGGCATTTGAGGATCAGTGTCTCCTAATCTGTGCTCAAGGAACACCTGATTTGAAACCTTTGTATTATCTAATATATGTACTAGTTCTATTGCATCATGATCTAGAATTCAATTTTAATGTAGCCCTAAGTGATTGTTATGCATATTAAAATATGAAAAAACCAGACTACATTAGCTCTGAGGCTGCTTCAAGCTCTGACATTCTATTATTCCAATTTTCAATTAAGTAATTGTATATGCAAAGTGTCAAATAAAAACAAGTCTGGTCTTAGATAAGGAGAGACTTTATTAGAAAGGATTACTGCAATAAAGTGTGGAGGACAGTTATAATGGGGAGGGAGACTATTATAATAGATTTGCAAACATCTCAAAAGTTAGGCAGAAAACTTTGATATGGAGAAGTAAACAAGAGTAGACAGAATGAGGTGTGAGGGTGTGTGATGAGAGAGTGGCATAATCAAACAGTTAATTAGGAAATATCTTTCCTCGAAGTTGGGTGATTCTCAGGAGGGACCCTTAAGGATCTTATATGGCTCATGCTGAGTGAAACAAAGTTCAAGAATCAAGGGAGGGGAAAAGTCTAACTGGGTTCATTAACAAGCCTTGGCTCCAACTGATCAGGGACAAACAATTCATCTAATCTTTATGAAGCAAAGAATGGTAATTGGAGCAGTGCTATGTCTGGCCTTTTCATAGGTAAACAAAGGGGCATGAGTAAGTCTTATTTAAGTCATATAGGAAGGATGGTTCTTTTCACTAAGTCATTTCCTGACACAAAATTTTTTTTCAAGGTTCTTAGCATCTCCATTTTCCATGACACAGGTACAATTCAACATTGTCCAAAGCAACTTCTGAATTTGGTCGAAATTAAACCCTCTGAGAGTGCTCCAGAAAAAAATAAAAACACTCAGTTTCAAAACTCTACAGGAGGAAACATTAAATTGATGTTGTACTTCTCTAGCATAAATGTTAAGAATTTGAGCTTTCACAAAAGCATAATACAGGCCTCAGTTTAGTCCAACACTTTGTTCTCTCAGGTTACTTACTATTTTGTGACTGCACCCTGCTACACCTTTATTTCAGAAAGTTGAACCACTTTCTCATGACCATGGATAATACACTTGGCCTTCTCCAGATAAGAAATATATATATATATATATATATATATATATATATATATATATATATATATATATATATATATAGCTCCTTGTCAGCTTAGTGTCCCCAGTGCAGGAAAGGTTGTGAGCTGCAGATTCAGAACAAAGGCAGTGAATCTGGGGCAGTTGCTTCCAGACTGCTCCAAGCAGAGTCAAAACTACCTTGCATAGCAACAAAAAGCATTAAACATTTACACAGCTGCTTGTTATCAAAAGTGCTTATCTTGTAGTTTTTAATAATAACTCCTTTGATTTCCTGGAGTGCATCATCACTACTTAGCAGGAAAGAAATATCCTTTTCCTTAGCTATTTCTTCCCTTTAGTCCAGTTTGCCTTTCCTGTTTCCAAGCACGCACACACACACACACACACACACACACACACCCATACATGCTTTGATAATGAAACACTGGAAGACAAAGATGTGGCCAGTTTGAAGAGAGTCTGTGTGTCATTCTCTCATAGAATTGTTTGTGGGCATGGCTTGACAATTTATCTAGTACATGTTTTTTTTAGTGAAACAATCTTCACAGTTGTATCTGTGTTGTTGCTTTTGTTGCTTACAGAGTATCTATAATTAGACTCTCTAAAATATTTTCTTTCTCCAGGAGTACATGAAACATTAGGAAATTATTGTCAGCCTTGAAGCTCATTAGCTGCTTATATAATGCTTGTTTCTGAAAAATAGGTGGGGTGAAAATAGAGAAGCTGTCCATGATAAAAATCTAACTTAATTTTTTGGAATATTTTTAATAATCTTTACACAATACTGACATACAAAGTCACCTAATTCCTGCCCTGACTTATTTCAGAAATTATTAATTTAGAGTAATTTTTTGAGTAGTTTTAAGGAGAGGAAGATCTTGTGATTGTTGTATATATACTGTTTGCAATCTACTGTTATTAAAATACATTAATTATAATATAAACTAAAACATATTAATAATGATTATATCTACAGAATTATGTATGCTTTCTCAGCACTTTACAGTGTTTACTTCTTAAAAACATAGTTATGTAAATATCATTATATTCATTTTTCATATAAGGAAAATAAAGTTAGAAAGACAGTATAATGTGATTGTTAAAGGCTTCAGCTCTACAGTTTGACTTCCTGGATTAGAATCTGAGCTCCTCTAATAACAAACACACGTAACAATTCTTTAACTAACAAAAATGTTAACAATGATAATTATGTGTAACATCTATGTGATCGGGTTGTTGTGAGTATTAAATAAGATTTTATGTCTAAAATATTTTCAATACAAAAATTGCACCTTACAAAGTTAAACAGGCAAGGTACACTTTATTCAAAGCTATTTCAATAGAGGAAAACACAGAAATGCAGTCTGAACTCAAATCTGATGAAACAAAGTGTGGGAGAATTTTTAAGTACCTGGGAGAGGGGAATCGTAGGCCATCTGTGTTTGCTAATGGGCCTTACTTAAAGGGAAAAGCAAACTTCCTTGTATCTTCCTGACAGGAGGTAGCTTTACAATTTGGATCAAGGCACACACCCAAATTAGACTCCAACCCTCCCACAGAGCTTGGGAGGTAGGGGTGTTATCTTCTTGATAACACATTTCAAAGGGATGGCCCCTAGTTTCTTGAGGAGGAACTGTTTTTAAAGCTTGAAAGAGGCTTTTATCAACCAAAAATCTGTTAGAGGTGATCAAACAAATTCCATAATGTTGCAGGATATAAAACTAAAATAGAGGTATCAGTTGCATTACTAAACACTAACAATGAAATATCTGCAAAAGAAATGAAGGAAGCAATTCAATTTACAATAACATCAAAAACAATAAAATATTTAGGAATAAATTTGACCAAATAAGTGAGAGATCTATGCAATGAAAACTACAAGATATTGATAAAAGAAGACATAAACAAACAGAAGGATCCCATGTTGATAGATAAGAAAAACAAATATTGTTAAAATGTCCAAACTACCCAAAGCCATCTATATTCAACTCAATCCCCATCAAAACTTCAATGTCATCCCCCCCCAAAAAAAAAGTCCTAAAATTTGTATGGGAACACAAAAGACCCCAAGTAGCCTAAGCAATCCTGAGAAAGGAACAAAGTTTGAGGCATCTTCACACTTTTCAAAGTATACTACAAAGCTATAGTAATTGAAGCAGTATAGTAAATACAAAGATGAATAGGACAGAATAGAGAGCCCAGAGGTAAACTTCAACGTAAGACCCACTACCATACATCTCCTAGAAAAATTATAGGAACACTACTTGACATTAACCTCAGTAATTATTTTTGTTTGTTTGTTTGTTTGTTTTTTGCCAAGACAACTAAAGTCCAAGCAACTAAAGCAAAAATTAACAAATGGGACTCCATCAAACTCAAAAACTTCTGCACAGCGAAAGAAACAATCAGCAAAATAAAAAGACAACTTACAAAATGGAAGAAAATATTTATAAACCTTATATCATATAGGATTAATATCCAAAACATATAAAGAACCCATATAACTCAATAACAACAACAACAACAGTTTGATTTAAAAATGGGCAAAAGAACTGACTAGATCATAGAAGTGCAAATCAGAACCTCAATGAGATATCACCTCATACCTGTCAGAATGGTTATCATCAAGAAGACAAGATCTAAGTGTTAGTGATGATGTAGAGACAAAGGAACCCTTAAGCACAGTTGGTGAGAATGTAAATTTGTACACCCGCTATGGAAAACAGTGTGGAGTTTCCTCAAAAATTTAAAAATAGAATTACCATATGATCCAGCCATCCCATTTCTGGGTATATATCGAAAGTAAATAAAAACAGATATCTGCACTCCCAAGTTTATTGCAACATTATTCATAGTAGCCACTATATGAAAACAAAGTGTCAGTGGATGAACAAAAGATGTAGAACTCAAAGGGGCAGAGAAAGAATTTACAGGGAATTATATTTAGAAAAGAAACAAACAAAAAAAAACAGTCAAAAGTTTTGTCAAGTTGAGGGGAACATTAGACCCTCTTGGTTAATGCTTAGAAGACTGACTCTACTAGGATATCATTATCATTTGAATCTTATTAAAGAAAGTAAATAATTGGTCAAAGGTCATGAAAATTTAATACTCAAATCAAGGTTGTGAACCATGGCTGCCTGATTTTAACACCCATGATTTTAATCTTCATGCTAACCTGAACTGCTAAATTAGAGTTCCCCTTTTTATGTGTTTCCTCTAGGGCACCTCTCCTGGTGACTTGTAGATGCTTAAAAAAAAAGACATTTTATGCTATAAGACGAGCTGACTTTGCAAAATATAGATGTCAGTTGACAGTTGTTGAGACATTTACAGAAAAAAAAATTCTAAAATCAGAAGTTATTTTGAGCAGGACATTCGTAAAAGCTTTGGTCAATATTCCCCATTTCTTGTATGAAATAAACTCAAGGCATTAACTATATCCCATGCTTAATTCTACCTCTAAAAACCAAGGAAATTATAGTCAATAGAACTCAGACCCTCACTAGGATGTTAGGATCAATTGTCCATGGAAAGCAGTCAATCAATGTACCCCTTCTTTGTGTTCTGCCTCTTTTGGACAAATAAACAGACCTGGAACAGAAATGAAATCATTCAGTTTCCTTAGTTTTTGAGATTCTGGAGTTAGATAAGGAAGAGAAAAACTTGAAGAAAGTTTTACTCCTGGACTGGCACCTGAGGGCCTTCTAGAAATAAATGGATTAAAAAATTATGAAAGGTAGCACTTGTACCAAAAGTTGCCAACTTCTTACATGTACAACTTAATGAAAAGTTACAAAGTTGAACACTCCTGAAGAAAGCTCTGCTGACAATCTCAGGGAGTTCCAACTTGGTTTTTCTTTTTCTTTCTTTCTTTCTTTCTTTCTTTTTTTTTCACCTCTCAGGAGATTGAGAGGTTCATAAGAGAATTCAAACTCTCTGGTCTTAATCTGAATGAACATTTCTGCCTGTATTTTTCTGAAGCTTTCCTCTTCATTACTTCAACTATTCCATGAAAACTGAAGTTTAAAATTCTCTTCAACTGGTTATTTCTGTATTCGTAAATCCTCAGGACTCTCCTTGACGGTCCTGTTACAATCAATGTTCTTTTCCTTCTATCAGCAGAATCAAGTTGTTATTTTGAAATTAATTTACGTCATCTTTCTTTGCACTATTCACTGAGACCCATCTTGTCACCTACATTTCACAGTATGACATCTTGTCAAAGCCGTTACGCTGCAAGCTTTTTGAAACCAATTTCACAAGTCAAATGATTGGTCTACATACTAAGAATAAAAATCCCTCCAGTCAGCTAAAATGTTGCTGTTGTCATTTTTAATGAAGTCGTCCTATAAAAGAAAAACACCCAACTCTGACAGACTCACATATACATGCACAGGTATAAGACAGGTTTTAATGAATGAAACTTTAAATAAAAAATTGGAACTGATTGCACATTCAGATGAAGCTAATTTAATGAATCAATAAAAATAACTCCATCTGATACAAATTATATCTCTGTAATTGTTTGCTGTTGTCATGTCTGCCACTTGATAGAATTAGGAGGATGGCTGCCAGTGGAATGTTAGAGAAGATCAGCAAGTTGTCATCCTCGACAAGAATGCAAAGGCAGCAGTCTCTTCACTCCCATCAATCAGAAGGAAAATTCAATCTTTTTTTTTTTTTTTCCCCATCAGAGCCTTTCCTCTATTAGATTACAGGGACATTGTTTGTTTGTTTTTTGTTTGTTTTTGTTTTTTTAATTGTCATTTTTCATATTAAAGGAAAGCTGTTCGCTCTTCAAAAAGGCCATAAATAAATATTTTGGTATTTTAATGTGTTCTTGAAGATGCAAACGATAGGCCAATGAAAAAAAATAGAATAAAATCACTGTGTGGTTAGCTTGAGTGGAGTAAAAAATGTAAATGACATATCTTAAGGACTTTTAATCAAATGAGTTCAAATGAGACTATTTGCTCCACTCACTGCAAAGGAAAATCAGGCATTTTATATTAACTGGTTCATGTAAGGCTTTATTATTGGACTGAAGCACTGCTGTATTACATATCTGGGGAGGAATTTAATTTTATTGTACATTTAGGTAGTGCTTTACTATTATATTTGCAAAGTCCAGGAATATTATAATAGCTGTATAAAAAATGAAAAGTGCTATATATTTTGTGTGAGAGAAAAATCAGAAGGTTCTCTTCCTGGAATTGTGACAAATAAAACTCAGCATAATATACTGAGATTGGACTACTACAAAACTAATCCTCAGTTATAAATGGTTTGTTTCAGAGCTGTCTATATAAATATACTTTTCTAATCTCAGGTAATGAGGTAAGGTGGTCCACAATACTCATTTAAAAAATAGAATGGAACATCATTGTTACAAGGTGTTCTATGATATCATTATTTAAAACAAATACTATCAAATCAAAAATGTTCAGTCTGTATGGAATCTAGGAAAAGTAAATAGAAAAAAGATTTTACATATAATGTCTGTGTAAGAGTAGAAAGAAATATTGAGTCATATGCTATTTATCTTAATTTAACCTTTTTTATTATTGTTTTCAAGGAGGAGTAGGCAAACTACTGACCATGACACAAACGTAGCCAGTTTTTTTTTTTTTTTCCTCCTGGAGCAAAAATAAAATGTTCTTTGCATTTGTAATGGTCACTATATAATGGTTACATACACTCTTGCATAATGTCCTCAATTTTGTCTTCTCACCCCCAAAGAGTAACATATTTACTATCTGGCTCTTTAAAAAATTTGTGTGACCTCTGTTTTAGAACATCGCCACCAGGTCCAGTATGTGGTCATCTTGATAAGCATCATTCTTGATTGCTGATCATAGGGAAGTTACATCTGAAGTTTCTCATACATAAAGTTTCTTAACAACTTTAGTTCCCTTATACCTTTTGCTTGCTAAGAATTTTAAGTGATGAATAAGAATCAAAATGTATGAAATAATTTCTGAATCCATTGACATGATCATATGATGTTGCTCCTTTATTCAGTGAGTGTCACAAATTACATTGGTTTCTTACTTGAACTACTTTTAAAATTGTGTGATAAACACTACATTACAATGATAGATTATTTTAAAACAGTGTTAAATTAGGTTAGCTAATATCTTATTTAAAAGTTTTGCAACAAAATTGACAATTTAAATGGATCTTTAATTCTCTCTTAATCCCACTCGGTCTCATTTTTTCCTATTGTACTATTCTGTGTTTTTATTTTTTTATATACATGAACCTTATAAGACAGCTGGTATCTTAAAAAATTTTAAATTGCATTATTTAAGTTAAACTTGTATATCATATGAATTAATCATTCCCTGCATATTGGTAAGAAATCGACTATAAAGCCATTTGGGTGTGAGTTTTTATTGGGAGGCACATTAGTAATCTACTGCTTTAGAACAATATAGTTATAGAGAAACAATGTTTTTAAGTATTTCTTTTACAATTAATTATTTAAACTTATTAAATTTATTGGGGTGACATTGGTTATTAAAATCGTATAGATTACAAGTGTATAATTCCATAATACAGCATCTGTATATTTCATTGTGTGTCAAATCTCCCAAATCAAATCTCTTTCCAGCACCATGTATTTGACCCTCTTTACCCTTTACAACCTCAGCTCAGCCCCTTTCCTTCTGATAACCACCAAGTTGTCCTCCGTGTCTATGAGTTTTTGTTTGTCTTGTTCCTTTGTTGCTTTCAGTTTCAGACCCCACCTATGAGTGAAATCATATGATTCTCAACTTTTTGCATCTGACATATTTTGCTTATCATGATATTGTCAAGATCCATCCATGTTGTAGCAGATGGAAGCCATTTCACTTTTTTTATGACTAACTAGTATTCCGTTGTATATATGTACCACATTTTTATCCAATAACCTAGCAAAGGACATTTTGGTTCCCTTGTTTTGGTCACCTTGAATAATGCTACATTGAACATAGTGGTACATATATCTTTACAATCTTTACAGATAAATGTTTTCAGAATTTTTGGGTAGATACCCAGAAGAGAGATTGCTGAGTCATATTATAATTCTATTCTTAATTTTTTGAGGGAACTCCATACTGGAGTTTCCATAGTGGTTGTACCAGTTAACAGTCCCACCAGCAGTGCATGAGGGTTCCTTTTTCGCCACAGCTTCTCCAACACATAATATATATACCTTGTGTTTTTGATGGTAGCCATTCTGCAGGTGTGAGGTGAAATCTCATTGTAGTTTTGATTTGCATTTCCCTAATAGCTAATAAAATTGAGTGTCTTTTCATATATATCTGTTCACTGTTTGTTTGTATTATTGGGAGGTGTCTGTTTAGGTCCTCTGCCCCTTTTTTTTTAATTGGATTTTGTTATTGCTCAGTTGTACACTTTTTTTCTTTTTTTTTTTTTTAGTATATTTTGGATATTACCTCTTTATGAGAGGTGTTACTCGCAAATATCTTCTTTCATTTGGTTTGTTGCTTCTTAGTTTTGTTGATGATTCCTTTTGTTTTACAGAAGTGTTTAATGAGATATATTGCCATTCATTTATTTTTGCTTATACTTTCCTTGCCTTTAAGGTCAAATTCATAAAATCCCCCCTGAACCCAAAATCCGTAAGTATAGTACCTATGCTTTCTTCTATGCAATTTATTGTTTCAAGTCTCATGTTGAGATCTTCGATCCATTTTGAGTTAATTTTGGTATATGGTGACAGATAGCAGTCTAGTTTCATTCTTTTGAATGTGGTTTTCCAATTTTCCCAGCATCATTTATTGAAGAGGATTTATTTCCTCTATTGTATGTTTTTGGTTCCTTTGTTGAAATTTATCTGCCCATATATAGTGGGTTTATTTCTGGGTTTTCAATTCTGTTCCATTGGTCTGTTTTACTGCCAATATCATGCTATTTGATTACTGTCACTTGAAGTAAGGGAGTGTGATACCTCCAGCCTTGTTCTTTTTTCTTAGGTTTTTTTGGCTATTCAGGGTTTGGGAATTCCACATAAATCCGATAATTTTGTTTGTTTTTTTCTTCAAAAAATGCAGTTGGGATTTTGATGGGGATTGCGTTTAATCTGTATATTGCCTTGGATAATATGGCCATTTAACTATGTTGATTCTTCCAATTCATGAGCATGGAATATGTTTCTATTTATTTGTGTCTTCTTCAATTTCTTTTAATAATGTCTTATAGTTTTTAGTGTATAGTTTAGTTATAATGTCTTATAGTTTTTAGTATTTTTTGTTAAGTTTATTCCTAGGTATTTTATTCTTTTTGTTGCAATTGTAAAAGGAATTTTTAAAATTTATTTTTCTGAAATTTCATTGTTAGTACATAAGAACACAATGGATTTTTTTTTACATTGATTTTGTGTCCTACATCTTTACTGCATTTGCTTATTGTTTCTAACATTTTTTATTTTGACGGAGTCTTTAGTGTTTTCTATAAAAAGGAATCATGTTAAATTTATTCATTCCTAATTTGGATGTCTTTTCTTTCTTTCTCATGTCTGATTGCTCTGGCTAGGCCTTCCAATACTATGTTGAATAAAAATGATGACTGGGGACATCCCTATCTTGCTCCTGATCTTATAGGAAAATATTTCAGTTTTTCACCATTAAGTATAACATTAGAGGAGGGTTTTTAGATATGGCCTTTATTATGTTGAGGTACTTTCCTTTTATATCTCAAACACTGCTGGTAGGAATGTAAATTGGTAAAGCCACTGTGGGCCCAAATATGGAGCTTCCTAAAAAAGTAAGAATAAAATTACTATAAAAACCAGCAATCCCTTTTCTGGGTATCTGCCCAAAAAATCTGAAAACATTTGTCCGTAAAGATGTACTCCTATGTTCATTGCAGCATTATTCATGGTGGCCAAGACATGGAAACAATCAAAGTGCCTTTTGATAAATGTCTGGATAAAGGAGATGTGGTACATATATACTATGGATTATTATTTAGCCATAGAAAAGATGAAATACTGCCAATTGGGACAACAGGGATGTATTGTGAGATTATCATGCTAAGCAAAATAAGTCAGGCAGAAAAAGTTGAGAACCATATGATTTAACTCATATGTGGGATATAAAACTGAAAGAAACAAAACCACAACACAAACAAACAAACAAGCAAAAACTCCCAGACACAGACAACAGTTTAGTAGTTATCATGGATAAGGGGTGAGGGGGGTGGTAAATGAGGGGAAAGGGGGTAAAATAGATGGTGATGGAAGGAGAACTAACTCTGGGTGGTGAACACACAATATAAAATAAAGATGACATATACCACAAATTTAGACTTGAAACCTATATAATTTTACTAACCAATGTAAGCCCAATAAATTTAATAAAGAAAAACAAACAAACAACAACAACAACAAAAGACGAAAAATAAAAAAAAACACACAAAAGACTCCCAAAAGTATAAGTCCTGCACAGGAGGGCTTCATTAAAGAAAATAATTTTATGTTTCTGCATAGTTAGTGCTTTCTGAAGCTGTTTTACTGAAACTTGAAATTTGCATTAAATGAGCAAGCCATAGAAATTAATTTACAACTGTATAGATATTGGGAATTCCACAGAGATTTAGCTACTTGCAGAAGTATGTTTTCATACTTGAAGGGAAAATAAGTCCTCTTGCATTGCAAAGTTTAAGATGATGGTGACTATTCCATGAACATTTAAAATGGTATATTCTTCTGTGACATAGCATGTTTATTACATCTGTAATATGTCTATTACATCGTTTTGGCTCACAATTCTTTAAGTTCTTCTAAATCCTTAGGGATTTTATGTCTACAGTTTTATCAGCTGCTGAAGGATGTGCGTAGAATTCAGCAACTAGAATTATGGTTTTGTCTATTTCTGATTTCAGCACTTTTATATTTGTTTTATATATTTTAAAACCATTACTTGGTGCAGATCCATTTAGAATTGATATTCTAGTGGATTGATCATTTTATTATTATGGATTTTTCCTCTTTGTCTCCAACAATTTTCATTGCTCTGAATTCTACTTCATCAAATGTTAATACAGCAGCTCATTTTATATTAATAATGTTTTTGTAGTGTACCTATTTTCATTCTTATACTTTCAACATACTTATCATTAATTTAAAGTCTATAATTTGTAGACAACATATATCGGAGTATTCTTTTTCCAATCTGCAGATCTTTGTTTTTTAATTGGAATATTTAAATTATTTACATTTAAGGTTTTTTCTCTTTTTTTTTTTAATGTTAAGCCATAAGTCTGTTTCCTGTTAATATTCTGTTTCCCAATCTTCTGTTTACCTTTTCTGAACTTTCTTCTTTGATGATTTTTAAAGATTTTAAAGTTTTATTTTTTTTAGGAATCTATCTTGATTTATTTTATAGTGCTTATGAGTGTATCATTTTGCATAGGTTTAATGATAGTTTTTGTAGGTATTAAAACCCACATGTCTACAAGTTATCATGGCTTACTGGTATCCCTTTTTTACCACTTTAAAAGAGATGTAGAAATTTTGCTTCCATGTAGGTCCCTTTACCCTCTCCATATTTTAAGTACAATTATCTTGAGCACCACATCAGATGCTGTGGTAATTTTTGTTCTAATTATTAAATATAATTTTAAAATCTTTTGACTGGAGATAGTCTGTTATATTTTCCCTTAATTTGTATCCATTCATTTTTCTTTCTTTTTGTAGACCCTTGCCTCCTCTGCTACTGTCTGTTTTTGATTGGAGTGCTTCCTTTAGCCATTCTTTAAGGAAAGTTCTCCTCTTGACAAATTCTACTCATTTTAATATGCCTGAGATAGTCTGTTTCCCTTTCATTTTTTTTCTTTCTTTTTTTTTTTTCAATTATAGTTGACATTCAATGTTATTTTAAATTATTTTCAGGTGTACAGTGTAGTGGTTAGACATTTATATAACTTATGAGATGCTTCCTCTGATTAGTCTAGTACCCACTTGGCACTATATAGTTATTATAAAACTATTGATAGTATTTCCTATATGCTGTAATTTACATCCCCATGACTAGTATTTTGCAACTACAAATTTGTCCTTTTTAATCCCTTTACCTTTTTAATCCAGCACCCCAACCCCCCTCCTATCTGGTAATCATCAGTTTGTTGTCTGTATCTATGAGTTTGTTTCTGTTATTTGTTTATTTATTTTGTTCTTTAGATTTCACATATAAGTGATATCACATAGTGTTTCTCTATCTCTGTCTTACATTTCTCACTTAGCACAATATCCTCTAGGTCCATCCATGTGGTCAAAAATGATAAGACTTCGTTTATTTTTTTATGGCTGGGTAGTAGTCCATTGTCTATATGTAAAACATCTTTATCCAATCAACTATTGATTGGACTCAGGTTGCTGACATACCTTTGCTATTATAAATGCTTCTGCAGAGAACATCAGGATACATATATCTTTCCAAATTAGTGTTTTGAATTTCTTTGGATAAATACCAAGAAAGTGTAATTGATGGGACATAAGGTAGTTTTATTTTTAACTTTTTGAGGAACCTCCATATTGTTTTCCATAGTGGCTGCACCAATCTGAAGTTCCAGTAACAAGGATGTCCACTTTCACCACTTTTATTCAATATAGTACTGGGAGTCCTAACCACAGCAATCAGACACACACACACACACACACACACACACACACACACACAAATAGATAAATAAATAAATATAAAAAAATAGATAAAAAAATAAAAATCATCCAAATTGGAAAAGAAGAAGCAAAACTGTAATTATTTGCAGTTGACAAGATATTATGTAGAGAGACCCCCTAAAATCTCTGCCAAATAACAATTAGAACTGATAAATTCAGTAAAGTAGTAAAATACAAACTTAATGTTTAGAAATTGTTCACATTTTTATATACCATAATTCAGTAAAGTAACAGGATACAAAATTAATATTTAGAAATCAGTTGCATTTTTATACACCAATAATGAACTATCAGAAAAAGAAATTAACAAAACAATCCCATTTACAATTACATTTAGAAAACAAAACAAAACAAAAAAACACCTAGGACTAAATTTAACCAAGGAGGTAAAAACTTGTACTGAGAAAATTATGACATTGAAGAAAGAAATTGAAGAAAATACACATAAATTGAAGCGTATGCTGTGCTCACATGTAGAAAGAATTAACATCGTTAAAATATTCATACTACCCAAAGCAATCTAGATTCAGTGTAATCCCTATTAGAAAATACTACTTGCATTTTTGACAGAACTAGAACAAATAATGCTAAACTTTATATGGAATCATAAAAGACCCTGAATAGCCACAGCAATCTTGAGAAAGCACAAAGTTGAAGGCATCATTCCACCTGATACTAAACTATACTACAAGTACATAGTAATCAAAACAGCATCGTAATTACATAAAAACAGACACAGAGATCAATGGAACAGAAAAAGGACCCTATCTGGTCATTTAATCTATGACACGGAGGCAAGAATGGGGTAAAGATTGTCTATTCAATGAATGATGTTGGGAAAACTGGAAAGATACATGCAAAAAAAAAAAAAAAATGAAACTAGACCACTTTGTTCTTGCCTGTACAAGAATAAACTCAAAATGGATTATACTTAAATGAAAGACCCGAGGAAATCATCAAAATGGCGGCATGAGGTGAGCTTCTGTAAAGCTCCCCTGGAATTGACAACTAATCGAACAACAATAATTCCACAAAGGACTCCCTGCACAGCAGACAGGCAAGATGAAAAGGCCCACTACTGAAGTCACCTAAAGGTGGGGGGAATCACACAAGCAAGGGAGGAGGGAAGGGAGAAGTGGGGAGACGGAGCCACGTGGGTGCAGGACGCAGACCTAGCTCAGTGCTCCAAGCTCGCTGGATCCTGGAACAACTGCAGCTGTGGAAGAGAGAAGAACTCGGACTGCTAGGGCTCCACTTATGGCCCACAGGGCTGAGGGGGCAGCATATAACACTATTGAACCCAACGCTCACAGCAGAGACCTCAGAGAAAAGACTGAGGGAAGAAGGCTGAAAATGGTGCCCGCACTGCCAAGCAGAGAACAGAAGCCTTAGGCGCTAAGACTAGTCGCACCCTCCCTACCCTCCCAGAGCTCGCCCTGTCCCCACCTACCCAGTGCTAGAAGTGAACAGTAGCAGTATCAGATCAAAGGAACAGAATATTTGCTGTTCTGAGAACTGTGGACCGCAGACACAGATTCGCAGCCCAACTAGTTACGGCAAAGGGGAGGGAGCTGTGGAAGCAGGACCGACTGTGGTGATGATCACCGCCATTGCTCTGGGATACCTCTCACAACTCACCCTGCCCCTGGCCCCACCTATCTGGGCAGATCCCTGCAGGAGTAAACAGAAATGCTGAAACATACAGGCTCTGAATCTGGTGCAGGAAGAGCTTTGGAACTTCAAAGCTCTCTGCATACCCACCGGGACACTGCACCCTGTGACCCATGCGAACTATTAACAGAGGAGAAGCCCGTCTCCCAGGGAATCCCCGCATTGTGTGAGAAGCTGGAATAGTGCAGAGAAAACATAGCACTACCATGTGAGAGAGAAAAAAAAAAAGGCTGCCGTCGGAGAGAAAATAAAACATTCTACCAACAAGTATTAGAAAACAAAAGAAAGACCTCTTCCTATCAACCTGTTGCAGAAGTCACTCCTGTGGTTGTCTAGGAAGAGAAATAATAAATCAGTAATTGCCATGAATAACCAAGGCAACAAGACAGCTCAGAAAGAAAGTGAAAAATCTCCAGAAAAGGCACTTAAAGATATGGAAATATGTGACTTAAATGACAGAGAATTCAAGATTGCAGTTCTGAAAAAACTCAATGAGATGCAAGAAAACACAGAAAGGCAGTTTAATGAAGTCAGAAACACAATCAAAGAAAACATGACCATGCTACGAAAGAGATTGACATTTTAAAAAAGAACCAAATAGAATTTCTGGAGATGAAGAACTCAATAGAAGAAATTAAGAATGAAATAACCAGCTTAGGTAGTAGAGTTGACCAGATGGAGGAAAGAATCAGTGACATCGAAGATAGAAACCTGGAAATGACACAGATGGAAGAAGAAAGAGACTTGAGACTTAAAAGAAATGAAAGAACTCTACAAGAACTTTCTGACTCCATCAGAAAGAGCAATAAAAGAATAATGGGCACACCAAAATATACCAAGCAAATACTAACAGAACTAAAGGGAGAAATTGACCAAAACACAATTATGCTAGGGGACTTAAATACATCATTGACAGCTATGGATAGATCATCCAAACAGAAAATAAATAACCAAATAGCAGCCCTAAATAACACATTAGATGAAATGGACATAATTGACATTTATAGAGCACTTCATCCTCAAATAACATACTATACATTCTCTTCTACTGTACATAGAACATTCTCAAGAATAGACCATATATTGGGACATAAAATCAGTCTCAACAAATTTAAGAAGATTGAAATCATGCCAAGCATATTCTCTGTTCACAAGGCTTTGAAATTGGATATCAACTGCAAAAAGAAAGCAGGAAAAAACACAAATACATGGAGATTAAACAACATACTTTTAAAGAACGACTGGGTCAAAGAATAAATTAGAGGAGAGATCAAAAGATACATAGAAACAAATGACAATGATAATACATCCTACCGAACTTTTTGAGATGCAGCGAAAGCAGTTTTAAGAGGGACATTTATATCCTTACAGGCCTAACTCAAGAAACAAGAAAAATCCCAAATAAATAACCTCATGTTACAGCTGAAATAACTAGAAAAAGAAGAACAAGTGAAACCCAAGGTCAGCATAAGAAAGGAAATAACGAAAAATAAGAGCAGAACTAAATGACATAGAGAATAAAAAGACAATAGAAAAAATTAATGTGACAAAGAACTAGTTCTTTGAAAAGATTAACAAAATTGACAAACCCTTGGCTAGACTCACTAAGATAAAAAGAGAGAAGACACTAATTAACAAAATCAGAAATGAAAAAGGGGAAGTTATCACGGACACCACAGAAATACAAAGGATCATCCATCCAAGAATACTATGAAGGACTATATGGCACCAAATTCAATAACCTAGAAGAAATGGAAAAGTACTTAGAAACATATAGCCTTCCAAGGCTGAACATGAAGAACTGGAAAATCTAAACAGACCGATCACCAGTAACGAAATTGAATCAGTCATCCAAAACCTTCCCAAAAGCAAAAGTCCTGGACCAAGTGGCTTCACTAGTGAATTCTACCAAACCTTCAAAGAGGATCTAATACCAATCCTGCTCAAACTCTTCCAAAAATTGAAGAAGAGACAGTATTCCCTAACTCATTTTTTGAGGCCAACATTACCCTGGTACCAAAACCTGGTAAGGACAACACAAAAAAAGAAAACTACAGACCAATATCTCTGATGAATACAGATGAAAAAATCCTAAACAAAATTCTAGCAAATCGAATAAAACAATGCATTAAAAAGATTATTCATCCCGACCAATTGGGGTTCATCCCCGGGGTACAAGGATGGTTCAACATCCGCAAATCCATCAATGTGATACATCACATAAACAAAATAAAGGACAAAAATCATATGATTATATAAATCGATGCAGAAAAAGCATTTGACAAGACACAACATCCATTCATGAGTAAAACACTTAATAAAAGAGGTATAGAAGGAAAATATTTTAACATAACAAAGGCCACATATGACAAGCCCTCAGCTAATCTCATAGTTAATGGTGAAAAACTGAAGCCCTTTGCTTTACATTCAGGAAAACGACAGGGATGTCCCCTATCACCTCTGCTTTTCAACATAGTGTTGGAAGTCCTTGCTAGAGCAATCAGGCAAGAGAAAGAAATAAAAGGCATCCAAATTGGGAATGAAGAAGTTAAATTATCACTCTTTGCAGATGACATGATGCTATATATAGAAAACCCTAAAGAGTCCACCAAAAAGCTATTAGAAACAATCAACAAATACAGTAAAGTTGCTAGCTACAAAATCAACGAACAAAAGTCCATTGCATTACTATATACTAACAATGAAATCTCAGAAAAAGAAATACAAAAAAACAATTCATTTTGCAATTGCAGCAAAAAGAATAAAATACCTAGGAATAAACATAACCAAGGATGTGAAGGACCTATATGTTGAAAACTGTAAGACATTTTTGAAAGAAATTGAAGAAGACACAAAGAAATGGAAAGACATTTCGTGCACATGGATTGGAAGAATCAACATAGTTAAAATGGCCATATTACCCAAAGCAATATACAGATTTAATGCAATCCCCATCAAAATCCCAATGGCATTTTTTAAAGAAATAGAACAAAAATCATCAGATTTGTTTGGAACCACAAAAGACCTCGAGTAGCCAAAGCAATCTTAAGAAAAAAGAACAATACTGGTGGTATCACACTTCCTGACTTTGGCTTGTACTACAGGGCTACAATAATCAAAGCAGCATGGCAGAAAAACAGACACATAGACCAATGGAATAGAATTGAGAACCCAGAAATAAAATCTCATAAATATGAACAGATAATTTTTGACAAAGATGCTAAAAACATACAATGGAGGAAAGACAGCCTCTTCAGTAAATGGTGCTGGGAGAATTAGATAGCCATGTGCAAAAGAGTGAAACTGGACTGCTATCTATCACCATGTACCAAAATTAATTCAAAATGGATCAAAGACTTAAGCATAAGACTTGACACAATAAACTGCATAGAAGAAAATAAAGGTACTAAACTTACGGACCTTGGGTTCAAAGAGCATTTTATGAATTTGACTCCAAAGGCAATGAAAGTAAAAGCTAAAATAAACGAATGGGACTATATGAAACTTAAAAGCTTCTGCACAGCAAAAGAAACCATCGACGAAATAGAGGCCACCAACTGAATGGGAGAAGATTTTTGCAAACAGTGCCTCCGATAAGGGGCTAATATCCAGAATATACAAGGAACTCATGCATCTCAACAACAAAAAAACAAACAACCCAATTGAAAAATGGGCAGAGGACCTAAAGAGACATTTCTCCAAAGAGGACATACAAATGGCAAATAGACATATGAAAAAATGCTCAACATCACTAATCATCAGAGAAATGCAAATCAAAACCATCATGAGATATCACCTCACCCCAGTCAGAATGGCTATCATCAACAAGACAAATAGTAACAAGTGTTGGAGAGGCTGTGGAGAAAAAGGAACCCTCATACACTGTTGGTGGGAATGCAGACTGGTGCAGCCGTTATGGAAGGCAGTGTGGAGGTTCCTCAAAAAATTACGAATAGAATTACCATATGACCCAGCAATCCCTCTCCTGGGTATCTACCCAAACAATCTGAAAACATTTATACATAAAGACACGTGTGTTCCAATGTTCATTGCAGCTTTGTTTACAGTGGCCAAGACATGGAAACAACCAAAATGTCCTTCGATAGATGAATGGAAAAAGAAATTGTGGTATATATGCACAATGGAATAATATTCGGTGGTAAAAAAAAAGATGATACAGGAACATTTGTGACAACATGGATGGATCTTGAGAGTTTGATGCTAAGTGAAACAAGTCAGACAGAAAAAGCAGAGAACCATATGATTTCACTGATATGTGGTATATGAACCAAAAACAACAAAAGAACAAGACAAACAAATGAGAAACAAAAACTCATAGATACAGACAATAGTTTAGTGGTTATCAGAGGGTAAGGGGGTTGGGGTTTGGGAGATGAGGGTAAGGAGGATCAAATACATGGTGATGGAAGGAGAACTGACTCTGGGTGGTGAACACGCAATGGGATTTATAGATGATGTAATACAGAATTTTACACCTGAAATCCATGTAATTTTACTAACAATTGTCACCCCAATAAAAAAAAAAAAGTAAGACCCCAAACCATAAAACACCTAGAAAAAAATATAGGCACTAAACTCTCTGCCATTGCACTTAGTAATATTTTTTTTCTAATCTATCTCTTTATGCAAGGGAAACAAAAGATAAAAATAAACAAATGGGAGTATATCAAACTAAAAAATTTTGCCCAGTGAAGGAAACATCAACAAAATGAAAAGACAACCTACCGAATAGAAGAAGATATTTGCTAGTGATACATCTGATAAGGGGTTAATATCCAAAATTTATAAAAAAAATAATATATATATATATATATATATATATATATATATATATATATATATATATACAACTCAACACCAAAAACACAAAGAATCCAATTTAAAAAAAATGTGCAGATGACCTGAATAGACATTTCTCCAAAGAGTACATACAGGGGACTAATAGACATGAAAAGATGCTCAACATCACTAATCATCAGAGAAATCCAAATTAAAATGACAATGAGATATCATCTCACACCTGTCAGAATGGTTATCATCAATAAATCAACAAACAGCAAGTATTGGTAAGGATGTGGATAAAAGGGAACCCTTCCCTTACATCTTTGTAGGATATTTTCACAGGATATAGTATGCAGGATTGACATGATTATGTTCCAGAACTTTCAAACAGTATGCCACTTGTTTTTGACTCCATGGTATTAGGTGAGAAATCTGCTGTCATGCTGTCATTCAAATTGGTTTTCTCCTGCACATAACCAACAATCATCTTGTATCTTACTTAGGATCTCTTACTAAATCCAGAACCCAATTTTAAAAGCAATCTCTGCCAAGATCTTATCCAAGTACTTCCAGATATTTTTATTTGAAGGAGGACAAAGAGTTAGAATTTTAACTGGTATACTTTATCATTTTTCTTGCACATGGCCCTCAGGGACACTGATAACTACCTGCTAAAGAGTACTAATCTGTATGTATGATGCCTGAGCACCAGCAGCGACATATATTAGCCTTGAAACCATCTGTTTTTCTTGGCCTCCTCTCTAGAGAGCTGATCCATATCCTTAGTTGCTTTATTCAAGTACTAGTTCAATTAGATTAGTAAGCCGTTTCTCCTCGTGGATTTTGTTTCAGCTTTGAGAAAGTACCTCTCTGGCATAAAGAATCTGAATTCTGTTTATAAAACAAAAGTATTAGCTTCTGGGCTTAAATTTATTTGTCGAATACTCTGGTCCATAGCTTCTGTAGCCCAAACATCTTTATTCTCTGATCCACACGTACATCTGGTTCCCTAGATTAGATTTTATATATATATATATATATATATATATATATATATATATATATATATATATATATATATATATATATTTTTAATTTCTGTCTTTTGCATTTAAACTTTCCCTATATGTTATTTTTTGCTATAAAACAAACTACTGTAAAATCAGGGGCTTAAAAGAATAACTGCATATATCTTACAATTCTGTGCATTGGAAATTCAGGTTGGGCTCAAATGAGTGGTTTTCTTGCCCTCTGCTAGGCATGTGTAATCAGATGATGACATAGCTGCTTAGCTAGTCTGGGGGGATTCAGTTGGATAGTTTGTCTCTGCCCTGTGTGATTTCTCATTATCTAGTAAGCTGTTTATTTTAATTTTTCAACTATAGTCAACACTGAACACTACTCTACAATAGCTTCAGGTGAATAACACAGTGACCAGACATCCATAAAATCCATGAAGTGATATCCCACACGCCTCAATCATTCCAGTACCCACCTGGCACTATATATAGTTATTATAACATTATTGATTATATAATCTCTGCTATACTTCACTGTGACTATTTTATCACTAGCAATCTGTACTTCTTAATCCCTTCACCTTTTTTCACCCAGTACTTTAACCCTCCTCCCATCTGGTAACCATCAGTTTGTTTTCTGTATCTATAAATCTATTTCTGTTTTGTTTGTATTTGTTTATTTATTTATGTAGTTTGTTCTTTAGATTCCACATATAAGTGAGGTCATATAGTATTTTTCTTTCTTTCTCTGACTCACTTCACTTAGCATAATACCCTCTGGGTCTATCTACCTTGTTGAAAATGGTTAAGATTTCATTCCTTTTTCTGGCTGAGTAATATTCCATTATATATATATTTATATATATATATATATATATATATATATATATATATATATATATGCACCAGAACTTTACCCAGCTGTCTGTTGAGGAGAACTTAGGTAACTTCCATATCAATGTTAAAGTCTCAAGTTCAAGAGCAGAAACCTACAAAACTTTTTGATGTCTTGGCTCAGAACTGACACATCACTTACGTTACATTCTATAAGCCGAAGCAAGTCAATAATCTAATATATACTAAAGAAGTAGGGAGATGGGCTCGAACACTTGATTCACAGTCATGTTATTAACTGGAAAAACCTGAGGATTCATACTGGAAGCGAATCAATTGTGGCCAAGTTTATACTCTAGCACTTAAAAAAAAATTATATATATATTCCCTTATTTTCATTGTTATTTATTTTATTTAATTGTTTAACACATTATTTACAATATTTTCAATACTTTTTTTCCAAATTGTTCTATTAAGTCACATTTTGGAGTGCTAATCATCTGGTCTACTGAGTTAATATTTTCTGTATTATGGTCATTTCTTCATGTAGTTTATAAATTTTATTCTGAGACCATAAGAATAGCATGTGTGTGCATAATGGTGCTGAAAGATGGGGGAAGAGTCCCCTTTCCCCTGGGATGTGGAAATTTTGCTACAGACTGGAGTTTTGTTTGGTTTGGTTGTATTAGTGGGTTTTTTTTTCTATGTGTTCCTGCAGTTCTGTGTCCAAGAATGTTGTTGGAAGAGTCACACACAATTTAACTCTAATCTATATTCACAAAAGAAGATTTTTTTTTCTCTCAAAAAATCAGGCAGAGATAACTGTCCATGTTGCTTCTCAGTGCAAATAGCTGATTTTTTTGGTCTATATTTCCTTGTGTGGAAACGCTTTTGGTGTCTCAGGACTTTAAGTTTCAGCTCCCTTATTTGGGCCCATGATGATAAATACCGGCCTCAAGCTCCTTCCTAGTGCTCACACCTCAGTATTTCCTAGACTTTCATGAGATCAGCTTGTGGATATACATATTTTTCCTGAAACCCACATTTATTTTTATTTATTTATTTATTTATTTTTTCGGCACAAAGGGATTTTTCTTTTATATTGGATTGATTTTTTTTTTTCATTTTTGCACTTGTATTTTAAGATTTCCATACATTTGAATCAAGGTGGATATTCTGTATTATCTCTCTCTAAAACTGTTCCCAAATAGTTAGGAGAGGTGTTTTTTCTTTGCTTGTTTGCTTGCTTTAAATTTTAACTCATCAGAACTACAGGACACACTTCAATCAGTAATAGTAGCTCATTATGAAAATTCACCTCAGTATTTTAATTAGCCAGACATGCCTGTCTTAAACATTAGATAGTGCTTTCATGTTAATTGAATCCTCAGGTTTTTATCAGTAAACATATCTCATTAGGAAACAAATATTATCTCCTTTGATCTACTGTGGCCTTTGAAGTGGCTGCAACATCACTACTCAGGGATGCTATATCCTGTTAAACTGACGGTTAAAATCCTGACTTGATTTACTGACATGCTTTTTATAGGTTGTTGTCTCAATATCAGAAGTGGTTTTATTTCCCACTAGACCTATCTTTTGTATGTGCAGAGATTCCATAGGCTAACAGTTTTAAGTGAAAGTCTTTGAGACTTTACCAGCACACTGTAAGCTTGGGGCAGGGATGTCTCTTCCAGATTATACCTTATATATACTTTTCTAGGGTGGAGTAAATAAGCATTACTCAAACTGAGTTTCAAAAAACCCTAATCCCAGGAATAGCTGAGTAAGAAAATAAAGCAAGTGGTCAAACAATTTTGAAAAATACCACACTCTAATCTATTTGGGGGGTATTTATAATCCATATTCATATTATAAAACATCTCAGTTTCTGCAAATTTTGTAATTATTAATAAAGCTTCCATAAGCATCTGTATGAAGGTTTTTTTGTGGACATACATTTTCAATTCCTTTGGGTAAATACCGAGGAGTGTGATTGCTGGATCATATTATAAGAGTATGTGTAATTTTCTAAGAAATGGCCTAAATGTCTTTCAAACTTGCTGTAGCTCTTTGCATTCCCATCTCAAATGAATAAAAATTCCTGTTGCTCCACATTATCACTAGCATTTGGTGTTATAACTGCTGTGAATTTTGACCATTCTAAGAAGTGTGCAGTGCTATCTCATTGTTGTTTTAATTTGCATTTATAATATAAACATATAATGTAAAGCATCTTTTCATATGCTTATTAGTTATCTATATATCTTCTTTAGTGAAGTGTCTATTCAATCTTTGGCCATTATTAATTGAGTTTTTCTTTTTCTTAATTATTCAGTTTTAAATGTTCTTTGCGTATTTCGGATAACAGTCCTTTATGAGATGTGTCTTTTGCATGTATTTCCCCCCTAGTTTGACGTTTGTCTTCTCAGTCTTTAACAATGTCTTTGACAGAAGTTTCTTTTTTTTTCTTTTTTTCTTTTTTGAGATCCAGCTTACAAACCATTTCTTTCCTGGATCATTCCTTAGGTGCTATATATTCAAAAGGCAATGCAATACCCAAGGTCATCTAGGTTTTCTCCTAGGAGTGGTCTAGTTATCTTCCAGAATTTTTTATAGTTTTACATTATGCAGTTAGGTCTCTGTTTCATTTAGAGTTAATTTTTGTCAATCGTATTCAGGTCTGTGTCTAAATTCCTTTTTTTTTTCCCATGAAGATGTCCATTTGTTCCATCACCATTTGTTGAAGAGACGATTTTTTCTCCATTTTATTGCCCTAGCTCCTTCGTCAAAATGAATTGACTGTATTTATGGGCATCTTGTATCTGGGCTCTATATTCTCTTTCATTTATCCATTTGCCTGTTCTTCTACAAATGGCACCTTTTCTTGATTACTTGATTACTGTCACTTTATAATAAATCTTAAATTCGGGTAGTGTCCGTCCTCAAAATTATTTTTTCTCCTTTAATACTGTGTCGGCTATTCTGGAATTTTTGCCTCACTCCATAAACTTTAGTATCGATTTGTAATATCCATAAAATAACCCCCTGGGATTTTTACTGATATTGTATTGAATCTCTAGATCAAATTGAGAAGAAATGACATCTTGATAATATGCTGTCTTCTTATCCATGAACATGAACTGTCTCTCAGTTTATTTACCTCTTTTTGTTTCAGTCATTAATTTAGTGTTATAATTTTCTCATATATATCTTGCTACATACATACCTCAGTGTTACATTTTCTGGAGTGCTAATGTAAATGGCACTATGTATCTAATTTAAAAGTCCATTTGTTTATTGTTATGCTTGGATCCTACAGTAAATATCAGAGAAAAATCCCCTTAGGCTTCCAACAGGAGCAGAGAAAAGAAACCATTTTGAAATGTGCCAGAGCATTCTGTCTTCTTTAGAAGGCCTGCCTTCAAGGGAAACTATTTAAGGAGAGCGTACACTGCCAGTGCCTAAGTGACCTGGGGAGGGGAAATACGAAGCTCCTGCTGACTCTACTCTGGTCTTCTGAGACATCAGATGTAATTCTTATCTTGGCTCCTCCATTGCATCCCTTCCCCCACCGTCCTCCCTTCCCCCAAGACACTGGCTTCTTTCAGAATTGTTTATCTTTGATGTTCTATAGTCTGAAGTTGATATGCCTGTGTGTGGTTTTGGGCATTTTTCTAGTTTGTGTGATTTGAATTTCCTTGGTCTGGGGTTTGGTGTGTGATAATTTGGGGAAAATTGTCAGTCATTATTGTTTCAAATATTATTTCTGTTTCTTTCTCTCTTTTTTTCCTTCTTTTATTCCCATGACACATGTGGTGTACTTTTTGTAGTTGTCTTATGGTCTTTGGATATTATGTTCGGTTTGTTTTGTATTTTCCTTTTGCTTTTTGGTTTGTGAGGATTCTATTGATATGTGCTCTACCTAGCACAGGAATTTTTATCTCAGCTGTGTCCAGTCTACTAATAAGCCCATCAAAGGCATTTTTATTTTCATTTCTGTTAGTGTGCTTTTTTTATATCTACTATTGCTGTTTTGTCCTTTCTTAGGATTTCCATCTCTCTGCTACATTGTCCATCTGTTCTTGCACGCTGTCTACTTTATCCATTAGAGCCCTTAGCATATTATTCATAGTTGTTTTAAATTTCCGGTCTAATAATTCCATCACTGACATGTCTTGTTCTGGTGGTTGCTCTATCTCTTCAAATTGTGTTTTTCTGCCTTTGGTATGCCATATATATGTTTTTGTTTTGTTTTGTTTGATATCTGGAAATAAAGTACCAGGTAAAGAAATGGCAGCAGGAAAGCCTTTAGGGCTGTGGTGGTGAAGTGTTGGGTGAGGGGAAACTTTCTATAGTTAGTCCTGAGCCTATACCTCCGGAATGTGAACTTTACATGTTTTTCCCTTGTGTTTCCCACCTCACTTCTGATACAGGATGGCTAGTGTAAGTTAGAATTGGGTATTTCCCTTCTCTCACGGGAAGACCAGAGTCAGCAGGACTCTGTACGCTCTCCTTAAATAGTTTCCCTTGAAGGCAGGCCTTCTAAAGAAGACAGAATGCTCTGGCACATTTCAAAATGGTTTCTTTTCTCTGTTCCTGTTGGAAGCCTAAGGGGATTTTCTCTGATATTTACTGTAGGATCCTGGTTGAGCTCCTGGAGGTGAATCTCACATCCCCATGGGGATCCACCTTCTGCTGGGACCCCTGAAGTTGTAATTTTCATATTTGTCTTCTCTGATCCTCCAGCAATTCATCAGTTCTGGTTCCAGTTTTCCTACCTAGGTGCCCATGGGAGTTTCAGCTTGTGCATCTCTGCTCTGATAAGACTTCACTTTCTGTGTTCACCCGTTTCTACATTCTTGGAGGCAGGGCTTTGTCCTGAATCCATGCCTCTCTCACAGATCCAAAAATGTTTATTAATTTTTCATTCTGTTCTGCTTGTTACTTGTTAGTATGGGGAATGAAAACTCCACAGCACAATGCAATTGGATACAAAGATAAATGTATTTGATGAAAAATACCTATATCCCTTTCCCAAGAATGATTGACTTTTAAACGTTTTTAGAATGCAAGCTAGCTATTTTATAAAATGGTTTTATAAGTCACCAGTTTCTAAGTTCTGTCCACTATAATTAGAAACCTGACACAAAATAATGATTACAGAAAAGGCCAAGGAAGAACACATCATATAAATAGATTGGCTGGATTGGGCAGTTCTGCTCCTTCATGGCATTAAAAAGAGTGTACTTATCAATGTTTATGGTGTCAGGTATTACACATTAATACCTTATTCATTTTGCAAAAGAAAAAAAATTGTATTCCTTACATATTTTGCTGAATTTGTGCCAAGGAGCTAAATACTTATTCTAAACTAAGCATAAAAATGTAAGGAGAAAATGTAAGATAATAGGAAAGGTTAATCCATGACACATTCCTGAGCTTTTACTAAGTTTCTCTATGTCCAAATCACTATGCTAGATTTTATGGCTACAGTTGGAAGAATTGAACTTTGTGATTCTCTTGTCTTCCAGATACTGTCTAAAACTATACTCCCATGCTGAATTATTTTTTGTTAGTGTAACATGGTGTATGATACATCTCTCTTGCATTCCAAATATCTTCAGCCTTCTAGGATTAACTCCTTACACCATCCTGGATGTAAGTGTTTTATGATTGTTATACAATAGACATGGCAGAATCTCTTTATCTGTTTCAGAGAGCCCTATTATATTGCCAGCTGGAAATCTTCACATTTGCCTATTTTTCACCCACTCGTGAAGAATTTTAATCTCCCAGTGTCTATCCTATAACCTTGAAGCTGAGTTGGCAATATTTCTTAAGACACCATGAAGAGAGATTTAATCCTAAAGCAACCCTGAAAAATGATGCATGTACTACCAATTTAAATGCTGCACTTCATGAGTGCAGTTTGAAGGGAGAAATTGTACATAGATAGAATGAATTCTAAAACTTCTTGTAAGAAAAAGTGATATTTAAAAAAAACTGGTAAGTTATTTAAAAGAATAAAAGGCAATGCATTTATCTGCATTCATGATTAACTAAATACTATATATTAATTTACTATGTTATAGAATCACATTCTAATTTTATTGAATGTGAATTTGGTACTACATTTTACTATACTTAATTTCAAATAAATTTTAATAAAAGGACAAGTACTTGTTTTTTGCTATAAGATTCTCAATGATGAAGAACTAGAACTGCACACACTTATTCGAAAAAACAAAATATTAATTTATTCACTTATAAATTTATAGAATATTTGTGAAGCAACAACTCTCTAAGGAGCTCTGCAACTTTTGTGAGTCAAACATTGCTAAGACAGGCTTACTTGCTCAATACGTGTGTTCAAAGGGGCTTTTATGCAATTATTTGTTTAAAATAAACAATAATTCCTATTTTTCCTAGAATAGAAAAAGAGCTAAAGGAAACTATGGTAACTTTATATTAGTACCAGTTATGTTATGTTTTGTCTCTGTGTGAGAAAATCAAGTATCTCTCTGAGATTTGGTCTCATATATTTATTCATTATCAGTTTATTTTAGATACCTGAAATATGCCAGGTCCTGTGTTCAGCACAGGTTTTTAAGAATTATCTCATGTACTGTATTTTCAACAAAGGGAATAAATATTTATTTCTCATTGCAAGAAAGGACATTATGAGACAGAAGTTAAATTTGTTGTGCAAAATTATTCAGGCTAGTAAATTTCAGTAGGCCAGGATGTAGGCCAGGATTAACTGGCTAATATAAGGCTCAAATTCTTGCTATTAGACCATTCTCCTTCTGGTGACATTGGAACTTCTACTTCAGAGTATTGTGAGGATTCTTCAGTGATTAAGAAAGTATCTGTAAATATGAATGAATATGACAAGTGTAAAATATATATTTATAATTTACTTAAACCTAATTTATCTGAAAAGCATTGTAAACCTGAAGGTAAGTTTATATTCATTGTAAGAAAATTGTTCTTTGATTTCCTATTTTGATTTACTTTGAGATAATGTCATGTGCATTACTCTAAGTTATACAAAATAATGAAAAGGAAAAAGATACATAAACGCTAATTGGACAAATGAAATCACATGCTAATCAAATAAAAATGTTTTAACTTTCCTGTTATTTAAAATGGTAAGGGAAGAAAGGAAAGGGAAGTTACAGGCATTTTAAAACATTAAAACTGAAGTATTTATTTTATTTTAGTTCCAAATAATTGATTACAAATAGTGTCAAGATAAATGTGGCAACAATGCATATTAACTTTCCTTTACCTGGAACTGTGTTAATTTCTCCTTCATTTTTGAAGATTAGTTTTGCGAGCTATACAGTTCATTTTTGACAGTTCTTTTTGTATATTACTTCCTTCTTGCCTCACTGATTTCAGATGGGAAATCTATTGTTATATAAATTGATATTTCTGTTAAAGGTAATGCATAACTACTCTCTGGCTGCTTTCAATTTATTATTGTATTTTATCTTTTACTTTCAAAAGTTTACTTACTGTGTGTCTTCAAGTGGATTTCTTTAGGATTATTCCATTTTGGGGTTCTCTCAGTTGTTTGATGTGTGGGTTTGTGCTTTTTGACCAATTTGGGAAGTTGTCAGTCATTATAATCTCGAATACTCTTTCAGTATTTTTCAAATATCCTTTCTTGTTTTTCTTGCGGACTTCAGTGAGACTAATTTTGGATCTTTGTTCTGTTCTAGAGATAGCTGAGGCTTTGGTCATTTTATATTTTCACTATTTTTCTCTGTTGTTCATTTAGGGTGAATTTTGTTGTTCTTTCCTCAGGTCACTATTTCTATCTTCTTTTATCTTTATCTAGCACATCCTGTGAATGCTCTTTATTGTTATCGTATTTATCAGTTCTATAATTACCATTTGTTTATTTCTTATGACTCATGACTTTGCAAAGATTTTAATTTTTTTATTTGTTTCAAGGGAATACTTATTTGATTGTTGAAGTATTTTTATGATAGCTGTTTTAAAATCCTTGTCAGATATACCCACAATCTGATTTATCTAGATATTGGAATCAATTAAGTATCTTTTGTCATTTAAATTTTGAGTTTCCAGGTAATTGGTATGACAGATGATTGAAACCTAGAGATTTGTATCTATTATGTTAGAAGATTCTGGGTTTTACTTACATATTTTATTTTAGTAGCCACTCCCTCTGCTTAGGTTTAGCACATGAGTCTTAGCTTACTTTTGTGGGCTCTAGTTCCAATGGTGGTTTAATTTTTGGAGGTTTTGTGGTGTTACTTTGTTCGAATTTGTTTATCTGGTACCATTGGAGCTCTCACTGGTCCCTCACGGTGCTGCCTGAGGGGGCAGAAGAGGTTTCGCCTATGTGATATTCCTCAGTGTATAGAGTGCAGGTAAGATCTCTTTTATCAGTAGCTCCCATCCTTCTTGGTATCTCTGAGCAAGAAGGAGAGACTTGTCCTGCAGAAAGAAAGCAACTTCCCACATCAGGACACTAAATATGACTGGATTCTGCCCTCTTACTCTACTGCAGGAAGACAAGCATTAAGGAGGTACCAACAAGCTTCCTGGACCAGTTTGCTCGGTACAGTTTGGTTCCTCTTGCCAGCTCTGCAAGTAAGTAGTACTAACTTCCGTATCTCTCAGCATCATTGTCTCTTGCATTATTACCAGTTTATGCTTTTGCTTAGTGAGGAGAAACAAGGAATACATGTCTACATCATCTTATTTACATGGGAAGTCCAATATAAACTCCCTAATCATCAGATATAAGTCCAGGAAAACATACAATATAACAATTACTAATCATCTTTATATGCATTTTATGAGTGCTTATTGTTATTATTGGCATTTTACTGAAAATAAATATCCAGATAAAATAAATACAATATCTAGAGATTTCTTAGCATTGCACCATTTTTCTTTTGTCGGTGTATTATTTTAGCCTTTCCCATATCAGAAAACTCTAGCACCAAATTTAAATAAATTCTGTATTACAACAGGATTTTTGTGAGGATTAAATAAATTAAGCTATGTAAAAATCTGGAACCATACCTAGCAGAGATTCTCTCTCTCTCTCTCTCTCTCATCTATCTACTTTATTGAGATATGATTAACATGAAAAAACTATACATATTGAGTGTGTACAACTTGATGAGTTTGAAGATAATATGCACCCGTAAAACCATGGCCACAATCAATACCATAAACCTATCACCTCTGAAAGTTTCCTATTTATTTATTTATTTATGTATTTATTTATTTCTTGTGATAGATAGTTAATGTATGATCTGCTGTCTTAGTGAGCTTGTAAGTATTTAATATAGTATTATTAACTATAGATACTATACTGTGAAGTAGAGCTTTAGGACTGATCCATCTTATATGACTAAAACTTTACACACTTTGACAAATATTTCCCCATTCCTCCCTCTCTCCAGATACTAGTTACCAGCATTCTTCCCTCTGTTTCTATGAGTTTTAACTAATTTACATTCCTCATGTAAATGAGATATTGTAGTATTTGCCCTTCTGTGGGTGGCTTATTTCACTTAGTGTAATGTCTTCCATGTTCCTCAATGTTGTTGCAAATGGTGGGATTTTTAAGGCTGAATAATATTCCATTGCATGTAAATACATATTCTTTATCTGCTTATCCATCAATGAAAATTTTGGTTGCTTCCCTATTGTGAATAATGCTGAAATGAACATGAGGGGACAGATATATCTTTGAGGTATTGATTTCATTTGTTTGTGTATGTACCCAGAAATGGGATTGCTAGATCACTAGATCAGATAGGAGTTCTATGTGTAATTTAATATTACAAGAAAACAAACAAGCAAACAAAAAAAAACTTAGAATGGACAGTGGACAAACTTCTGTTGACTGAGGGGAAACTTACTGGAAGAAAACAGAAGATCTCAGTCATTATCCTTCTTGTTCTGTCAGCAACATTTGCTGTTATTGAACACCCTTTCTCCATTGGAATGCCTTCTATGTTTGGCTTGATTTCCAGGATACCATATACAGAGGGTGCCAAAAATATGTATACACATTTTTAAAGAGGAAAAAAAAAACTATGAAAATCATAATACTCAATATGTACCAATAACAAAAGATAGATACAAGTCACGTTTGACTTCTTCAATTGCAAGAGGTGCTCAAAGTGGTTACCATCAGTGTCCAGACATTTCTGATTACGGCAAAGCACTGTTTGAGCAATGCTCATTCTTTTTTTATGTTTTAGTAATAATTACAAAAGTATATAAAAATAATGATTGAGATATATGAGAACTTTAAAGGAGATTATAAAATTAATTTTCAAGTATATATCCATAACATTAAGAAATAGAATACTTCCATTAGTTTGAAAGCCTTCTGTCCCTCTCAAATTATATCCATTCTACTCCCTGCCTCACATCTTCTCAATGACAAAACAATCTTCAATTCTTTGTTAAGGCTTCTCATGCTGTATTTTAAAATAGTTTTGACAGATATCTGTTTAGTCTTAAATAATGTATTGTATAAATTGTCTGACTTTTTAATATGGAATTGCATGATCCACCAGAATGTTTGTTAACTGTGAGGGAGAAATGGAGATAGATCAAGAGTAGATAAAAGTGTGTTGAAGTTGGTATAACAAGGTGGAATGAACCTAAAGGAACATGGTCATTTACGAAGGATAGGAAGCAGAATAATCGGAAAATATTAATGTAGAATGGTCAAGATGGCTTAGAGGCCTTAACAATCACCTTCTCCCGATAAATTTTGCAGCTGGCTCCATTTTCCCTCCTAGTGTGCATAGTTAGTCAAAAGACTCTTTAAGCTTGGTCTTAGCCTCGATCAGTCTTCTCTGTTTGTGTTACTGCTCATGACTCTAATTTCCATTCTTCCTGTCTGTCTTTTTGTACACAATGATTTGGATGTTTCTTTGTTCTTCATGCTTACTCTGGAACAGGGATAGCAGTCACACTTTCTCCATGTTCAAATGATATATGTTAACTAACCCACATCCAACCAAACTATTTCTGAAATCTTCAGCCTGCAGAACACCAAACGTTTCCACTACCCTGTTCAAAAGTTTAGCTGCGCTATGCAAACATGCATCCTCAACTTTTTCAGGATAAATTACAATTAGAAATGGATTGCAATTTTTGACTGCCATATGTATCTCATTCCAATCCCCTTATCTAGGCCTAGTTCATTGTTTGCCATACAGTTGGTGCTCAAGAAATGCTTACTACATGAATGAATGAATGAATGAATGAATGAATGAATGAATGAATGAATACATGCATGCATGCCAACTGCAAAATATTTCAACCGAAACATATCTTCACCAATGACTGGTAACAGGGCAACTGCTAAAGTTGCATTCCTGGATTCATATCATATATACTCTGCTTTCTGACTCTGTGACCTTGGTCAAGTTGCTTATGGTCCCTGACTCTCAAACCACTCATATATAAAATGAGAGATAATAAGACAACCCATCTTATTGAATTGTTATGAAAATTAAATGAGTACAGTGCTTGGTACAAAGTTAGCAAAAAAATTATCATCAGAAGCTATTATGAATGGTATACAAGTAAATCTTCTCTGTGTTTCTATTTTTAAATGTCACATTTTAAAAACTAATTTGCTTGCACTCATTTGTTTTCCCTGAGTGCAAAGAAACGTTTCATCTATCTGTATTCTTAGCACATCTCAGCCAAATTAATTTGAAGAGATATACCCTTCACTACATTAATAATAACAAGTCACACTATAGAAATCTGAATGACCTTATTATTACTTTACCAATTTTTCTTGTAACAGGCAGCAGAATGTCTATTATATATAGGAAGAGTTTCCTTTGAAACATAACTGTTGAAATTTCTTTTTTCTATTTTTTTATTTACAAGATATGTCTATTTCTTTCTGGAACACCACTTTTCAGTCGGCAGCTATAAAAAAGCTTACTTTAGTAATATATTTAAGCTTTTGGTCTGGTTCTGCATAATCTAATTTTTATATACTCTGCACAAATTGTAGCCACTTCATCAATGTCTTATTATTTTTTCCTCTTAACAATGCAATGACAGTGATTAATTTCTAAAGACCGGTAAACAAAAACCTTACCTTGGAAGTGATTAAAACTGAGCTGCATACTGTGAGGCCTGACAAACTAATACACACACGAATGCACCACACATACTGTATGAATGGAGTGATTTGTATGCCTACATATTGCTATAGAAAGAATAGAAAACAAGATAATAAACTTCACTACATTGTGATAAATATATTCCCTACAACTTGTTACATTTTAATTATTAAAAGAGTGGATGTTAAGGGCCACATATGAGAAAGCTATATGCATTCCAAAGTAATGGTATCAATATAAAATGAAGCATAAGTAATTTATTGTTTAAAATTTTTATTATAAAATGTTCATTGATCATTTTACGATTATACTAAATCTATACTAAGTCAGTGTTGAACTATTCACAGGCAAATCAAAAAAATTGGCAATTTATTTACATTGCTTAAGGATATTTTTCTTAGTTATGTTAGGGTGACAAAATTATTGTGTTTGTATAAATAGCTCTTTATTAGACCTTTGAAAAAAGCAATGAAAACCAAGCAGCATTTTTTCCCCTGTCAGATGTGTTTTTGGTATGTCGGAGAGGGGAGGGGAGGGGAGGGGAGGGGAGGGGAGGGGAGGGGAGGGGAGGGGAGGGGAGGGGAGGGGAGGGGAGGGGAGGGGAGACTGCCATAGGAAGACCATGAATTCTATAAAAGATAGCTTATATAACTGAAGGACATTCATTTACAGAGACTGAACAGTAACCCCAAAGCTTCTCCATGATGTCAAATTAAAATTAAGTAAGCAATCTAAACTTTGAACAAAATGTTGGAAAACAGTTCAGATGTAATCTTAGGTCCTACCAGTCCATGTGCTAGAAATGTCATCTGAAACATGCAGAAGAGGTTTCAGGAAACTCAGCCAGGAGGCTCATATGCTAGAACCAGGGACTGAGGATTGCTCATAGTTCATTGAGGAAGAACTATGCTCGTACATATTTTGTAAAAGAAGAATAAACATTATACTGAAATGTTTAAGTATCAGCTACAGAGGTTAATTTTCATTGTCTGGATGTCAAAAAGCAACTTATCAAAATAATTTGTGTGCTGCCATAGTTACGCTTACTTTATTAAAGGCTTTGATACATAGAAATGCATTGTCTGAATGTACATGTGAATAGAATACAAGTTATGGACTCATAGATATTTTGAAAAATCAGATGGTTCCCCTACTTGCTTTATATTGTTATATTGCCAGTCAACATGCTGAAACATGAGTTGAAGACTAAAAAGCAGAATGAACTGTGATTTTATTTTTCCTCTTCTGTACTCTCAGTAGTATGGCATTCCTGATTTGAATGACTGATGAACCATTTAGTTCTGCTTTGTCTTGTCTCGTAGCCATTATTCACATGCGGCAGTTGAGCACATAAGGAACTGATTTTAATTTTATTTCACCTTTATTTAAGAAGTAGTGTAAAATATACTTCCCTTTAAACACAGCACAATGACTTTATCTTTAGCCATACCAACATTTAGGATGTTCAGTTTGCATTTGTTGTGTGAGGTCCCAGCCTATTGCTAGTGGTGCTTGGAAAGCCTGGGCCCATCTCACATGCAGTGAGTCCCCACAGACATTTCCCCCATCTGGGCCAATGTTGTGGCTGGATCAGCCCTGGTGCACCATATCATGATTGCAGGATACACTTCAGCAAAAACCATCATGGAACTTTGAGGAACCAGGTTTGTTACTCAGAGGTTCTGAAGGCCACATAGTGAGGTCGTAGGAGGAGAAGGAGGAAGAGACATAAAAAACTCCTGGGACTCTGCCTTTACTAAGATCTAAGTGTGGGAAGTTTAGGGTTTCTTGGATTTACCCTTTATTGGTTGATTTAAAGCATTAGAGTTGGAATTAGGGCACAGGAAGGGAGAAGCAAGTGGGGTCACTCCAACCGCCAATTATCGAGCTTACCCTGGGGCTTTCTGAAAGAGGGACCCTCATGAGTAGGGTTGGTCTTATTCCTCATCTGGTTGTTTTGCTTGTACCTGTGTCATACACCTGGCAATACGTTTATTAAACTGGGTACCTCTGAAATGAAACCCTCAGCAATCAAAAGCTTACTGTCAGGCAATTATTTATACTACAGTCAAAAAGCTTAATGCCAGGGATTTGTGCACTACAGTATTTTAGTGTACTTGTCAGCCTTATGTGTTATTTCTTGTATTACACAAATACATATATCCAATCTAGTTTGCTTCATTGGATCAATTCAGTTCCAATGATGTTTTCTATATATTTATATAAACTTCCGTTGTATTCATTTAATTATTTTATGTGGACAGTTGAAATTACAGTGATACCTGTGTAAATTATAATTAAAATTTGAAATATATATTTTCTTAGTTAAAAGTATTTCCTTATTGATTTTCTGTCTATATGATCTATCTATTGTTAAAAGTGGAGTATTTGATATTTATTATTAAATTTCAGCTTCAGGTGTATGGTGCAGTGGTCAGGCATCTACATAGTCTATGAACTGTTTTCCCTGATAAATCTAGTGCCCATCTGACACCCTAGATAATCTTTACAACATTATTGGTTTTATTCCCCATACTCTATTTCATATCCCTGTGACTGTATTGTGACAACTAATTTGTGTAGTCATGGGATGTGGAGTATAGCATAGGGAATATAGTCAATGGAATTGTAATAGCTGTCAGAAGGGTAGTAGATTGGGGGGGGGAGGATTATCACTTTGTGAGGGGTGTAAATGTCTATTACATTGCTTTGTACACCTGAGACTATTTTTTTTTTAATGTGGAGTATTCAAGCCCCCTACTCTTATTGTCTAGTTCTTCTGTCAGATATGTTAGTATTGCTTAATATGTTTTAGTACTCCAATACTGGGTGCATATATATTTATAATTGTTATATCTCCTTCATAAATTGAGCCATTGTTATATAATGATTTTCTTTGTCTCTTGTTAGAGATTTTTACTCAAAGTCCATTTTGTCTGATGTACGTATAGCTATACCCACTTTCTTTCAGTTTTCATTTTCAGGAATATCTCTTCCATCTCTTCACTTTAAATCTATGTGTCCTTAGAGGTGAAATGAGTCTCTTGTAACCAGCATATAGTTGCATCTCTCTTTTTTTTTAAATTTATTCAGTCACTCTATTGAATAATTTAATCATTTACAGATAAAGTAATTATTGATAGGTAAGGACTTACTAATGCCATCTTATTAATTGTTTTCTGGTTGTTTTGTAGATCGCTTGTTCCCTTCTTTTGTTGTCTTTTTTGTGAATCGATAGTTTACCACTGTGGTATGCGTTGGTTCCTTTTTCTTTTTCTTTTTCTTTTGTGTACCTATTGTATGTTTTTCGCTTTGTGGTTACGACGAACCTTACAAAAAATACTTCATAGATACAATAGTCTATTTTAACCTGATAACAACTTAATGTTGATCACATACAGAAAACTCTGACCTTTTAAGAACCTCCCCATACTTCTATGTTTTGCTATTACAATTTGCCTCTATTTATGTTGTGTATCCATTAACAAATTATTGTATCGATAATTAATTTTTAATACTGTTGTTTTTCAGACTTTGTTAAATGACTACAACACCATGTTATAGTATTGGAGAATTGTGAATTTCACTACATACTTACCTTGCTAGTAGTACGTTTTATAATGTCCTATTTTTTAAATCATAAACTAAGTAGAGTGATGTCAGAAAAAAATGACAGAAAAAGAAAATCTAAGCACTTTCTCCATTATAAAAACAATTTAAAAAGTGGCAAAAAAATGCAAAAATAAATTTTTCAGCACTCTGGAAATTAATAAAAGAATAGCAGCAACATAGAATTCATTTACTCAAGAGATATGGCTAAATTTTGGTAAACAATAAGCTTTGTGCTATTTTAACGTTTTAAATACCAATCCCTTGCTCTTCTCCAGCTCTGAGATAGCCTTAGAAATCAACAGGACACAATAATGATTAAAACCATTATCCTGGCATTCACTAGAGGGGGAAAAAAACAGGGTTAGAACTTTTTTAAGGCCTCATTCACAGGTAATTGTCATTATTCATCCACACTAATACTCTACATGAAAAACTGTCTTTATAACAGTATTAAAATTAGTTATTGAGGTGAGACATTGCTCAGTTAATTTTTCACATAAATTTTGTCTGTAAAGGCTTTTAAATTAACAACAAAATGTTATCAGTCTATACCCTAAAAAAGTCAAACTTGTATTTTTTTTTATATTTGTCAAAGACTAATCTCATTTAAATATCACTTTTTTTCTATCACAATTTAGAGTTCTCCAAAGATTTCAGGTCAAAGTCTGAATTTAGGAGTGTTTTACGAAAGGAACTTAATGTTTCTTTTAATGGATCACACCACTGTATTGTACAGACTGAAAGATTTCTGTAGCATTTTTGTTGTGCGGGAGACCGTGTTCGCTGCGCTGTTTGTCGTGAGAGGTGGCTTGCGGGGTCTCTGGTCCTGCTCCCTACAGAAGAACGCAGGATGTGGCTAGGCCAAAAAGAAACACCCACGGAGCCATAGGTTGGGGAGTCATTCCACTATAGTCTCACTGGAGGCTGGAGTCACAGGACCTGCAAACTGCTGTCCGCTTCTCTGCCCGCCAACCAACCAACTCAACTCAACTCACCAACCAGTGCAGCCATGGCAGTTATATCAGTGGCTAATTGGCTAACTGTTAACAGCTGAGGGTCAATTAGCTACAGCTGATGGCCATCTACTACCCGAGCCAGCACCCCTCCACGTGAGGCCGAGAGCCTGGAAACTGCTCTATGGGACTCTGTCCCCACAATGAGTTTTCAGTGGAAGGAACCATGAACAGGAATAATGTCAATAACCACAAATAATACTCTCTGGGGCTCTGTCCCCACAATTCTCTATGAAAAGTAGTATGAATATTGCAGTTAGTATCATTGAGTATATATTTACAAGTACTATGGATCAGTGGCAGCTTATGGGACTGCTTAAAAAAATAGAAGACAACGAATTGAACACTTTAGTGTTCTTTGCCATACTCATTAGTTATTTTGTAGAAAAGTTTTACAAAGATTTACTACCGTTAAATTCTGTTCAAATTTACCACTAAAAAATGAAAATGTTTAATACAGAAAATATGTATAAATATTATAAATAAAAATAAAGAAAATATTTAATAGCCAAAAGAAAAATAAGGCATTTGATTTACCTTTACTTCATGATATCTATCATCCTGTTTATGAGTAACTCAAATATAAAACTGTAAAAAAGGAAAAACTTCTATGTGACTTAACAAGACAGTTAGTTATGAAATATATGAAATTTAACTTATGAAATTTAAGTTGAAATTAACACTTTTTAAAATAAAAAACATGAAAAAAACTATACATCATTCTAATTTATATGGATACAGGAGAGTTAGCATGTCCCTAGGTAGACAGGGAGGTCCCTGGTGGAATAAGCAAAAGACAGCTATATCCTGAAACTTCAGGTTTTGAAATCACTCCTTTTCTCCAGGACATAATGTAACAAGGCCTTGAGGTTAATCATAAAACTCCTTTTGGCCTGACAAACAGAGCTGATCTGATAAGATAAGAGTGGGTTATTTTGCTAATTCCTTTAGGATGGGCAAGCAGAATAAACCTGGTAGACGAATTTCATTAGAAGGTGTCAGTTACCTTCTTCAAATAGCTCCCCTTCCCCAAGCAGGCAAGGGAAGGTATAAAAGTAAAAGCTTTTGCCTCAGTCTTGGGGCACCCCCATTTGGGACCCCTTCCCGCTCGGGAGCTGCAACCTCTTCTCCTGCCTCTAATAAATTTTACTCTTTTTAAAACTCTTTGCCTCTCCCTTGTCCATGTTTCCATTCTTCGGCTTCATGAGACACGATCCCGGCCTGCACTCAGAAACTGCCCACAGATCCACATCACCTACATCAATATCAATATTTACAAGATTCTAATTCTATTCAACAGTGTTATGTAAATTGACCACAAAAACTACATCTAAATTTAAAGTTGCTTCTCAATTTATTGAAAACGCCATTGAATTTTTATGTTAATAATGAGTTGACAAAAGGATAATGAATTTTGTTATCTTGAATAAATATAATATTTAAATTTAAATGCTGATGTAAATATTAAAGGAAAATAATTTTTAATTTTTAGTTCAGTTACGGAATATCCAATGAAAAATGTGTGTAAAAATTGAGATGTGCTGTAGGTGTAAAATGCATGCCAAATTTCAAAAATTTATTGTTGTAAAAATATAAAAGATCTCACTATTAAGTTTATATTGACTACATCTGGAAATTTTATTATTTTTTTTACATTTTTCATTAGGACACCTAGAGAATTTAATATTACAATTGAACCGTGTATATTCCTAATATATACCATGAATTTTCTGTATTGTCTAAAAATGATTATTGCAGAATTGATTTCTCTCTCACTGAAGTATCACTCATGCTGTCAATTATTCCTTAAAGATTTTTAATGATTCTTTGGTAAATTCCTGTGGATCCAGAGTACAGATATTATTTACAACATTTGAATTATCACTGGTTCTGTCAAGAATTTTGAACTTTACCTCAAAATGATGTTAATTATGTTATTTTACACACTTTTGGTTATTCTCTGTGACAAATAATTGTCGAAATTGGAGATTGCAATTTTCAGTCATTTATCTGTTATAAAACTCCATAAACTGCAATTAGCTTTTCAGTTTTCCTTCTTGTTCTGAAGGGAACATTAAAAACATTTGTTGTTGTTAGGCTTCTCCACAAACCTCTCCATTTAGGCTACTTGATACAATTTTTATAAGCCTGTGACATTCATATTGGTCCTTAGTCAATGATACTCCTTCTCTTTTGGGATATATAATTGTTTTATTTACTTCTGTGTGTTTTTAATGTCTGGTTTATAAAACACTGCATGCGATTTTTGAGTACCCAGATGGTACACAAAAATGAATGTAAACTTAAAGGCAAACTCCTGAGTTAGCTAGGGACAGACTTCCCTTTAAGCTGCAAGGAATGCTGTTAGCTGACAGCCTCTGATTGTTAGTATCTTCAGATATAATGTACATTTTAATACTTTTTTCATTCAATTCATGAAATCCCTCATCTACTCTATGATGGTTAGTTTTCATGTGAGCTTGTATAGGTAATAGTATGAAACACTATTCTAGGTGTTGCTGTGAAGGTATTTTGTAACTGTGGTTAACATTTACAATCAAGTAACTATAAGTAAAGGAAATAACCCTTCATAATGAGCTTAGGCTTCCTCTAATCACTTGAAGTCCCTAAAGGGTAAAAGTTGATATTCCCCAGAAAAGTTCTTCAATTTGCAACGTCAACTCCTCGGTTTCCAGCCTGATGGCCTACCCTACCGATTTTAGACATGTCAGACCCCACAACCTTATAAACATTTTTTTAAACAGACAAATTAATATATTCATATGAATATATATATATATATATATATATATATATATATATATATATGTATATATATATATATATATATATATATATATATATATATATATCCATGTTATGGTTATGTTTCTCTATAGAGCCCTGAATAATATATGCCCTCTAGAAATAAAGGTATTTGATTTCGTTTCCTTTTGGTAAGCGATGATGGGAACAGAAATGTTGCTTGTCATATAATATATTACAATTGTTTGTGTTTTCAACATTTTTTTGGTTCTCAAAATGATTTTGTTACTTGGAAGCCTTGAAATTCTATGTCTGTATAAGATTTCTTAAGAGCTGTACTTGGAAAATATGAGATTATACACAAAAGTATTTGCTTTCCAAGAAACTACTCCAAAGTACCTATTTGCAATGGAGTAAGCCCAGTGCCATAATTTGGTATTCTTTCCTTAACCATTGAATTAATTATTTAATTTTTGGCCTTGGCTATAACATAATGTCATACTTCATCATCATAAATTTTTAAATTGGAAATCACTGTCTTAATCAAGAATCTGGTGAAGTATACCCATCAGTTGACATGCTAAAATTTCGAAATACAGTTCAAACTTGCCATTCACCCATAGATTTTTCTGTAGCTGTTTAATATGGTGCATTAGGTACAGAGTAGTTGGATATTTGCATTTGAAGATTTATATTCTGAAAAAGGCTGGCAATGGTGTTCTACTAGCAGAAAGTGACAACTGAGTTGATTTTCAACGAGTAAACAAAAATATAGTACCAAAGTCAACACAATATATAGTACAGAAAATATAGGATGGGTTTATCCTTAGTTAGAAAATCTTTGAAATGTAACATATGAGTATAAATAAAATCTTCTGACTAAACACTGTGGGTGGTCCTCAAAATACGAGAAAACTCTGATGCAAACGATAATCTAGAAGATTTCCATGAATGGGCAATCTAGCTTTGAGTTTATACTGATCATTTCAGCTTCATGGTGGTTAGGTGCCATTTTTGTTATAGGGTGGAAAAAAATAAAAACAGAAGCAAGGCAGTTTTGAATTTAAATGAGAGGTGAATGAATCATCTCAAGTCAAGCATCTGGTGAAGACACCATGGTTGCCTGTGTAGTAAAAGATTAACTCATCAGTCTTGTGGTGCTCAAACCCTGTATTTTTCAAAGAAATGACTAGCCATTAACCAGCTCCTGTGAGATTAACTCTGGACCCTTGGAAAAGGTCTGGTCAGATGCGAGTGTCTTTGTATTCCTGAGACCTTAGGTTACATCGGATAGTTTATGCTAAATAATATTATTTAGAGTGAACACCTGATTTTTCTTTTTTTTCTCTAGTATACCCTAGGGTCCCAGGATTATCCCTAGTATTATCTCTGTAGGTTATTGGGGTTGGAAACTAAGTAGCTAAAGTCAGTCATGTGAGCACTCCACAACTGCATGAATGACTTCCAACAGAAACCATGGACACAAAGGCTTGAGTGAGCTTTTCTGGTTGGAAATACTTTCTATATATTGACTCACTTGCTGAGAGAAGGAAGCCCTGTCCACTGCAAGAAGACAACTGGAAACCCATTCTTAGTTTCTCCTGGACTCCACCCTATGAAACCTTTCTTTTGCTGATTTTAATCTGTATCCCTTTTCTGTAACCAACCACAGCTATGAGAATAACAGTTTTTCTTTTCCAAGTTCTCTGAGTTCTTCTAGCAAATTATCAAATCTGATAAAAGCCTTGAGGATCCCTGACACGTTGAATCAGTGGCACTGCACTATTCCTTAGCATTCAAAGGAAGGAAGGAAGGAAGGAAGAAAGAAAGGAAGGAAGGAAGGAAGGAAGGAAGGAAGGAAGGAAGGAAGGAAGGAAAGTAGGGAGTGAGGGAGGAAGAAAGAGAGAGAGAGAAAGGGAAGGAAGGGAGAGAAGGAGGGAGGAAGGAAAAGAAAAAAAAGGAAAGAAAAGAAAAAAAGAAAAGAAAAGAGAAGAAAGGAAGAAAGGAAATAAATAAATAAATAAATAAATAAATAAATAAATAAATAAATAAAACATATAAAGCATCCCACCATTGCACTGTGGTAGGGGATGGATTATTGGACCAGGAGCTGTATCCGTTGCACCCAGAAAAATTAGGATTTTCTCTAAAATTAGGATTATAGAGACCACCAAGAACTAGAGTTTAGCTATTTAGCTATTTCTAAATAAATAAGTAAATTTCAGGCCCAGTATCTTTCTTCCTTGATTCTACTGGTGTTCTTAACTGTAACCACTATTTATTAAGTGCCTATTATGAACAAAAGATTGATTACATATATTGTAATTAATTTGGTCCATTGACTTTGTCCCATTGAGTTTTACATTCTTTTGAGATTTTCTAACTTTGATTCCTCCATCTGTTACCACTGCATTCCAACTGATACTGTAATCAATGGGGATTTTTTCTCCAGATTTTAGATAAAGAAATGGAAGAAGAAAGAGGGAAATGATTTACCCAAAATTACTCATACAGCTGATATGTGATAGAAGAAATCATATAGTGTGATTCTTGTTTGTTTTGTTTTGTTTTTGTTTGTTTTTTTGCTTTTTTATGTTGCACAACATACACACAACATGAAAATGAAAATTTCTATTTGTTTTTTGTTCGCTTTTCCTTTTCTGTGTTTTGTAAAATCCTTGTGGAAATGGTAGAACATCAATTGTATAGTATCCTACAGTTTTGAGCAGTGACAGAGCTTGCTAAAACTGTTGTAACATTGGAAAAGCACATTTCTGGGGACTTGGCTTGGTGGTGACAGCTGGAAGAATCAAAGTCAGAGAATCTCAAAGGACAGAGCTGAATGGGACAAAGTCGATGGACCAAATCGATTGCAGATGTCCATCTGTTAAAAACGGTTTTTACTATGTGGGCTCTACAATAGACATAAGGCTTCGATTGGCACATTGACCATAGTTTTTCAACCCCTGCTCTGGGGAACCAAGTGAGTAGTCAATGATTAAGCAGGGACAGAGGCATCTATTCATGGCTCACATTGCTTCTATCTGGGTATGGTAGAAGGATCCAGGATAAAATTTCAAACACAGAGATTCAGTGGCAGTAGGATGGATTATTGAGAGTATTCAAAGTACACACAGGGAAGAAAGCCCCACAAACCATATGCATCAGTCTCCTTCCCTTCTTCAGCGTCTTAAGACAAGTGATTTCTACTTTCATGACTTTGTTACAGAGCAATACTAAGTCTATAAAAACCTCTGATTACACATTAAAGATTTACCTCTGGAGAAGAAAATCAGAGGCCTATATGAGAAGGCATACATGTACCAGTACATGTAAGATTCTGTGCCCTTTTTTGTAGAAGACTATTAACTGAAATATCAACTAAGGATCACAAGCAGGATATCTTTCTTTATTTTAGTTTTTTAATGAAAAAAATAGAAAATATTTTATCCACTATAAAAATGAATAACAAGATAAAACATCTCAATAAATTCATGTAGTAAGCTATATTATGCATGAATAGCAAATGTTCAAGTTTGTCTAGACAAATAAAAGAATTAGATTCCAGACTCTCTCTCTCTCTCTCTCTCTCTCTCTCTCTCTCTCTCTCTCTCTCTATATATATATATATATATATATATATATATATATATATTTATTTATTTATATTTTAATTCTTGTCTTTTAGCATCAACACAGATCAAGAAGAGGAAAAAAGTGAAAAATTAAAAGGTAAGAATTTGCTTATTCAACCCTGAGAAATCTGAGTTAATTTTAAACTCTCCTTTCAATGATATCCCTCACAATCTATGAGAACATCAGTTCCTAAGGCCAGTCCTTCTCAGAGAACATATACTTCAGAACAGAGGCCCATGGGAAGGAAACCATGAGACAACACTGATTGATATTGCCCACTTGCTGGTAGTATGAGATGTATTGGAAGGACTTTAAAGGTGGGGCATCTGCGTCCAAATTTGCACACATTGTTAACTCCCCTAGGTTTCAGAATCCTTATTTGAGAGATCACATGGCCTACAAAATGTGCAGGTTGTTGTAATTATTTACTAGGATAATGGTGTTAAATCACTTAATACATGATAAATCATTAAATATGAACCTTGCTGTTGTTGCCAAGTATCATTTAGTCTTGTATCCTACTCCCTGGAGCTCTCAAGGTCTATTATTGTTTCCAGTCGACCCCTAGTTTAAGCCTCCTTCCTGCAATATCACTTTGTTTCTACCTTCACCACATGTAATCGTTATTCCCATCTTGGAGAACTCATCTGAAAGCAGCTGATGTGCCGCAGAATTTGAATTCTCACAACGACAGTTGATCAGTCTTTTCCTTCTCTCTTGCATTCCTCTTCTTAATGCGGCCCATGCAATTCCAAGGTCCCAGTGTAGCCTAGTGTTGAGATGGAAGTAGGAATCGAGAGAGAAAAGGATGAGAGAGAAAACCTTTGGGTAATATCTAAATAGAGAATTATGAAATAAGAGATGTGGGGACTGTGATCTTGGCTAGGCCCCGTCAGGCCCTTCTGTCCCCCTTCTGTTTCTGGTTGCAGCTTGTGTCTTCTGTCTCCTTAGTTCATTGGGCAAGCTTCTTGTTCATTGCAATTTTCCATAACAACTACACCAAGATCCCTGCTGTGAAGGGTGTCATAGCTTCATTGTGGAAGCTAAACATCTGTTCTCCGGTACGGAGAGACTGTGGAAGATGCTGCTCCTTTTGGCTTCCACAGCTTCTTTGAATCAACTCCATGTCTGATCACTTTACCTCTGGGCTATATTCTGTCTTGGACACAACCACCCCTCAATTTTATTCTATCACTGTCACCACTGGGTGCATCTCAGCTACCACTGCCCCTCTCACTGCTGTTTCCCACATTCCTTATGGTATATTTTTTGTCCTTCTTATTTTACTTATTTATTTATTTTTTTTCATCTTTACTTTCAGCACACACTCAACCACTGGAACTTGTTACCCATCCAGACCTCACTTTTTCTCTGGACCAAATCTACTTACCTGACTCCTCACTTAGTACATCAATCACCACAGTTGACTCACCTCATTTGACTGATTTGACTGTTAAGCCACCCCCACACCAATGCTCTCTACTATAACATCAGCAAACTTTATTTTAATTTTGACTCAATCGGACTTGATTCCAATCCTAATGAACACTTACCCAGAAAGCTCATCTCTAGATAGCCCCTGTTCGTTTACTTTTTCTATCTCAACAATCTCAGATAGTGACTGCACATGACTGCTCACGTTAGCCTTCTCCAAGTGGCAGAGATATAATGCTGGATCCATAACATATTTTATGTTGTGCCCTCCTGAAAGAGCTTCTTTCTCTGTGTCCATTAGGGGCTAAATTTTGGAGATACCCTGAAACTAGGTCTCTGGAGGCTTGTACCTTCCCTTTCCTCAACACTGATGACCAGGAGCTGCTCAAGGTATAAATTTTAAAGAGACTTAATTTCTATATTTTGGAGGAGAAAGAAAATAAGAACAGATAATTTTTCAAATAACTGAGGCCAGAATATGAACTGAATTTTTTAAGAAAGACTTGAGTCATGTGGTGGTTAATAAAACTCAAACCCTCCTCCAACACCTCTGGAGGACTGAAGGAAAAATGAGCCAGGAAGAAATACCCAAGGATTCCAAGTTAATTAGAATGATTTCAATATATCCAAGGCTCTGGTGTTTGTTTTGTTGTTGTTTTTGTTCTTGCTGGGGCTATAGTGTCTCTTCTTTTGAGCCAGAAACCTCTATCCATTCCTTTCCAAGGGGAAACCTTCAAAGAAAGTGGTTTAATCCAGTTAGAGAAAAGCGATTAGTTCTCAATTGATTAATATTTGGAGGAGGATGGTAAGTCTCAGAGCTAAGGATATTATTCTACCCAAATGTATGTTTCTCCCAATAGCAGAGTGTTGTGTGATATGTACGTGCCATGTTAAGCATATAGGTTTAAAATATGGAGTTTTGACATATTAGAACAAAGGGATTAACTTCAAATCATATTGAGTGCCTGTTTTGGATTCTGAGGACCAGGATCTGGTGTGAGGTTTACTGTGGCATTAAATACCCATATTGTCCTCTGTTCCTTCATTTGCAACCTACACAGGTATCCTAATTCATAAAATCTGTTTTCACTTTATTATATGACCCAGAAATTTCAGTCCTAAGTACATACATTTGTATACAAAAATATTAAAAACATATGGCTACACAAAAACATGTACAAGATTTTTTTCATAGCAACATTTATTATAATAACCATAAAGAAGACAGAATCCTAATGCCTATCAATTGATGAAGGGCTGAAAAAAAAAAAAGTTGCATACCCATAAAATGGAATATTATTCAACCATGAAAAAGATAAAGTACTAATATACGCAACATCTTGGATGAACCTTGAAAATATATTGCTAAGTGAAAGAAGTCAGAAGAAAAAGACCATATACTGTGTGCTCTATTTATATGGAAAGTCCAGAATAGGCAAGTTATTGCTTATTCTAGGCATTAATGTATATTAGAGGATAAGGGTTGGATGCAGAGATAAGGGTGCAAATGCTGGTAATAGATCTTCTTTTGGGGTGATAGAAATATCCTGGAATTTGGTAATGATGATTGTTGTGCAACTTGGTGAATGTATGAAACTTCATTGAGTAGTACTCTGTAAACGTTTAAATTTTATGACAGTGAATTATGTACCAATAAAAAACACTGTTCTACACAAAATTACAAAAATTGGCAAAATGTTTCTCAAAATTATGTGAAAGAAATCAAGATGAAGACCAAGACAATGTTCTACACAAAAATTCAAAATGAAATCTTGTTTTACCTCAATTCAAGACTTATAAAACTTCTGTTAGAAAGATTATAATATTTGAAAAGTTATGAAATAGATCAATAATACAGAAAAGAGCTAAGAACAAAGAAGTACAACTGAGTTCTTTGTACGAAAAAAACAGAAGTAAATGAAGAAAATGGATCTTTTAAAATAAATTATTTGGGGAAAGTTTCTAACTGAATGGGAAAATATACCAATAGATTCATAATCCATATGCAAACTAAATTTCTGATAATTTACATATCAAATGCCAAAAACAGATGTTAATTGTCAATAAACACATACCTTCAAAGTTTAGGTTAGAGAATATTTAATAAGGCAATAAGTGCAACAATCATAAAAGAGCATAGTAGTAAATAATAAACTGAAAAAGCAAACAACTCTAATGGGGAAAAACAGCAAAATATATGAACAGGTAATTCATAAAATAGGAAAACTGACCAATAGATTAACTCATTAACTAACTGAAAATTTAATAAAATAATGAAATACTGTTTTATAAACATTTCACTGATAAAAATTAAAACATAACTATTTTTTTGAGAATGCATTAAACTCAAACCCTCCTTATCTCTAAGAGACATTGTGGCATGGCATTTTGATCACAATTCTGCAATTGTAAGGTTGAAAATGTGCATACTCCAAGATTCAGAAATTCCGTATGCAACTCTTTATCTTAGAGAAGTGTTTGCACATGTGCAAATTAAGGTTTATAAGAGGATGTTTAATAGTAAATAATTGGAAACCAACGTGATCAAATATAAGAGACTGGATGTAAATACCAGGAGTGCCAAAAAAGTGTATACAAGTGGACACTTTGGTTAATGTTGCTCAAGCAGTAAGCAGTGTTCACCATGATCAGAAGTGTCTGGATGCTGATGGTAACCACTTTGAGCAACTCTTGTAATTGCAGAAGTCAAATATGACTTGTAGTCAGCTTTTGTTATCAGTATATATTGAGTATTAGAATTTTATTTTTTTTTCCTTTATTAAAATGTGTATACATTTTTTGGCACCCTCTGTGTATGTGGAATTTACATGTGATGGGACCTATACAGTAGTAACACTAATTTAACCTAAAAGTATCTACATTTATAGAACTACAAAAGATAATGCTGAATTGAAGAGTCAGATCTAAAAATATGTAATACATTTTGACAGCATTTACATATGTAGACACACAAGACAGTACTCTATAGTATTTCTGGATACAAATATTTTAAAACACGATAAGAATATATACCAAAATTATAATAGGAAGTGCTTGAGATAGAGCAGAAGAAAATAGTTGTGAAAAAGTAAAACTTTAAAAAATAATCTAGAGACAATGGGAAAAAATATTACATTTTACTAATATTAAGAGTATTAATATTTTATGTTTGAATTTTTCACTTCAAAAATTCACTCAGAATTAGCCAAGATTTATTTCTCCCATATTTCCATTAAATTGCACTCCAACTGTATGATACAAATTAAAAATTAAGTCCTCTGGCATAGTTCTGCTTAAAGTTAAAAGTAATGTCTCCTATATTTTGCCCTTATGGTCTGACAATGTGTTAATTATTAAATGAGGTGGCCAATAAGTTGAAAGAGAAAACAGCAGGAAACCACTCAAGGTAGAACATAACCCTTTGATTAGAAGCAGTTATTTCTAAAATTAATCACATGTGACATCAACTGTTGGCCTCCTTATTATAGCTATTTTTCTATAACTTATATTTCATCTCCAGAAAGCATGGGGCTTCTCTCTGAAAATTAGGAAGTGAATTGAGGTGTCCTTATGATTTTCTTAAAAACTATTTGAAAGATGTTAACTGAACTTATTGTGGTGATTCCTTTGTAATACGTACACATATCGATTCATAATGTATACCTGAAACTGATATAATGTTAAATGTCAGTTATATCTCAATTAGAAAAAAAACTATTTATTTGGTGGACTTTCATATTTTGTGAACATAATCCAAAAAAGTAACAGCACAAAGGTGGGGCAAAACAAGTGGGAGATGGATCTATAGATTGAATTAGAAGTCTTTTTTGGTCTTGAGAAAATTCTCCTCCCTTTCTTAAAAACTCTAAAGAGAAAGTCACTTGTATTAAAAAAGAAATAAAAAGAAAGGATAAAAAATATGAAATAGTACTGATGGCATACCTTCCCTGTATTTGCAAATTGTTATTGCACAGTATTTACTGAAATTGAGAGAAAAAAACATTGTCTGAGGCCCAACCATTAGTAAGTATTCCCATGAAGTAGTCTTCAGTACATTATCATAAAATACCCTGATTAAATTTATATTTTAAAAGTCTTAGTAGCAAGAGCAGTAGCAAGAGGTTTATCTCACCTTATCAGACTTGTCTTTAAACCCTGATTGAAACCTGAATCTATACTTGGTGCTTACTGTATTGTAATGAAGATGGGGGGAACATACACATTAGATTTCAAAGACATGACTTAATATCCTGGAGTACATCCTGGTTCTTTAATTTCTATTAGGTGAAAGTAATGAGAGTATCATGAAGTGTATGTATAATTTCATTTTTCTAAGTCTGATTTTTCTCCATAGAAAGCACTTTTGTGTTACACATCTATTTATAAATCCCACCTCTTCAGCAGTCTCTACAAACTTCTGTATTTTCAAAACCTAAATCATCCCCTTTATTCTTGTAGACCTCAGGCCTGTTTCATGAATTTCCCACCTCAGGCTTTGCTTTTTCAGTTCTCTAATACAAATTTAACTAATTCCCTATTACAACCCTCTTTAAAATTTCTGATTTGATTTCTGTTTACTGATGCTGAACCATTAAAGCTTCCATAAAGATTCAGTAGAACAATTAAATAATTAGCCTTCTTGTACTATACTAAAAATTGTGAAAAAATATATATCTACCCACTCACTCAACAGCAAAAATAGAATGGCATTAAAGTTAAGGTCATGAACTCTGGAACTCAGGTGCCCTTGTCATAATCCTGGCTCTGCCAATTATAGATGGGGGAAACATACAAATTAGATTTAAAAAGCATGACTTAATATCCTGGGGCACATCCTGGTTGCCTAATTTCTATCAGATGAAAGTAATGAGAGTATCATAAAGTACACATCACTAAGTTTTGTTTATTTTCCTCATTTATTCTGCAATTGTTTCTTAAGTTCGTATATTATATTAATTGTAGTCTTTATGGATATGAAAGAATGGAGATACTCTTTTTTTTTTTTTACCTTGGATTAGCATTCTACTCAAAAGAAGTACAGATAGTTAAAAAATGTTGTTTTATAGGTGCCCCCAAAGAAATCTTTACAGCTTATATTTTTTCACTTTATTTTAAATTATTAAATAGCCCAAGTATTTAGTAAAGTACACAGATTAAAATAATATACTCATTATTATCATGCACATATATAATATAATGTACTTATATAACTAATATCTGAAGTTATAAAACCTTTGCCTTGTTTCAGAACCTACTCTGCCCTCATCCCAACTAAAAGTAAAGATATATGTGAAACATCTTATATTCCCTGCCTTTTTTTAATTCCTTGATTTCTTAGAGATAACTACTATGATATATATATATATATATATATATATATATATATATATATATATATATTTTAGGGTACATACACAGCTTGATTGTAAGACATGTGAATTACACCATTTTTATATATTTTAAAATTGTCCTTCAAGATATTTGTGTCATTTTGCAGTGCCACCTTCTAAGGGTATTTCTCTTGTACTAGATCCTTGCTTATATTTGGAATAGTAGATTATGTTATTGCTCCATCCGGCTTCTCCCACACTGTGACAGGTTACAGTCCATGTCTATTGTTGAAAAGCTTGACCAACAGAATATTAGCAGACATAATGAAAACAGAAGTTTTAAATATGCTTGCCCACTTTTTTTTGTCAAACCTATGCTTGATGGGCCTGCCATAGGGAGAGCATTTCCTACATAGCTGCTGTGTTTCCTGACCAGTGATGGCTATGATTGAAGCTATACTCCAGCTACTGCCTCTTTTCATATATCCCATGCCAACTAAAGCTTCTGATCACAATCATGGTGATTGTCTCACTGTATTACAGAACTGCAGTGGAACTCCTCAATTCTAGATATAATCATTGACTCTTCTATAACAATTTGCATGGGCTGTGACCCAATGACTTGGCCCTGTCGATGTCTCCCATATCTCTTGCATTTCCTCTAAAAGGAAGTTTAAATCTTATTATGCTATTGAAAATTGACCCAAACATGCCTTTGTGACCAATGTACTTTCTTTTATGCCAGAAAGTATTTCTATTTAATTGTTCCTTTCCTTTTTTTCTTCTCAAATATGGATATTTACTTCACTTAGCTACTTCAAAATTCATTGTAAGGTGAATATTGTCCTTTCTGAATCTATGGCAGATACCTGGTGAGGCCTGACAATGCTGAGGTGGAGCTGTCTTGCTCACCATCCACCATCCTATGAGAATGCTATTGGATACTCACAGGACTACTTCAGTAATTATCACCAAAACATTATGACCAAAAAAATTATACCTAAGACTATATCAATCTTTGCTCAAGTTCCCAGTTTGTTAACGTCTCTATGTTTATGGCTGAGATAGAGGCAAATGAGGTTTTGAGACTTTACTTAGACTATTGTAAGACTCTAAACTTCATTTAGGTTGTATCAAAGCTGGACTATGGTGCTAATAGCTACAAATAGAATATACTAATGTTTTGGGAAAGTTTTCAGTGGTCCTATTCACATTTGTAACTGTGTCTGAAGATGTAAGACATCATTTACAATTTTATAAGATACATCCTAAGAGGTTATATGAAAGAGTGGATCCAGTCTAAGTATCCTGAATCTAGAATTTATAGTTATACAGAGGGTATACACATTTTAAGAAAGGAAAAAAAAATACTGCATTAGAATTACAATGATGGTAACCACTTTGAGTACCTCTCATAATTGCAGAAGTCAAACATGACTTGTATTTATCTTTTGTTATCAGTGTATATTGAATATTACAATTTTAATACAGCTTTTTCCTTTCTTAAAATGTGTATACATTTTTTGGCACCCTCTATATATTCATTCGTTGTTTATTGTGGCTTCTGAGAAGGCTTAACAGGTACACAGAAGCCATGTGTGTTATCTGACCTCTGTCAATTGTAGTCTTGTTATTCAATTGACCAAATTCATAATTACACTTATTTGATCACTTCTTTACACCTATTGAATTATTAATAAAAGAGCAATTACAAATCCAGTCAATACTTTGCTGCTAGAAACTGGATTTTCTTGCAGGTACCCTGTAAATGCTGTTTTCCAAGCAGTTTTTTTTCAGGGAAGTTTATATAGTCATGCTAAATCAGGACCAAACATCAATAATCAAGTACTATACACCCTCATTTTGAGTTATCCTCTGTAGTACAGATCAGCTACCTTGAACTTGGCCAGTATCCAGAACCAAGATATCTGGACATATTTTACTTGGGAACTCTCATTCTTCAGAGTCATAATTATCTAACTTCCTCAATCAGATATTCTCCTGCATACTCTGAGGCTTAACCAATTTCATAGCCTTTACTTTCTTCTAAATGGACAGCTCTTCTTCATGTTAGGAAATGTGTTTTTAAAAACCATGCATTTACAATTTGTGCATATTCACTTTTCACATGAAGCTATTATTTCATCCTGTCATGCCTACTTTCCTCAAGTCCCTAAACTTCTATCAACAGTATTAAATCATTTTTTATGTCTTGACTGTTGTGTTTGCATAGCCCTTTGGGGTCTTTCTGAGATATATATATATATATATATATATATATATATATATATATATATATATATATTCATCATTCCAAATTTTTGGCATGCATAGCTCATCAATTTCTCTCTTTTTATAATACTATACATCTGTAATTCTAACATATTTCTCCCAATTTCATCTAGAGAGGCAATCTATATTAGGTGATATGAAGTACATCAGTTATGGGCATGGCAGACACATCGGTTATGCAAACAGGTTCTTCCTGCTTTCTCCATCTTTAGTAATTCCATATAGGGATATAGGGGAGTGCTCCTTATGTTTTTTGTATGTGTGTTTTCTTTTTAATTTCATGCCAAGGACCTATTTGATGCACTATGAATTCTATGACTCTTTCTCAAAATATTGCTAAAATTAACAAAATAAATTGTATTGACATAGAGCTATCAAAATATTTGGAATTGTAATATAATAATATGTTTCTTTATTAAACTATTATATATCAATATCTAACTCTATGTCTAAAAACTGTCATAATTTGCCAACACTACATCTCAGTTAGAGCTTAGCAAAACTTAAAATGTGAAATTTTCCTGTTCAAGTTCATGAATCCCTAAACTCTATTAATATACACCTTGGTGTTCTCATTCTCTTGGTTAAGAAAATATGACCCGGGATGAGTCTTCCTCAGTCCCAACTTCTAGCTGTGATTCTACCAACTGTATCTCTGTTTATCTCTTCCCTCGCTTCATCATCCTCGCTGCAGCTTCCTTTAGCGCCCTCTATTCATATATTTGAGGAACATGTTTCCTGAGAGTCAACAGCTGAATCTCAACTTTCAGAAACGTAATAGTTACCTTAAAACTCACTGAAGTATTACTGGAATAATTGCACTCATCTTCCTGGTTTCTTCCTAACGTAATTCCAAATTTAATGTCATCGTTTGATATATGTACCCCAGTTCAAAATGCAGTTCTCAAAATACATATCCCAGTCTTCAAAATACAGTTCTCAAAAGACGTTTACTATTAACTTTCAATCAGCAGCTTTGAGATGATGAGTCTCAGTAGTGTCCTACATCCCACTGGGTAGTCCATCTCTTGCCCTGAAACTTCTGGATACTTATCTTTTTTTATTATCTCTCTTTAGAGTACAATTTCTCTCTGACCCAGAAATCTCCAAAACATCAACAATACACCTTTCTTTAACCTCTTTGAAAAAAATGGAAAAGTTCCATCTGAGTACATCTCAGATTTTTTTCTTTTTCTTTTTCACCTTTCTCTTTTCCTTAAGTGTAAGGCAGGTTTCCTTAATCATAGCATTGTGGATGTTTTAGGCCAGAAGATTCTCTGTTATGAGAAGCTGTGATAAACATTGTAGTATGTTTAGCATCATCTCAGATCTCTAACCACCACAGATCAGTAGGCTCCCAGTTATGACAATCAAATATTTCTGCATGTTGCTGAATGTCCACAGGGGAACAAAATCACCCCCAGTTGAATACCATGGTGCTAAGTATACCACGGGCTGTGTAAACTTGAATCTCCACTGAAATATCCTTTGTAATATAATTTATCAATATATCTTTAGTTTGCTCTCTGATGTTTTGAGAGATAAAATCATTTTAAATTACAATTCTCTTTTCATTTAAATCATTATAAAGTTTGTCTGCAAAATTTGTCTACCTGCTTATTAGGCTAGGGTCATTACATGGTTTCTTGGCTATCATAATTCTCAGGATGAAGGCATCTGGTATGTGAGTTTTCTTTAGCTTTTGGCTTTGGATTTATGATTATTTAATTTAGTTTTTCTGTTACCTCTATTCCCAAGGTTTATATCAGTGTGGTAGGGTCCCACAAAATCCTTTTATTTATTCAAGAATAAATTATATAACATTTGTAAGAATAAAGTCATAATCTATATGTCTAAGGTTCACAAGTATGAATAACACTTTGTAGAAAATAAGCTATAGAAGGAATACAGACAAAGCCTAGACACTTAATTTCCAGACTTTTCCTATATGCTGGATAATGGTCAGGATTTATAACTCCAACGTTAAAAATCCTCTAATGGCCAACAGATCTGCCTGAGGCATACAGCAAAGGTAGTAAAACTGTTTTACTCACCAATGCTTGTAAAGCTTATAGAGAGAAGCTGTTTTAAAATGGATGACAAAAGGATCTTAAAATAAATGTCAGTATCAAAGATGCACTGGTCAAGCTGCGGAAATCTGAAGCCATGTGCCCTGGTCCAACATAAAAAGACATAATATATATTATTTTGGTCCCCAAATTATACTGAAAAGCTCAGGATTTTCAATGTTTCTAGCCATTGTGCCAGGTATTGTAGCTTTAGAGTTCCAGTTAGTAGCACTTCTATGGTAGGCAGCCTCTAAGAGGGTCCCAGTGATTCTCATCCCCTGGTATTTGTGGCTTTGTGTGATTTCTTCCTCTTCACTGTGGGCTGAGCTTAGTGACTTGATACATAGAGTACTCCAAAAGTGATAGCATGTCACTTCTGAAAATAGGTTGCAAACATGACTATTGTTTCTCTCTGGGATACTCTCAATCTCTCATACACTTTATCTTGCTCTGGGGGAAGGAAGCTGCCATTTTGTGAGTAGCCCTATGAAGAAATCCATATGCCAGGGAATTGCTATCGCCAATCAACTAAGAATTAGGACCTGAGGACTGTCATAAACCACATAATTGAGCTTACAAGTGAATCCTCCCCTGGTAGAGCTGTGAGCTGATGGTAGTCCTGGTCAATGCCTTGACAGCAGCCTTTTTGAGAGAGAGCCTGGGTGGGAAGCACCCAGATAAGTCATGCCCAGATTCCTGACCCACCAAAACTATTAGATCTTTAATGTTGGTTGTGTAAACTGCTTTGTTTGGGGGCTATTTTCATATGGAAATATATAAAAAAAATATTATTCTCCATTGATGTTTTAAGTTTCCACTTAAAAATGCTTTTTCTCCTCTTAAGTTTTACAACAATTCAGAAATAAGAAAGGAAAAACTACAAATTAAAATATAGTTTTCATCTTTTATACTAATAGGGCTGTGGAATATAAAGATGAGTGTGAGAGCCCAGTGGGCCTCAAGTTTCCTATCTAGAAATTGGGACAACCCACTTGATGGAAAATATGAGGCCATAACATATACACAATTATCCAGGTGGGCTATGACACCTTTTCCTTGAGATGAAAAGTTACTAAGCTCCCACATTTAGCACTTTCAATATATTAAATGCTTAAAATAATATTCAGTCATAAAATATGAATCAATAGCTCTCCCATCCACCAAATAACACATTTTAACTTGGAGGGAAAATCAGGGAATAGGGCAACGAGACACAAAATATTTGGAAAATATATTATCAAGAAAACCAGAACAGTAGAGGGACAGTAATGAAGAATAATTCTTGGAAAAAAAATGAGTATATTTAATTTATTTGCTTTCAGAATATCTCATTGAATTAAAAAATATTTTCGGGGGCAATTCACAAATTCAATCAAGTGATTGTGTAACTGTTATACACATGACATTGCATGTGGGAAACAATAAATAATAAAAAAGTTTTTTCTTCTCAATTAACTCATGTTCATACTTAAAAGATATAATGGATACATATGGGAAAGTTTCCCACTCACTGGTTGTATTTCCTAAATAGAGATATTATTACATGTTCAGAGGTGGTGGTAATTACTCCGGATTTGTACCCATTTCAGTATCATTGTCCTGGCTGTTTCAGGCATGGCTTTGCTATTGTATTCCTTCATATGACATCACTTTAATCATGGCACTTGTAATCAAACTTTGAAAAAAAAAAAAAAACATACAAAAAAGTTTATCTTACTTGTCAAAGTTCTATCCAGATTTTCCCATGTTTGCATTCCAAAATACCCCTTCCGTTTTTGTCTTCATAATATTATCTATCAGTCAATCATCTGTCTATCCTTAATGTTTTCATATAATTTAAATATATGCTTTTTCATCGTTATTTGTGAACAGGGCCTGGCAAGACATATGTTCATACTCCCATTTTTTATAATCAGGTTAATAAAATTTGCTTAATTTTACCAGGGTCCCATATTTATTAACAGCAGTCGGTATAGGAACAGAGAAATTTTGGCTCCTATTCCATTGCTCTTTCCCATCACCATTATAAATTGTTTCATGCCATTTGCTCAGTGATTTAATGTGACTTTCAGTTTTGCTCCTATCACAGATATCATATCTCTGTTACCACGCCAACTCTACATCCTATGGGAACCTACATCATTGAAATATCTGTCTTCACATTTTTGTTTAAAATATCAAACTTATGCTGCAATCACACCAGTCTACTTTAAGTATGTTACATGTTCTCTTATATTATGACTGCAAATGAAAATGCTCTCAATTATCAGATCATCTGAACAGTTTTCTCAAGTCCCAGTTCATATCCTACCTTACTAATGACGACTACCTCACAATGATTTTTCTCTTCTTTGACTCCACTATAACATAAAGCATGTCATAGTGTTCACTACTTGTTTCACTTATTTTCATGGGTCAGCTGAGTTTTCCCATCTGTCTTATATTATTTTGTGCCCCCAATAGTCCATGGAAAAATATGTATTATTATTATTTTTTTATTTAGCACACATTTATTAAAAGCCTACTATGCACTAGGCTCAGGGTTTCCAAATATGAATGAAGATAAAAATGTCATTGTCATTGTTGTCATGGAGCTTAAATTCTAGAATTAGATATGCTGGAGACATACAGCATACATACTTATTCATAAATGGTTTGTTTTACATTACAGAACTTTCCAAAGACATCATGTACCTGATATTAGGACCTGTCTTGCTATTAGCAAAATATTGAAGACCCTCATGTATTTCAGGAAATAAATAAGAAACAGGGAGATTGACTGTATTCCTTCACAAACAGAGCTAGGTCTTTGATCTTAATTACCTCTCCAGACATTTCTCATTTTTCCCCTTCTACTTTCATTCCCCATTGAATTTCTCATTCTCTTTCATTATCTTCTTATCCTTTTTCAGCTCTTTCTCTTTTCCTTATTATGTTTTAACAGAATATAAGAGTGAACACAACTTTAACGATATCTGGACTTAAGCTCATAAGGTGTCATTTTGATCATGGTTCCGTCTTTTTGGAATTGACTCACTATAAAACTTTTAAACAGTTTTATTTATTTGAAGGAATGATATTCTATTTTCTGACTTCAGACAATATTATAAGAGGTCTATACAGTAGTTTTTCTCTGCCATGTGTTAACATATGATTCATTAATTCATAGTTTTTCATTTCAGTGTGACTTTCTTAATTGTGTCCTGTGCCTGTTGTTTGACACAATAAATGTTATTGTCTTACATTGTAAGTAAATGAATGCATCACTTAAAAATTGTGGTTGAAAGGAGCGTAAACATAATGGTTTCAATACATAAAGATATTTTTATTCTCACTAAACAAAAACCTGGTGGTGATTGATTACTGAACTATTTCAGCAGCTAAAGAAAGCAGAACCAATGTTTGTGAAATTGTGTTTAACTTTCTTCCTATTGTTGGTGGGACGCTATGTCTTTATAAATCCTATCTAAACTCCAGTGGAAAGATGGACTGGCTAAAGTAGGAAATGAATGTTTTAATATTAATTTCTTTTAAGATTGGGGAAAAAACCATATATAGATATATATGTATATATGTGTGTGTGTATATATGTGTGTGTGTGTGTGTGTGTGTGTGTGTGTGTATAATCAAACCTAGGTATATTTCTCTGTATACAAACACAGTCATAAACCACAATTTTTATTTTTTTGTATGTTTTTTTGTTAGTTTATTTAATGGAAGAAGGGACCCACAAAGACAAAAAAAGTATATAAGGTCTATGAAAGTGATGATGCAGCTGTACAGGTTTGCCTAGGATTGAAGGGTTTCCCAGGTGGGATATTTTCTGTACTAAAAATGGGATAAAAGCAGGCAAACTAGAATGATTGGTGACTCTCTAGATCTCCCACCACTGAATTAAAACTTGTGAAAGTCACTTTTTAGTAGTTAATTTCTAAAATCGAGGAAAGTAAAGGAGAAGAGGGTAGAAATTAATACTGAGTAGGAAAGCTATATTTGACATAATTAATGCATCAATAGTTGCACACATCATAAAATGTTTTTATATGATTTCACATACATGCAAAAGAAGCAATTCCTAAATCTTATCAATCATTGCCTACAGGTCTGTATGAGTTAGTAACAAGTGTTATAACAAATTACTGAAAACTTAGTTATTTAAAAAACAGATTTATTATCTGTGTTCTGCAGGTCAGAATCCAAATTGGGTTTGCAGGGCTTCATCCCTTCTGGAGGCTCTAATGTGCCTTTTCCAGCTTCTAGATGTTGCCTACATTCCCTGGCTCATCATGGTCCTTTCTCAGACTTCAAAGCAAGTAGTGCACATCTTTCCACTTCCGTGAACTCCTGTCTTCGTCTTATAAGTGCACTTGTGATTACATTGGGCCCACCTGAAAAATCTGGTATAACCCCATCACAAAATTGTTCATCATATCTTCAAAGTTATGGTGATTGGAAGGAGAACTGACTCTGGGTGGTGAGCACACATTGTGATATACAGATGATGTGTTATAGAAGTGTATATTTGAAACCTATTTAATTTCACTAGCCATTGCATCTCAATAAATTTAATTTCAAAAAAAGACAGAAAGTGTATTTAGTTGGGCAGTCATGGCTGTCTCAATGTCCTGAATCAATTCAACACATTTTCCTTTCATGAACATTTTGACTTTGGGGAAGAGCCAGAAGTCGTACAGTGCCAGATCTGGCTAATTAGGTGGATGAGGCCACACTGTTATGTTTTTAGACAGAAATTGCTGAATACTAGAAGTTATGTGTGACACTGAGCATTGTCAGGATGGAGAATGAAGTAAAGACACTCATGAAAGAGGACATCCAGAACTGCTTCAGAAAGTGGAAAGAACAATGGGATAAGTGTGTTCGAAGTGAGGGGGAGTATTTTGAGGGGGGTTAATGGTGATGTGTCTTTTGCTGTAATAATTTTTTGATTTATTTAAACATTCACCATATTTTTTGACCATACCTTGTAATCACAGGTTCACTGAATTAGGATATGGACGTCTTTGGGGAGACATTATTCAGCCTACCACAAGGGCAAATTAAGTATGCCTAGGTCATGTACAATTAATCCTGTCTAACAAAGCCAGGATCAAGGAAGCAAGTCTAAGAAAGCAAAGCCAGGGGCTTCCAGATCAGTTGCCAAAAGACTTACTCCAGTGTCACAGCCTGGAGTCCTTACTAGTCTTACCCAATATGATGCTGTATATACTTACAACTGCTGTATGTGATCTTGTCATCATGTTTGCACCAGACATCTCTGATCTTCAATTTGAGGGTTTTCTTCTGACCTATCTTAAAGTTTCTTAATTCTATTTTAGTCAATCTTAGCTGCTGAAATTATTTTCTTTTAATTCTTATTTACAGCTTTCTATAATATTGTAAAAGTTTTCCATATTATATCTGCAGCATAGTAATTATACTTCTTTAAACGTCTTGTCCCATAAGACTATTATCTTGCTATTTGGTAGTTTTATTTCCGTTGTTTCTGTTTTACTTACGTGTTTTCCTTTCTAACTTGCTTCATTATTATTATTTTTTAATTTATTTTTTAAATTTATTGGGGTGACAATTGTTAGTAAAATTACATAGATTTCAGGTGTACAATTCTGTATTACATCATCTATAAATCCCATTGTGTGTTCACCACCCAGAGTCAGTTCTCCTTCCATCACCATATATTTGATCCCCCTTACCCTCATCTCCCATTCCCCCATTATTTTTTATTATCAGATAATAATCCTTCTCCAGATATATTCACTGCCTTTACTGATGAAGGAAGATGACCTAGACCTAGTCTAATATCTTTGTCAACTAGAATTGAGTAAATAGACTAATTATATTTCTTGGAGGAAGTCATAAAATTCTAGGCCTCCACCAACATACTCATATTTATCTTCAGGATGCTAGTTGCCAACACACATGATCCTAAATGACCCAAGCAAACTTGATGAAGAGATATTTGTCTACTGAATTTCCTAATAAAAAATCACTGTCTTTTGTATCCACCAACCCCTTCCCCATTGACATTCAATTTGACTTGTCTCAGGAGACCTAAACCCTCTAATGTGGTTGTCTTTATAGGAAAAACAATGTGATACAACACTAGGGAAAAGAGGATGGAAATGGTTTGATATATAGTTTTTAAAGACAAACTTTGGCATGACCAAACAAATTAAGTTCAAATAAATATTTTGTATCTTACCAGCTGACAATCCTACATGTAGTACCCCTTCCAACACAACCTCTTCTCTTTGGATTAAGTATGTCTTTATGTAAAGGAAACATTTGCCTTTACTTTGTCTCTCCCATTACCAGGGTTATCTCTCTAACTTATAACACATGGTTCCATGTTTTCTATGGGAGTTAGGTGGTAGCAGAACCTTGATATAAGAACTGATAGACAGGCCTTTCAGTGAATCCTTAAAATAGTTATTGATGGACCGTGTTTATTGTACTGCAGATATTTTATTTCCTTCTCTGAGACTAAGAAAACTGCTGCTTTATCTCCATGAAAGAGAGAAATGAGATATTTAAGCTGGCAAGGGTCTCGGAGAGCCTACTGTCTAACCTCTTCATTTTATAAATAAGGAAACTGAGGCTCAAAGGATCTAAGTAACTGAAGTAACTACCACATTTTCTCAAAAATAAGACCGGGTCTTATATTAATTTTTGCTCCAAAAGACGCATTAGGGCTTATGTTCAGGGATGTCATCCTGAAAAATCATTCTACAGCTTATTTTCTGGTTAGGTCTTATTTTCGAGGAAACATGGTACTAGGTGAGAGCTAGAGCTACAACTAGAACTTCAGAATAAATTACTGAATATTTACCATGTATCAGACGTTGTCCTAGACACGAGGGTTTGCAGACTTGAATATGAAACTGCACAGTGTTCCTTAGAGCTCAAGTTCTCGGAGAAGGGAAAAATATAAAGAGGTGTTTGTAAGGCATTGTGTGATATTATTCTGTCCATTACTCTCCACCCTCCAGGGAGAATTTGAGTAATTTACATTTGTCAGGGCTTTCAATTTATATATTAAGTCTAGTTGTATCTATGCCGATGTGTATGTAATTATAGTAAAAAACAAATGTTTAGCTAACCAAGATAGAGCCTATTTGCCAATTTTTAATGCTCGGCACTATTATGCAAATGAAAAATGTCAATTTTTTAATGATTTTTTTCTATAATTTTCTGCTTATATTAAATATAGATGTCCAGTTGAATATACTGTTTCAGATAGTCTAGGTACAGAAAAATGTTACAGAAAATGAGATGTCATTAAATATTACTTAGACTCTTACAAAAGGGCAAGAGTGTTGCATATATTCATATATTTATGTATATCTCCTCAAAGAGTATATCAAGTCATAACTTGTAGAAAGTCCTTTTGTGTTACGAAGATATTTCTTATAGCCTTCTCTTTTATAAACTTGGCAGGAATCCCATTGTCACGGCCAAGGGCAGTGAAAATCATCCTCATGTTCTATACAAGTCCTCAGTTTTACTTTTTTGTATCTAAATCTGCAGAAATTTTAAATATAATATCCTATACTTGTTTCTAGGAAAATAGATATTCCAGTAACATCTCATAATTTGAAGAAATTAACTGAATACTTTGGACTAGCATCTGTCAAAAGGGTAGGTTTACCAAATTATTTTTTCTCTGTCCAGCTTTCATTAATGAATAAAATTAATTAGTAAATAAGCTTTTCATTATCTAATTATACTGGAGCTATTTAGTCAACCCTTATCTTTCCCCTTTACTTATAACACTTGATATTTTCATGTTCTTGCATTGATTATAGTTTATTCAGCATAAGTATTTTCTTTCTAAATTAAGTAATGTGTTTGCATTTACCCCCATCAGTACTGCAGCCAAAGTATTACCTACTCCTAGAAGGAAAAAAAAAAAAAAAAAAAGACATAATCAATAACAGCTAATTTGTCTTTTCCAACAGCTTGAAGTCCCTAAACATGGCTAACAGACAAGAAATAAAAGCACTCTTAACAGAGAAAATAAGACAGAACAAAAATAAGTGAGTTAGCCTGTATAAACAAGGCACTCAAGACCTCAAAATGAATTGCAATAGGACAAAGCTGAATAGCTGGACTTTAGTATACTTGCCTGTGTAGCCCAGACACCATTGGCTGTTAAAAACAGCAAATCTTTCAAAAGTGCACATGAAAATAAACTAGCATAGTAACTGGATCATTTATTTTAGGAAATGTCCATGTTATTTCTCTCAAGTAGTTAAGGCTATTTGAATTATGCATGCTTCTTTTTCTGCCTGGTATGTCTGTCCCCTTTTTGTCAATGTGTATAAATTTTTATTATCTCCCAAAAGTCACTATACGAGTATATATCACAGCATTACACAGGCCTCCCCTGATTTAATCAACCTACCTAATACAGCATAATTTTCTTTGTACTGTTCCCATTGTATTATTGGAAAAATAAGACTATATTTTAACTACTGATTTATGTGTCATTTTTATTCCTCTCTAAACCCTGGGTTTGTTTTATTTTATTTTAAATATCCTATGTTTAGGAAGTTAATGTAAACAACACATACATTTTAAAAAAATACAATAGATTTTCAAATATTTTTATTAATGAAAATAATTTTCCAATATTTTCCATTGATAATACATGCTTTACTTTTTATTTTTTTAAGAGCATTGTACACTTAACCATTAACTCTCACTACGAAAAGATGCCCAGTTAAAAGAACATGATGTTGCTGCTCTTATGATTTCCATCAACAAGGTTTAGCACATAGCGATTCCCAACATCTGCCTTCTGAACTGCCCATGTTGCTCAGCAAATTACAAGCAGAAGAAACATTCAGTTAATAGAGTATTAATGAATAGATTAATAATTAAATGGAACTACAGAATTTCTCTGAAATTACTTTGTAGATCTTTAGTCTTATATTTCAATCTAAAGAAAAATGTCAAGAACTCAGTCTATGGGTCCTTCCCTCCCTCAATCATAAAGATGATAGAATTGATACAAAGAAATTCTGCTCTCTGGACTGTCTGCTTGCTTCTTAGTTCCTTCATTAAATCACTGGAGAGCTACTGAGAATATCATTGCATAAATACAGTTACATTTGTTAAACCACAATATACCTTGATGTGAACAATAATAAAGTCATGTTTTTTGAGTGAAATTTCAGAATGTCATTACCATATCTGAAAAACTATTAAAAATACACATTCTGGGGCCCCAATCTCAGGTCAAAGAAATCATAATTTCCACAAAAGGTATTCATTGTATTTTTTAAGCAAATTTCCCAATGTTGTTGGAGGTATAAGCTGGTTTAGTTAACACTGAAACTTTGTGAAGAACATAGTTTAGGTTCTGAAGAAAAAAAAAAATCCAGTTTCTGTGTCAAATCTCTTGAGCTAACATAAATGTTCCCTGTATCATTTATAGTTAATAAACTATTACTTACTTCCATTACACATTAATTCCACTTAAAGTAAGAAGGAAAGCCAGATAATCAGATGTGGCCTAAGGAAAACATATATGACTCTACAATGAAAAAGACAGTTTTCCCTGCTTCATGGGAGTGCAAAGATGATAAGAAATCTTAACTTCTCTGTCATTCATTGTAAACATGCTGATGCTGAATCTCCTCTTTTGTTTGTTTTTTATTGTGTTTTAGGTATTTAAAAAATAGTTAACGTATGTTGAGGTATTAGCTATGTTTGTAATGAAATTTGCCTGATTTTCATGTATTTATTCAAAACGAGATTTTATTCCAATATAAAATAAAATAAAAATATTTGTAAATATTTGTGTAGAAAATAAGTGTCTGTTTTATGTCCTTCACATCTGTCTTTATTGTGAATTATTAAATAAATTACTTTTATTCAAACATTCTGTTCAACTTTGTAAGAAAACTTTTTGGGTATATTACAAATGTGTGTACAAAATAAAGTTGATTAGGTTTTATTGAAAAACATTTCTATTTACTTTTTATGTTTAATAAATCTGCTTGTGTTTAATCTAAATAATAATAATAATAATAATAGAAATAGTTATATGTAGTATTGAGCTAACAGAAGCATTGGACTACCTAGATTCAAATAAATCGGTATGCAATTTGGATGAATCTTGGTATCAGGGAATCACTAGAGTTGGATGAATTGTATTTACCAGGTTAATGTAGATTGTGGTTTGTTACAAGTGCTGAGCCTGGAGTTACTCAGCAAAAGTCTCAGGGTATATCATGGCCAGTCACCATCCTCCTGGTGCTTACAGAACCCCAAGACCCCCAAGAGTTGTTCAAGAAAGAGTGCAATGAAGGTGGGGCTGGATGCTCACTGAGAAAGTGCCGCTGGTGTTGGGGGAGTTGGGTAGAGCAGCATCCTAGTGAGTCAGCACGATGGAGCCGCGGAGCTCACTCACCAGGCCAATCAGATTCAGATTTGGCCAAGTTGGAAAGATGGTGCCCACCTGCTGGCTTCATGGGAGAAGAACCCCATACAGGGAAAATGGCAACTGTCCCTCCAGTCCTCTCATAAAAGCCACTACAACTCAGTCTCTTGCCATAGTCTCCAGTGTCTCCACAGCCACTGTCCATCCACCGGAGCCTAGGGTTAGTGTCTTTGAGCAAGAGAGGCTCTGTGCAGGTTCTTTAAGTGTATGCCTGGGTTTCCCACAGCTTTCTATCCCACTGGGATTGTCGGAATCCCCACTGTTTTTCACAGTCAGATGTTTTGGGGGCCACTCTTCATGGCACTCTGGGCTGGGAGCCAAGAGTGGGGCTGGAGCACCTCACTCCTCTGGGGGAAACTTCCAGGGTCAAGATATCACTCCTGATTCTCAACCACCATACCAAGTTTTGGGACCAGCCTGTTCCACATCTCCACCCCTCATACCAGTCTTGATGTGGCTTCTTCTTTACATCCTTAGTTATAGGGCTTCTGTTTAAAGACTTTAGATGGTTCGCAAGGTTGATTGTTCTATAATTTAGTTTCAATTTTAATGTGTTCATGGAAGGAGACAGGCACAGCATTTATCTACCCTGCCATTTGGACCCGACCCCACCATCCCAAATTACTGCTATTCTTAATTCCTCATGCTGTTTGTTGCCTCCTGTCAAATGCTTGCTCTCTGAAAATACCACCAAAACAATCTGATGATAAGATGAAGCTGTGTTTATTCTTTCCCAGGTAAGGGGGATAACTAACTTGACAGCTTCTTAACAGATTCTCATAAGGGAAGGGCAACATTAGGATATTTATGCAGTTTTGGATTCTGGTTTAAGGCAAGTCTTTGAATGTGATGGCTTAATAAGGATTAGGTGAATATTATGATATAAAAGTTTAGGACTGGTAGACTCAGTGAGGCAAGTATTTTGAGGTGAGGGTTTGGACGACGCTTGGGAAATAAACAGTCCTTTAATTCTATTGAAAAATTGAGTAGTCATTAAAATTTTTCCCCCCAACAGATTCCTATAAAATAGAAAAGTTGTTTGAAACTTTCATTTTCCTAGGTAAAAGTTTCCATTATTATTATGGTTTCCTCTTGAAAACACTAGACTGGTAAAGTCATATTAGTGAAGACAGCCACATAGTAAAGCCAGGGCAATGTAGTCAGTAAGCTGTGTGGCTGTGTGGCTATAAATAGTTTCGGATGTTCACTCTTTATCTTTGCACATGTCTATCCCTCCTTCCAGACTGCTTCATTTTGGAAGGGTTGGAAATTTTTTTCCCCATTTTTCTACAATAATTTCCCTCAGTCATCCCTCCTGAGACATTACTGGTCTTGTTTTGTTACTATTGTCTTTTTGCTATTATTGATCTTTAAAAACAGTTATAAGTTTACATGATATTTAAGAAAATGTGGTTTACAGTAAAATTATATATTTACTTACATTTAATTATTAGCAAAATTCACTTTCTTTACTTATATTCATCAAGCCCCATGAAGGGGGTAACATAGATCACAGCAATATTCTAAAACATCCATTATTTCCTTCCATTCATTTATTTAACACACTACCATGTTTCCCCAAAAATAAGACCCAGCCTGACCATCAGCTCTAATGCGTCTTTTGGAGCAAAAATTAATATGAGACCCAGTATTATATTATATTATATTATATTATATTATATTATATTATATTATATTATATTATATTATATTATAAAGACCCAGTCTTATATAAGACGCATTAGAGCTGATGGTCTGGCTGGGTCTAATTTTCAAGGAAACACGGTATCACTTTAAAAACTGCCAGAACGTTTTCTTTTTTTCATCATTGCCACACTGACACCCTATCCATTTCTTAACCATCACTTTTTGCCCAATCCCACCTCAGTCTCGCCTCTCAATCATTCTCAACTACAGGTTTTTGAAGAAATACTCTGGCATAGTAGACTTTTCTGTACTCACAGGCTAGTAGTATCTGTGGAAAGAGAGTTGTTACAGAAAGTGAGTAAAAGTAGATTTTTCTTATTGGGCAGGGAGAGGGAAAAACCTGGTTATGTTTTCATTTCAATTGCACTTTAGTCTCTATATTATAAGTACTGATTGTAAGTCTTATCTGCTAGGAATCAATGAGAACCTTGAAAGAAAGGACCAGATCTTATCCATATTGATATTATAAACAAAAGTGTCATATCTTATGGATTATGTCTTTTAATTTTTACATAAATGACATAACGTCCTGGAAAATGCTTTTTTCACTTATTATTGTGCTGTAATGATCTATTCATGTTCTATGCAATGAGTGAATTTGTGCATTTGAAATGTAGAAAGCTGTGTAATATAAGAATACACCATATATTATATAATGATTTTCTTGGTAAGCTGAATATTAGGGGGGTTTTTTAATACTTTTTTTAAAATTTAAAAATGTTGAAATGCTCATCCTTTTGCATGTCTACCTAAGTATATGAGCTTGAGAACTCTGCTAGGGGAATTACCAGTCTTCTAATAGTTGCATTTTCAATTTTTAACAAATATTACCAAATTTATCTCCAGGGTGATTGTACCAATATCAGAGGTTGTTTTCTATAGTAACATGGCATTTCATGGGTTTTGGGGCTATCCTTATAAAATATGTTAATGTTTGTCACTGCTAAGGCCATAGAGTTTTCCTAGATCTGAACACATGTTGAGGTTAATTTCTCAACATATGTTCCTGTGGTGTTAAATATAACCTTATACTCAAGCATGGTGTAGTATTCAGTTCCTAAATTATCATGTGGGAATGTTGTTCTATTAAAGGCCCACATGGGATACAGCTCCTTTTGCACTTCCACTTGACACTTGGCAGGTATTTTCACTTATGAATCAGTCTTTTCTGACTTTCAGCTATCTACAGTTATCTCAGTTGTTACCTTTCTTTTTTACAAGCATTATAATGCCGACTCTACTTCCTTCCACTTACTTTTTGGGCTTAAATTCTCAAAGTGGGGGTTCTGAGACACTGTCAGAGGGTCTGCGGGATTAAAACGATATTCACTTATTCTCTCATTAGTCTCAAATAAGTTTCTTCATGACATAATATATAAACAGATTGAATAAAAAAGCTGATAAGGGAATATGGCTGTAATCTATTAAACTAGACATGAAAGAAATTTACAAATTCTATAAAGCAATACAACTCTTAAACTTTTTTTGTTTTGAAAAAATGTCATCAATAAATTTGTATTTATATTAACTAATGTACTAATTACTGCTATTTAAATATTTTAAAAATATATTTTTTATTTTAGTTTTCATTTTCAAATGGGATAGTTATCAATCAGTCTGATACAATAAATGAATAAATAATAGATCTTTGAGATCTTAATATTTTAGTATAAGTGGTTTTAAGCCAAAGAGTAGAAGAACCACTGCTGTGGGGCATCAAGCCGTAGTAAATAGGGATCATATCTGGTTTGAATTATAGTGTATGCACTTGGATTTTATTTTTCTCCCAATTGTGACTTTGAGCTTCTTTTTAATGTATTCCGTTGGATATTTATCTTTCCTGATTTTGAGATCCAGAATTTATTAATTGTTTTTCTTCCAAGCATTATTATATGTGAGAAATAGGAGAGGGAAATTAATTTATCAGTTGAGTCTGCTGAATTAACTGAAAGTGGCCACAGTCATTTATCTTAATTTCCCCCATTCAATTCAGTCCATCTTCATTTTCCCCAAAGTAGCAGTTTTCTTCATAAATGCCATCTGACTAATGATAACCAAATTGTAATGTAAATGAAGTTACAGTAGTAGAGGTGCTTCTTTGACTAAAGTTTGTTGTTGTTATTGTTGTTTGTTAGTTTTTCAGAATACAAAAATAAATATTTCACACAAAGTTTTATAACTATTCCATCATATGAATATGCTGACTTAATCATGTTTATGATTGGTCTTGACCAAAATTGCAGTCAGAGATGAAAGAAATAAAACACAGACACTGTAACACTCTTTTTTCAAATTCCTTTTGAAAACCAATAGGCATTATCACCATGCTTGATAATATTTACAGTTCAAGTGATTGGTATGTGTGAGTTTCACTTGTACAGCTCTCTAATGGGGTAGAGGATAAAAGCCTATCAGCCTTCTCTTTGACACTTACGAACTTGATTCTTGTAGTGTCTGGAACCTCAAAGTGAGACATTGATGATAAACTTGAGACATAATGTCTACCCAAAGTCTCTCTTCTGTTTCCAGTGGCCCTTATATAATGGTAATTAGTACCCATACCTCTGTGAGGTAAGGAATAAGGCCTAAGTTGACAAACCATCCCGATTTGCCCAAGACAGTCACAGTTTTAGCACTGACAGTTTAAGTCCTGTGAAACTCTATAGCCCAGCCAGTATGGGTGGTTACCCTGATCAGACCATAATAAACAGGGGATACAATGTAAGACAACAATAATGCTATTCAACAAGTTATGGTGTTCAAGACTAATGTCATGATTCTGACTCTGAAATTAGCTTGAGCCCCATGTGGCAGAGTACACAACCTATGTATTCCCCTCTGTTTGAGAACAAGGCACATGTAATAAAAGAAACGTTTAAACTCAAAGGGTCAAATGTTTAATTAAGAGAAATGAGATGAGTTTCAGGTATATTTTGGAAGAGAGAGAAATTTTACTGAGCTGCTGAGGAATACACACAGCTTAAATGTATAGATGGGTTGAGGGTTTTGTTTGTTTCTGTTTTGTTTTTTGTTTGTTTATTTTTGTTTTTTACAACACAGGACATGGAGAGACAGTTCCATGAATTACCATGTGATCCTATGAAGTCACTATTTCACATTTGTGAAAAGTTGGACTTTTATGTAGGAATCAAAAGAAAAATAAGTGTAAATCGTATTTCTTATTATATGTGAATATTTATTTTTATTATCAATAGTAATTTAAAAAATATTTTATCAATGTTAAATTAAAATAATAAGCACAATTTAGGTAGGCATATTCACTATTGAATTATTAAAAGATTATTTGAATATTGACTCAGTAACCATGTTGAATGAGGGAAATATAAAATTGAAAATAATTTAAAATTGCGGAAAATTAAGGAAGAATATAATAGCCCTTTGAGCCCTCGAGGGCTAAAAACAATTTCAAAAACTTGTGTCTGAAATCAAAAGAACAAATTTAGAACTTTGACATTATCTCTAGAACTACCTTTTTGGTATTCAGAGATGTGTGAGTATCATTCTCTGCAGTATGGATAGAAATCAATACTTAGCTACCACAAATGGACGGGTATCATTCAAGAATTATAAAAGAACCAAAGAGATTAGATTACATTTTGAATAGTGCAGTAGAACAGAACCACAAAAACAACAAAACAATCTTATAATCATGACCTGAAATCATTGTTTTCAAAATACGAAGTCATGAGAATCACATGAGAAAAATGTTGACTTCCCATTCTCCTAAAAAAATTTAACTAACTGCATAAAATGTTGACCTTGTTATCGACTCTGGAAATATACCTCACTGACAAACACACACAGCACAGGGACTCATGAATGGAGGGCTATATTCAGCACTTGGGGAAAAAAACAGTATAGATGGCAGACAGGATTCAAATGGAAGACAGGCTTTACAGAATTTTTGAGAAATAAAAAGCATGATAGTTTTCAGTAAAAGATTCTAGTTGTAAGTTTTAAAATCTAGATATTTCTCAGGTGAGTCAAAATGAAGCCATGAACTTATGATCGTTTAAACTCAAAGGGTCAAATGTTTATGGAATTAGTATTATTTATGGCCCTTTGTAACTGATGAAACTGAAGCACAGAAACTTTTGTTAGTTTGATCTAAGTCACACATGGTGTAAGTAAATAAAATGGGATTCAAAGCCAGGCAGTCTGACAAGAAAAGTTGTGTTTTTCTTTCTCAAGTAATCTATGAAAAGAATGAAGACAACACAAGATTTGAATGACAGAACATGAAAATCCTCCTTTAACAGGAATCCCAGGAGAGAAAAGAGAGAATAAAGGAGAGCAGTAATTAAATAAATAAGAATGGAAAATTTCCCAGAACTAGGATAGAACATGACATCTAATCAAAAGAATCCACAGAGTTGTAAGCACATTGACACAATATAATCAAATTTAAGGATATCCAATAGCAGGATACATTTTTTAAAACTTCCCTAAAAGAGAAATAAGCATCATCAATAAATAAATGAAATCAGACTTCTATTATATTTCTTAAAAGCAACACTAATTGCAGTAACAAATATAAAGCATTTAAAGTTTTGAGGGTAAAAACTTTTTTAATTAAATTAATTGGATGACAATGGTTAGTAAAATTACATATGTTTCAAGTGTATTTTCTATAATAGACTATCTCTATATCACATTGTATGCCCACCACCCATACTCGGTTCTCCTTCCATCACCATATATTTGACCACCTTTATTCTTTTCTACCATCCCCCTTCCCCCTTATCTTCTGGTAACCACAAACTGTTGTCTGTCTCTATGAGTTATTGTTTCTTTATTTGTTTGTCTTGTTCCTTTGTTGCTTTCAGTTTTATATCCCACATCCCAGTGAAGTCATAGGGTTCTTAACTTTTTCTGTCTGACTTATTTCGCTTAGCATTATAATCTCAAGAGCCATTCATGTTGTCACAAATGGCAGTATTTCATCTTTTTTTATGGCAGAGTAGTATTCCATTGTGTATATATATACTACATGGTCTTTATCCAATCAGCTATTGGAGGACACTTTGGTTTTTATGTCTTGGCCACCGTGAATAATGCTGCAATGAACATAAGATCAAAGACTTAAACATAAGACCTGAAAAAATAAACTGCATAGAAGAAAACATAGGTACTAAACTTATAGACCTTGGGTTCAAAGAAGGTTTTATGAATTTGACCTCAAAGGCAAGGGAAGTAAAAACTAAAATAAATGAATGGAACTATATCAAACTCAAAAGCTTCTGCACAGCAAAAGAAGCCATCAACAAAATAAAGAAAACCAACTGAATAAAAGAAGATATTTGCAAATAACAACTCAGATGAGGGGCTAATATCCAAAATATATAAGGAACTCATACAACTCAACAACAAAAAACAAATAACCCAATTTAAAAATGGGCAGAGGACCTGAACAGATACTTCTCCCAAGAAGACATACAAAGGGCTAACAGATATATGAAAATGTGCTCAATTTCACTAGCTATTAGGGAAATGCAAATCAAAACCACAAAAAGACAATACCTCACATCATCAACAAGACAAATAATAGCAAGAGTTGGAGAGGCTGTGGAGAAAAGGAACCCTCATACGCTGTTGGTGGGAAGGTAAATTGGTGCAGCCACTATGGAAGGCAGTGTGGAGGTTCCTCCAAAAATTAAGAATAGAATTACCATATGACCCAGCAATCCCTCTCCTGGGTATTTACCCAAAAAATCTGAAAACATTTATCAGTAAAGATATATGCACTCTGATGTTCATTGCAGTAAAACCTATCAATTTGCATGTATATTTTATATACTGGTGAACTATTATCTTTCAATATCGACTAGCTACTGCCGGCCTACCTGGTTCTTTGACTTGCAAGAAGTTAGAAATACCAGTCCTTCCTGCTGTGACCAACAAACACAAATGATTTCAGTTTGGTACGTTTCTACATGCTCATTTAGAACAAGCCAAAATTTTACATCAAACGAGTATCATCAAGATATTTATTAAAGTTCTGAATTGAATGGTATTATATTTTATTTTGAACATAAAAAATAAAATGCTATTCTAATTCTAAAATAATTATGTAACTAGAATTGACGGGAAGAATTTGTATAAGTTACTTAAATTTGTTGGTGGTGTCATTAGTATTGGAATTTTGAATCAGTCATATTATGAATTGATAAGAATGTATTTTCTCTTTTAAATGGAGTAGAATTGACTCTACAGCTATCATGCAATGAATGGAGGATTTAATTAGTTTCAAAATGATACAGATTTTGTAATAGATTTACCTGTGTGGGCTTAATCTCTCACTATCTTATATCAAAGTTAAGCAGAAGTAGCATAGGATACAATTATTCAAATATTCCAACAAATCTTACCTGATACTTGAAGATGGTTCTTAAAAAATACGAGTATAATTAACTATAGAGCTTTATTTTCCGTACATAATTCTATGGATTAAAAAAAAGCACTTATGTTCCTGAGATTATTATTTATTTTTGAGATCTCCAATTTCTCAAGTATTTTGAAAGATACGTTTCAAAGTGAGATTATATCATTTAAAAAAAAAGTTGTAAGAGGTATTTCTTGATTCTCACTTCAAAATCTTATAGTTCTAAGTAACATTGTTGAATGCACAAGTAGCATCATCCACACTAATATGACTATCTGGTAATGTAAGTCACATATTTGAATTTTTAGAATTCTTAAATGAGACTCTGTACCCTGACTTTATTCTTTCATTCCTTGCACTTCCTACAGAACTGTTCCGTCAACAGAAAGAAAAATAATCATTGAAGGGGATGTGGAAAAATTGGATCTCTTTACTAACAGTTAAGCTTCTTTTAATCATTTATTAAACAAAACCTAATGAAATGTTTTTCTTTTTCTCTCTTTTAAAAATTCTTACATAAAAATGTAGCAAATGAATTAAAACCAAACCACATAGTGAAATTATAATGTTCATGTATAGAATAGCTATCTTTAAAAATAAATAAATAAATCATTATGTGTAATTTCCAACTTCCAAAAGAGTTCAAACTCTTCCTTCAGGCTACAAAAAAGAAAAGCACAATATCTTACTATTTATTCTATCCCAAACAGTTTGTGTGACACATTGATACACTCACTAAATAGTCAATAAATATAATTATCTTACTTCCTTTCCCTTGTCCTCCTACAACAAAAGATGTAGAAAATTCTCAAATACTGTTTCCTAGTAGGCCAGATTATTATTAATATCTTGCAAATGAGAAAAAAAAAAAAAGAGTTGAGGAATGAGAATTGAAACAAAATGGAACATATATTTACAACCTTGGGTGAGATAAATAACACATTTATTATGATTAGCATGAAGTTATTACAGGCTGCATAACATATATTAGGAAAAATATTCATCCCTTTGTCATGTTGAATTAATGTTAGTAAAATTTATCTAAAGCTTTTAATTTCTTAAGCATCCAGTTTACTGGCAAAATCAGGAGGTTCTGATTAAGCAGTCTCATTTACCTACACATATGAGGTCCAACAATTATTAAGTTCGCGAACTCATTCTAGGACAAGTGCTACATACTTCATTGCTGAATATCACTATGGTCACCTTCAAAGTGCTCCCCTTGGAAAGCAATGCACCAATGCCAGCACCTTGTCCATCCTTCAAACAGTTTTGGAACTCTTTTTCTGGAATGGCCATCAGAGCTGTCGCCATATTATCCTTGATGTCCTCAATGTCATCAAAATGCATTCCTTTCAATATTTATTTTATCTTTGGGTAAAGGAAGAAGTCATTGGGGGCCAGATCAGATGAGTGGGGAGGGTGTCCCAATACAATTATTTGTTTACTGGCTAAAAACTCCCTCACAGACAGTGCCGTGTGAGCTGGTGCATTGTCGTGATGCAAGAGCCATGAATTTTTGGCCAAAAGTTCAGGTCATCTAACTTTTTCATGCAGCCTTTTCAGCACTTCCAAATAGTAAACTTGGTTAATTGTTTGTCCAGTTGGTACAAATTTGAAATGAATAATCCCTCTGATATGCAAAAAGGTTAGCAACCTCATTGCAACAAGTTCCTGAGCTTAATTGTCAGACCTCGTATATATTCTATAAATGTATCAAATACCTACTGCTTATGGGGCACTATGCCAGATAATGGGTGTATAAAGATGAACAGATAGTAAGGACTCTCAAAAACCTGACAGTTTACTTTAAACTCTCAAATATGAAATTTCGAGAGGAATAGCTATTGTTTGAAAAGGATGTAATAAGTCAAATGTGTGATGGTAACATGCTTTTACAAGCACCAATAAATATCCTCTTTTGATTTCTTGAATACATTTAATTCTCACACTAAAAATTTATTTAAACAAAGAATAGAGAGTAAAATAGCGTCGTGTAGGTAATAGCATTCCAATATTATCATTAGGGATTTGCATCCTTAGAGTGTCCGCTAGCACTAAAGTTAAAAAAATGACTAATTTGAAAGAGTTCACGTTTTCTCTCAATATATTTATACATATATTTATTTCCTAAGCCTTGGGTCTGACCCTAAAATGTGTCTGCAAATTACATTTTTAAGATGTCCTGAAAAACTATCAATGTAATCAGTTTTATCCTACTAAGCACTAAGATGAGAGGTTAATGATAAAATAATAAATAAATCTCTAAGTCTAATTACTTTTAGATGTAGTGTTATAAATTAATATTTTAAAATAAGGATAAATTAAAATTGTGACATCTGCTCTAAATAATGGTTATATCCATTAAATTTACATGCTATTATTACCTAAAAACAGGGATATCTAAAGTGCCGAAAGCTTAAAAATATTCAAAGTCTTATTACATCGTATCTCCTATGATCTTTTTTAAATCATCAATACGTCCACTTTTAGTGTAAATTTTGATGAGTATTGGCAAATACATACCCCTGAAACTGAAGCAAAATCAAGAGACAGAGCATTTCCATAACCTATAAATACTCCTTTTGCACCATTGTAATCAGTCACTTCCTACAGCCTTGGTACCAGATAATCAATAACATCCTTTCTGTTTTTATATATAAGTTTGCACTATCTAGAATTTTACATAAATTATATGTGCATTTTAGTGGCTAGCTTCTTTTACTTGACATAATTTTGAAATGTTTCCATGCTGTTTCATTTATTGATAGCTCCCATTTAATATTCAGTAATATTCTATTGCATGGAGATACCGCATTTGTTTTCAATTCAGTTGTTGAGAGGTATTTGAATTGTTTATAGTTTTTAGCTATTGGAGTTAAAGCTTCTATGAACATTGTTAATAATTTTTGTGTCTTTGTATTTTTATATCACTTGGTAAAATCTCTTATAAATGGTACATATTAAACTTTGTAAGAAAATGTCTTACCTTTTGTGACAACATGGATGGACCTAGAGGGTGTTATGCTAAGTGAAATAAGTCAGACTAAGGAAGACAAATACTATATGTGCTCACTTATACGGAATCTAAAGAACAAAATAAATAAATAAACAAAACAGAAACAAACTCAGACATAGAGGACAAACTGATGGCTGCCAGAGGGAAGGGGTGTTGGGAAACTGGGTGAAAAAAGTGAAGGGATGAAGAAATACAAATTGGTAGTTACAGAATAGTAACGAGGATGTAAACTATAGCATAGAGAATATAGTGAATAATGTTGTTAACAACTATGCTACCCAGGGGATCATTACATCAATTGTATAAATATCTAATCATTATGCTGTACACCTGAAACTAATATAAAATAGTATTGAATGTCAACTGTAACTACAGAAAAGAAATAAATACTTAAAATATATCAGCATTATCCAAAGTATTTGTACTATTTTAATCTCTTCTAGAAGTGTATGAGAGTTCCAACTGCTGCACATTCTATCAAACATCTTTTTATGTGTTTATGTGAAATGTCCCAAAATTTGCTGATATTTAGTTATTTTCTTTCTATTGATGAGTTGCGAGTTCTTTATGTATTATACATATGAGTTATTTACTAGATATATATGTATCAACATAACTGCTGCCATTTGGTGTTCTTTTTGTTTTGTTTGTTTGTTTGTTTTCATAGCTGTGTTGCAAAGAGCAACAAAATATCCTTATTTTTAATTGTATGTGCAACTTTGTAGTGTATGAGAGCTATTTGCCCACAGCAAGATACATATAGTTTTTGCTATATTTTCTTCTAGACATGTTACAGTTATAAGAACTTTTCAAATGAGGCTATAGTACATGTTAAGTCAATATATGTGTGTGAAGTGAGGTAGGTGGCCCCATTGTGTTAATTTGGCACCTTTTTTGAAGATCAATATAGCACTTATGTGTGAGTCTATACCTATCTTCGCTTACCTATATTTCTCTCTCTACTACTACTACTACCACTACTACTACTACTACCACTACTTATAATAATAATAATAATAATAATAATAATAATAACGTGGCTTTACTTATGTAATTTAATTCATCATTTTTTAATTAAAAAATGATTGGATATTCTTTGAAATCTTAATTTACTTTAAATTTTAGAAAAACCTTGTTTATGTCTAAAAAAAGATAGCTGGAATTATTTATTGGGAGTTTTATTGGAATTACTAAATTTATTAAGCATGTTGCATTTTAGAAATAAATTAACATCTTGCTCAAAGTTGGTAGATGGCATCTCATTTGGGGAGCCAAATTATTTATATATATACATGTGCTTATAATTGAAAAGATACTTTATTGAAATCAGGTTTATAATTCCCAGGTGAATAGAATATGATTTATGCCTGTATGCAGAAAAAGAGACATAAAAGAAGTCATCATATTTAATAAAGAGATTTTTGAGTTTAAAAAAAAATCAGAAAGTACCTATAGTCTATAAATTTTCATTCTAAACCAAAAAAATATATTAATATTTATATGCAATATTTAGTCTGTTGAGTTTTTATTCATATAATGTTTTGCTAGGTGATAATTTAGATTTGATACTAATTTAATAATTGTCAACAATTTAGACAATAATTTAGTACTCATATGTATATGTATATGTATATGTATATGTATATGTATATGTATATGTATATGTATATGTATATGCATCAACATATAACAACACTGCATTAACTTGCTCACAATTAGGCATTTTTCTTTTCTTTTTTTGTTTTAATTAAAATTTATTGGGGTGACAATTGTTAGCAAAGTTACATAGATTTAAGGTGTACAATTCTGTATTATATCATGTATAACTCCCATTCTGTGCTGACCACCCAGAGTAAGTTCTCCTTCCATCACCATATATTTGATCTCATTTACCCTCATCTACCACCCCCGTCCCCGCTTATCCTCTGGTAACCACTAAACTATTGTCTGTGTCTATGAGTTTTTGTTTCTCATTTGTTTGTCTTGTTTTTTTGTTGTTTTTGGTTCATATACCTCATATCAGTGAAATCATATGGTTCTCTGGTTTTTCTCTCCGATTTGTTTTGCTTAGCGTTATAATCTCAAGATCCATCCATGTTGTCACAAATGGTCCTATTTCATCTTTCCTTACCACTGAATAGTATTTCATTGTGTATATATACCACAACTTTATCTATTCATCTATCGAAGGACATTTTGGTTGTTTCCATGTTTTGGCCACCGTAAACAAAGCTGCAATGAACATTGGAGCACACCTGTCTTTATGGATAAACGTTTTCAGATTTTTTAGGTGGATACCCATTAGAGTATTGCTGGGTCATACGGTAATTCTATTTGTAATTTTTTGAGGAACCTCCACACTGCCTTCCATAATGGCTGCACCAGTCTGCATTCTCACCAACAGTGTATGAGGGTTCCTTTTTCTCCACAGCATCTCCAACACTTGTTACTATTTGTCTTGTTGATGATAGCCATTCTAACTGGGGTGAGGTGATATCTAATTGTGATTTTTATTTGCATTTCTCTGATGATTAGTGATATTGAGCATTTTTTCATATGTCTATGTGCCATTTGTATGTCCTCTTTGGAGAAATGTCTCTTCAGGTCCTCTGCCCATTTTTCAATTGGGTTGTTTGTTTTTTTGTTGTTGAGTTTCATGAGTTCCTTGTATATTTTGGATATTAGCTCCTTATCGGAGGCACTATTTGCAAAAATCTCCTCCATTCTGTTGGTTGCCACTTTATTTTGTTGATGGTTTCCTTTGCTGTGCAGAAGCTTTTAAATTTGATATAGTCTCATTCATTTATTTTAGCTTTTATTTCCCTTGCCTTTGGAGTCAAATTCATAAAACAGTCTTTGAACCCAAGGTCCATAAGTTTAGTACTATGTTTTCTTCTATGCAGTTTATTTTTTCAGGTCTTATGCGTTAGTCTTTGATTCATTTTGAATTAATTTGCATACATGGTGACAGATAGCAGTCCAGTTTCATTCTTTTGCATGTAGCTTTCCAATTCTCCCAGCACCATTTATTGAAGAGGTTGTCTTTTCTCCATTGTATGTTTTTTGCTTCTTTGTCAAAAATTATCTGTCCATATTTATGTGGTTTTATTTCTGGGTTCTCAATTCTATTCCACGGGTCTATGTGTCTGTTTTTCTGCCAATACCATGCTGCTTTGATTATTGTAGCCCTGTAGTACAAGCCAAAGTCAGTGAGTGTGATACCTCCACCATGATTCTTTTTCTTAACATTGCTTTGGCTATTCGAGGTCTTTTGTGGTTCTAAACAAATCTGATGATTTTTTATTCTATTTCTTTAAAAAATACCATTGGGATTTTGATGTATCTTGCATTAAATCTGTATATTGCTTTGGGGAATATGGACATTTTAACTATGTTGATTCTTCCAATCTATGAGCACAGAATGTCTTTCCATTTCTTTGTGTCTTCTTCAGTTTCTTTTAAAAATATCTTGTAGTTTTCAGCATATAGGTTTTTCACATCCTTGGTTAAGTTTATTCCTAGGTATTTTATTATTTTTGCTGCAATTGCAAAAGGTGTTTTTGTTGTTGTTGTGTTTTGTTTTGTTTTTTAATTTCTTTTTCTGAGATTTCATTGTTAGTATATAGGAATGCAATTGACCTTTGTACATTGATTTTGTAGCTGGCAACTTTACTGTATTTGTTGATTGTTTCTAATAGCTTTTTGGTGGAGTCTTTAGGGTTTTCTATATATAGCATCATGTCATCTGCAAAGAGAGACAATTCAACTTCTTCATTTCCAATTTGGATGCCTTTTATTTCTTGCTCTTGCCTGATTGCTCTGGTGAGGACTTCCAACACTATGTTGAAAAACAGAGGTGATAGGGGACAGCTCTATCATGTTCCTAAACGTAGAGCAAAGGGCTTCAGTTTTTCACTGTTAATTATCAGATTAGCTGAGGGTTTCTCTTATATGGCCGTTATGATGTTTAGGTATTTTCCTTCTATACCTACTTTATTCTTTTAAGCATAAATGGATGTTGCATCTTGTCAAATGCTTTCTCTGCATCAATTGATAAAATATGATTTTTGTCCTTTATTTTGTTTATGTGATGTATCACATTGATGGATTTGCATATGTTGAACCATCTTTGTGCCCCTGGGATGAACCCCACTTGGTCATGATGAATAATCTTTTCAATGCATTGTTGCATTCAATTTGCTAGAATTTTGTTTAGGATTTTTGCATCTGTATTCACCAGAGATATTGGTCTGTAGTTTTCTTTTTTTGTGTTGCCCTTACCAGGTTTTGGTACCAAGATAATGTTGGCCTCATAAAATGATTTAGGTAGTACTGTCTCTTCTTCAATTTTGTGGAACAGTTTGTGCAGGATTGGTATCAGATCCTCTTTGAAGGTTTGGTAGAATTCACTAGTCAAGCCTTCTGGTCCCAGACTTTTGCTTTTGGGAAGGTTTCGATGACTGATTCAATTTTGTTACTGGTGATTGGTCTGTTTAGATTTTCCAGTTCTTCTTGGTTCAGCCTAGGAAGGCTATATGTTTCTAAGAACTTGTCCATTTTTTTCTAGGTTATTAAATTTGTTGACATATAGTCCTTCATAGTATTCCTGGATGATCCTTTGTATTTCTGTGGCATCCGTGATACTTCCCCTTTTTCATTTCTAATTTTTATTACTGTCTTCTCTCTTTTTATCTTAGTGAGCCTAGTCAAGGGTCATTTTTGTTAATCTTTTCAAAGAACCAGCTCTTTGTCACATTATTTTTTTCTATTGTCTTTCTGTTCTTTATTGTATTTAGTTCTGCTCTGATTTTTATAATTTCCTTTCTTCTGCTGACTTTGGGTTTTATTTGTTCTTCTTTTTCTAGTTCTTTAAGGTGTAATGTGAGGTTATTTATTTGGGATTTTTCTTGTTTTTTGAGATAGGCCTGTAATGATATAAATTCTCCTCTTAAAAGTGCTTTTGCCGCATCCCAAAAATTTTGGTAGGACGTATTTGCAGTCTCATTTGTTTCTATGTAGCTTTTGATCTCTCCTCTTATCTCTTCTTTGACCAGGTCGTTCTTTAAAAGTATTTTGTTTAATCTCCACGTATTTGTGATTTTTTCCTGCTTTCTTTTTGCGGTTGATATCCAATTTAAAAGCCTTGTGATCAGAGAAAATGCTTGGTATGATTTCAATCTTCTTAAATTTGCTGAGGTTAGTTTTATGTTCCAATATATTGTCTATCCTTGAGAATGTTCCATGTACACTAGAAAAAAATGTATAGTCTGATGTTTTAGGATGAAGTGCTCTGTAAATACCAATTATGTCCATTCCATCTAATGTGTCATTTAGGGCTATTATTTCATTATTTATTTTCTGTTTGGATGATCTGTCCTTGGCTGTCAATGATGTATTTAGGACCCCAAGTATAATTGTATTTTGGTCAATATCTCCCTTTAGTTCTGTTAGTGTTGCTTTGTAAATTTTGATGCTCCCTAATTGGGGGCATAAATATTGATGATTGTTATGTCTACTTGTTGTATAGTCCCCTTTACCATTATGAAATGTCCATCTTTGTCTCTTGTTACCTTTTTTACCCTGAAGTCTGTTTCATCTGATACCAGTATCGCTACACCTGATTTTCTCTGGATACCATTTGCTTGGATGGTCGATTTCCACCCTTTCACTTTGAGTCTCTGTCCTTGTAGCTGAGACAGCATGTGGTTTTCCTTGGAGACAGCATATGGTTGGATTTAGTTTTTTGATCCAATCTGCTACTCTGTGCCATTTTATTGGTGAGTTCAGTCCATTTACATTTAGGGTGATTATTGATATGTGAGAATTTACTATTATTCTATCTTTAGTTTTCTGGTAAGACTGTGTCTCCATTGTTTCTCTGCCTTTTTGTTGTTGTCTATTATTTCTGTGTGGTGATATTCTATGATTTTTTTCCTGTTTCTTCTTTTATTACAGTATATATTTCATTTCTGGATTTTTCTTTTTCTTTTTTTTTTTTTTTTTTTTTTTGAGTGGTTACCCGTAAGTTTATGTAAAAGAAAGTTTGATATTTAGAGTATTCCATTTTCTTCAGCGTGCCTACTTTCTCCATTCCCATAATCCGCTTCAGGACTTTACTCTCTCCCTTTTTATGTTTTGATTGCCACAAGTTATCCCTGTTGATGGTGGTTGAATAGCCTCCTTTAGTATTTCTTGTAGTGAGGGCATGTATTAGAAAATGCTTTCAGCTTCTGTATGTGTGGAAAGGTCCTTATTCCTCCTTCATATGTAAAGGATATCTTTGCTGGATATATTATTCTTGGCTCATAATTTCTCTCTTTCAATAGTTTGAATATTTGGTTCCACTTCCTCCTGGCTTGTTTCTGCTGAGAAATTTGATGATAATCTAATGGGCTTTCCTTTGTAGGTTACCATCTTCTTTTTCCTGCCTGCCTTGAGGATTCTTTCTTTGTTGCTGATTTTTGACACCTTCAATACAATGTTTCTTGGAGAAGGCCTGTTGGAGTTGAGGTAATTAGGTGTTCTGTTTGCTTCTTGGATTCGAGGATCCAGTTCTGTCCACAAGATTCGGAAGTTCTCATCGACAATTTGTTCGAATACACTCTCTGTTCCCTTCTCTCTTTCTTCTCCTTCTGGTATGCCTATTATTCTTATATTGCTCTTTCTGATGGAGTCAGAAAGTTCTTGTAGAGTTCTTTCATTTCTTTTAAGTCTCAAGTTTCTGTCTTCTTCCATCTGTGTAATTTCCAGGTTTCTATCTTCAATGTCACTGATTCTTTCCTCCATCTGGTCAACTCTACTACCTAAGCTGGTTATTTCATTCTTAATTTCTTCTATTGAGTTCTTCATCTCCAGAAATTCTATTTGGTTCTTTTCTAAAATTTAAATTTCTTTGGTAAAATGCTCATGTTGTTCTTTGATTGTGTTTCTGAGTTCATTAAACTGCCTTTCTGTGTTTTCTTGCATCTTGTTCAGTTTTTTCAGAATTGCAATCTAGAATTCTCTGTCATTTAAGTCACATATTTCCATATCTTTAAGTTAATTTATGGAGACTTTTCACTTTCTTCCTGAGCTGTATTGTTGCCTTGGTTACTCATGGCAGTTAATGATTTATTATTTTTCTTCCTAGACATCTACAGGAATGGGTTCTGCAATAGATTAATAGGAAGAGGTCTTTGTTTTGTTTTCCAGTACGTGTTTGTAGAATGTTTTCTTTTCTCTCCCACTGTAGCCTTTTATTCTCTCTCACCCTGTAGTGTTATGTTTTCTCTGCACTATTCCAGCTTCTCACACAATGGGAGGATTCCCTGGAAGGCAGGCTTCTCCTCTGTTAACAGTTCGCCTGGGTCATCATAGGGCACCGTGTCCCTGTGGGGATGCAGAGAGCTTTTGAAGACCCAAAGCTCTTTCTTTACCAGATTCAGAGCCTGTGTGTTTCTGCAGTTCTGTTTACTCATGCAGGATCCACCAGATAAGTGGGGAGAGGAGTGTGGTGGGTTGTGAGAGGTGGCCCGGAGTAATGGCGGCGACCACCACCACAGCCAGTCCTGCTTCCACAGCTCCCTCCCCTTTGCGGGAACTAGTTGTGCTTCGAATCTGTGTCTGCCGACCACAGTTCTCAGAACTGCAAATATTCTGTTATTTTGATCTGATACTGCTACTGTTCCACTTCTATCACTGGGCAGGTGGGGACAAGGCGACCTCTGGGAGAATGTGGAGGGTGCAGCTAGTTTCAGTGCCTAAGGCTTTCGTTCTCTGTGGCAGTAAGGGCTTAAAGCAACTTTTTGAGCCTTCCCTCAGTCTTTGCTCCGAGGTCTCTGCCATGAGCGTTGGGTTCAGCCGTGTTACATACTGTCCCTGCGACTCTGTGGGTCATAATTGGAGCCCTAGCAGTCTGAGTTCTTCCCTCTCCTGCAGCTGTGGTAGTTCCGGGATGCATAGAGCTGGGAGCACTAAGTTAGGTCTGCACCTTGCACCCCGCAGCTCTGTCCGCACACTTCTTCCTTCCCGCCTCCCCTGCTCGTGCAATTTGCCCACCTTTAGGTGAATTCAGTAGTGAGAACTTCGTCTTGGCTGTCTGCTGTGCAGGGAGTCCTTTGTGGAGTTTTAGTTTTTCAATTTGTTGTAAATCAGGGGAGATTTCCAGAGGCTCTCCTCATGCCACCATTTTGAAACAAAAAATTGGCATTTTTCTATTTTAATGACAAATTGAAAAGTTACTTTCATAATGCTAAGGTGAAAATGACAGGACATATTTTGGTATAATTTGTAGAAATTAATATAGGAAATGCTAATGATGGGATAAATACACCCTGTGATTGTTTATGATCACATTTTGTTAAATGAATATTTATTTTTTTCAAAAAGTAAAACTAAATTTGGTCTACAATATTTAAATTATTAATTGAATTGGTAAGCACAACTAAATAAAATATTTCTGAACATTATGTTATGTTCAAAATACACTACATATACATTTAATTTTGGAAATTATTTTGGCTTACCTACATTTCTTTTCATTTACAGTTATCTATGATTATTAAGAGTGGAAGTCATAAGAGAGAGGAAAGCAAATAAACAACATATAAAAAAAAAAGGGTGCATTGCTCCTACTTCTTCCATAGGGATTCATTCTAAATCCTAATTTAAAACTGAGTTGTTAATAGTATGCTTAATAATTCTGAGCAGTATGGAAGTCTACGTCAAAGAAGATCATCTTACAATTACTTTTTAACTGAAGTATACAGTCTTTAATGCATGAATGAGCCTCTACTAAAATTATAAATAAATAAATGATAAGGATCCCTATTACATAAGTGTGTTTGTCTCTGATTTCTTGCATTTGACCTACTTTTCATTGTGCTCTCAGAAATGTAACTATTGTTTCCTTTCAGTTCTTAGCAGTCATGGCATTTTAACCATTCATAACATCTTCAAATTTATTTAATAATATTTTATGTTTAAATTGAAATAATCTAGTTTTGAAAATCCTGAGACTAATTTCTAATTTGGTCATTTCAGTTTTATTTAGGTTCATGTCCCTTAATATTTTGAGCATTTCACCCAAATTTGTGTGTGTGTGTGTATGTTTTTGTGTGTGTATGTGTGCATAATATATATTCACTATTATTGACATTTCTACTTAAACACGGGATTTTTTATATTTGTATATATTTTTCTTTAAAAATTCTTTATTGTTGTATTGTGTGTTAATACAATAACCTTAATAATTATGTGCATATTAGTCAGAATTTGGGATATGATTTGGGAAGATAGGTGGACATATTATCAGTCAATATGTATGAAATTCATTGACCTCAACTGGTTTCAGTTTAGAACCTCATGTCTACTCACAACCCTACGTTGTTTCTGTATGTCCAGATCCTTTGCCATTTATTCTCTGCAGACATTAACTCTCAAGTCTTCTGCTGATGAGACACTTACCTGGTTTCAGGGGCAGGAGAAGTGTTCCGTAGTGTAGCTTACATCGTGTTTAAACAGTCCTGTTTTCAGTCTCACATTATACCGTTTCCTTCAGAAACATATGGAACCTAGATTTTTGAATGTCCAGGGTTCCTCTAAACAAAATTATGGTCTTCCCCCTTTCACTACATAGAATTCAGCTTTCTCTTCTCTGATAAATATTTTAACGTGTGTCTGTCACTTTTCCATTTTCAGGATTTTGTTGACACTTTTTCTGTTTTCTTTGTCACTATATGTGTATATATTATTATCATCTCTTTTACTTCATTTCACTGGCGTTAAAAGGGAGCAGGGGCATCCGTGTATCTAAAATGTTGTTTTGGTTTTTTTGTTTGTTTTTGTTGTAATTGTATAAGAACACTTGACATGAGATCTACCCTCTTAAAATTTTATGTGGGTAATACAGATTTGTTAACTAGAGAAACAGTGTTGTACAGCATGTCTCTATATGCATCTTCTGTGCTGAATCATTTTACCTATTGAACAGTAACCCACTCTTTTGTCTTCTATCTAATGCTTGGTAACCATCATTCTACCCTCTGTTTCTAGGAGTTTAACTATTTTCATACTTTGTATAAGTGGAATCATACAGTGATTGTCCTTCTGTTATGGGCTATTTCACTTAGGATAGTATCCCCCAGGTCCATCCTTGTTGTTGTATATGGCCAGATTTCCTTCTTTTTAAAGGCTGAATAATATTCCATTGTTCATTGTATATACCACATTTTTAAAAATCTGTTCATCCATCAATGGACATTTAGTTCTTTCTATATCTTGGCTACTATGAATAATGCTGTAATGAACATAAAAGTGCAGATATTATCCAGGAATCTGATTTCAATAATTTGGGATTATACTCAGTAGTGTGATTGCTGAATGATATGGTAAATCCATTTTTAAAATTTTTTGGAATCTTCATACTGCTTTTTTTTTCCCCATAGAGGCTGTACTATTTTACATTTCCACCAAAATATTGCAAGGTTCTAATTTCTCCACATCATCATAAACTCTCTCTCTCTCTCTCTTTAATATAATAGCCATCCTATCAGGTGTGAGATGACTCTTATTCATTGTTTTGTTTTGTTTGCATTTCCCTAATGATTAGTGATACTCAGCATCATTTCAGGTACCTTTTAGCTATTTGCATGTCTTCTTTAGAGAAATGGCAATTTAAGTCCTTTGCCCATTTTTTAATCAGGTTCTTCTTCTTCTTCTTCTTCTTCTTCTTCTTCTTCTTCTTCTTCTTCTTCTTCTTCTTCTTCTTCTTCTTCTTCTTCTTCTTCTCCTCCTCCTCCTCCTCCTCCTCCTCCTCCTCCTCCTCCTCCTCCTCCTCCTCCTCCTCCTTCTCCTCCTTCTTCTTCTCATCCTCCTCCTCCTCCTTCTCCTTCTTCTTCTCATTATTATTATTATTATTATCATCATCATTATTATTATCTTGCTTTCAATTGTAGGAATTCCTTTTATATTTTGCATACTAACCCCTTATCAGATATGTGATTTGCAAATATTTCTCCCTTTTAGAAGGTTGCCCTTCCCTCTATTGTGTTTTCTTTGCTGCACAGAAGCTTTTTTGTTTGAAGAACAACTTGTCTATTTTTGCATTTGTTGCTGTGCTTTTCAGGTCACATATAAAAAAATAATTGCTTAGATCAATGTCATAAAGGCTTGGCCCCTGTATTTTATAGTTTTTAACCTTATGTTTAAATCTTTATTCATTTTAATTGAATTTTGTGTATTTTGTAAAATAATAAGTTTTCATTAATTTTACATGTAGATATCCAGTTTTTCTAACATCATTTATTGAAGATACTATCCTTTCTCCATTTAAAATAGCATCAAAAAGAATAAAATATTAAGGGATAATTTAATCAAGGAATATAAAGGATTTTGCAATTAAAATTACATAACATCGATGAAAAAATGAAGTAAGACACAAATAAATCCAAAGATATGTCATGTTCACTGATTGGAAGAATTAATATTATTAAAATGTCCATACTAACCAAAGTTATTTCTAGATTCAAAGCAATCTTTATCAATATCCTAATGACACTTTTTATACAAATAGAAAACACAATCCTAATATTTTTATACAGTAACAAAATGGACACATGTAATTTTATTTAAATATATTTTAATATAAGCCTAGTCATATGAAAAATATTAGAATGATTTAAATATACAGAAATATAATCATCTTAATCCTAATTAAACACTAGTATCCTCCTCATGGTGTGATTTGCACTGCATAAATTATGTCCCTTTAATCAAATAACCTTTTATTCTCTTAAAAAAAGCCTTGCATACATTTTATTTTTTCACACATCCTCTCTTCTAACCATATACCCTCAAGCCAATTTTAAGGTCTGGGAACCTAGAGTTTTTAAGGAGTATTTTAAGGTCTCATTTCTTTCTTGTGTGTGTGTGTGTGTGTGTGTGTGTGTGTGTGTGTGTGTGTGTGTGTTTCTTTCTTTTTTTTAATTGAAATATATTTAACATGTAACATTATGCAAATTTTAGGTGTATAACATGCTAATTTGATACATTTATATATTGTAATATGATTTCCATTGTAGTGATAATTAGTACCTCTATCATGTTACATAATGATCCTTCATTTTAGTGGCTGGAATTTTTAAATGCTAGTCTCTAAACAAGTAGGATGATTATGATTCATTATTATTATCTATATTCACTATACTGTGCACTAGCTCTCTAACCTAATTACAATTTACTGCAATTTTATACCCTTAAACAACATTTGTCCTATAGCCCCATCCCCCTACACCCCATCCCTTGGTAACCACTATTTTACTTTATGTTTTTGTGAGTTTGGCTTTTTTAGATTTCACATTTAAGTGATATCATATAGTACTTGTCTTTCTCTGTCTGACTTACATCTCAGCATAATATGCTCGAGGTCCATATTTATGTTTTTCATTGGGAAGAAATGACACTCTATCTATACTCTTTTGTTTTGTTTTTCTAAAATATCCTATGGAAATATGTGTTTTCATGTACATCATTAGATTTGTTGGCATCATATTTTCATTTGGGCTGAGCGATTATTTGTTTTGTGCACCATCTCTCAAAGACAAACAAGTCTAGAAGTAAGACCACAAATATATTATTCTAGCAGAAAAATTATGTGGTAAAATTTCAGAAGAACAGTTATTCATTGGTAAATTATTTTTACTATGATTCATACTGATTTGCAATTCACTTTATTAATTACTTATTTAAATATATGTACCTTTTGTTAAGAGATGTGAATGGCACTTGTCAATGTGAAACATTCAGTTCTTTGAGAGTGTACAGAAGAGATTGTTTGAGGTTTCATTATTTTTAAAAATCAATATATCATTTTGTAAAAAGTAAAAATTCAAATATTAAATTTATTTTAACTTTGAATATTTGTTTTAAATATTCCATTAAGTTTTGCGAATTAAATAATCATATTTAAGAGAACTTTGGCTATGCAGCTAAAGTTTCACTACATTAAGTTTCACATAATACTAAAAGTGTATTATAAAATACATTTTTAAGTTTTTCTTGTTTTACATTTCAGCTGACTAACAGTAATTACTCCTTAAGCTTTTAAAAATTAGTGTAATTGTGTTCCTAAATATTATAAAATACATATGTGCATTTTATTCAACACTCTAATAAATATATCCTACTCACAGAGTATTAATAAATCCAAAAATAAAATTTATAGATATGGTCATTCATAAATTTTCCAAATTACTCTATTCATGTTTGCAAAGTTAGCTAAATTTTATTTATTTTAAAATCATTGTTCTAAAATAATTTAATTAGCATTTTAAATAGGAAAACATATGTTACCTTTTACTGTCAGTTTATTTTAAATATATTTTAAACACTAAATATGTAAAATTATTCCTAAACTTATAAAATACCAAACATATTGATTTAATTTCTATATCATTTTTATATTTATATACTTCTCAGGGTGTTAAATCCTGGTATGTTATACAATATGATGTGGATTAAGTGTTAGAATTACAGACCAGAGTGGTGTGATTTGAGTTTCTCAGTGTATTTAGATCGCCTAAAAATCAGGATTTTAGTCAGGCCCGGAATCTAGACCTGTAGGTACTGGTATCTAGCATGATTTCCCTGTGATCACCAGAAACAGGTAGAGCCCAGCTATAATCTCTATGCCAATATGAAACTAAATGTAATGTCTAAAACCAAAGTGTCTTTCACAGCCTAAGTCCTTCAAGATTTAATTAGTTTTTAACCACTTTGGATTCTATCAGCTAACTAAGGTAGATGAACAACAACAGCAACTCTGGCACAGGATACTTCACACTTTATTAGATTTAACTAACTTATTTACCATTGATACAATTTTTAATTATTTGGTTATATCTCTGGCCTTACAAATTTATTTCTTAATCAATATAGGCAGGAGTCTAGCTTGTGCAAAAGTACAGTTTGTGTCCATTTATATATTTTTTATTAATTTGGCCATTTTCACATCATATGTCAAAAGTGCTTAATAAATATTTAACATAATAAAAAAGTTAAAAGGCTAATTTTTTAAGACAACTCTATGCTGTACCATGCCTATTGTGAACTATTATTAAAATGTGCTGATGTATGCCTCATTGCTTCCAAAAGCTTCCCCCCCTCACAACACAAACACCTTCCATCCCATTAAAGCTGATGTTCAAAAACAACTAATAATTAAAAATATCCTAGCAAGCTTTTAGTCATTAAACAGTATATATTGCCTTCAGTATCTCTTCCTCTTCTTGAAAGATTTCTTTGTTTTCTTTGGTTCTGTCCTCCCCTTCTTCCTTAAATCTTTATGTTATGTCCCCCAAGTTTTCTCTATTAAATTTAAGTCTCACTGAACATTCTGGTTTAGCACACCTTTAGTCACAACTGCCATCACCCTAGTTGTGATACATACTGAGAAAGAGACATCAGGCCCTGAAAAGCAGGAGCTGAGCAGATGCTGTCATTCAAGCCCTGGTGTTGCTATGAACTGGCACTCACAGTGAGGTCTTGGTGTTCTCTCACTGACCACAAATAATCCCAGAACATCAACATCAGATAAGGCCACTCTGTCACCAAGATGGATCAAGACAAAAATCATGAGCCCTCAGAATGATGTCTGAAAACAGACAAATCTGGAGCATTTTTCATGTCATTTTGACATCTCAAATATTGACCTGCCTTGCATGAAAGTAACTATATTGCATGTCAAATTTCCCCACCATTCACAACAACACTCTACTCATTCTGATGTGTTCAAATCTGTCTGCATCTTCCTTAGTATGTTTGCAAAGCTCAGAGTGCTTCTTCCATTAGGAAAATGTGATTTTTCAAATATGTTGTCTCACTCTTAAATGTATGGTGAATAGTACATCGTTTATCATTTACGTAGAGTTTTCTATGTGAATATAGGACATACAATGAATTTCTATTTATCGTGTATTGGTGGTCTTAAGGCATCACTGCAGCACTCAAAAATACTTTACCTTGTGCTACGGATTTTTATATAAACTATTTTATTTGATACACTCAAGAGTTTTGAAGAAGTGCTCTCTGCACTGTGGCAGGAAAGAGAAAAGTTGTTATTGGAAATATTGTACATTCTTATTTTAAAATTTTAATGAAATTTTCACATGCCATTATTATTATTTAAATTTTGTGATTGTGTTCTCAATCTAAATTTGATCAGTGATTAGGTATGCTCTCCAATACTTTAAAGTAAGTTTAGGTTAATATATAATGGTGTATTTTATCATGCCATTATTTCTTTGTTTTTTTTAGTTTCAGGTGTACGAAACAGCGTACTAGTTAAACATTTACACCCCTCACAAAGTGATAACCCTTCCCAATCTACTATCCTCCTGATATCATATATAGCTATTTTAATACCATTGATTATATTTCTTACATGTACTTTGCATTCTGTGACCATATATATATATATATATATATATATATATATATATATATATATATGTGTGTGTGTGTGTGTGGCTTCAGGTGTACAGCACATTGGTCGTGTATCTACACAGTCTATGAAGTGATCCCCCTGATAAGTCCAGTGCCCATCTGGAGCCCTACATAATCTTTACAACATTGTTGATTTTATTCCCCATACTGTGTTTCATATCCCCATGACTATATCGTGACCACTAATCTGTAATTTCTAATCCCATCACCTTCTCCCTTATCCCTTATTTTTTCATTTTTTCCTGTTTTAACTAATTGTGTAACAATAGTTTCTTATAAATTGAGTTCCATGTTCTTGTCCAATTATCTTCTCAAAATGAATGGCTGGAAATAGAATATCTGTCAAGGAATATGCACATTTTAAGTATGGACACTCATTTTGAAGGTGCATGCCCAAAAGGCAGTTTCTTTTCATACTCTCATGACACTTTCGTTTTCACGCATTTTAGTCCACACAGAAATGATTCATTTTTTTGAAATTTTTCAACCATGATATGCTAAATTACATCCATCAATTTTTTTTTTCAAATTCACACTTTCATGATTATTAATGAGGGCTAATGTTTCTTTGTAGGTTTATTTGACAATGTTCCTATTACTTCTCTTATAGATCTGAAGTAATTAACTAATTCATTACTTTTCTTTTTGCTTGTGAGCGGTTTATATTTTGCATCATTAATTTTGTATCTTAGACCTTGTATTTTTTCTTATGCAAACCAAATAATTTGAAGACATTTGCTCATTAATATAAATATATTAAATTGCCAGCTTGTTGTGGGGCTTTGTATTCTCTGCTTTGTTTTATTAGTTAATTTCTAAGGTAATACCAAACTTTTTATTTACTAAAATTTGATATATATTTCTACATCTGTTTGGGCTTTTCCCCATTGCTCAAATTAAATGACATCAATCTAGTATCTATCATCTATCATTTATCTATCTGTCTATCTATCTATCTATCTGTCTATCTATCTATCTATCTATCTATCTATCTATCTATCTATGATCACGGAACACTTTAAAAAATGGATTTCTACCCAAGAATGAATTATTATTTTTTTTATTTTAAATATATACTCTGTCATTCAATAGACATTTAGAATTATTGTGTCATAGATCTTATCTTTTTGTTGTTAAGCTTAATCTTAGTTTCTGTATGTTTTATGTTCCTAATATGATAAATTGTTCCTATTGCATTTTCAACAATTATATAGTAAAACTATTGTTTCTTTTTTATAAATTAATTTATACCTCTAAAACATAAATTTATACTCATTTTAAATTTTTTTCAGTTTATTCTTTTGGAGTTTTAAGACTTTAAACCTTATTTTCTACAAGAATGTAATTGATATATGCCCTTCTTTTTAATATTCATGCCTATTATGTAAGTTTCTTTTTTAAATGCATAGTCTAGCACTTGTGGAACAGTGCTAAGAAATAGTGATAATAATATTGATAATGCATTACTTTCTTATTATGAGGTGTGATCAAAAAATATGGTGAATGTTTAAATAAAATAATTTATTACGGTAAAAGACACATTGCCTTTAACTCCCCCCTCAAAATAACCACCCCCTTCTTTTCAAACACACTTATCCAATTGTTCTTCCCACTTTCTGAAGCAGTTCTAGACATTCTCTTCCAAGAGTGTCTTTAGTTGTACTTCCATGGCTGCCTCGATGCCCTGAATAATTTTGACTTTGGGGCAGAGCCGAAAGTCGCATGGTGCCAGATCTGGTAAATAAGGTGGATGAAAACACACACTGTAATGTTTTAATTTGACAGAAATTGCCATATATCAGAAGTGATGTGTGACATGGAGTGTTGTCCTAATGGAGGATGATTTATGGCACACTTTAAAACACACCTTCTCTCAACCAAAGCTCACATCCAACTGACGGCATCAAACAAGTTGAAACGTCACACTCTGTTACTAAGGTATGATGGGCCACTTCCCGTATTGAAGATTCCTGCCTTTCCGTTGGATGGCACTCAGCAGCAGCATTCACCATGTTTTGATCACAACAGAAAGGCTCTGTGTCACTCATCACTTATGGTATACAGCAATTTCTGTCAAAGAAAAACATTACAGTACATCCTAATCCACCTTATTCACTGGATCTGGCATCTTGCAACTTCTAGCTCTTCCCCAAAGTCAAAATGACCATCAAAGGCAAATGTTTTGAATTAATTTAGGACATGGAAGCAGCCACAACAGCATAACTAAAGACACAGAAGAGGACTTCCAAAACTGCTTCAGAAAGTGGCAAGAACAATGGGAAAAGTGTGTTTGAAGTGAGAGGGAGTTTTTTGAGGGGGATTAATGTGTCTTTTACTGTAATATATATATTTTTTAACTTAAACATTCACTATATTTTTCATCACACCTACCATATCCATGATTTTAATGTAAATAATGCTACTTTTGAAACATAATACTCATAGACACAATTTTCATGAAAACACTAATATATTTCTTTATTCCCATTTTATACAAACCTTTTAAATGAGATCTATATGTTGAAAATGAAATGCTTTCCAACATCTATGCACATGTCAAATATTTTTGGTACATGCAAGACACTGTGCAGGCAGTCAGTCTGAAATCATGATTCAAAACAGAGTAGGCTTCTGCCATTTTGGAGCTTAAACTTGAATTGGAGGCTTACATTTAAGATATAATCCTAGAAATAGATGTAAAATTACAGCTTTATGAAGTATGCCTGAATATAGATTTGTCTTTATGAATGTGCAGGGAAGCCTGACATAATATTAGGGTTGAAGTCAGAATGGTGAAAATTATTCAGGAAAGACTTCCCAAAGAAATAAGTGTGGCAGTTGCTTTCCAAGCAAAGGATTTCTAGAAATTTACTCCTTAATACTGGGAATAAATCATATTATTCCAGCAAACAGTCCAACAGTTACATAGCCTTCTGACTAGAGGAAACATGTATGACATGAAAAGAAAGCCCTTATAGCTGGAGGGTGGGAAGCCATGGGGAACATGATAGACGATGAGGCTGTGAAGGTTGGTAGGTAAGATCACAAAGAAAAATAGCAGGATATGTGTGTGGAGCTAAGGGAAAAGGGGGACAGTTTTTGTCTGGATCAACACATATTGTATATATTTGGACTGAAGAGATTAAGATAATCTGAATTAGGATGGAGTTAGTGGAGACAGAAACATGGACATATTGAAGGGATAAATAAATTAGACTCAATGAAGGACTGATAGGAGAAGGAAATGTCAAGGAAGAGTCTTAATTTGGGGGACTAATGAACAAAAAAGGTGATAGTGCCATTCCCTGAGTCAAGAAACATAGAAAAGAACATGTAGGAAGTATTGTGATGTAAGTTTTAGATTTCTTTAGCCTGAATTTCCTTTAATAGTTTCATGTAGATATATGAAATAGTTCTAAACACTAGATGAGAGTTTGCAGGAGAGGGCAGGGAAGATAATGAATTTTAAACCTATAATAAGAAACAAATAACATAAATAGGGTACCCTACGTATAGAATACAGAATGAATAGAAAAGATGCCTAGGATCCAGCATTGAGAAATTCTAGCTTTGAAAGGCCAAAAGGAAAAAGATTAGTGTAGATAAAGACAAAAGGAATGGAGCTCCAGAAACAACGTGAGGAAGATTTTTAATCAGACATGGTTTAGCAATTTATATGGAATTCTTCTCAAATTCCTTGCATGAATTACATTTGGTTGTATATATATATATATTCTATATATATATATATATATATATATATATATATATTCTTTTTAATATAGTATTTAACTATATTGCAATAAAGCAGAGTTAATTTTGAATCATAATGCATCAATGGATATCAAGAAATATTTATATAAAAATATATTAAGATAAAAGAATTTTGATAGGTAAGAAAAAGGATACTTATTTCCTTTAATTTTTCTCCTAGTTGGGTCATTACATAATTTTTATGTCATCAAATTTGCATATTAAAATTTCCTGGTAACAATATTCACACAAGGAGATCAATAATAGAGTGGAACACTAGAATAAGTAAAATCTGGTGACCTTTTTTTGTGTGTGGAAAAATTTAAAAATACTCTAGGACCCCTTATTTAGAATTACAGACTAAAATGACAATTGTGACACTAATTTTCAGTAAGCATCAGATATTTACAATAAAATGCAATCAGATATGCTTTAAATATGTCTGTATCAAAATATAAAATGTATTTATATGAATTTGCATATCTATTTATAAAAGGAAATAAATGTGTTAATATGATATTTTTGTGTGGCATTGAAAAATTTGTTTCAGTTACCAATTTCATATAAAATTAGCATATTAAGAATGCCACCACTGGAGATATTAAAAGCCAGATTTTGGGTTATAGTTTTGTTGTTTGTTTGGTGATGGTTTGCAGGGTGCCTAGCTTCACGGTCATGGACCAGTTGAAAGATAGATGATGGCTTCTCTCCATCAGTCTTGAGCAGAGTGTTGCCAGGCAACAGTTATTGAGGTTTTTCAACATGATCCATCTACTGCTTATTGGCTTTTATGTTCATTATAAACCCCAGGTAATGATCCTGAATTTTTATAATCAAATCTAAAACCAAGAGTATCTTGATAATGGCTAGTGGTAAGTCAAACCTCCACTAGATAGTCTTCTGATATTCCAGGGCTACCTGTGTCAGTGTCTCAGTGGCATTTCCATGGGTGATGGTGCCTAGAGTGTTTTTCTGTGCCTATGAGTAGTGCCATACGCCACAGCCTTGTTGTCCTTCTAAGCTTTTGCAGTGGCTTTGATTTTGGGAATGTAGGTGCTTATTTTTCACTTTTATCCACATCTTTTAAAAAGGCAGTGTATTCATTTTAATACCATACAAATATATTGGCTTTTATTTTTTCAAATGCTCTTGGGACTGAGAAGTGAGAGAAAACTTTTTACCAGTGAGCCTACTAATGGTTACTTTTCAATCATGTGTTGCTTGCCACAGTTTTTAAGATTCAGATATTTCACATCAATCTTCTCCAGAAATAGTAGGATTTCAGTAAGGAACTTATCAAGGTGTAGAGTTTCTAATAGATGATATTTAATTTTTTGTTAAAACAATACGTGTAATTTATTTCACAGCTTTATCTCCATATATAGTAACTATCTTTTCTATTTTTTGTAGTTTTTCAATTACAGTTGACATTCAGTATTCTTTTATATTAGTTTCAGGTATACAGCATAATGGCTAGATGTGTATATAATTTATGAAGTGATCCCCCTGATTAGTCTATACCCAACTGGCACCATACATAGTTGTGACAATATTATTGACTATATTCCCTGTACACTCTATTTTACATCACCATAACTATTTTGTAACTACCAATTTGGACTTTTTAATCCCTTTAACTTTTTCAGCCAATACCAATTCCCCTCCCATTTGGCAAACATCTGTTTGCTCTCCGTATTTATTAGTCTGTTTGTGCTTTGTTTGTTCATTTATTTTGTTCTTTAGATTCCACATATAAGTAAGATCATATGGTATTTGTCTTTTTCTGCCTGGCTTATTTCACTTAGCATAATACCCTCCAGGTCCATTCATCAAACTAAAAACGTTTTGTGCAGCAAAGGAAACCATCAACAAAACAAAAAGACAGCCTACAGAATGGGAGAAGATATTTACCAACGATACATTCTATATGGTATTAATATCCAAAATTTATAAAGGATGCATACAACTCAACACCAAAAACAAACAAACAATCCAAGTGAAAAAATAGGCAAAGGACTTCAATAGACAGTTCTCCAAAGAGAATATACAGATGGCCAAGAGACATAAAAACATGCTCAACATCACTAATTATCAGAGAATGCAAATCAAAACCACAATGAGATATCACCGCACACCTGTCAGAATGGCTATTATCAAGAAATTAACAAACAACAACTACTGATGAGGATGTGGAGAAAAGGGAACTCTCATGCACTGATAGTGAAATTGAAATTCTGTTCAACCACTATGGAAAACACAGTTTCTTCAAAAAATTAAAAAGAAAACTATCTTATAGCTTAGCAATTTTACTTCTGGGTATTAATCCAAAGAAATGTGAAACACTATATATGCACCCCTATGTTCATTGCAGCATTTTTTACAATAGCCAAGATATGGAAGCAGTCTAAGGGTCCATCAGTAGATAAACAAGATTTGGTACAATACGCAATGGAAAACTAATTGGACATAAAAAGAATTAATTTTTACCATTTGTGACAAAAGATATGAATCACATTATTTTTAAAAAGCTTTTTGTAAGTTGGTTTTTAAAAGTAAATATTATCATCACTTTAAATATCAATGGTTTTAATACAATAATTAAAAAACAAAGAATGTTAGAGTACTTAAAAAACCAAGACCCAATTATATGTCGTATATAACAAACCAATTTTATTTATAAAGATGCTTATAAATTAAAGGTAAAGGGATAAAGAAAGGTAAATCATACCAATGCAATGAAAGAAAGCTGGAGTAGCTATATTAATTTCAGATTGAGCAGAATTCAGAGCAAAGAAAATTGTCGGATATAAAGAGGAGTATTACATAGTTATAAGTGACCAATTCTCTAAAAAGATGTGACAAATCTTAATGTGTATACACCTAATAAAGTACGTGTGATAAAAAATGATAAAATTGCAAGGAGAACTATACATTGTTATAGTCGTTGATATCAACACTGCTCTATCAGTAATGAACAGCTCTTACAGGCAGAAAATCAATAAGGACATAAGTGAACTCAATAGCACCATCAATCAACTGGATCTGATTGTCATTTATAGACTACTTTATCCAACAGCATCAGAATACATGTTTTTCTCAAGATCACATGGAAGTTCACTAAGATAGACCACATTCTGAGCCATAAAACACAACTTAATAAATTTAAAAGAATACAAATCATACACTGTATAACCTCAGACCATAATGGAAATAAACTAGATGTTAAGAACAACAACAACAAAAATATGTGGAGACCAAAAAATATCTGGAGATTAAGTAATACACTTAAAAATAACATGAGTTGAGTTTAGTAAGCAATGGCATCTAGGAAACATGCTGTCAAAAGTACTAACATCTGAGGACGTCATAGGAATGGCGGCAGCAGGGTGCACTTTTTGAGTTCTCCTCCGATTCTTATCACAAACGGGACATCTGTAACCCATCAAAGGACTCTCTGCTCATCACGCAGAACAGCTAAGGGACTTGTGCAAGGATTACTTGAAGGTGGGCAACTTGGGCGAGCAGGGGAAGAGGGAAGGGAGCGGAGTGGAGATGCGGCCGGCATCTGCGGCTGTGGAAATGCTGATGGCATCAGGAGCTGCACAGACGCAGGGGATCCCAGGACAGAACAGAGAACACAAAAGCCAGGAGGTGGGCTCTTTCCCTGCGTCCCACAACTGATCTCTCCCGCCGAGAGGGCAGCATATCAAGCATTTGAGGCAATAACCTCAGTGAGACCTCGAGTTGGGCCCTAGGCCGGACAAAAGACACAAACTCCATACCTGGTCCCCTCCCTCCACTCTTCCAGTCCTACCCCCACCCTTCCAGAGATTTAAACTGGCCCCTGAACTGAGGAGTAGTGTCAGATTACAGAGCAGCCTTAGTGTTCAGGCTCTGGGAAGACCGATATGCAGCTCTGACCAAGGGAAGAGGCTGGGAAGAGTGTGAATTTTGCTGGGCTAGGAAAGAAGAGACGCCTCCACCCCCAGACCCCACCCTTTCTGGCCTGCCTAGGGCAAGGCAATTAGGACTGCAGAGGCACACCCAGGGATCAGCAGTAGCAGCTCTGGGCTTTCAGCAGCTCAGAAATCTCCTGCCCGCCACATACACACACACACACACACACACACACACACACACACACACATGGAAGAAGTGCCCGAAGACTCAGGAGAACTGGACACAGGGCTGGTGGTGCTACTCGCAGTGCATAGGTGCAGACAAGGGCAGAAACTGCACTGACTTTGTAGAAAACAATCACCCAGACCCCTCAGCCCCAAGCATCTAAATCTGCAGTCCCAACATCACTCTGGGCACCAGGTGACCGGCTCTGCCTGCACAATACACAAAGGACTCTTTGATACAGCAGAGGACAACCTGGAGATTACTTGGTGGGCTTAAGCCAAGACTGGCACTGCTTTTTTTTTGGTTTTGTTTTTTGTTTTCTTTTGCTTTGTGTTTATATCTTTCATATCATTGCCTGTGTTGAGTATGGGTTGTCGGTTGTTTTTACATGTGAATGTATTTAATTTTTTCTTTGTTGTTGTTGTTGTTGTGCTTGGTGATTTGCTTTGTTCTGAAATTGCCCTACCAGGGCCCAGTTTAAGAGGCACAAGATTCAACACACCCCGAGGCCAACTCCAGACCAAACCAGAGTACTACCGGGTTTGACCTACAAGTGACACTCCCAGAGGGAATTCTCTACATGCACAAGAGCCCATAGAGGCCAAACCACATTTAAGTGGTCAACCCTCATGCAACAGAACACCCAGCAGTGGGCAGAACCAAGTCTCACAACTAGTCAGCCTAGGAGTTAACCCCACCTACTCACAAGCAAAAAGCAATTAAAGATCATCTTTAACAGGACAATATACACAACGCAAAAGTCACCTTTGGAGCACACACAGAGAAGAAGAACGAAGTAGTGCAAGTCAAATATAAAGGACACATACTACATAAGATAACCCAGCAAGAACTAAGAACTCTAGGGGATCTACCTAATACATCGAAGCAAACACAGAGAGTCAGCCAGAATGGGGAAACAAAGAAACATGTCCCAAATAAAAGAACAGAAGAAACCTCCAGAAATGGAACCAAATGAAACAGAGGTAACCAACCTATCAGACACAGAGTTAGGAACACTGATGATAAGAATGTTTAAGGAGCTTAGAGATAACATAAAGAAGGATAGAGAAATCATAACGAACAACCAGTTAGAACTAAAGAACACAATTACCGAAATAAAGAAGTCACTTGAAGGAATTAACAGCAGGTTAGATGAAGCAGAGGATAGAATCAGCGACTTAGAAGACAGGTTAGCAGAAATCACCCAAACAGAACAACAGAAAGAAAAAAGAATAAAAAAACAATGAAGTTGGTTTAAGAGACCTTTGGGATGACATCAAGCGCAACAACATGCGCATCGTAGGAGTACCAGAAGGTGAAGAGAGGAAACAAGGGATTATGAACATATTTGAAGTAATAATGTCTGAAAACTTCCATAACCTGATGAAGGAAACCAACATACAAGCCCAGGAAGTGCAGAGAGTTCCAACCAGCATAAATCCAAACAGGTCCACACCAAGACACATTACAGTTAAAATAACAAATGTTAAAGACAAAGAGAGAATCCTAAAAGCAGCAAGAGAAAGACAGAGGGTTACATACAAGGGAACTCCCATAAGACTATCAAATGACTTTTCTACAGAAACATTGAAGGACAGCAGGGAGTGGCAGGAGATACTCAAAGTAATGGAAAACAAAACCTACAACCTAGATTGCTTTATCCAGCAAGGCTATCATTTAAAGTTGATGGAGAGATAAAGAGCTTCTGAGAAAAGAATAAGCTAAAGGAATTTATTACCACCAAGCCAGCATTGCAAGAAATACTAAAAGGACTTCTGTAAATAGAAGAAATATGAAAATAATCTAACTACAAATTTAAAATTGGCAATAACTATGTACCTATCAATAATCACTTTAAATGTAAACGGATTAAATGCTCCAATCAAGAGACATAGGGTGGCTGAGTAAATAAGAAAGCAAGACCCTTTTATATGCTGTATACAAGAGACCCACCTCAGATCAAAAGACACACACAGGCTGAAAGTGAAGGGTTGGAATAAGATATTTCATGCAAATGGAAATGAGAAAAAAGCTGGAGTTGTAATACTTATATCTGTCAAAATAGACTTTAAAATGAAGAACATATTAAAAGACAAAGATGGGCACTATATAATAATAAAGGGATCGATCCGACAAGACGACATAACCCTAGTTAACATCTATGCACCCAACAGAGGAGCACTTAAATATATAAAACAGATATTGACTGACATAAAGACAGAGATCAACAGTAACACTATCATAGTAGGGGACTTCAATACACCTCTGACAATAAGGGACAGGTCTTCCAGACAGAAAATCAATATGGAAACAATGGCCTTAAATGATACATTGGACCACTTGGATTTAATCAATATTTTCAAAGCATTTCACACCAATGTTGCAGAATACACGTTCTTCTCAAACGCACATGGAACATTTTCCAAGGTAGACCATATGTTAGGCCACAGAACAAGTCTTGATAAATTTAAGAAAATTGAAATCATACCAATTGTCTTCTCTGACCACAGTGCTATGAAATTAGAAATGAACTACAGGAAAAAAACTGGAAGACACACAAATCCATGGAGGCTGAATAACATGTTACTAAATAATGAATGGGTCAAGCAGGAGATCAAGGGAGAAATCAAAAGATATCTCAAGACAAATGAAATGAAAATACTACGACCCAAAATTTAAGGGTGCCGTGAAAGCAGTCCTCAGAGGGAAATTCATAACATTGCAGGCCTACCTAAAGAAACAAGAAAAATCACTAATCAACAGTTTATCTTCACCCTTAAGGGATCTGGAAAAAGAACAGCAAAATAAGCCCAAAGGGAGTACAAGGAAGGAGATAATGAAGATCAGAGTGGAAATAAATGAAATAGAAACCAGAAAACAATACAAAAGATCAATGAATCCAAGAGTTGGTTCTTAGAGAAGATAAGCAAAATTGACAAACCTTTAGAAGACTCATTAAAAAAGAGAGAGAGGACCCAAATTAATAAAATCAGAAACGAAAGAGAGGTGACAAGACACCACAGAAATACAAAAAATTTAAAAAACTACTATGAACAATTATATGCCAACAAATTTGACAATCTGGAAGAAATGGACAATTTTCTAGAGGCATACAACCTTCCAAGGGTAACTCAAGAAGAAACAGAAAACCTGAATAGACTGATTACCACCAGGGAAATTGAATCAGTAATCAACAATCTCCCAACAAACAAAAGCCCTGGATCAGATGGCTTTACAGGTGAATTTTACGAAACGTTCAAAAAAGAATTATCACCTATTCTCCTCAAGCTCTTCCAAAAAATCCAGAAGGAGGGAAGACTCCCAAATACTTTTTATGAAGCCACTATCACCCTGATCCCAAAATCAGACAAAGACAGAACAAAAAAAGAAAACTATAGGCCGATATCTCTAATGAACATAGATGCAAAAATCCTCAATAAAATATTAGCAAACAGAATTCAGCAATACATTAAAAAGATCATGCACCATGATCAAGTGGGATTCATCCCTGGTATGCAAGTGTGGTTCAACATCTGCAAATCAATTAATGTGATACACCACATTAACAAAATGAAAAATAAAAATCACAGGATCATATCGATAGATGCAGAAAAAGCATTTGATAAAATCCAGCAGCCATTTATGATAAAAACTCTTAAGAAAGTGGGAATAGAGGGATCATATGTCAACATAATAAAGGCCATATATGATAAAGCCACAGCTAACGTCACACTCAATGGGAAAAGCTAAAACCATTCCCCCTAAGATCAGGAACAAGGCACGGTTGCCCACTTTCTCCACTTCTATTCAACATAGTGCTGGAAGTTCTAGCCACAGCAATCAGACAAGAAAAATAAATAAAAGGCATCCAAATTGGTAAGGAGGAAGTAAAATTGTCGTTATATGCAGATGACATGATACTATATATAGAGAACTTTAAAGACTCCACCAAGAAACTATTAGAGTTGATAGATGAATTTAGTAAAGTAGCAGGATACAAAATTAATATTCAGAAATCAGTTGCATTTGTATACACCAATAATAAAACATCAGAAGGAGAAATTAAAAACAAACAAACATCCCATTTATAATTGCTTCAAAGACTATAAAATACCTGGGAATAAATTTAACCAAAAAAAAAAAAAAAAAAAAAAAAAAAAAAAAGATCTGTACTCAGAAAATTATAAAACACTGAAGAAAGAAATGAAAGAAGATACAAACAGAACGTGTACCATGTTCATGGATAGAAAGAATTAATATAGTTAAAATGTCCATACTGCCTAAGGCAATATACATATTCAACGCAATTCCTATCAAACTACCAACGACGTTTTTCACAGAAATAGAACATATAATCCTAAAATTTATATGAGACCATAAAAGACCCCAGATAGCCTCAGCAATCTTGAGAAATAAGAACAAAGTGGGAGGTATAATGATACCTGACATCAAATTATACTACAAGGCTACAGTAATCAAAACAGCATGGTACTGGCATAAAAACAGACACATAGATCAATGGAACAGAATAGACAGTCCAGAAATAAATCCATGCCTATATGGCCATTTAATCTATGACAATGGAAGCAAGAATGTACGGTGGGGTAAAGACAGTCTATTCAATAAATGGTGCTGGGAAACCTGGACAGACACATGCAAAAAAATGAAGCTGGACCACCTCCTTACACCATATACAAAAATAAGTTCAAAATGGCTTAAAGACTTAAATGTAAGATCTGAAACCATAAAATTCCTAGAAGAAAATATAGGTAGAAACTTCACAGACATTACCCGGAGTAAGATTTTCACTGATATATCCCCTCTTGCGAGGGATGTAAGAGCAAAAATAAACATGTGGGATTACATCAAACTAAAAACTTTTTTCACAGCAAAGGAAACCATCAATAAAACAGAAAGGGACCCTACTGAATGGGAAAAGATATTTGACAATGATATATCTGATAGGAGGTTAATATTACAAATTTATAAAAAAAACTCACTCAACTCCAACAAAAGCAAACAACCCAATTAAAAAATGAGTAGAGGACATGAAGAGACATTTTTCTGAAAAGGACATACAGATGACACACAGACATGAAAAAATGCTCAAACTCACTAATCATTAGAGAAATGCAAATAAAAACCACAATGAGATACCACCTCACCCCAGTCAAAATGGCTATCATCAATAAATCAACAAACAACAAGTGCTGGCACGGATGTGGAGAAAAGGAAACCCTTGTGCACTGTTGGTGGGATTGCAGATTGGTGCAGCCACTATGGAAAACAGTATGGAGGTATCTCAAAAATCTGAAAATGGAACTACCTTATGATCCAGCAGTTCTACTTCTAGGTATCTATCTGGAGAAATCCAAAACTCTAATTCAAAAAACTTTATGCACTCCTATGTTTATTGCAGCACTATTCACAATAGCCAAGACATGGAAACAACTGAAATGCCCATCGGTAGATGACTGGATTAAGAAACTGTGGTACATTTATACAATGGAGTATTACGCAACCATAAAGAAGAAAAAAAATCTTACCATTTGCAACAACATGGATGGACCCAGAGAACATTATGTTAAGTGAAATATGTCAGACAGAGAAAGACAAATACCATAAGATCTCACTTATATGTGGAATCTAAAGAAAATAATAAATGAATGAATTAATCAGAAACTGTTTTAGAGACATAGAGGAAAAACTGAGGGTTGCTAGCTGGGAGGGGGTGGGGATAAGGGGTAGGTGAGGGAATAAGAAAACAGTCAGTAACCACAAGATGGCCACGGGGTTCTGAAAATTATTTGGGGACTGTAATCAATAACGTTGTAAAGATTTTGTAGGGTATCTGATGGACCCTTGTCTCATTAGGGAGACCACCTCAGGGATGATGTAGATGCCTGATCAACGCATTGTACATCTGAAGCTGAAGCTGAACAATAATGAATGTCAACTACAAGTTTTTATGTATATGTAAGTGTGTGTGTATATATATATATATATATATATATATATATATATATATATTTACAAGAAGCGGAGTACAGCATTAGGAATAGAGACAGTGGAAATGTAATGGCTCTGTGAGATGTCAGAGGGTTAGTGCATGGGAGAGGGGTGTTCACACAATGTGAGGGATGTAAAAGATAAACGTCTAAGTATTACTTTGTTTTGTGCCCCTGAAACTAATAAAAAAAAAGAAAAGAAAAGTAAAAACAAATAACATGAGTCAAAGAATAAATCTGAATACAAATAAATTTTAAAATATTTGAAGTACATGATAATTAAAACAAAACATCAAAAATTGTGGGATATATTATCACACAATGCCAAACATAGATTATATATTATAGAAATGTACACTTGAAACCTATATAATTCTACTAGCCATTGTGATCTCAATACGCTTAATTTAAAAAAATTGTGGAATACATCAAAATCATTACTTGGAGGGAAATTTGTATGAGTGAGTGCATAAATGGAAGCAAGCTGTAAATCAATAATCTAAGCTTCTATCTTAGAAAACTAGAAAAAGATCAGTAAATGAAATCTAAAGTACGTATAAGAAATAATAACAAAATAGAGCAGATATCAATAAAAATTAAAAACAAGAAATCAGTAGAGAAAAATCAACAAAATGAATGCTGTTTCTTTAAAAAGATCAATGAGGCTTTAGCCAGGCAACTAAGGAAAAAAAAAAAAAAAGAAAGATTGCACAAATTGCTAATATCAGAAATTAAATGGGAAACATAATTACAGATCCCATGGAACTTTAGAGCAAAATTCTGGGGCACCATAAAAAATTCTACGTTCACAAATTTGTAAACCTAGATGAAATGGCCCACTACCTCAAAATATACAATCTGCAAAACCTTACAGAAGAAACAGAGAACCTCAATAGACCTTAACTTAAATTCAAAGAAACAGAATGAAAAATTAACCCTCTGAAAAAGAAATCACCAGTCCCCTATAGGTTCACTGGTGAATTCTATCATACATTTAAAAAATAAATTATACCAATACTTTATAATCTCTTCCTGAAGATTAAAAGAGATTACTTCCTAACTCATTCTATGAGGCCAGCATTACAATAATATCAACAGCATTCAAAGACATTGCAAGAAGAGTAAACTACAGGCCAATACTTCTCATGAACACAGGTGCAAACATACTCAAGAAAAAAATAGCAAATTGAATCCAACAATGTATAAAAAAGAGTTAGACATTATAACCAAGTGGAGTTGATTCTGGAGTGTAAGTCTGGTTCGACACTTAAAATCAAGTAATATGATTATATTATATTACATCAACAGGCTAAAGAAAACTACATGATCATATCAATATATGCAGAAAAAAGCAGTTGTCAAAACTCAAAACCCATTCTTAATAAAAATGAAAAACCCATTCATCAAACTAGGAATAGAGGGAACTTTGCCAACTTGATGAGAAACATCTAGAAAATAATCTACAGCTAACATCATACATAAGGTGAGAAACTAAAACCTTTCCCACTAAAATGAGAAATGGGGCAAGGATGTCCTCTTGCACCTCTCTTCAACATTGTACTGGAAGTACCAGCTAATGCAATAAGACAATGAAAGGAAATAAAAGGTATACAGATTATGAAGGAAGAATTGAACTTTCTTGTTCACAGAGGACATGATCATTTTTGTAGAAAATCTTAAAGAATCAGCAACAACCAAAAAACAAACAAACAAACAGTCCAGAACTAATAGCAATTATAGCATGGTTGCAGAGTACAAGTTTAATATACAAAGGTCAATACCTTTTATGTGCAAGCAATGAACAGTGAAATTTTAAATTAAAAACTCATTACTTTAGCATTCAAATAAAAATGAAACCTTTAATTACAAATCTAATAAAAACACATACAAGATGTGTTAGGAAAACAGAAAACACTGATGAAAGGAATTTAAAAAAGAACTACCTAAGTGGAGCAATATTCCATATTCATGGATAGGAAGACTCAATATTGTCAAGATGTCAATTCTTCCTGACATGAACTATAGATTCACTGCTATCTCAATAGGAACAACTGATCTTGTGAATATAGACAATCTGATTCTACGTTTTAGGTGGAAATGCAAAAGACACAGAATAGTCAATATAATATTGAAAAAGACCAAAGCTGGAAACTGACACTGTTCATATTCCAGACTTAGGATAAAGCTACAGTAATCAAGACAGTGTGGTACTGATGAAACTATAGTGGAATAGATAAATGAAACAGCCCATGAGTAGACTCACACAAATATAGTCAATTGGTCTTTGACAACGGAGAAATGACAATACAATAGGGAAAGAATAATTGTTTAATGAATGGCAATAGAACAAATGGATATCCATAGGAAATTAAAAAAAAAACAAACACAAACAAAAACAAACAATAGTCACAGAGATTATACCCCCTCATAAAAATAACTCAAAATGGATCATAAATCTAAATGTACAATTAACAAATGTAAACCCTGAGACATTAATAAGGAGAAAATCTCTAGATGACTTGAGTTCAGTAGTGACTTTTTAGATACAATACCAAAGGCACAATTCATGAAAGTAATAATTAATAATCTCTACTTCATTAAAAACTTCTGCTCTGCAAAAGACAATGTCAAGAGAATGAGAAGTGATTCCATAGACTGGAAGAAAATAATTGCAAAAGACATATCTGATAAAGGAATGTTATCCAACATATACAAAGAAATCCTAAAACTTAGCAATGAGAAAATAAACAATCTGATTTAACAATGGACAAAGGTCAGAACAGACATCTCACAGTAATATACAGATGGGAAATCGGCATATTATAAAAATATCAAAATCATATATCATTAAGAAATTTCATGTTGACACAAAAATCTGATACAACTGCACACCTATTAGAATGGCAAAAATGCAAAACTCTGCCAATATCGCATACTGGTGAAGACTGGAGCAATGGGAACTCCTATTCATTGCTGATAGGAATACAAAATGTTTCAGCCACTTTGGAAGACTGTTTGGCAGTTACTCACAAAACTAAATAAACTCACCATATCATCCAGCAATTCTCTTTGTGATATTTACCCCAAGGAGTTGAAAACGTAGGTTCCAAAAAAACCTGCACTCACATGCTTATAGCAGCTTTATTCATAATTGTTAAAACTGTGAAGGAACCAAGATGTCTTTCAGTTGGTGAATGGATATATGTAAAGTGTGGTACATCCATGCAGTGGAATTTTATTCAGCACTATAAGTAAATAAGTTATTAAGCCATTCAAACACCTTGAAAAATTTTAAATATGTGTAACTGAGTGAAATAAATTAATCTGAAAGACTATATGCTACGATTCCAGATACATGATATTCTGGAAAAGGCAAAACTATGGTGACTGTAAAACGACCAGTGATGCCAGTGGTGGCCAAGAGGGAGGAATGAACAGGTGGAGCAGAGAAGATTTTCAGAGCAGTGAAAATACTCTGCACGATACTGTAATGGTGGTTATAAGTCATTATAAAGTTGTCTCAACCCAGACAATGTATAGCATCAAGTGTAAGCCCCAATGTAAACTCGGACATTGGAAGATAATAATGTGTCACGTGGATTCATCAATTGTAAAAAATGTACAACTCTCATATGGGCTGTCGATGTGCATACATGGGGGCGTGGATTACATGGGAACACTCGGCACTTTTCCCTCATTTGTTGTGAACCTAAAATGTTCTAAAAACAAAGTCTAGTTTAAAAAGCAAAGTATTTTTAAAATATAATTAAAATATGTAAATATTTATGTGTATTTCATAGAATCAATGACACATGCATTTAATGGTAATATTGGCAAAGAAGTATTCATAGTAATGCTGAGTGAAATCCAATTATTATACCAAATAAGCATATGGTAAATGATTTCCATATACTTTCTCATATTGTATGCTTACACTTTTGAACAAAATGGAAGATTAAATGTCTGATGTATTTTCTTTTTTTAAAATTCTATATAATAATGGCTCCTCTCAAAGTTTTTAGATAAAATAAGTCAAACTTGAGAGATGCCTAATATCCAAGTAAATTAGATATTGATCTGTGTGGAAAGTTCCTTTCTGTCCTTACCCTAGAGACCGCAGTGTTCCTACAGTGATGATCAAGTTCTCTTTTCAAGGAAGTAATCTCAGAATATTTGATGGCTCCACATTGTAAACATGCCACAAGAAATCAGATGACTTTGTAGATCACCTTTCTTTGAGTAAATGAATATTGTCTAGATTGAAAGTTCACCAAACTGAAGAAAGATAAATAAAATTAAATTGTTCTAGATATATTTTCACAATTTTATTTTCTCTCTCTCAAAACCAAATGAAGGGTAAGGTAATATATTGAATGGAAACAATTTTTAAAATATTACCAAAGTGTTGCTGCTAAATAGAACATAGTTGGCGTTTTTATTTTCAGAATTAGAATATTATTCCTTTTGATGTTTTATGTTTAACAAACTTCACACAGTTGGAGAATGTGTCATACTAGCACTTACTATGGTGTTATCTGAAATTTATGTAGATCTCTTACCCTTTTAATCAAGGTGTTAATGCAGTAAAAATCTATAATTGGAGAAAGGCCAAAAATACACAATTCTTCACCTCTAAATGTTTACTGGTGTTACTGCCCATATGCTTGGTCAGAAAATATGATGGACTTTACACCCACTAACTTCCTAAAAAAGATCAGCCTAGATAAAAGTGTTTGGTAAAAATGTATGCATCTCAGAAAAGCATAAAAGGCACACATTATATCAATGCATAAATCAGTTTCGGTACAAATATAGGCCTTAGAATTTAATTGTAAAGCAGAGGCTATGTGCTTGGCTTAGGTATCTAGGCCTGTTCCAGAAGGTGCTCCATTTATTCTGGTGCAGCCTACTTTGGTTTGGGACCTCTGATTTATACTGAAAAACCACACAACAGCAGCACGAGCATTAAAATAAACTAAATAACCTTATACCATCCATGTGGAATCTATATAGATTTCCCCCAAATATTTCCTAATAGTTTCTCAGGGATAAGCAGAGTGATTTGGCCTACATTTATTGTGAAATATATGAGACAAAAATTAACTAATCATATGTATAAGAGTTTGGAACAGGTAAAATCTCTAATTTGGGCAATTATCTTGGAGGCCAGTTTGATCTTGGAATTGGCAAAATGTCTGAAATGCTTTCTGTCTGCTTATAAAATGTCATGCACTGTGCTAAATTCTAATTCTATAGCCTTTAAGAAAACAAGAACCCATAGCCCAAAGTTAAAGCACAAAACAAGACAAAACAAAACAAAACAAACAACAAAAACCTGATTTGAATCCTGGCAAGCCATGGGAAAGTATTTTAGCCTAAGACTTTTTGTTTTTTTTTTGTTTCATTTTCTTCATCTATAAAATGGATACAATAGTATTACCTACGGGTCTCATAAGGATATATCATAAGGACATAGTAAACATAGTAAATCTTAAATAAGGTGTTTCCTGTGACCTATCTGGCACAGTGACTGCAAGTAGTAAGTGCTTAATAAATACGTATTTATTTGAATACAATTCCTTACTTAAGATACATTGCAAGAAGTTTCCAAGAGGTATAGATAAAGCAAATAAGATCAGATGAGATTTGAGGCACCAGGAGGCAACAAAAACCAAAATAATATTTTCTGACTATCAATTCCCTAATTCCTTCAGGTTTCTAGTGTAAGACAAACACTATACTCAAAATTTCAAAACAGAGCTAACAGCAAGCTACCAGATCTGTCTTATGCTACTTTGAGTCCATTATATTAGAAACAAAAAGAAATAGAATTTAAAAAAGAAAAAAGAAAGAAAAAGAAAAAAACAACAACAAAAAAAAACTCCAGCTTATCCTAAGCCTTTTATATTCACTAGCCAATTTAAGTCCTAACATTTTTATCATCTACAAAAAAATTAGTATGTTAAAGCATAGATATCGATATTAAATGAAATTACCTGTATTAGTGACAAGAGTGGTACAGAGATTTTCTTTTTTTATTCTCTACTCCATAGACTTATGTTGATTCACTTTTTACAGTCTCTTATCTTATTGTTTTAAGATAGCATTTAAAGTATATATTACACTCTAAATATTTTTTTCAGATACCACCGAACGGTTTCTCCTAAAGTAGATTGCCTCATTTGTTGTAATAATGACTAAAGCTCTAGCTGGTCCTTAACTAGAGCAGCAGCTCCTCTCAGCTCTGAAGCTTCACTTTCTAAAGTGATATGGACCAGATCAGCACTTTGGTTGTTAAATCCCAAGGCATTAAGTCTTACTGAAAAGCATCTTTCATCTTCTCACTTTAAGAAGTGCTTAGTTATCTAATACTTTTTTTTTCCCCCCCAAGAAATCACTCCTTGGCTTTTTCCTATAAATTGCCCCTTAATTCAAAAGTTGTGAAGCTCTTGTATTCCATTCATTTCCACACAGGAACTGCATATCATGCTGAGAAATAATGAGATATTAAAGGACTTGATCTTTTAATCTCCTTATTCATCAAAGCTTTTTCAAAAACTACATGGAATATATATATATATATATTCCTACATATATGTATGTATATATACATACATATACATATATATGTATATGTATGTATATATACATATATATATACACACACGTGTATATATATATATATATATATATAAGTAAAATCATGACTGTCATGCAAATATAAAATAAACACAAAGGTTTTATTTAACTTATTAATTAATGGATGAACTAACAAAATATTAAGAACCATTTTATGGGTGAGATGATTTGCATCATCATCTGACAAAATTTATTTGCATCACTATAGACAATCATTTTATTTGTATAACCAGCACTTTACTGTAATTTAAGGAGTTATAAAATAGCTCAAAGACAATGAAAAGTGCAGAGCTCTATAAATCAGATAATAAGGATATGCGCATTAGGCCACACCTAGCATTCAATTGCAACGTCTTTCATAATTTATTCTGAGATAATTTGCATGCAGTAATGTGGAAAAGTTAAAGGAGATTGACTATATTGAATTATCACCATTATTCACATACACAGAGGCATAAAAGGGGAAATGCAACTAAAACTGAGTGCTCACAATGTATATGAGTATATATGCACAATTGAGCACGACTCTGCTGTAAGAAAAGATGAAATACTGCCCTTTGCAACAACATGGATGGACCTTGAGATTATTATGCTAAGCAGAAGAAGCCTGTAGTTATTTCAAAAGCAGATCCAGAAATTCCTACACCACTCTCTCATCTACCCTTAAGTCATCCTTTCTGCTGTAACAGGTTATGAAACATATTTGCTGCATCTTATTTGGATCTCTGTATGATGCCTACAGTAAAGTTGAAGTACCATCTGTAGGGCCACTGAAGCCTGGGTCATAGGTGCAGTTATCTCTGAGAAGCCTAAATAAACCTTATAAAGGGTGAATTCCTGGAGCTGTTGTGCCATTTCCAGGGTCATTATTGGTTTACTGCCAATGTACACCTGCCAATGTTACCTTAATTTTTCACAACCTCATAAGTTATTCTTTGGAATACAGGATTTCAATAGCCTATTTTATTCCTGGTTCTATACTCTGCTTATCTTACATATGATATAATTTATGATTAAATTAGTTTTTAATAGTTTGTACTCACATGTCAATGTTATCTTCTCTCCCCGTATCTCAAGTACATGTCTACAGGTCTGAGTCAGAGAGTAATCTAAGAGAAAGGCTGTAAACTATAGTCAGAAAAATATTTCCTTCCATAAACTGAAGTCTTGTCCTAAGCCAACATTTGAATATCTTAAAGCTTCCTTTGGAATAAATCTTTTCCAGAAACGTCCACAGCCCTAATGATAAAATATACCTAGTGGTGGTGTCCTATGAGCCCTCCAGACGTGCTCATGTATATTTCATTCCTCAGCCAAATATAGCTCAGATTGCAAAACCAAAATCTGCACTAATCTGTAGTTATATAAATTTTGATTTGTAATTCATACAGAGTTGAAAAGTGGAATAGATAATGGGAGAGTCCCTAACTTCCAAGGGATTGTGGGATTGGCTGAAACCTTCAATTCATGTCAAAGTCCTCCATTTCCAAAGTGCCTTTCAATTTCTGGTAATATTACTTACAAACAATTTCATTCTTAAGTCACTTGCTACTTCATATATATAAATTATATATATATATATATATATAATTATATATATATATATATATATATATATACACACACACATATATATATATATATATATATATATAATTATATATAATTATATATATATATATATATATGTGTGTATATGATACATGTATATATATAAGTATATATATATATATATATATATACATACATATGACTTTTAAATGTAATACATTACCCAAATCAGAAACTCAGACTTTTCATTATTTCTCATAAACATAACAACTCTTGACCCAAGTGAAAACAAAAAGTGTTATGAATGCTTAGTTAATATATATACTTTTAATAATGAGTTAGTGGTGGGAGTTTTTATTTAATGCAGTAAAATATATTATAACACTGTTTCTTCAAAAATCATGTCAGTATACCTCTTTAAAGTGATATCATCTTCTGGCTATAGCTTATGTGTAATCACATTATCTTTCATACTCTCGATTTTCACTCTCATATTTTAACCTTCACCTCCTTTCACCTAGTTGTCTTGGGAGGCCCAATTTCTTAACTGTTATAAAAACAAATGTATTTCTTATTTGGGATGATTTGGTATCAGCCCTCATTCTGTCCCTAAATGGCCTATATTTTTCTCAAGTATCATACAGGTATTTATTCAAACTAAAATGGCTTCTTCCCTCATTCAATTTTTTTAATAGTAACTCTTTTAGAGATATTTACTTAGTTTAATGTTGGCTAACACAGTCTGATATTATATATAACAGATACACAAAAAAAGAACAATAGATATTAGAATAAAAGGATTATTGAACTCATTGTGGCCTAGAGATTAAGAAATCACATACCCACACATACACATATATAGGGATTTTACTTTTGTAAATGTTTTAAGGTATAGAAAGATATATTAAATAGTATCATGTTTTCCAGCCATTAAAATATTCCAGAGGGTTGGTTACAGGCTATCTGGTAATATAGAAAAGTGACATGAAGGGAAAATAATCTTAAGGGAAAAAAGTAAGAAAACAGTTAAAGTATCCCTATTTAACCATTAAAAACTGATAGCCATTGTGTTCTTTTCCCCACAAGAAATACAATGAAATAAAAGATACCAGAATATTTGGAAGAGCCACTGTTTTGAATTATGCACAGGCATTGCCTTTCCTCTCTTTTAAGAACATTTTTAAAGGCCTTCCTCCAGTACTTGTAAATATTTTTCTAGCAAAATTTCTAATTCTTAATGGTAAGTAATTACTAATTGAACTTTTCTTTCTAAGAAGATGGTCCCAACTTTATTCACACAATATTCTTTCCAAAGATGTTCCGGTTTTGCCTAGAAGGGGTAGTTGTTAACAGGATTTCAAATGCATTTTTCTAAAGAAAAACATTTTATTTCAAACATTCTAAAATAGGTAGAATATGAGTCTTCTTTTGGACTGAGTTGTACTGCTAGCTGGAGGGGGTAGGGGGGACGCAGAAAATAAACAATAAGAAAAAGTACCTCCTCATGACAGAATTAAGAGTAAGAGGAGAAGAAAATAATAGGTCGATGATTCCATGATTGCATGAGGGTAGCCAGACCTAAAAAATAAGGCTCATATGGGAAATAGAATTAGGGCTTTCATATAATGCATCTCAGCCAACTCTGAATCCTATATGAGCAGAATTATTAGAAATTTCATAAATCGATAATGATGACAAAATATAATTTGGATTCAAATACATTTCATTAAGGGATAAATCTTCCAGGAAAAAATATAAAGCATGCATGAAATTGATTTGACATATAAAGGTCAAAATAGAACAGAGTTTGAAAGCAGTTTCCCCCCCTCAGAGTACAATTCCTGAGGATACACTAGGCCCATGATGCATCTCTGACTTCACTCTTGTAGTAGAACAAGATTGTTGGAAATAATGGAGAGCAGAATCTATGTGGTAGGAGAAGGGCTATTTGCTAAGATCACTCTGAATATGCAGATTCCAAAACTTTTCTTTTGCTAAATAGACATTTGTCTCCTCAGGTGTTCTTCAGCTGATATTTCATGCAGGAAAGATAATCACCCAAGGTAAGGTAAGTAAACTAAGAGGATGTGTTTTAAAACCACAAGAGGAAGCACCATTGTACAGAAACCAAGTAAGTGCATTAATTCTTATAGCATAGAGAATATAGTCAATCAAATTGTAATAACGATGTACGTTCATTATCAGATGGGTACTAGACTTACTGGTGACCACTTCATAAGTTTAAAAACATCTAATCACTATGTTGTACACCTGAAACTAATATAATATTGTATGTCAACTATAATTGGAGAAAAAAAACAAAAACGTTTTGATTTCTTAGGAACTAAAGCCAACTGTAGAGTTCATGCTCTGCTGAACTTGAACAAAGGCCCAATATGGCCATTTCAGCCTCAGATTTATAGTAAGTCCCAGATTTTATTAGTTAGAAACAGATTTTTCTGGATCTCAAATGCAAATTTCTGAGCGAGACAATCCAATTAGCTCAGGATGCATCAGAGGTCTATCCATGGTCCCATCAGCTGTGGACTTAGCTGTGATTAAGGAGGCAAAAGGACAAAATATTCTGAGATGCAAGCAGGAGGCAGAGTTTGGGTGGGATAAACATTCTTCAGAAAAGTTAGTTAAAACATTGAACTTCCTTACCAGGCTAATAGAAGAAAATCTATTTTCTTGTTGGTGCTGAGGTGAGAGATAGGGATCCTGAGATGGCTTGACAAAAAATCCTGTCACAGAGAAACTTGGTATCTATTCAGCTATGAGCACAGGGACCCCTTAAAACAAAGACACAGGATATGTTGGTGCCTGTTTCCGAAGGCAAGTCAGGCACCTCATTCTATCCTCATAGTCTGGTTTTCAGAACTTAACATCTTTCACATACTTTCATTTAACAAACCTTGTGTCTCTGCTAGCCTACAAAAATACAGAAAAGTAACTTGCTGCTCTCACATCTTTCAAAATACCGTCGGCTTCCCCTGCAGCGCTGACAGCTCTGGCTGCCTCGGAGAACCTAGTTAGGGACTCAAACCTTGGGAACTTCAATACATTGTGATGACATTTGACCTTGTTCTCATCATCTGGAGACTGTTTAAAGGAATTCCCCAACCATTTGTCTTACATGCACAATAGTGTTGCTAGAATGGGATTCATGGACTTTGAAGATGATAACTAAATCTAGGTTCCATATGCCAAATATAGCCCAGCACCAGCTGGTTGTAAATCTGTTCTCACCTCTCTGAGGGAGTTTTTAAAATTCATGACTTATAATAATTTCTTGTACACTGTGCAAGTATGTGTATTCATACACAGTTGTACTAAAAAAAACCCATCATAGTTATTTCGCTAATCTAAATTATATTATTTTAAAAAGAAATAAAAATTAGCATGATGATATATATGCTGCAGGGGATATGTCTAGTTCCCATTCTTGAGCTATCATTTTACTGCTTGAACTCAAACCCAGTTCCAGGAAGGATTAGACTGGTGGAATGCAAAAGAAAATGTGTCATGTGTTTTCCAGATTGTTCATCTGCTCTGAAACCAAGATAACTGGCCTCAGCTTGTTTGAGCAATATCCTTTCAGCTGAGTTTTCTCCTAGGAGATTTATTGCATTATAGACAAAATATGAAGGAAACATCTTACTAAAATAAAATCTCTGTTAGATATTGAGACATATGCTGCTTTGAAAACTCCCCCAAATAATGTAACCCACCAGGTGGGAGATACTCTTGTGTCCCTCGTATCAGAATACCAGGAGGCTGTCTACCTATTTTCTTCCAGGAAAAAAAAAAAAGTCAGTGACTGATTACAGAGCATCAGTAACAATACATGCCGTGAGGACGAGGGGGGCTCAGTAACAGCCACGACATCTATAGTGGTACCACAATAATTAAAGGAAACAAGAGGCTAAGAATAAGAAGCATCTGTGCCTAGAAAAAAGCTGCCAAAGCAAGAAAGATGAATACAAATCATAGGCCCCAACACTCAGTAACTGATTTGGTGAGACTGAACACACTGAGGAGAAAAACAGCATTGCAATATCCTGGAGTCCTGATTTAATAAATGCAAAAATTAATAACACTTTTGGAAAAATAATTTCCAAAATTCATTAAAAATCCTACATAATATGAAAGAAAAAACAAAATAATCTGTAATAAATAGGAAGCTTTTATTAAGAATTTGGTCCAGGTAAAACTAATCTTGTATGGAAGCAGTCAATATATCAGTATAATATTGCTAAGGTTTCCTCTACCTCTAGACTTTAAAAACCATCCCACAAGATCTAATTCTCAACCATGTAATGAATTGTTTGAAATTCAATGTGAGATTTTATGTGATTAGTGAGTCAATTGGGTAAAATGGCATCAATAAAAGCAGTAGAATTTTTAATAAATTATGATAATATATTTAAAAGTTTAAAGGTGGATTCTGTAGGCTAATAGACAAATTAATAGATTTAAATACTCTATTAGCCTTATGGGATTGGATAGTATACTTCCAACTATTAATTTTTTCACTTAATCTATTTTAAATAGCAAATTAACACCAATGACTAAATAAACTTTTATCATAGTGTCTATATCTATACTGATTGTAAAATGGATTTTAATCTATAACCATTGTGAGCATTGCCATCCTCTAGACCCAGGTAAGAGAGGTGATGTTTAAAACTTAAATAATAACCTCCTTTCAACAAGTCCATCAAAGTTTTCCAGTGAAATAAAAATTGTTTATGCTATGAGTAGACAGATTTCCAGGGATAATCTCATTCTTTCTCTTCTTCTCTACATTGGAAAATGTCAGATACTCTCTCACTTATTCTACAGACATTCAAAGAAAGAATTTTAAATAAATCAAACATGGTTTATTGATAATAGTAATTACTACTAATGAGGGTCTACTATCAGGATTGTTGTACAAAAAGCCTTTAAGCTTGCAAGATAGATATCTAATATTCTTAATTTATAGGAAATTATAATCAAGTAATTCAAAGTTTAGCTAATACAACACATAACAACTAATATAAATCAGTTAATAGGTAGCAGAATTAAGCTTCAAAACATTTCCATTGTCTCCATAAGCCATCCCACGATCAACACAATTTGACAACTCTGTGTGAAATATTGTTTTCTAGAAAAAATAAGAACATTTATTTGGTCACAAGAGCTTACTTTAAGTTTAAACTCTAATATTTACTTGTAAGTACATCAGACAAGTCTCTAAGCTGTGTATTAGTTTTCTTGTTTTCCAGGTTAATTCCCAACAATCATGAAAATAATGTAACTGATATATTTCATACATATTAAATACTGCAGTAATGTTATTAATAATACTACTTATATTAATCCTGACAATGGATGACAAAAATAGGAAGGAAGAATGGGCACCAAGATAGTAAATGATGGCTCCTAATTTGGGGACTTTTGTTAGCCATGCATTTGCCATCTCATCATATCATCTTTGATTCTGAGGACATTTGACTCATTACAGACAAGTCAGAGCCTGCATATGATGCTGTGTTGCTGTGCTGCAGTCATTAAAACATCTCTGACCAAAAGACAAAAATATTGTTTTTCATAAATTCAGGAAAGGAGGAAATCATAGTTCTAACCCTAGCTACACCTCTTAAGGATGGCAGGACTTTTGATAAATTACTTAATCTGCATTATTTTTATGTGTGAATTGGAGATAACTCCTGTGACAATTAGATTATCTAGAATATATAAATGCGTTAGCACAATGCTTGGTTACTTTTAGCAAAGACTCAACAAGTGATAGCTAAAAGTGCCTTTGCCATTACTATTTGTATTTTGAATTTCCACAAATTAGAATAATATTTAATTGTATTGCTAAGCAAAAGCCTTGGTAACTGAGCAAAAAATAAATATTCATCAACCTTTATCTAGGTTAATTTTTTCTAAAGGCATTTAAAAACTCCAGACTTTAAAATTCTAAACGGAGGAGAAAAGAATGAAAGCATTCTTCAAGGATCTTAAGTTACAAACAGCATTCTGCATAAAATGTCTATTTCTCTTTGGAATAAATGTCATCATAAATTTTAACATCCAGTGCAGAATCAAATGCCATGGAAAAATGATTAAAATATCTTCCAACTATATACTAGTAAGTGAACCAGTAACATAATAAGATGGATTAATATAAATTGTTTTTGTTTTGCTTAATTCTTGGATTGTCTACTTACTAACTGAATTCATTTGCTTTGTTGAAGAAAATGGTTTAAGTTAAGAAAACATATTTGCTTAAAGCAACAAACTTACAATTCTGTGACTTATAGGTATTTCTTATTCCTAAATTATATACAAGTTGTTGATGACTCAGGATGGATATATATAGGATGGATATATATAGGATGGATATATATATATATATATATATATATATATATATATATATATATATATATATATGGCAGGCTGCTTGGTCTACAGGGGTTCAGATGGAAGAGCTTGTGTCTGTTTCATGTGATCTCTTATGCTCCAATAGGTGTCGTAGAGGTTTTTTTTCTCTTTTTCTTTTTTTTTCTCTCTCTCTCTCTCTTTGTTTTCCCCCCCTACCTGAGCAATCTCAGGATTCCAAATAGCACTAAGAAAGAAAGCCCTGATGTGCAAGTGCTTTTCAAATCTCTGCTAGGTCACATTTGTTAATGCCTCATTGGAAAAAAGCAACACAAATGGCAAAGCCCAAATTCAAATGGTGGAGAATTAGATGTTACTTCTTAATGGGAAGAGTGGCAAAGTGGAATTAGAGTTGCATATAAAGGGATGGGAGGATTTTGCAGTTATTTCTGTATTCTGTGACACTAACCGGGCTAGCTCAAATTACTTAACTTAATTATACTGCGTATATAATAAATTTGGGGGTTTTGATATAAGAGTTAAGGGGAAACACCGACTTGTACAAACTTCTACACAGACTAAAAGGCATGTCTTAGGCAATGACAAATTAATTAGAATCTAGGAACAGAGACAAATGAAGTGTATACTGATTGATGATGAACACTGTGAAAGGAACAAGTTATTAAAATATGTGGTTTCTGAGCCACTTTATCTTCATTATTTTGTTTTGCGTGTTAATCTAAACCCACATATGCTGTCCTCTTTCACACATTTTCCACAGGACAAATGTTTTTGAATAGAGAATTCTGAGTATATCTAATATATCGTGATATATATCAAACTGATTTTGTAAAAATTAATTATCCATTAAACTATTATTTCAAATGACCTTTCAGAATGTATCCTTGGTACTGTAAGTGAAAAACATGGCTCCTAGACTCAAGGAACTCACAGTTATGGGGAAAATAGATATGCAAAGAAGTAATTGTAATAAAGCCTGATATTCTTATTCATCTGAATGAAGAGACTGGTTGGCCATAGAAACTTGGTTCGTGATTGTATAATTAATGAGTGCTGTGTGGATGAAAAGAGTCATTCATTTCAGAGAAAATAGGGCACTATTGCATATCCACTCCTATGAAAGCAGAAAGATTAGGGGACAGGAGCGCAATCAGGGACACCTTAACTGGGTTCTTGAGACAGGTGTTTTAGAGGTCGGGGTTTTGTCAAAGAAATTCACTATCAACAATAATGATTCTTGTACCTCCAGGAAAATAAATAAATAAATAGATTACAAAGAAAAAAATTGAAAAAGTAAATATGTGTCTCATCCCACCTTACGAGGGTTGTGGGGAGTGAGGAGGGCTGCGCAGGGTTAAGAAACACAGTAGCCATGAATAGAGTGCAAGCTGGGCCAAGGGACTCCAGCCTCAAGGACTGAGCCCGGAATGGGGCCTACTCATAGCTTTTATTAGTTAGGTGAGGAAGTAAAAGAGATAAAGCTTGTCAATCTCAAGATCTGTGAAGCCCATACATTATAATAGGAAACTGATTCAAGCCAATCACCCTTGCCTGTAGGCAGCAGAACCATAAGTCGTAGGAAGTGTGTACTTCCCCAAGGGACAAAACCATTATGCATATGAATAGATGGAGACCACATCATTGAATCACTTTTGTGCAGGTTGTGGGGGGTGGAAGGAATGCAGCCACAGAGGCAGAGGCTCTCCTTAGCCGGGGGAAGGTAGGGGGTTGTGCCCACTATGAACCCCGTGGATTCTCCTGTTTGCCCCCACTCGACTGTGCCTGGCTTGATTTTCCCCCCTCTGTGGTGAATCTTACTCATCATTGGCTCACCAGCCATCTTTCTGGGGCCAAATAGGGAGACATAAGATGCAAGCACAAAGGTGAAGCAAAGTCCCTGAAAGGATCCCTCTCACAGACTCTCCTTGCTTTATGGGCTGGTACGGGGAGACAGACAGGTAGGCTGCTGCGTGGCAACACATATGAACTTGAAATGGAGTGGCAATAATGAAAACTTGTCAAATGGATAGATGAACAGATTACCAAACCTGAGGGAGGAAACAACAGAGAACCAGAATTCTATGAATAAAGTTGTGGAAAATACTCACAGGGTCCAGAAAAAGGAATAGAACAAAAGGAAATGATGATCAAGCACTAGTTAACATTTTAATATTTGCAAATGTTAACTACAAATTGGACAGGGGATTTAGATAAACTTTAAAATATTTAGTTTGAAGACATCATTTGTTTATATTACAGTTAAAATACGTTGTCCATCTACATTTATTGCATGTGCTAGATTACCTGGATTAGGGTTGAAGGAATGTCATGAAGCAGAAGAAGGAGTAGTATTATCAATTCAATAGGATAAATGTCCCCACTTGCCTGCTTTAGCCATTGACCTGAGAATTTAATTTAAAAGTGAGCAATGAAACAGGAAATCCAGCAGTGTTGGCACTATTCTGATTTGAAGCAATGTGGAGATGTTTTGGGGTTGATAGATTTAAATAGACTTTAATACACTGCAAAATGCATGCACTCTTGGTTAAAAGGAGATTAAAAATACGTGTATGCTCTACCAAAAACCAAAAAAAGCTTCATTCTAATAATTTGGATATACGTGACATCCTTAAATAGTTCCTGATGTGACAGCTAACGCTTTGCTTTCCCCCCACAAAATACTGTGCAAGGCAGTGAATTTCCATGACACGCAGTTTGGTCCTTAAATCTATTTGCTCTATAACATAGAAGAGTACCCTGATGTTTGTATTCCACTTACTGCTTTAGAGTCACTGACAAAATTGTTTCCTTCAGAATAATTCTATTTTATTGGTGTATTAAAAATGTGGTGTAGGCTAATGTGGAGAATTTAGTCTGTCACTTTAAATCAACAGTGATCTACAGAACTGAGTGAGGTCAAGCACTATTCAGGCTCCCTTTACAACAATTCATAATGCCACATTAAGTAATTACAGGGCATTATTAACCAAATAAATCCTCATGGGGAAAAGAGAAATTTGTTGAAGATAGCAGAAGGAAAGCTCTATAGGCAGATATTAAAAATATTGCATCAGAGCTTTGAGCTAAAGCAGCAGGAGATGAAAAACTGGGATGATAAACAGTATCAGGTAGTTTCATGATAACGCTCACATCATTAGAAAGACTTCTATTTTTATAAAGATGGAAAGAATCAGCTCTTTCACTGAATAAGTGTGTTGATCTGAATAAGTAATCATGTCTTACGTTCCCTAGTCATGATCAGAAATACTTCTGTCATTTCAAGTTTCTAAAACAGGACAACATGGATAGATCTTGAGATGATAATGTGAAGCAAAATCAGTCAGACAGAAAAAGAGAACCATGTGATTTCACTGATATGTGGGATATAAAAGTGAAAACAACAAAAGAACAAGACAAACAAATGAAGAAACAAAAACTCCTAGACACAGACAGTAGTTTAGTGGTTAACAAATGGTAAGGGGGAGAAGGGTGGTAGATGAGGGTAAAGGGGATCTAATATATGGTGATGAAAAGAGAAAGGACTCTGGGTGGTGAACACACAATGTGATATATAGATGATGTATTACATACAGAATTGTACACCTGAAGTCTATGTAACTTGACTAACATTTGTCACCCCAATAAACTTTAATGAAAAAAAAAAGAAAAAAAAAAGAATATGAGGGAGTAATTTGTGTGTGTGTGTGTTAGAAAACGAGATTAGACTAATTAGTAATCTATTCAAACACTTTTCTCAGTAAATGTAATTTGCTGTGTCAGTTATCATTTTAGGCTTATTTGTTTATTCATTATCATGTATTTCAAAAAATATTTAGTGTCTACTATGAGACACATACTGTGCCATAAACTAGGCATACAGTGCAGACAAAACTACAAAATAATAACAACCACAGAGCATAAAACAAACTGAAAAACAAACAAACAAAAATAGATAAAACCGTGGTCTCTGCCCTAATGGAACGTAGTAAAAGTTTATATTCTGGTGAGAGACTGCTACCAGGATGTATGATATATGTACCTAGATGTGAGGAATCAAAGGTATCCATTCACATGGAAACAGAAAGGGCAGATGAATAATGAAACAATGGATAGCTCCTTGGATAAGAAGATACAACAAAGGCAGCTGTGGAGAGCTACAGATGCTCATGTGGCCCCATTGTCTTGGTTGTACCTCAGAAGTCAGGTTGTCTACTCTTTTCTCAAATGGATCTGCTTCTGTCTGTCTGTACTCCACCAATTCTCCGGCTTTGCCTCTGATTCTGATGACTTCTGTCTCTATATCATATTTTTTTTAATTAAATGTATTGGGGTGACATTCGTTAGTAAAAATTACGTAGGTTTTAAGTGTACTTTCTATAATACATCATATATATTGCATTGTATATCATATTTTTTAATTCTGCAAAACGTAAATTTGATGTGGTGATGTACCAACTGTATCAATCAGGACTTTTATTTTTTAGCAACGGTATCTACTCTAAGTACTTTAATTTAAAAATCACTAGGTAACTCACAGAATATACAGGAAGGAGCAGAGAATCAGACAGAGTACTGAAGACAGAAACAATGTCCAAATTACTGACACAGGGCTAATGTAGCAGAGGGTACCCACAGCTCAAGGGTCACTGCACCATCTGAACCCTGGATGATTCTCTGATACAGCCACTTTTGGAGGCAGAAATGTCACATAGTTCCCTCAAACAAATGGATTCTCTGACATACATATTTCTTCATGAAATTTCCTAAGCTTAAGAAGGGTATTTAAATATGGCCAGAGACCAAATATAAACAATAAAATCCACTGTAATTTTGCAAATAAAAGATTCCTATTAGACCAAGTTTTGATGTCAGGTAATTTACATGTTCCTGGACTCCACCAAAACCTATTGATTTTGTTGTTTTGGCACCATTGCTTATCCAATTATTAGAAATATAGGAAGCAGAGTCTAATGAAACAAAAAAGTGTGTAGATATTCATCTGTGACTGTTTATCTGGGGGGAAAAAAGAGCTCCGGATAGAGTTTCTTGGACTTTGCTCCAATACAATGGGTTTAAATGTCTCATCTTACATCATGATTGCAAAACTATAAGCATAATGATTTCTAAAAAAACATATTCTATTATATTGCAAAACAGATGTATAGCAAATTATGAAAAATGCATTCAGTGATAGAAAGAAAGAAAAAAGTGATAGAAAAACATAAGTTGTGAAAATAAAATAAGCAAAATTAAGTTAGAAAGCAATAGACTTGATATCTTGAATACATGCTATGTACGATCTTAAAGTTCTCAAAATTGTATTCTGAAAACTCTAGAAAATAATGTAAATAAGAAACTAGATGAGTTACATTATCTGTAATATTTATAAACCAAAATAAAATAATGCAGACTGCACAATATAAGTACAACAGTTATTTTTAAAGCCCAAATATGTATTTCCACTTCAGAAAAGAATTAGTATAAAATAAACAATAGTGGCAGTAAAACTTAAGTAACTAGCACAAAAATTTCCTATAAGCATTTTTATATTATCTCTTACTGCAAATTTTAGGATTTGCCAAAACACAATTCCATTAAAAAAAAAAAAATTCCAGTAATTAATTCACACAGTCTATATATGTAGTTATCTCACCTTCTGCCCTAAGATAAGGAGAGATGGTAAATATTATATAGCTATGTTGTTCATCTTGAAGAAGGAATGCCCCTCAAGGCTATTTATCATAATCTCCAGGAGACGTGGTGTGTTTTGAAAACACATTATCAATACCCAGATTACTGTAAAAATAAAACTATACGTAGTAAAGATTGACAGATCTTCTTGTTTTTTAAAGCTATACAGATTAGAGTACCTTATCATTGTAGGGAGTCCAGAAAACACCACTATAAAGGAGGCGATGGACTGCACACCCTCCAGATCAGAGTCTTCTCAACCATTTGGTAGATATTAATCAGAAGTGATTTTGAATTATACTCTTTGGCAATTGTTTGGAACATGTTTTCTATGTTGCTAAAAGCTCTTTCAACTTGAGATCGATATGTTTGCCAGCCTAAGTAAGATAAGAAGTGATTTTCACATTTAATACACCATAATATAAAAAGCTGTTACAACCCATCCTCTATTTCTAATCCTTACTTCATCTAATTCTATATTGAGTCAGCTCTTCCTGTCACAGCTAGAATCTGATGAGTAAAGACGATAGATGTTATATTCCAAAGGTTGACCATTTGGAAGACATTTCAAATTAGGTGACTAAAAAGGAGTTAGTTGGTTTTTAAGTCAGTCATGTGGAGGGGATAAAATGGTCAAATGAGTGAATATTCTAGAGGATAAATTGCAAATGACATCGAGGGAAAATAGTTACCTGTCCTAACTTCAGCTTTGGGGTTGGGACTTAGAATCATTAGATTTATGGGAGGAAAGGGTAAATTTTTGTATCCATCTAAAAATTCAAACATTGTGATATAGATAAATCAGCTGCAGATGGATCTGCCAGAGGCTGTTCTTGGGGCAAAAGGTATATTGGTGGTTATTATGAGGCATGTGTGGCCGAGAATTAGGACAGCTTGCTGAAGTGGCGGTCTTTTGTCCTACACCATGGGGCCACCTAGATGAAAAAAAAAAAAAAAAACATGCTAGAAAGAGGGAAGCAGTGCTATCTCTGGATTTCTGCATTCAGCAAAAGGAGTAAGGTTCCAGTAGGGAGGAGCAATGAACTATTATCATCAAAATATTACCAGTAAAACTCCCTAGTGAAAGGTGCTATAATTTACAACAAGAATAAACAAACAAAACAGGAGAAACCTCAAAAGTACTTATTGAGAGAATGAATTCATTTTCAGGTATGTACCAGGCCTGAGATTATAAAGCCAGAAAAGTTAGAAGGATTTTGATCAGATTAAATTCTTGTCCCACTCCTTTCCACAATAGGGATGGAAGAAGTGATATGGTTTTGAAGAAGAAATAGCCAATTAATTTCTCTTCATGCTGTAGAGTGTCTTGCTTCCTGATTGCAGAAGGTCTTAGAAAGGAGAGGGGAGAAAAGTTTTATATTTGAATAAAAAAAAATGAAGCATTGATCATCATATAGGTCTTGACGTTTCTATTTTTTTTTAAATGTTAGACTGTATTCTCTGACTTAAAGAATTATAGGGCTTTTAAATTACCTAACATCGAGCATAAAAATCATGACAATTATAAGAATTATCATCTAGAGCCAAGGGAAGAATAAGCCCACTAGAAAAAAAAAGTTAAGGGCAGCTAAAATTAAAAATATAATTTCAGTTTGACTGCATCCTGCAAGTAACTTTTCACATATCTGGTGTGTGTGCGTGTGTGTGTGTGTGTGTGTGTGTGTGTGTGTATAGAGAACTTTAAAAAATAAATCTTGGAATCAAAAAATTATCTATACATCAAGGTTATTTAAGTGTTGAAATTCTCTTTCCATGAAATAGTAAAGAAATCTCAGTTTCATTCATTTAAAAAATAAATTAATGAATTAATAAAGAAAATGAATATTGGCAGAAGGTTTACATCATGATCTGATGAATGTTTAACATCTATCATACTTCTGAATAAGGAAGAATGGAGGCTTCATTCATATCTTTTACAACACTACTATATAATAGCTGTTTATTCTCATGGAATCCTGGACATCTGTACTTGTTCAGAATATCACCCCTGCAAGACACGGACAAGTTTACTTCCATTTTTTTTAAGTGTCAGAAAACTATCTGTGTCACATTTGAGGTCAGGGAAAGTGTCTAAAATGTTAAATTTAGTATAATAATAAGTAAAAGAATAAAAACATGTTTTGCCTCAAATATCTGTTCCCAAACAGCTCTCTTCCTAGACATCACATCTAAATCTAACAAAGTATTTGTAAGTATTTATCTTAATTAAACAGGGCACAATTTACAAACTAAATGAATTACGTTTTGTTTTTGTTTTTGTTTTTTTCATTCTGCGACTACATTACTAATTGTCTTTTAATACTTCCAGTGTATATAATACTAATGAAACAAATTGAGGAGCAAAACTTGTTGTAAAAGTGGACAATTAAAAAATGATTGTGTGTAGACACCCGTATGTTAAAACGGTTTTCTTAGGAACAGATGGCAGCTGGCAGGGAATAAATCACTTTATTGAGTTTTGCAAGCAAGACAGTTTATGCCTTCTCTACAAATACAGTATTACATATAGAATGCTTTATTGCCAGTATTGTGATGTAAACAGTTCAAAACTGCTTATATAGACATATTCTTCTTTTTACATTTCTATTTTGTATATAATAAAGAGATTCTGTTTTAGGGGTTCCATAGCAAAATAGCAATCATTAGAACCAAAAGTCGATTTGTTTATAGTGAAGGCAAAAAACAAAACCAACACTGACTCTCAGTCAAAATATTATATAATACAATCAGAGGTGAATGACTCATCAGTAAAATTAAGTTTTAGTAATGATTATCAAGTGTAATGTAATCTCTGTATGCTTTAGAGATTTGAGATTTAAGATTTATGTGCAGTTACATGTTATAAAAATGTTGTATGTTGGAAATCATGGTCCTATTAATGGTCCAAAAGACATTCCATTTAAAAATAATGTAGAAACACACAAGCAGGGCAAGAACCTATCTTTTAAATGACTCTTTAAAATTTTTAAATTGGCTATCACATCTCCTTTCAGTTTACTCCTCTAAATTGCTAACTGTACCTAATTTCCTTAAGAATATTTAATCTTATAGTAATTAGATTTGTATGGTAATTAGAGCACCATACAATTGTGACAATGTTCCTAGGGTAGAGCTTGATCAGTGTGTTTTAGAATACAGGACCACACAATCTCTTCTTAATCTGTATGATTATTAAGATTGCATTAGCAAACATTAATTCTCTCACGAGGATGAACTAAATATCCCGAAAAAACTTTCCAATTAAAATGAAAGGAAACCAAAAGAAAAGAAGTCTACTATCTGAAAACATTCAATTCAGTATTTTGAAAACCCTTGAAAAATGTATATGTATACAGAATAGTCAATGATATTGAATGAATTATGCATAGTGCCAGGTGGGTATTAGACTAATTGGAGGAATCACTGCATAAATTATATAAATGTCTAACCACTATGCTGTCCACCTGAAACAAATATAAAATAATATTGAATGTCAACTCTAACTGAAAAATAAAATAAAGTAAATGTAAAAAAAAAATGTATATGTAGATTTGCAGGAAAGTAAGTGAAGCCCACAGGGGCAGAATAAAGCAGAAGCTGAATTGCACAATGAAAACCTATTGTTAAATTGTGGGTGCCCTAAAGCCCGGGCCAGTCTTTGTAACCTTTAATCTTGGGAAGTGATGGCTGCAGAGAGGGCATGGTTAAGAGGCATACGTTTTTCCAACTCAGTGTCCTTACTTAAGCAAGCACTGGTATTCCCATGCTTCCTTGTCAGACACTACATACTCTGTAATTACACTTGACACTTCAAAACTGGCCAGTTTCCAAGAATTGGAGTTCTACTTGCCTCATGGATTAAAAATCATAGATAGATGCTTGATTGATTATAAATTAATTTCACAAAATGCATTGTCAAAATATTATATAATACAACCAGAGGTGAATGACTCATTTTACAAGATTTAAATATTCTTTTGATTATGAGACGCATCAATGACAGATGAAAGGCAGAACTTTTTGACTCATCTCCAAAGAAGAGAAGGCTGCCAGTTAGAGCCACATAGGGGATAGACTAACAATAAATTGGAGCTGTAGAGGGCAGTTCATGCACGTCAAGTGGGGTGGAGTTAGCTAGGTTTTGTTGGCTTCCGATGGATTGGCTAATTTGAATCATTTCTAGAAGAGGAGAATAGGGGCTGGCTCTAGTCTGGTTCCTGGCCCTGTGGGGATTAGGGCTGAATGCATACTGACCTGGAGTGTGAGAGCCCCTATAACTAACAGTTGGCGTGTGGATGTAATCAAATGCTGTAGAAGGGGAACTAATCAGCCTCTAGCCAGAATCTCAGTACCGAGTCAACACAGTGTTGTTTTTTAAGAACTCTTACAGTGCTTACCATATAGTAAAACTTGCAGATGCAAAGGGATAAAATTTAGAACAAATTATAGTAGAGTACGAAATAAGGATTATAATTATTTTTAATCTTCTAAAAATTGTAGAAGAAGAATGCTGATTAAAAAAACAAACAAATAAACAAAAAAATTGTGTCATTAACTCCATAACATGATGACACAATGGTCTTACTCCACTCATTTAAGAGCAGTGGAAGCAGCAGTGCTGTCGTAGACCTTTAAAGAACATTTTGCAATAACATAGCTGACCTTGCAATGTTGTGTACCTGTCACCCTGCCAGCACCTGAACTTAATTCTTCATTTGACTTGACCTATTATTTCTCATGATCTGTTCCAGCACCTTGGTCTTTTCTCTGCTCTATGTCTAGCAGTATCAGCTTTGCCCCCTGGAAATTATCCCAGAACTGATCTTCAAATCTTCAACTTTTTAAATCCTAAATCTATATAGAAGTTTTGAAGAGATCCCTCGGTGGACCCATGTTTAGCATATAGTGTTAAATTATGATAATAATCATGGTTTGTAATATGAGCTCTTTCATATTATTTTATTGATACCAATAATTAGTAGCCACAATTTAATTTTTGGCTATATAATAAGTGATATTTGTTTTTCTTTGTTTAGACAATTGTCTTTGTTTAGTGCCATAACATGAAAGTAACATAAATAAAATGCTGTTTTTTAAATAAAATGCTATTTTCTTTCTAGCATAGAATAAATGACAAATATATCCGTTTATGGGGAAGTTCATAGATACTAGTTTTTCTGCTTTTGTTTGCTAATTCATCTTTTTGCTTTGCTCAATAAATCTGCTTTCATTGATGTAATCTTCTTTGTAATGGAATAAAATAAGTTTCCAAGAAGGTTGAATTTGCTAGCCTAAAACTACATATAGTTCTGATAGAAAAGATAAATAATCATGAAAAACAAATGTACTGTAGAGCATTAAGGGAGTACAGTCAGTTCTAAAGCACAGAGTAATTTCAAGCTGTGTTGAACGGCATGATAATCTGTGTTTCTGCTTGGCAATAAACACATAATCTGAGGTATGTATTAAACATTGGTTCACTGTTAAACTACCAAATGTGATATTCAGGTTTAGAGTGAGATTTCCCTGATTTGCCCAAGGGATTGATGAATATCTCACACCACTGGCTTTTCCTGGAACACACCAACTTCTGCTTCAGAGAAAAAAAGCTTTACCTGGTGATGTAGAACCTTTAACCACTGAATCATTGTGCCTGTTTCGGTATTGCTCCTTACCTGCGCACATCTCTCTAATTCTCTTTAGCTTATATAAATTTCTTTCTCCAGGGAGTACCAAGAAAACCTCATTTCTTGCAACACCCTTATGAATTTATTTTTAGCTTTAATAATCCTCTTCAAGAATAATAAACTTCATCATGTAATTTGACCTTGATTTTCACTAGCCTCCACTCCAGTCAAACTTCTCATCCTCTTCTTTTGTCTTGTATATATTCCTATTCTCATACAGTGGTGTGGGATAGTACAATATATCACAGTGCAATATGTAATGCTGGGTAGAAAAGAAGCTCATGGTCAGGACTGATGTATGGTATAACATATAGAAAATGCATTAAGCAGGCTTTTGAAATTTGCATTTAAAATTATTTTGAGGGTGCCAAGTTATCCCATCAAGATGTGTTACAGAAATCATTTTTCTACCTGTGATGCAGAGTGCTCAATAAGCCTCTTAATTACTGATTAATTTTCAAGGACAAACCTACAATCCCTTCCTAAAGAGAGAAGTGAATTCAGGATTAAAACGAAATGCGCTATCAAGCCACACAATGATGTGGAGGAAACTTAAATGCATTTTATTTATTAATGGCAAGAAGCTACATTATCTGTAAAGACTGCATACTGTATGATTCCAACTATATGATATTATGGAAAAGGTAAAACTATGAAGATAGTAAAAGATCAGGTGTAGCACAGAAGATATTTGGGGCAGTGAAAATACTCTGTATGATATCGTAATAATGGATACATGTCATTATACATTTGTCCCAACTCATAGTCCAAACCACCTAGAGTGAGGGATAATGTAAACCATGGACTTTGGGTGATGATAGTGTGTTGATATTTTTGTAACTAATGTACCACTTTGGTTGGGGTTGACGGTAATAGGGGAGACAGTGCATGTACTGGGGCTGGTAGTGCTTTCCTCTCAATTTTATTGTGAACCTAAAACTGCTCTAGAAAGTAAAGTCTTTTAAAAAGAAAGAAAAAAAAAAAAAACAAGGAATTGATAATATGCCTTTTTTTTTTTTTTTTTTCCTCAGAGAAACTACAGTTTTGTTTTCACCCTTCTAAATCTTCCTTGTGTGGACTGGTTGCAATCTCTTTTCTTAGAATCCAATTTTTCCTCTCTGTTTGGCTCTTTTGGCTTTGGTATGTCCTATGAATGATATCTTGGTCCCTGTGTTTGCCCATGCCTGGGAGGCTTATTACCATTCCTTCTTTCCTCCATTGTCTAGTGAAAACAATGGTCAACCCAAACCATTTCCAAGCCTAATTCTGGCTCCCAAAATTCCCACCAGTGTTTGGATTCTTGCCTCCTCCCAAGCCCATGTATGTAAGTAAAAGAGCAGTTTGTGTAACAATAAACTTTATCTGGCTTTTAGTGCAGGTTTCTTTTTGAAAGACATCAAGCAATATAATTTAATGGTTTTCTATAATCATTTGCAGATAGATTCCAGCTATTGTGTTAGGCAGTGGAGTTATAGTAAAAAAGATAAACGATGTCCCTGAGGTCACATTTTATAGAGAAATGCAGAAAACACAGAGTAAAACTAACATGTCCCCCAGATAGTAGTTTTTAAATTGTGATAAATCAAAGGAAGTAAACATAATGATTTCATTATGATGAACTGAGTTGGAAAGTAATTCTTGAAAAGGTAAATATTATGAGATATCTGAAGAATAAGAAGGAGCCGTCAATATAAATAGTCTAAGGATGGGCATGAGAGAGGGCTTTTTTAGGACAGATATTGGTCTGTTTGAGGAAAGAAAATGATACCCACAAGATTTGGTAAGGAGAGTGGAAATTGTATAAAATGATGTTAGTCATGTGATGTGATTATGGCAAGGTGGAATGTTTGTAAACTAGTGTCTGGTATATTTTCATTTATTATTTTAATTTATTAATTTTGTTGCTGAATAGAGAATGTGTTATAGAGATGAAAGAATGGAAGAGAATAAAATACAAAGTATTGTGATAGTTAACGCATGAAGTGATGTAAATTTAGAATTGGGTAGTAGTAGACGAAAATTAGATGAAAAAAATATTCGCTAAATATTTTGGAGAATTTATGGATGAAACAAGGTAGAGTTTATGAGTAAAATGATTTTTTCATAGGTTGTTGAAAACTGAAGCCGCTCACTTAAAAAGACCTGAGAAAACAGATTCGTGGGGTGGGAGAGGATGAGCATCAAAAACTTCATTTCATAAACATTCAGATTATAATGTTTATGAACAATTTTTGAAGCAATATCAGAGAGACGTTTTAATATATGTGAAATTTATGAGCAAAGGTTTCAATTGGTGATATAAAGTTAAAGGCATAATATAAGTGGTATTTAAAGTCATCAGATTGCATTATCATCTATGGTGATGATATAAATAAAGCCAGAGACACAGTCCTACAAACAAGCCCTGAACTAATCTAGTGTTTATAGTTAAGTAAAAGGGGGAAATTTAACAATGACGCCTAAAAATACGAAGCTAGAGAAATAAAAAAAAAAAAAAAAAGCAAACAAACTGTGATGCCATGGAAGTCAAAAGAGAAGAATGTTTCAAGAAGAAGGGAGTGAACAACTATTAACTGCTCTTGAAATGTTACACATGTGGGATTAAGAAGGGGCTATTGGGTATGACAACATTGAAATTGTCAATATCTTTGAGAGTGGTATCAGAGTAAAGGGGGGATTAAAGTTCGATTGGACATGATTAAAAAGAGTATAGAGAGACTCAGGGAAGTAGTGGTCAACTCCTCTCCACTTACAACACCAGCTCCAGCACAATCACCACGCCACCCATTTCTACCAAGACTTCAAGTCTACTAAGACTGGGGGTAATTGGAAGAGAGACTCAAATCAGTGACAAAAAATCAGTGGATCCTAGGACCACGAGGGAAAGTCTTGATCCTGATACACTGTTTGGGATAAAATAATATTATGAGATGGAAATGGTGTCTTGAAAGTGAACATATATTCTGAAAGTAAAATTATTAAACTATCTTGAGGAAACATAGGCTTTGGTTCATGGAAAAGAGATAAAAAACAAAACAAAATGAAACAACACTCCTAAAATTGTTATAATTAAGAACACAAACTCTAACACCAAAGTGTCTGGATTTCAATCTAGAGTCTACCAGTAATTGGTGGCAAAATTAAAGTAAATTATGTATCTTCTCTGTTCTATCATTGTCCCCATTTGTAAAATTGTGGATATGTTTATTAAACAAATATTTCTGGAACCCTGACTATATGCCAGTCACTGTTCTAACAGTTGGGATACATTTGTGAACAAAACAGATATACATTGCTTTCAAAGGGTTTTCATTTTAACAACAGAGTCTATATCCTAGGGTTTTGGTGATGATTAAATGTGTTAATATATGTAAAGTGCAGAGAGCAGTGCTTGTCCTACACTAAATGTTATATAATATTAGCTATTATTATTGCCTGGGGCTAGAATGGAAGGTACTGGAGGATTGCAACTGTTCAAAGCACTTGGTGACTTCAAACAATGAGGAACTGATGGTTGTGATCTTATGTAAGAAGAGATAAATATATTTTGTTTGTTTATATGCATGAAGAAAGTGCACCATTAATGTTAACCATTGATGAAATGTAAAGTAGAAAAACTTCCAAGGAAAAAAAAAAGAAAAAGGAATACAAACCAACTTAAATCAGCACAAATAATTATAAGGAAATAAAGAAAAAATAAAAATAAACTAAATGATAAACAAATTATAAAATGAAATTATGTTATCTGGTATACTAAACATGGTAATTAAATTAAGCCATTATAAAAGAAAATTTAAATATACATGGAATGTACTTAAAAGAATAAAGAAGAGTTAAAAATTGGTTAGTTAAAGAGTTTCTAGACAAATCAAACATTACATAAGTAGGAGTAGCAATATTTCTATCAAACAAAATGCTATTTAAGGTAAAAAATCCTGAAAAAGTTGTTTTTAAAATAGAAGATACTTTTTTAAAGATATGTAATTGCCAGAATTATAGACACATGGATAACATGCCGAGAAAATATATATTTCAAAACTTATCAGAGGCTAATCAAAATTAGATAAAATTCAATTATATCTATAATTATTCATGTATGTTATTCAAAGCCAAATAAATTGTCAAAAATCAAAGTATAAAGTAATATAGTATAATCAATATATTTAATTAAATAGATAAATATATAAATTTGTTTTTCTCATGGATTAAATATGAATATAAATATATATGCCTATTTCTGTATGTTTAGTTACTATACCAAAAAGAAAATCTAAAATTATTTTTCAAGTGAAGTAAGTTTTGGAAAGCATATTCGCTAATACAAATACAGTTTAAAATTAATATATGTATGTATATTTATAAACCACTAATAATTCTCAACTATATTCCTAGATAAACGCTATCTCAAAAAAAAAATAGACTTTAAATAGTAAATCAGCTAGGAAAAAATATATCATAGCCCATGAAATACAGTAAATACTATAAGGAAATTTGGTCTAGTCAGCGAAGCTTTTTATATTTTCATTACAAAAGATAAACAATTCAAAAAGTACCTCATTCTCACCTTTATAAAATGGAGAACATTAAAATAAACACAAAGAAATGAGAATATAGAAATTAATAAAAGTAAACATAAAAGTTAAATAAAAATAAACAAATCATCTAAAACCTGATTCATTTTAAAGAAGGAATTCAAACTAGGAAGATAAAACTATGGTTGTATGACTAAATAACAAAAAGGAGGGCAGAAATAGATAAAATCAGGAAAGCGTAATAACCACTGTTAGAGAAAAGGTTAAGATAATCATCAGAGTACACCACACACAATTTCATTGGAAAATGTTTGGTATCTCAGAGGTAACTGATTATTTCTTGGTAAAATAAAAAATAAAAACTAATCCAGGAAGAAGAAAACCCGATAAGACCTATTAACATGGGAAACACATAAAAAGTGATTAATGTCTACCAAAAGTGCATCAAATTACATATAATTTCTTACTTATTTTAAGCAACTAAGATCATATTTCTAATATCCTTTAAACTACTCATGACCAAAGAAAGTAGATAGTTATTCCATTATGAAGACCTGATAAGGATGATGTAAAAACTAACTATATAAATAAACATTTTTAATATAAGTGAAAACATTCTAAATATTTTTTTCAAGTGAAATCTAGCAAAATATCAAAGTGATAATATAATCCGATTAATTAGAACTTATTCCAAGAATACATGGTTAATTCAATATTAGGAACTTTTTGTAAAATTAACTGAGTCAATCAAACGGAAAAAATGTAGTTGATGTGCTCACCAGTAACAGTCAAAAAGTGGGTCCTGCTCTTTAGTTGGATCATCATCGCTGTTCTAGACTGGGGATCTCCGTCAGTAGAAGCAAAGAGGGAGGCCTAGATACTGTACATGTCAAGATACCTACTTCTCCATTGCCTGGTACATATGGTCTGCCTCAGGGCCATTAGGGATTTCTACATTGTTTTCTTTCCCTATGAGACACCACAGAGAAGCCGAGGTCTCTCAGGGTATCCTTCATCCTCACCCTGCTCCTCAAACCCTGCTTACTTAGCTGCCCATGGACTCCATACATATCCTACTCCCCATTTGGCTCTATACACACTTTATTCTAATGCCTTTCTCCAACCTCTCCGTATCAGGAACTTCTCCATATCTTGAAACTGTTTCTGTTTTATTTGTTTATTTTTTTCCATTCATGTACTAAGAGAAACCTAGCACTTTTCTAAGAACACTGCTCCCTCTATAGCCTTGCTCTCCCAAGCATAGATTTTATAGTTTATATCCCTTGGACCAGAGGCTTGATGTTTTGCTTCACCCTTTTTTCTCACTGTGACTCTTGGACTGTACACTCTCCCACCTCTGCTTAAAAGCACACAGTTTTGAATATTACTCTGGACCACATATTATTGCTCCTTATTTTATTAATATACAGAATGCCAAGTAACTTGCTCTTGAATACTTTAGCTCGTAGCTCAGTTTAACTCTGTAACATTGCTTTTCCACATTTATGATCATTTCAATTTCCACATATACGAACTTTCAATAAGCTGCTATGGCAAAGAGTGGCTACTTATTTATCAAAACCATTTCTCTTTCCTTTTGGTAAATAGCCGGGAAATATTTACAAGTCTCCTCCATGTGGCTATGAGGCAGATTTATGGCTAATAGAATCTTTGGTAAGCAAAGAGTCTTTTAATACCATGTTCCAAAAAATAGATATAATTTTGTAACTTGAAAAACATCAAAAACAATATATTTTCAAGGAATGAATGGAAGGTGAGACTTTGACACAAGGCTGATAGCTTCTTTCATGAGATACAAAGGCACAGGGCCCATGGAAGCAAATGTGAGGTCAAGCTAGATTTGCTTTGTTGACATTACTTTGTTTCCTTTTATGATTTTTTTCCTTTTTGATTTAGAAAGTAAGTGTGATAACAGGTTTTAAGTGAATAGAAATGATGCCACACAGACATAGAAATTGAAGTCAGAAGGCAGAAAATGGATCAAAGTCGGAGATAGAAATACTGATACAAGTTAGTTTGTGGATTTGGTAATAGGAAAAGAAATACATTTCCCTTAGACAGATTCCACATTACTAGTGAGTTATGAAGCTAGACCACTGGGTGAGAATGCAATTATGGATAGTTTGAGAAAAAAAGAGAATTAATGTAGTAGATACTCAGAAAGTGGGAATGGGAACTTATGAGGAATATGGTATTTGACTACAGAACAGTGGTCAATATCCATTTGAGTCTTTTGATCATGAATTTAAAGTATGATGATTCAATCAATTTGTATCATTATTAGTTTAGCAATACTTACCTGTTCAGGGCAAGGCCAATGAAATGAGTATCTGATTCTACTGAGGCTTGAGAGTTTTATTGAAGCTAGGAAGACAGAGAGAAGAGCAAAAGGACTAAGGATGCCTTCAAGACCACTGAATCAAAGGTTAGAAGTGAAAAAAAAAAAAAGAGAGAGAGAGAAGAGAAGTTATATAAAAGAAACATCACACAGTTTTATAAGCAGGAAGCTAAAAATTGTGTCCAGGTGTGTCTAAAGCAACTGAATAGGAAGGGGAGGTGATGATTGGAAAGAGTGGGATATTAGAAGCAGATTTTGGAGGTGGTGTATTTACTGATAAAAATAAGGGCCATGAATAAACATGAAAATTGCTAACAAAGTATAATCAAGGGGACTTCTTTTAAAATCTAGAGACCAAAGAACTGGAAGGACAGGTTTATTAGCATGGTCAGTTCAAATGAGTTTTAGAAATACTTTTTAATAAAAGTTGAGGAAACAGTATTCATTGAATTCCAGGTAGGTGACATGAGTCTGCAACATTTTTTTTTTCTGTGTGGTAAGCAATAAACATGGATTTTCTAGTATGAGCACTTAGACGGAATTCAATTTATGACAGTATAGAAATAGGGAAATTGTATAAATACCTGTTCTTTACATTTGCATTGGATGATCTCACATAGGTTGGGATATGTAAATAAGTAGTTTGAGTTTCTAATTGCAATGCTAGGTTTAAGGAAGGTATGCAAAGTTTCTACAGGTCCAAAGGCCCAAGGGATGTTACAGCCAAATGGTAAAATATAATAATGTTTAAAAATACTATATGGCATATACTTCTATGACAGTGTATAGGTTGGATTATGTCCCCCAAAAAACATGTTGAAGTCATAAGCCCCAGTACCTCAGAATGTGACCTTATTTGGAAACAGGATCTTTATAATTAGATATAATTAATTATATCTTAAGTAAAAATGAGATCACACTGGAACAAGGTGGCATCTTAATCTGGTGTGACTGGGGTCCTTATAAGACGATGGCCATATGTACCCATAGAGACACACAGGCAGATGCCATATGAACACAGAGGAAGAGGATAGAAGATTGAAATTAGGCATCTACAGACCAACAAACACCCAACACTATCAGAAACTGATAAAAGCAAGGAAGGATCTTCCCCTACCAACACTTGATTTCAGATTTCTCACCTCCAGAACTGTGAAAAAATACATGTCTATTGTTTTAAGCCACCCAGTGTGTGGAACTTTGTTACAGTATCCCCAGAAACCTAATGGGTATACAGATTAAAAGATGTTTGGAATGTCAAGGTCAAGCCCCCCCCCCACGACCCCCAACTTTGGTTGTATAGACTCTGTGGTTTCTTTCATTCCAAGACCTTTCCTAATGTGGGAACCTGACTATAAACACCAAAGGTAGGACAGGAAGAACCTAGCCAAGATGGTTTATGTATGAAAAACAAAAAGCATCCCTTTCTAGAAGGCAAAGGCTAAGGTCTCCCTTTTATATAAATTTCTAGAAAAGCAACTCACATACTTAGAGAGGAGATTTTCTGAAACTCATTCTTTTTTTTTTAATTCCTGAAATTCATTCTTCTACCACATGGATAGAAAGATTTTTCTGAAATCTACCACAGTTTTCTTCCTACCAGGAATATGTTCTGATATGTACATTAGAAATGTATGTATTTCTGAAATACGTTTCACCATTCAGAACACAAAGAACGTTCTGAAATTCATTTGTTGAAAGCGACTGAATGAAAAGTAGTTCAAAACTAATGATTTGCTCTGTTTATATCACTGGCCTGTGTGTCAAGAAGATAAAACTTCAAAGTGTAAATTAGTATAATCTCAGGACTGTGGAATAATATTTAACTTGTTTGAGAAATGGAAAAAAAATATCAGATACTTGAAAGCTAGCTAAATTCTCCTGAGTATTGGCTATGTTATCAGAAAGTTCTAAATAACACATATTTTTTGCTGACGACAGTGAAGTAAGGCATTTATTGTTTTATCATTATCATTTCGCAGGTCAGAAAAATAGGCCTAAAATGTTTAAATAATTTTTCCAAGGCCAGATATCTAGTCAGAGGCAAAGGTAGGGTTTGATTATAGACAATGACTGGAACTTCTAAAATGTAGCTCTTCATTTCCATGCATAGAGCCTCCCATTTTACATATTAGCACATACATCAGATTTTATTAAATTACAAGGTGTTCTATTTTTGCCAAATAAAGTATTATACAGTGCTTTTCCCTCAGATTGACTGTAAAAGGTATCTTGATTTCAGAGATGTTAAAATATGAAAGAATTAAACAGTGTGACTTAGAGTTAATAAAATATGGTTAGTGGAACAAAATTTTGTGAGTTAAGTAAAATCAATTTTATGGATTAGGGAACTAAGTACAAGAGAGATGTAATTGCCTAGCTTTGGTGACATAGTCGATGAGACAGCAGTTAAAAATACATCTTTTCAACACCAAAACGTACTCTCTGAAACACTAAGCTATTCCTTATGATAGATTTGAAACTATTGTTTCTATATTGGCATTTTTTCTGTTTCAGAATGGTTCCATTATTAAAATTCTTGTACCTATTCTTATTGTGTTTAAAATTAAAAACTTTAAAACAAAAGACTGTTTTTATGTAACAGAATGCTTTACTAAAGAATAAACATACATCTGTTCCCCTGTCCTGCTTCATTTCAAAGACATTAAAGGTAACTTCTTTCATGGAGCTATTATAGAGATTAAGGATACCATTTAAAAAAAAAAAAAAAGGTTTCAGAATTTAAGATTGCCACTATTAGAAGGCAATTGCTAGACTCATTATTTAGGAAAAGCAATGGAATTCACTACTGTGTTTCAAGAATTAAAAATAAGGCCCGTAGACCCTTCATTATTATTTTTATTAGTTTAAGGTGTACAAAGCAGCATAATAATTAGACATTTATACACCTCACAAAGTGATAATCCCAACAAGTCTACTAGTCATCTGACACCATACATAGCTAACAACGATTACAACACCATTGACTATATTCCCTATGCATCCAGTGACTATATACACACGGGTATATGTGAGATATATATATATATATATATATATATATATATATATATATATATATATATATATCTCACATATATATTTTATATTCTTATATATGTACATATTTTATATTCATATATATGTATATATTTTATATACATATATATGCATATATTTTAATTTCAATATTATTTTATATTAGTTTCAGGTGTATAGCTCTTGGTGGTTAGGGCTTATAGTAGCTCCATGGCTAAGGTCTCTACCTTCTGCAAGTCACCTCCATCATCAAGATTAGAGGTGGTTAGAGACAGACATTGGATCCAGTTTGTTTCTGTGGTTTCCAGTTTGCTCTTGAATTCCCAAATTGTGTGCTGTGCTTTCCTTCTTGATTGCAGATCTGGCTAATCTATAATGATTTCAGGCCCACACCAGGCCCACAGGCAAGAGTCCTGCTTGGCATTCATACACACTTCTTTCAACCACAACCACACTTCTAAAAAAAGACAATAGCAAAGTCATGCTTCCACTTAACATGTCCTTTGTGCAACTGAAAACATGTTATCTTTCTCCCAAGAGATGATCTGAAATCCCCCTTTTTTTGGGGGGATGGGGGTTGACATTCATTCTTTTACTAGCTGAGTCACACTCTCCTTTGGTATCTTGCTACTTAGTACTGTTCTGGGTATAGGTTGCTGATTAACAAACCAACCTAGATCTATATATCATTGCAACAGACTAAATATTTGTTTCACTCCAAAATTCATATGTTGAAATCATAAACCTCAATTTGTTGGTGTTTGGAGGTTGGATATTTGGGTGGTGATTAAACCATAAGGACAGAGCTCTCATAAATGGGATTAGTGCCCTTAGGAAAGAGACTTAGGGGAGCTTCCCATCCTTTCTGCCAGGCATGTGAAAGCATATTTAAAAAAAATGGCCCTCTATGAACCGGGATATGGACCCTCACCAGACATGGAATCTGTTGGTGCCTTGATCTTGGACTTCTCATCATGTAGAACTGTGAGAAATAAATGTCTATAAGTGCGCACACTCACACACACACACACACACACACACACACACACACACACAAATACATGGACTGAAATGAACAAGTGGTCAAAACAAATGAAAAAGAATCATTCAATGTTTTATGAAGTAAACTAAGCAATATAAAAGACTTGGATACCAAATTAAATTATTTATTTACTTATTTTTTTGAGTTACGAAATCCTAAGTTCAAAACCAATTGAAAATGCTAATGTTGAGTATAAATCATGAGAATATACTGCTCCAGCATCTAGACACTCAATTAAAGCTGCTTGAATTTCTGTTTACATGCAAGTGATTAATATGGAACCTGAAATCATAATTTTCTCCATTGTTTGATTATATGAAAACATGAGGATCCATTCAGATTTGGCAGTTTTTGAAATCAGAATACAAATTATGCTAACACATGGATGAAGAAATAATCTATGTGGATTTTAAAAATACATGGCCCTGAAAAATCTACTAGATTCAATTTACAATCTTTTAAGTGGCTGGGAAAACGTAAAAAAAAATTAAAAAATGAAAACTCATGATCTGTCATATTTGTTTGGGAATTTGAGAGAAGTGTATATTTTGCAGATTTGGTAACAAGGAAAGTTAATTAAGCTAGCAGAAACCTTTTAGAATGCAATGTCCGCTTACAAGTAAATGAATACCTTAATGTACCCATTGTTTGTTAATGCATTCTGTTAGAAATGGAGAAATGAGAGTTTTTAAATTGTCTTAGAACTTATATGAGTGGCTTCTTTTTTTTTCCAGCTCTCATAGTTAAATAAATGATCCAATCAGTATATTTTATAAAGAAGATTGCATTGCTTCTGAAATTTTCATATGTTGTTCAAAATGACATTTAAAAATCACATCTGGCCGAATATTATCGGTTCATATATTCATCTGAAATAGTCATAAATCCCGGCTTCCAATATCGATAATAATACTTATGAAGATAACGATGGTGATGCTGACATGACAGTGATGCTGATGACGTTAGCTAATATTTATGGCATGTATACTCTGTCCCATAACAAATCTATGACATAGATGCTAGAATTTCTGCACTTCTCAAAAGAAGAAAGGAGGCTGTGATAAAGTAAATAAATTGCTCAAAATTACACTCGCAGTTTTTGACCAGACTGGATTTTGTACTTATGTTTAAATAACTCTGAATCCTGTGTGTTTAACTAAAACCAATTACAATTTATTTCATTGTAATTATATCCCTTTGTTCTCTGGTGATCCATGAAAAAAATTACTTTGCTAGTCTAGTTTTAAATAACTTTACTGGTCTGGTTTTTAACAATTATCTGCTAGTACTGGAAAGCCATGAAGGCAAGGTAAACACTAAATTATATATCAAACAAAAAAGTAACGATGAACACATAAAGTTTATAATTTTGGTTTCAGATTAACTTGTTATGAACTAGTTAAATATTAAACTAAATTTGATTTGATTTAAATATTAGTTAAATCTTCTTTATTTTCTAATCACATTATTACATTTTAATTCACTATAAATTTAACATAGGCAATGTTGTCAGTGCTGCTAATAGCTATTGTTTACTATTTGTGCTTATGACCTGGCATTCCATTAGATAGTCTAAAAATATTATCAATAAAACTAATCAGCATTCATTTTATAGAAGAGGAAATTAAAGGCCTGAGTTTTCTTTTTGTTATGTTTTGTTTTTAAATAATAACTCCTAGAACTGGAGGATGGTAGAGGTAGGTTTCAAAGATATTTGACTACAAAATCTACGCTCTTTAACCTATGCTATCTTGTCTTCTTTTAAATCTGTAATAAGGATCTTGAAAGCCAACATAATGTTTGATAGAACACACAACATATTTATTTCATATAATTGAGGTTTACGTACCACTGTGAGGAGGAAAAACCAAACAGGTGAGGATGAAAAATGTTTTAAAGAACACCAAAGCATGGAATGGGCTCTGAGTCTAGCAAAAGTAGAAATATTCCTACCCATTGAAATCAGGATTAGGATAACTCTGAAACCAGAGGAATATGAGAGGAAAAAAAAGTACATTCCTATGGCGCTACAGAGGACTTATTAAAGGAGAAAGCTTTTAAATTACGATCTGAGTTGTATGACCTTCGATTTAGTTGTATGATCTTAGAATTGCAGACCTTTAAAGGATGGAGTTTTCTCACCTAAAATGAGATGAATGATGTTTTCTGATGTTCTCCTAATGTTGCACAGGATAATGACAGTTTCTATGACAGTTCATACAATTGGTAAGGGTCACTGAATGTCTTATAGTTCAGTCCCATTGTGATTATGGATTCCTTTTGATACTTCCCTGTTATGTGTTAGAGTAAGTTGACTTTAATTGATAAAAGCTTGAGTTTCCAAACTCAACTCAGTCCGAAATAGTTATATGACTTTGGGCAAAGTTTTTAATATTCCTTAGTTTCATCTTTTTTCCTAACTAAGACATGGAGAAGGTAATAACTCTGACCACATTGTATAACTGCAGCTTAGCATTCTCCCTGACCCAGAGTAGGCTGTCAAAAATTGAATCTATTATGACATGTTAATGATGTTGGTGATGATGATCAGGACAATCAGTTATGTGTGAATTATTTATCTGACTTTGGGCTACATTCCTTGGGTGACAAGTATCTTTTCACTTTTCTATGAATTTATTTCATCAGATTAAGTAAGACAACATGTTATATGTCTGTTATATATACATATATATCTCCTACTCTCCTCAGGCTAGCTTGTTTCCTCCAAAACATATACAATTGTATTCTTTACCCACTCATTCTATTCATGAGTGTCATCCTGAAGTCACTGATACACTTCATGAATTTGACCACCTACAAAAATCCTTCCATAACTATTTAAAATTAAGTGATAATTTTCCCAACATTTAATTCCAAGGAAGCCTTTCCTCTCCTTAGCTTTGCTCATACTTTGTACATAATTTTATTCTTTATTGAATGTACAATATACTTTCTGTCTCTTCCATAGTATCACCTTTAATATTCTAATAACGCCATGATAAACAAACATTCATTGAATAATGTCCCATTTAAGTTGTTTTTAATACATGATAACAGAGTGGAGTAAACATAGAAAGGAGTAGTCAGCTTTCTCAGTGAGAAGTTGAGATAGAGAAAGAAAGGTGTAGGGTTTCAGAGAAAATTGCAGGAAAATGTGTAGTGCATTAAAGAATCCCTCCTATCTTATGTCAGTGAAGTCACAGAGATTGTTTATACCTCAGATGATATATGAGAAAATCAGCTCGATATGAACTTGATTTACTTGTGAGCAGGCATAATAATAGCATATTTAATTACATGAAAGTAATTGAAAAATATTTAAAAATTGAAAAGTCAACACATTAAAACACACTTTTAAAATGTTTTATTTATTTATATCAAAACATAATTTATTTTAATTTTTCTTGTTATTATTTTAACTGATCTTATTGGAAGCAAACTCATAGATAAATATTTTCAAAATCAGCTTTTCTTCTTTAGTGTTCTGGAAAAATCTAAAACTAGATTAAACATGTTTATAGGAGTCCACAGTTTTTTTCCTTTTTGCCTTAGGTTCTACAATATGGCTCTGTGTCACTGTTTTGTCCAGTCTATTGTAAATTATTATTTTATTTACTATGTAGTCCTACTTTCATTTTGTATTGTTTTAAATAGTGTATTTAAACTATTATTTCCCTCGATTACTGAATTTTAGGAGACCTCTAAACTTTTATGCTTCAGACCAGTGTCTCATTTGTCTCAACCTGGAACTCGACCTGGTTCCAACTCCTTCAAATATAAGAGATGCAGTCAGTAAGTCAGATCTAGCTAACTGACTCTATGTCAGAGGGATAACTCTGTAGATACAGTGGAAAGGGTGTTCTATTTTGGTACAGGATTCAATAGTGAGTTAAAAATTCCTGTTTGCAGGTAGCTTGTCTAACAGACTACATATTTTTATCTTCATTTTGCCTCTCCTAGCACAGTAATTAAAGAATTATTTATAAGTTATAAATGATGACCTAAGAATGACTGAATCAATTATATTATTTTAGCAATTATTCAATAAATTAATTCATAATGGTAGCTCTTCAAGAGTAAAGTGGAAATAAACTGATGACATTTTTATTTCACAGTCAAAGCACTGTAGAATTGAACAAGAAATAATATCCTTTTTCAAATTAAACACTCAATTACTTTATTGAGTCTCCAATTTAAATGGTGAAAAAAGTAGTCTAAACTGTAGAGATAAAATTATTGTCCTCTCAAACAAATCCTGTAACTACTCTAAGTTTATTAGTTGATCTCACTTTCTTTTCTATGATGAAATGCCTCTAATGTTATAATATAAATTTAAAAAGTTACTTATGACATAATGCAATGCCCAGCAAACAACAGTCAATAGAAATTTATAAAATTACAAAATTAAATCATTAATGAATAACTAACCCCCCCAAAGGAATCAAATAAATTAATATCAAAAAAGCAAAGTAGTATGAAGTTTAATTATTAAATAAATGGCAGATATATTTCTATTCTAAAGATTTTATGAAAAACTATTTCCAAAACCTGTAAATTTTAAACTTCAATGTTCCTTAGCATAGAATTCATATATATATATATATATATATATATATATATATATATATATATTCTGAAACATGTGTATATAATTATATACACATATGTAACACATATATATATATAAATGTATATGTACACATATTAATATATAAAGCAATTATATAGTATCTTTGATACAAGTGATTTACTCTGATAGCCTTCAGTCATATATTAGTGAGTGTTTAGTTTAGGGATCTTGATTTTGAATAGCTGCATGGAAGAAATGTGAAGGATCAGAAACAGATGTAATATTGTAAAAAGTATCATGGTATAAAGTAATGTCCTCCCTTAATTATATTTGTGTCTGTGGGAAACTCTGTATGGAGATGAGATTAAATAGATGGAATTTGTTGAGCATCTGTTATATATCCAATACTATTGTAGAATTTTTGTTTGTTTATTTATTTTAAATTGAGTGCCTGTCCTCTACTGATAAGTGGATTATTTCAGGCAAAGTCACCTTTCTTTGGGAGAAAGAGGGACCTATCCTACTGATTGTCCTTCTAGTGTTGATCAGGACATTCTAGAATGATTGGTTAAGATTATATTCCTGGGAGAGCCTGAAACTGCAGTTAGGTTAGGTATTATGTCTCGGTTTAGTGACATGGGCTTAGCACAAGTTACTCCATTTTGGGTCTCTTGTCTCTTTTTTAACACTGCAAATTTCAATGAAGAGGTGACATCACTATGGTTCAGCAACCATTCTAATTATCTTAGCAGAGATTGGCATGACTGAACCCATAGTGTACCTTCTGATGAGATTTTCATTTACACATCCAAATTTGTAAAGTCATAGATGATGACAGTGCATTTTACATTGATTTAGTATTAGAATTATTAGGGGAATCATTCATAATAAATAGACCTAAGCTAAATGATTACATTTATGTCATTAGGCATCAAATAGAATATAATGCAACACCAAGAAAAACATGAATAATTTTGATTTATAAGGGAATTCTAGGAATCAGGATTGACCTCCAGACTTTTATATGTTTTACTGAAGCTTCATGTAGCATAAATACATTAATTGGCTAAAAAATAAAGAAGCACAGTTCTAATAAATGGCTCCGAAAGATTATAAGAACCTGATTAATAGTCCAGTTAGACAACCTCTGGTATAGTAATAGGAAAACAGTGCCTCTTATATTATAAGAGGTTGATCTACTCTTTCCACCTTTTGAACAAATTCATCAAGAATGGTCTTGAGCAAACGATAGATTAAGAAATCATCTCTGGATTTGAGTCGGGACTCAACAAACAAACAGAACCCCAAATTACCCAACCATTTCTGTTAAATTCCATAGAAGTTAAAATTGTGTTCCTCCAGATACAATAGATTGGGTTAGAATTCTACTTTAAGAAATCACATGAAATAAAAATGCCCATGGGAGGCATAATAAATTCATTTTAAGTTTAAGCCTGCTTAGGGCCTGTTTTGCTCACACACTAAGACTTGTATTAATTATTCAATAAATGGTAGCTGAATAAATGCATACACAAGTATCTTTTAGTTACGAACTATATTCTAGAGGCAGTAAGATTTAGAGTTAATTGGTGGTTTCTTTACTTAGTCTTATTTGACTATTGTAACGTTAATTTCCTTGAATCTTAATATCTAAGACTAAAAATGGACATAATAATGTAGAGCACCCAAGATTGTTCCAAAGATGAAAGAAAAAGTGATGCAGTGTGGGTGGGCTATCTATTAATGGCAATAGTCATTAATGTTATCTCTTTTGCACTATTATCAGGACCATCATTATCAATAGGCTGGGTAACTGGCAGTAACAGAGAAGAAATGTGTAAGGTAAAGCTACAGGGAGGCACACGACCAACCCAAAATTTGCCTGTTTTTTATGCATTCCCAAGTTAGTGAGAGCTGAAGTAATATTGAAAACTGTTGTTAAATTAAAAAATTTGATGCAATTTTTGCCCTTATATCACAAGAATTGGAAGTGTTTGTTCAGGGGAACAAAAGCAGTTTTCCTTCAAGAGGAAGTTAAGTATTGAATAATTAAGGAACATAGGAGACTTAGATTCTAAATAGAACCTAGAATCTCACTATGCTCTAACTTAGCAGGAAATTATGAGACTAGGACAATTACTCTCGATTTTTTTGGCCATTGTACAGGAAACTTGTATGTAGGTTCTTCCCGCCCACGTGTCAGATATTTTTTTTTCTTTATCACCATTATAATTACATGATATGGAGACAATCATTAGCTTAATCACATCAAAACTTACCAGTATTAAAAATGTCCTTCTGTTGAAGGATATGTATAAAGATTTGTTTGAAATTTATTTCTGTCATGGAAAGGCCTTTCAAAGAAATATATTTACATTTCAAATAGACATTTTCCATGCTTGTACTTTCTTCAGTCATTTATAATTCAATCAGTTGGGTATGAAGTGCTGACAATTGAAATACAGAAACAGAAAGTTCTGTTTCTCTCAACTTTAAAAGTATCTAAATTACATCTAGCCCTGGTCAGTAATGATGACATGCCAACACTCTGCATGCTTCCCGGACTTAAAAGGAGGTGACTTTAAATTAGCTTGAAGCTTGTAACAAAACAGGTTTCTACTAACACAAAAAGAAACAATCTCACTTCTAAAATTTCATGTAGTAGGAATACAACTCATTTTTTTTTTAAGTTATTGAGGGACGTGGACAAAGAGAGTGTAAATAATTTGGCTACTATAGTATGTGCACACACATGAGTGTGTAGGAGGATGAGAAGGTAGTCCCTACTTTATGAGCTGGAATTAAGTATTAAATAATTAATTAACAAGTGAATGCATAATATATAATATGTGCATATATGTTTAGTATTATACTATGCAGTAGATGTGTGCTGTTATACTTTATAATTTATGTGTACGTGTGTGTGTGTGTGTGTGTGTGTGTGTGTGTGTGTGTGTGATGTGTATATTTGGGGAGAAAACAGTTACTGGGTTAAATCTCTCTCTTTTTGGCAGTCTAGAAGTGACTTTTTATTCATTCCCTTCAACTCCCATAGTCCATTTCTCTAACACAAAGTAGCTATTCAATAAGTGTTTATTGAATGAATGCTTAGTGCCCTTTTAAGTGATTGCAGAATGGTAGGGCAATTATCCTTGCCGATAGGTGACTTGCTATTCCTATTCACTAACAGGAATAAATTGGAATAGAGGGCCAAAGAAACAGAAATACAATGTTGCATATAGGAAAAAAACAATTTGGTCAAATTAAAAAAATAAATAAAATAAAGGATAAAAATAACACCTGAAGTCAGGCAACTGCTCAAGGACTCATTTCCTCCTCATTACTATCAGAAAAATCAGTGCTGTAGTTGGAAGACATGAGATATTACAGGTTCTGTGTGAAATGTCATCAGTTCTGCAGTATAAAGTGAGCCAATAAAATTAATCTACAAGGGGCTTTTAGAGTTTGATTAGGTTGTGGATTGCAAGCCTTTTGTGAAGTTTTCTGTAAAAACAGCCATTGATTTCCCCTCTAACCAAGCAATTTAATCTATGGTACAAGTTGCAAAGCCAGCTGTGGAATCGTGGTTGTCCCTGCAGGAATAGTGAGCGAGAAGCAATACACCTGCCACTAGGCTTCTAAAATAATCATTGGCAAAGATAATGTCAATAGGCAGGAATAAAGATGAACCACCTTTTCTAAGGCTCCTTAGAACCAGACTGATTCAGTTCCACATTCATCGCCCCATTCTGTCCCTTTTCAGTCTTGTTCCATTCTGTGCTAAACAGAAATTGAAACCAGCAGGTTTTAAATATACATTTCATCATGCTGGTTCAAATATGCATATATTCATACAGAATGTAGTAAATGTATGGCATACTCTGAACACTATGCCAGAAAATGAGAGGTGAATATGAGAAAAGCAGATCTTATAATAGTCATTATATAAGCAAGGAAAAAAGAAAGGCTGAATCTAGATTAATTGGCCAGACTGAGTGGAGAAATATGCATTTATAGATCTTGCTTTTTCCTCTGGGGAAGTGGAAATAGTGAGTGCTCAGGAATCACACTGGCCTAGACTCTGCAGATGTAACTTTTAATGAACAACTTGTTCCCATCGACCTGAAGAAGTCCCCTGCCTGGGGCTGAAGTCTTTCATCAGGAAAGCATTTAGTAGTAGATCCCAGAGACTGGTGCAGAGGGAGGAGACAATGGACTGGAAAAGAACTGGAGTAAAGATGAGAGAGTGGGAGAGTCAGGAGGGGATATGCGGTGTGAGCAGTGAGTCACACAGCAATCCATGGTAGCAATAACACAGTGGATTGCTTCTACTGTTGCCTCTTGGGAAGATATGCAAATCACCTTGGGGGTTGTTGCTGGGAACCAGCATTATATTGTGTTAGAAAGGCTCCATGTGAGTTAGCAAATCCACAGCTGCAGAATGCTGGGAGTGAGCCTGCCATGAACTGCCACTGACTCACATATATTCCTGATATTAACTTGAGGGTTACTTTGAGCAACATATAACTACATGAGCTCTTGTTTCTTTATTTGGTAACATGAACAAAATGACTTCTGCCTACAATGTTTTGTAGAGATATTATGAGGATTAACAGATTATCATTGGGTTTTTTTTTAAACCATAATTATTATTGTGTTAACTTATCACTTATTGAATACTTAAAATGTTTCAGAGATTGTTTCTAGCTTTTTACTTGTATTATCCTACTACATCATAATGAAAACATATTGGGTAGAAATTATTCATATGCTCACCAATGAAGAAAGCAAGTTATATAAAAATAGTGTTACTTTCCTAGTATCATGTAAGTGCTAATTGTCAAAGCTATAATTCAATCCAGGTGGTGTAACTCGAAATCCAATGTTCCTAATCATTATGTTAGAGGAATATAAAAGATTTTGATGTATGCTAACCAAAAGCAAGTAAAATGTAGTATCATTTCACTCACCAGGAAGATCATCAGTACAGAGCAATCTCAGTTTTCATATGCCTTTCATCTCCTTTATATAGTAAAATATTCAGCTATTAGGATCAAGAATAGGATAATATTACAGAATTGGGTATGGAACAAATACTGGCCTACATCCCCACAGTCCTTGGTGAAACTTTATGTTCTCACAACGCACAGACTCTCATTACCACCCTATCATTAGTGACTCAGTTCAGGGATAATTCCCAAGTAGATTGGAAATCAGGAAGGTAGGCTTCTCTTGCGTTACTGATTTATTTTTCTCAGGGATATGATGGATCTTTCCTTTTCATCCTGGTTTTGATTACCAGGGAGCTCATAGCAAATGTTCCTGCTGCCTTCTTCTCGAAATTGTACCCAATATAATGGAATGCTTCCTTGGGCAGTGATTTTACCTTTGGTTTCAAATTAATTTTACATTCTATTTGTCCTTTGCCCACATGTATTAATTAATATATGTACTTACTAAATTAAGTACATAATTTATTTTTGTGGTTTTTTTAAATGTTCGATTATAGTATCGATTTTTCTCTATGTACCAAAGATGGAGTAGTTCATAATTGAATAGATATTGCTCATTAATTCTTTCTTGAATTCTGGCTTGCCAATTTTAAGTAGAAAGTATTTCTTGTTTGAAATAATATTTGATTTGTTTTGCTCTTTGCTACCACTTCTCAGAAAGGACAGAAATGAGAAAATGTAACTAATTGACATTCATTCTTATCACCAGAAGTGTTTTTCAGTTGTATATTTTCTAAATGGAGCATCTCAGGATTAGGTCATTCATGCTGCTGTTAGCTGTCTAGCAGAATCAGTGTCCTGGAGACAGTATAGAACTTTCCTGTAACTCTTTAGATGAAAGGCCTTATCAAGTCCTAGCATAATGTGTAAGGATTTCAGGAAGGTCTATCAGATTCCTTTAGCATAATGGTCTCCAAGCTCTTCTGTATAGCCCAACTGCACCTGAAAGTCTAATATACCTACCCTTATAAAAAATCATGGAGAGTTTAAACCTCGTGTAGACATGGGTAAAGTACAAACAAAATAGGTTTGGATACAGTCCAGAGATGGGAGAACAGATGTCAGAGCATAAGAAGGGACTGAAAGCAAATTCAATTATGTTGCCAAGAGATTTAGTCTATTATGGAATTCATTCTCTCTTTCTCTCAAGTACATTATTTTCTCTATCAATAAACATAAATACTCATTATACATTGTGATGACTATAAAATATAGAAAGAAGGAAAAAAATAGCCCATGTTTCCACCATCCAAAGTCAATTCTTGATATTTTATACACAGGTATGCCCACTATCTAAATATCTTGTATATTAAGTTCAAGGAATGCACATTTGGACTGCAAGTTCAAATACTCAAGTATACTGCATTATCCAAGTATTGAGTTTCAGATACCTAGTAGAGAGACAGCAAGAGATTCGTATCAAATGTTGCCTGAATCTCTTTCCTAAGTTCAATTATTGATTATTCAGAGTATGTGTCTTGTGTATTTTTAAATATTTCAAGTATACGCATATATATAAATCAGTATGTAACATATGAATATGCATATGTAATACTATTATAAATATATAGTGCTTTTCTACTTTTTAAACTTAGCATTGCAAGATAATTATATGCCCAATTGAACCACTGTGGAATATTCCAAGTATTTAATTTTTACAGTTTGCTTACTCATTTCTCTATTCTTAAACATTTAATGTATGCATTCTGCCAAAATTAATCCATTATAATTATGCCACAATAAATTTGTCTTGCGTGTGTGTGCATGGGTGTGTATGTATCATTTGCATACTTTCCTGAGGATAGTTTCCAAAACTAGACAGGCAAGATCAAGAAATGCCACCTTTTCATTACTCCCTTTACAAATTGCTTAAAACGTTTCTTTAGTGATGGAATGATTTACGTTCACATATTCGATTATAATAGAGTCTTTTATCAGTACAACCAGGTCTCTGTTATATTCAGAATGTCTGCCTTAAGACTGAATTTGTTTACTTTATTTGGATTACTGGTCACATAGGTTTCCACCCTCCTCCACATATCATTTTAAAATATGTATTTCCTCCTTTACCTTTTTAAATGAAAAGACTGATGTTAATATTCAAACTGCCGTATTCATTCTTACAATGATCAGTAATTCCAAAGTTGTTCAGTATGGTGTATTATAAAACATAAAGATAAGATTGATGAGCAGAAATTTCTTTGTTATTGACTTTTAATAAAGTCACAATATTTACCATTGTGTAGTGTGGATGATTGCTTTTCTTCAAATTAGTTATCTCATCCCCATGTATTTCCAGAGAATTAGTGATTTATTTGACTTTGTATAATAATAATTTAGATAATAGTATTACATAGTATCTTGAACATTCAAATGACTTTAGTTTATCCTTTTTTTATGGCTTGGATAAAATGTAAATTGTGTAGCCTGATAGAGAAATTTAATCCATTGTGTAAAAAGAGCATTGCCTAAAACACCTTCAATTTTAATTGCTATTGGTTTATTAAAGACATAGAACTCGTTACTATTTCACATAAGTTTCTTAACTTTTTTAAACATTTCACAAAATTTAGATTATCTCTGCCAAGCATAGTAAAATATCTATTAGAATTGCTTTATATAAATTATTTATAATAACATACAACGTGAATATTGAATATTATAAATTGTATGCCTTTTTATTTATAGACAAATGACCAAAACTAACCTCAGAAATTGTATTTATTATGATTGGTATAATATAAATTCACTTGAGTTTTCCTTTACAATATTCTCACTTAAAATATTTTTTAGGCAGAGACTTCCAAATAATTTTTTTGGAGTAAATTTTTTTATTAACTCTGATACCCCAAAAGTTTGACAAAATACTCCGAGCTGTGCAATGACACCTTCTCTCTGTCCCAGTTTCTCAGATCTGATATACTTTTATAAAGACCTTGATATGTCTTTTAATTATATCTCAAATTATTGCTCAATACATGTTTCAAACCATCTTTCTTTGAAGCCGATTGGTGAAAAATATTGGATTCATAAGCCATTAACAAGCCATTCTATTGCATGCCCTGCAATTAATTAGAAGCCAAGTGTTAATAAAATGTAATTAACTCAATGACTACAACTTTTTAAAAAATCATCTCATGAAAAAGAAAAATAGCATAAAGTCAAATGGGGAAATAATTTTCACTCCAGGAAGAAATGTAAAAAGAGCAATCCTCTGCCTCCTTCAGTCCATCAATTCTTATCTTCTTCAGCCATTTTAATTAACATGTTAATAAATACCCTGAGAGATTTAATAGCAAGTGACAATTGCAAAGTGCACGCTGAAATAAAATCTAAGGCAGCAAATGTGTTACTTGTAAAAAATATCATTATTGCCTAGTCAACCATAACTTGCTGTTCCCTTTCTTTCTCTCTTAAGGGAAAAGTTGCTATTTGGAAGAAGATTTAAGCTTTAACCCCCACATATTAAGCAAAATTAACGATCTATTTACTTAGGAGCCATATATTAGCTCCAGTTTATCTGTCCACTGGGTAAACAGTAGACATTACTTGGTCACTATGATAGATTTGAATGCAGGCAAAGCATCAATCAGCGTTGGCAGCTGATTAGTTGTTGGTGTCTTTGACAGGCTCTTCCATCTCACTGAATGAAAGCCAGCTGATTGCTCTCACTTCTCTTTACATCCATTGCCCTCTAAGCCACTATGTTACATAGCTAATGCTGAGGATGGAAAATTCTCTGTGTCAGCTAACAGTGAATTTATCCCCTTCTCTTGTTATTACATCAACATGAGTCTCCTACTTCAAATTACAGAATGAGGCTGGTCAAGTATGTGTTACTGTGAACCTTTATGAAACAATGTATAGTAATGGGTAAAAAACAGTGTGTTTTAATAATGACAGCTGTTCTCCTTAAGGCAGAAAAGTGACATGAAGTGTACTTCCTTCGATGGCATGCTAAAAATTAGATATGTCAAGATTAAAAGGTTAATAGTAGAGGAATAAAATATTGTAATGAGAGAAAAACATTACCCTCGAGATGAATTCAAGTTCTGAAAGTACAATAGTAATTAGCACAAAAATTATCATTAAATTTATATTCATTTCCTGTTAAAGTCTGCTCAGGCCAATCTTTTACTACTAGCATGTGTATTTAAACTCCATTATGAACACTGTAGCTTATTTGTGAGCCTGAAGAACAGATGGAGTAAATTTATTTGCAGAAATATATGAGCAAGTGTAAAGGATATGAATTTTGACTTTCTTGATACCCAGAATTACCTGGCATATGTGCAGCTCGTGTCACTAAACACAAACTCAAAAGGAACGGGACATATTTAATCAGAATTAAGGATTACTTAATCAATTTTAACATGTATTTGTTTACAGAAGTCAGGCTGATAGTATCAAATACTAAGAAATCATTTAGACATGATTCACATGACATTTCAGAGCAATGTAATTCCATGTTTTTCCTTTTTTTTTTCTATATCTACAATATACCGGGGGTGCCAAATACATGTATCCGTGTGGACACTTTGATCAACGTTGCTCAAGCAGTAGTTCGCCATAATCAGAAGTGTCTGAATGCTGATGATAACCACTTTGAGCACCTGTAATTGCAGAAGTCAAACGTGACTTGTATTCATCTTTTGTTATTGGTATATATTCAGTATTACAATTTTAATGTAGGTTTTCTTTCTTAAAATGTGTATACATTTTTTTGGCACCCTCTGCATTTGTATCCAGTGCTTGAGGTTATTCCTGAAATATGGGTACCCACAATCTTCAATATGCAATCACACATTCCAATTTCTACTCAATAACATTTAACTCTCAATAACATATAACTAAAAAAAATGAAAAGTGATTACAAGTGTATAACTATTAATTTCTAAAATTTATTAAAATCATTCTCATTTCAAGAAATTAAGATATAGACAAATATAAGCATGGGCATTAATTATAAAAATAATCACAACGTTATTAATTTTTCACTTTGAACTATGTAAACACAGCTTCTGTGACATTTTTTCTTGAGCAGTAGTAGAATGTTTATGCAAAACATAAAACAATTGTATCAAAAGCGTGAAGAGAGAATTCAGATTCTATGAAGAAATGAGGCTGGTACTGGGTGCCAATTAACTGAGATGATGTCTTCCCAAACTGAGTTGTTCAGATATGATGCATTATCTAGACAGAAATTCTAGAAAGGACTCATAATGAACAAGTATCATAAGTTACAGTAATGAGTAATTAATTTCTATGTTCTAAATAATTTTATGAAGAAAAAATATATTTATTCTTGACAAGCTTATGTAGTTCAATTTTATTTATTTTAAATATTATTGTCAATACAATAGTCCAGGTCAAAAACAATGTTTGAAAATTTCTAAAGATGGTGCAATATTAGAACAGAATGGGTAGATATAAATATTTCAGGCACACAGTAAACTGTTAGTCAAAAGGATAGCTAACTAAGTAATATTCAAGTAATAACTAATGTGTAGGACAGATTTCCCCAGGCTTCAGCAAGTCTAATAAAGTATTCTCCATTAAGACCTATGTAAAAAATAAGTTTTACCCTTAAATTGAATCCAATCATTTAACTTATAATATGAATGGTACTTAGTCAGTCAGAGTCACAATCAGAAAACACTGTCAAGTGAGAAAGAATGTATCTTAGAAAAGTTGTTTCAGCTAAGGAATTATTTGGCACATGGCCCCTCCCCTGCTGCTCTGTAGTCAGAGTTCCTGATTATAATAGGTTAAAATTTGTGAAACCAGATGTGGACACACTGAGTAAGATTGTGTCAAAGCTCAATCAAGAGTTTTAAGCCCCAAACCATTGATTAAACAATGTCACCTTTCTTGCTAATTATTACTTATCCATTATCAGTTAACAGTCAAGAACCAGCTTCCTGTTTTAAACTAAAGATGTTTTCAAAATGGAGATGGAGGTTTTAGCAGTCTGGTTCTTGTACTACTACCTGTAGGAGAGAGAGAGAAAAAAAAAAGAAAATAATCTAAATAGAAAATAATAGAGGAATTGTTAAGTATACAGTGTTACATCCATTTATTGTAGTGTTATCCCAGGGGTGCTCTCAGACACCCAGACTTGGACCTGTAGGGGGAAGTTCCTTAGATATAATCCTCAGCACCACCTGTTTCACACTAAACAGTCATGTGGGTGCCATGGTTGTTTGGTGTGAGATATGTGCCGTATGTGTACAGGCAATGCTGCACAGACTCCATGCCAATTAGGAGAAAATGGGAGCCAGGAGACAACCCCTATAGGAACATTACAAGGAGCATCTCATGCCTGACAGAATCTTCACTTTGACTAGCATCATACATAGATTTAGATTTCTACGGGGTGCCCTAGATGAACTTGGACGACATTGCACTTTCTGGGAATATGCTATTTTAGCTCCCACATTAGATAGCCAAATACTCAACTTCTCTATCTTTTGTCATTATGGAATCTTTGACTTTGGAGTCTGTAACCTCATTATAATCCCATTTTGACATAGCACAATTTTGATGTCATTAAAAATTGTACTTATATAGACAATGTAATATAATATTAATATTTATTCCATAATGCTAAACAGAAAATGGTAGAAGGCAAACATGAATGTATAATGTTTTAAAAAAGGAAGAATTAATCATAAAAAATAAGAGATTGAAAAATACTTTCATATGCTAATAGTATAAAAAAGAGTGTTTTCTTCCTCTTATGCAACATCTATAATGAACATAGAAAACATAAATAGAAATGTTTTTTTTCATTAATTTACCTCAATTCTATCCCATTTTTTTTAAATTACAGTTCATTGGAGTAACAATTGTTAGTAAAGTTACATAGGTTTCAGGTGTACAATTCTGTAATACATCATCTATATATCACATTGTGTGTTCACCATCCAGAGTCAGTTCTCCTTCCATCACCATGTATTTGATACCTTTTACTCTTATCTACCACCCTTCTTGCTCCTACCCTCTGGTAACCACTAAACTATTGTCTGTGTCGATGACTTTTTGTTTCTTCATTTGTTTGTCTTGTCCCTTTGTTGTTTTCAGTTTTATATCCCACATATCAGTGAAATCATATGGCTCTCTACTTTATCTGTCTGACTTATTTCGCTTAGCATAATAATCTCAAGATCCATCTATGTTGTCCCAAGTGGCAGTATTTCATCTTTTCTTATGGCAGAATAGTATGCATCATGCATATACCACATTTTCTTTATCCAATTATCTATCAAAGGACGTTTTGGTTGTTTCCATGTCTTGGCCACCATAAATGAAGCTGCAATGAACATAGGATCACATATATTTTTATAAGTAAATGTTTTCAGATTTTTTGGTTAGATACCCAGGAGAGGGATCACTGGGTCAAATGGTAATTCTATTCTCAATTTTTTGAGGAACCTCCACTCTGCCCTCCATAGTAGCTGCACCAATCTGCATTCCCATCAACATTGCATGAGGGTTCCTTTTTCTCCACAGTCTATCCAACATTTGTTATTATTTGTCTTGTTGATGATAGCCATTCTAACTGATGTGAAGAGGTTTTTGTTTGCATTTCTCTGATGATCAATGATTTTGAATACTTTTACATATGTCTATTGGCCATTTATATGTCCTCTTTGGAGAAATGTCTATTCAGGTCCTCTGCCCATTTTTTAATTGGATTGCTTGGGGTTTTGTTTGTTTGTTTGTTTGTTGTTAAGTTGTAAGAGTTCCTTAAATATTTTGGATATTAGCCCCTTATCAGAAGTGTTGTTTGCAAATATCTTCTCCCATTATGTTGGTTGCCTCTTTATTTTGTTGAAGGTTTCTTATGCTGTGCAGAAGCTTTTTAGTTTGATATAGTCCCATTCATTTATTTTAGTTTTTACTTCCCTTGCCTTTGAAGTAAAATTCATAAAATCTTCTTTGACACACAGACCATTGGAATAGAATTGAGAGCCCAGAAATAAATCTACATGAATATGGACAAATAATTTTTGACAAAGAAGCCAAAAACATGCAATGGAGAAAAGAAAGCCTCTTCAATAAATGGTGCTGGGAGAATTGGAAAGTCTTGTGCAAAAGAATGAAACTAGACTATCTGTCAGTGTTTACCAAAATTAATTCAAAATGGATCAAAAACCTAAACATAAGACCTGAAACAGTAAACTGCATAGAAGAAAACATAGGTACTAAACTTATGGACCTTGGGTTCAAAGAGAATTCTATTCCACTTGTAAATAAAAGATTTTGTTTCATTTTTTTTTTTAATTTAAAGATCTATTCTGGTTGATCAGAGCAAATAATTAAGACTATATTAAACACTGATATATTTAAGTCAGAGATTAAAGGTGAAAATAAGACCATAGCTAGTTCCCCTATTTTTCATTATCTGCAGCCTCTTGAAAAATATATGTTTGCTATGTACAGACTTAAGATCTTCATTTCTAATTCAGTCGTTCCAAGAGAAGAACTTAGAGACGGCTTGTGAACAACACCATCCAATAGGTTTGAGATTTAATCATGGGTCATTACTCATGGATCATGGATCATTAGGTGTGTCAAGAATGAATTCTACATTCTGCATAGTCTCAGATAGATTAAGTGCCTGGGAGTGTAAAAGACAGCTGGGACCTATAAGAATATAAAGGATGGGTTTTTCCAATGGAAAAGGATATCCTCAGGATTTATGCCAAATACAAATAAAAGGGATATATTTTGTACTTTTGACTTAATCAAATTTGAAGTATTTATAATTGTAAAATTCAAACAATAAAGAATATGAATATATCAATAATGATGTCATAAAACATTGTTATCTAGGATATTTTAAAAATCTGAAAAGTTAATAAGGATAGAAAACTATATGAAAATTACACAGAGAAAATGAACAATTTACTGAACAAAACTCACATAAAGCTATAATAAAATAATGGGTCATTTACAATTATTTAAAGATAAATTAAAAATCAGAAGCTAAAATTTACATTTTAAAATTAAAGTAAAATTTAAATATCAAATAAATGTAAATGAAACATTTGAATTTAAAAATGTCTTTATTAATACCTGGCAATAACACTGCTAGATATATACCCAAATTTTTACAAGAGAATCTGAGAATTATTTTGTAATTCTGTGTTGTTAATCAAAGCAAATAAAATGTAATTATGTAACCATATAAAAATATAATACATGTATCTATACTGATATAAAATAAGTCAATTATGTAAAATATGTTACTACTTCTTTAAAAATATTATGCATAAATACATACCACATGCATACATTAAATATTTCTTAAAGAGAAATATACTTCTACTGGAAGTGCTGGGACAGAGATTCCAGCATCCAGCTTACAGCAATGACAATAGCATGCTTAATTAACCAGCCATTGTTGTCTGGCTGGGTGTTGTCCCTGACTACATTTACTGGTCATGTTTCATTCAAGGCTACTATTATGACCCTTTTAGAGATACTTCAAATCAATTAATATTTTAATAAACCATTTTTATCCTAAATTATCTAGAGTTTATCTGCAACTAAGTACTATAAGCAATACAGAGACTAACATGTTATGTAATTATAAAACTATTTTTTTTCACAAATTACTTATTTACAATGTACTATCCAATCTAGATAAATCAAGTAAGTGGAAATCAGTGTCTTTCTTCTACTTAAGCGTCCTATTTAAAATAATAGATATACTACAAATGTGTAAGGCAAACATTGGGATACATAGCAGAGGGCCAGACATAGACATAGGCATGCCAAGATCAAAATAAATCCAGATGATCAAAGATGCAACAATAGTCAGAAGCCCCTGGAAAGGAGATAGATATTTCTATTACTACTCATGTGAAATTAGTTTGTCATTTATTGTATACAAGCATATATAGTTAGCTTTATTAAGTACTTAGTTGGAAAATAATTGTCACTTCAAAAATAATTGTTCATCGTTATGAAGTCATATGTGATAGAATTTCTCAAAATATATGCTACTTTAATATCACTGATTTAGAGTGAATTTCTTGGAACAGTGGAGAAAAGGCCAAATTGCATTGGGTTGAGATGTAGTAGATAGATGGGTAGTTTTATTTTTCTGGAAAGATAGATGATATGGAAATAATACACAGATTATTAATATGCAGGAAATTTGTTCAAAACTGCTATTTTATTTATTTAACAAATGTCCTTTAAAAATTGGGTTCCTATATGTTAATAAAGAAACCTAAAAAGAGACTTAGACCACTCACAAAAATTAACTCAATGTGAATCTTACGTCTAAATATAATTGGTACAATATAAAACTTCTAGAAGGAAACATCAGACAAAACTTGGGATTGGTGACAAGATTTTAGATGCAACATTGAAAGCAAGACCCATGAAATTAAAAAAAAATAATAATTGATATGTTTAAGTTTATTTAAATAAAAAATATGATATGCAAAAGTCATTAGAGAAATGAGTAGACAAGTCATAAACTGGAAGAAAATGTTTACAAAACACATATCTAATAAAGAGCTAATATCCAAAACATGTAAAGAAGTCATGAAAGTTAATGATTAAAATATACAACCCAATATAATAATGGACAACAGATCTAAACAGACACATCATTAAATGACATTTGATGTATAAACATGTGAAAAGATTTTCCACATTATTTGTCATTTAGAATTGCAAATTAAAATTGTATTCCTCTACACATCTGTTAAATTGGTTAAAACCCAAAAGTGACAATACCAGTTGCTGACATAGATGTAAAACAACAGGAGTTCTTATTGAATGCTGGTGGAAATATGAAATGATAGAGACACATTGGAAAACAGTTTGGCAGTTTCTTACAAAGGTAAACAGTGTCTCACTATGTAATTCAGCAATTGTGCCATTAGTGTTTACCCAACTAATTTGAAAACTTATGCTTACACAAAACCCATCATGAAAATATTTATAGTAGCTTTTTAATCACTAATAACTAAAAGCAAATAAGATGGCCTTTGATAGGCAAATGGATAAACTGTAGTACATCCATTCAATGGAATATTATTTTGCATTGATAAGAAACATGTTATCAAGCCATGCAAAGGCAAAGATGCATTTTAAATAAACAGATCAGTGAATACTAGTGGTTTACAGAACTGTTGTTAATGAGATTTTAGAGGTGGAGAAACTATTCAATATAATACTGTTATGGTGTATATATGACACTATACATTTATCAAAAGCTATTGAATTTCAGAGTACAAGGAGTAGACACTGACATTTGCTATTTAAAAAAAAATAATAATTAATCAAGAGATCACAGGATGGAATGCAGATATGCCAAAGCATTCAGCTGTTTTACAAATTCACAAACAACTACAATGAAGTGAGCAAAAAATGTGCTGTTCTAAGTAACTTCAGAAATTAGTGGCCTATGAAACTAAAGATAAAAGTAACTTCATAAGCAGAGTATTCTAGTTGATAAAATTGTTTCTCAAGGATGTATAGGTTAACAATTCTGAAATTACTATATGTAGGAGGTCTGACAAATAAGTTCACAAACTTGTTGCAACCATGTTGCTAACATTTTTTGATATCAGAGAGATTATTCATTATGAATTTGTACCAACTGGACAGTTAATCAAGTTTACTATTTGGAAGTGCTGAAATGGCTGCATGAAAAAGTTAAACGAAAACGACCTGAACTTTTCACCAACAATTCATGGCTTTTGTATCACAACAATGCACCAGCTCACACGGCACTGTCTGTGAGGGAGTTTTTAGCCAATAAACAAATAACTGTATTGGAACACCCTCCCTACTCACCTGATCTGGCCCCCAATGACTTCTTTTTTTACCCGAAGATAAAGGAAATATTGAAAGACATTTTGAGGACATTCAGGACATTAAGGGTAATACGATGACAGCAGTGATGGCCATTCCAGAACAAGAGTACTAAATTGCTTTGAAGGGTGGACTAGACACTGGTGTCATTGCAAAGCTTCCCAAGGGGAGTACTTCAAAGGTGACCATAGTGATATTCATCAATAAAGTATGTAACACTTTTTCTAGGATGAATTCACAAGATTAATTGTCCGACCTCCGCATAATGAAATACAACAATTAAGAAAAAAAAATTGTTGACTGTAGAAGCTAGGTTTCTAGACTGTTGGAGAGGGAGGCTATCGATAAACATGGGTGGAAACAAGGTCAAAATTACCCATGCAGTAATGAATTTGAGTTGGGGGCATCAGTATGAAGTCATTTTAACTTAATATACATATAGATAGTTACATATAGAAACATGGATATATACAGTTTAGCATACAATTCATATATTTCCTTGATATGTCAGCTAAGAGTACGTAGAGTCAAACACCTCAGTTGCAATGAGCATACCTAATGCCCAAATACTAGTTTTAAATATCACTTACCCACAGGGTAGTGAATATACAAGATAAGCTTGGAGTGTATCACAGGAAAATGAAAGAAAGGGCTTAAAACAAAAAGAAAAAGAAAACACCCACACACAGGTATGGAAATATGTCAAGTGACCCAAGAGCCAATGGCCAAGACTGGAGCAATATGAGCAATAAAATAAGTAAAGTAGTATAATAAAAATCCCAAAGTATAATAAACATCCATAGGTTGATGCATTTATAAATAGATAGATAAATAAATAAGTACATAAATGTATTATAAATTAGAACACAAATCTTCCATGCAAAAGTTTTCCAAATAATTTATGTGTATACTCAGTCCTCAAGAAGGTGGAATGTAATTCTCCACTCCTTATGTGTGGGCTATTCCCACATAACTATCATGAAGAAACCTGAAAACACTACTTCAGCCAGGTGATCAAGTTTAACATAAACAGTTAGTTCATGTTGATAGTAATTACACTTGATATCATGCCATGAGATGACAGCTTACCTCTGTGGTCTTCCTCCATAAGTCTAATAACCTCAGTCTAATCATGAGAAAAACATTAGCCAAGTCCCAATTGAAGGGCAGTCCACAAAATATTTGTGTATATGTGTGTATACACGCATATATATACAACAGCCTCTAAAAAGAAATACATATTTCAATATCAAAATTTATATGTATGTGTGCATAAGTGTATCTCAAACATAGGGATAAAAAAATGGGATTTTATTTTTGCTGAAAAATAGGTAGTTAAATGTTTAAGTGAGTATGAAAAAGAAGATGAATGAATTTTAGAGTCAGGATGATTTTTCCATTAAAGAATAATTGGTGATTTTTAAATAATTGTAATTTCTGAAATTTTGTTACCTCCTTTGTGAAAAGTAGTTATACTCCTGTGGATGATAAACTTTCTAAAACACCTATAATTTATTTTCTGGTAGAATAAAGTATACATTTTTTACATTAACAACTTTGTACATAAAGATTAGAGTGGATTTTCACAATCACTAAACACATATTTTCCAAATAGTTATAAGCATACCCCTGTTCTATAATAATTACAGGGAAAAATATAGCAGAATAAAATTAATATTAACATTATTTTCCTCAATAAAATAATAAATGGCATATATTCTCTAGTCAAAGTACCTTTGACTCCAATCATAAAATTGCTAAAACATATGAAAAACATATCACAAATATACTGTCAACCTTTTATGTAAAATACTCATGCACATACATGTACACACATAAACAAAACAAAACAAATCAAAGCAAAACAAAACAAAACAAAAACTTAAATTGCTCTAATCATCTCTCCATGTTTCAAGGAGCCAAACAGAAGTAGAAAATGGTGTTATTTGTATCTTTTTAATTGTTATTATATCTGCTGGAGTGACATTGGTTAGTAAAATTGTACAGGTTTCAAGCATACATTTCTATAATATATCATCTATATATTGCACTGTGTGTTCACCACCCAGAGTCAGTTCTCCTTCCATCACCATATATTTGACCCCTTTTACCCTCTTACACCATTCCCCCTCCCTGCTTACTCTCTGGTAACCACTTAACTGTTGTCTGTGTCTATGATTTTTTTGTTTGTTTGTCTTGTTTGTTTGTTGCTTTCAGCTTTACATTCTACATTTGAGTGAAGTCATATGATTCTCGACTTTTTCTGTCTTTCTTAGGGTTAATAATGTTTTATATTTTTATAGGGTGTGGGTTAAAAGTACTATTCTTATACTGGTCAAGCATGCCCTGCCTCAGACTTCATACTTGTCGGGCCGATACTTTGGAGTGTCATTTTAAAAAACCTCTCAATACCATTTGGTGCCTAGGTCCCATGAGCCCAGCAGTATACTCTGTGTAAGGTGACCCAAATCCATATCTGCATCTGTGTGGAGCCTGGTCTCTAGTTTGTTTTTGTTTATTTTTTGTAAGAGGTGTAATAAGCCAGAAACAAAAGAGCTCATGCAGTATGCTTCCATTTATGTATAATTCTGAAAAAGGGAAAACAAATCAAGTGTGGCAGAACACAGATTGGTACTTGCCTGTACTGGTGGGAGTGGGATTGACTGTAGTGTGGCACAAAATAATTAGATTTTTTTTAGGTGTTTGGACATGTTCTATACATGATTAAGGTGGTGGCTGCATGAATGTTGTATATACTTGCCAATACCCCTCAAAATGCACAGGGAAACTCGTGTCTTATTTGTATAACATATATGACTGTACAATAGATGTAAAAAAATTTTTAAATATCATGATATAGGCTAGAAATCAAAATAGATTGTATAGATCATATGGAGTCAGTCATGAAAGTTCACATATTAAAAATCTGTAGCTTTACTTTTGTCTGTTTCTTGACAAGGGACTACATACAGGGATGTTTCAAGTTTAACTTTGCAGTTGTGAATTCCTGCTGGGTGCACAGTGTTCATCATATGTAGACCCCATTCTGGGGCTTAATCTTACTCATCAAATGTGATCATCTTTTCATCACTTGACATTAGTGTAAAGCTACAGAGGAAACCTTTGTGGAAAGTGGATAAATTTCCCTGTTAATGCAATCATGCACCTGATACTCATGGATAATTTGATAAAGAAACCAGATTACTTATTTTTTTTTTTCCTCATTAGGACTTTGCTGCTTTCTCACAATCTGGTCAGGGCTCATGCTAGTAATGAAAAACCTTCGGCAACAAAATTTATAGTAGGAGTATTTACATTTCCAGATACCCAGCCTAAGAGCACTCAGATGAAATTAATTTCCATCAGTGTGCATGCTGGAGCATTTATCCCCCTCAAATGAAAGTGAAAATGTGTCAAGGTCTATTGGAAATTTGCCTTTTAGGGTTAGAAAAGCCAACATAAAAAAGGTAATGAATAATATTAGAAATGAAAAATGCATAGCAAAGGATTTGCTAGAACTCCTGCAGAGAAAGAGAAAGAAGCAGTTGTATTTATTAAAACTTTTATTTTTTTATACAACATCTCATTCAAGTCCTATAAAATTATATAGAAATGCTATTTGATATTTTTGGGGATTTTGACTTGTATTTATTTTATTATTGTAGTTTTCATTTAACAAAAATAAAGTAAGTTTCAAAAAGCATTGTGATCAGCTATGGTCTCTTTAAGAGGAACTTTTATTGTACAATGATTTTTTTTTTTTTTTTAATATATAGCAACTGATACTTGTACTATTATTTTTCCTTTCAGAGCCTTCAAAGCAATTTCTCTTATTTCCTATTGTTTTTTCTCAAAAGGATGATTCCCTCTTGGTGGCTGAAAGTGAGACAGCTAGAGGCTCTTTTCACAGCCAACGGTTACCTCCGCTCTGCTTGGTTGAACAGCAGAGATTGGAATTGCAAGCAGCTATCTACGTTTTCCCTTTTTGTAGATTGCCTATAACTGCTGTTTTATCAGAATGGAATCGTTGCTTTCCCTGTCCTCACACACATCTCCCCTGACCTAGGCACTGCAACCATATGTCTGACGGCATAACAAAGAAAGTAAAAGTGAGACTTAGTCCCAAATGTTAAGCAAATGTTAAGACCAAAAGAATGCAACACACAAGTTTCACACACAAAAAAAGCTAAAAGATACTTCTGTCAATCAGGAAAACTAATTTTTTAAAAAATGTTCTGCCTTGCAAATTCAGTTCCTAGACAGAGCTGCCACTCATTACTTTGAGTGTTGTCTCTCCCTGGGTGGGGAAAGAGATGGGTGGGAGAGGGAAAGAAGTCAGAATGAATAACATGGAACAATTCCTGCATAAAATATAACAAAAAACAACTGATTTCATTTATTTGGAAATTTTTAATAGCATGGTGTTTTGAAAATAATAAATATAGCTGCAAAGTCACTCTACAGGATGAAAAAACTCTAATTTTTTTTTTTTTTATATGCTGCACATCCAGAAAAGCCTAATTTGAAGTTCTGTGTTTCCCCGAAAATAAAACCTAGCCAGACAATCAGTTCCAATGAGTCTTTTTGAGCAAAAATTAATATAAAACCCAGTCTCATTTTACTATAATATAAAACCCAGTCTTAGATAATATAATATAATACCGGGTCTTATATTAATTTTTGCTCCAAAAGACACATTAGAGCTGATTGTCCTGCTAGGTCTTATTTTCAGAGAAACACGGTAGTTATATATGTAATTTGCAAGAATGTACATGCAATCCATGTAACATGGATATAATGTGACCTTGGAGAAAACTACTGGGAGTATATCTCGATGACGATACAGGAAGTTCTGGCCGTGTAGTTTCTTCCAAGTGGGGAAATCCATTTTCATCTGAGATCTAAAAGAAATAGGAACAAAAAAACAAACAAAAAAACAAACAAACAAAAAAAACCTCTTTTCTTCACTGCATGCCAAGAAGAATGCAAAGTGACAAAACAATGATTATAAAGTGCACAGAATGCCTAATTTATAGACATTAGTTGTGGTATCTAGCAAGCAGAGAGTAATTGAAAGAAACAAGAAAATGTCACCAGGCAACAAATTAATGTAAAAAATACTGCAGCACATAACAGAGGAGATCAATTTATAAGTTGAGCTTAAACCCTTCTACTTAAATACGGAGGCAGAGATTAAGGGTTCTGTTGCAAATAAACATCATTGTAGAAGAGAACTCATAGACATATAGTAGAACCTCAATAGCAATGAAATAAGGAAATCTATAGTAAACAAGAATCATGAATGCGTTCGTATTCTAAATACTCTGCATTTGTATTGGTTCTTTTGTGAATATAAACTGGAAGCTTATACCAGGAAAGTATTATTAAATATATTCCATTCATCTGTGTAACAGCTTTTTGTTTTGTTTTGTTTGTTTGTTTGTTTTGAGCCAGATACAGTGCTATGTAGTCTGAATGAAATCTTGCAAAACACAAATGAAATTCTTTTCTCCAAGGAGCTTACTTTTTTTGTGAAAGCTATGTTAATAATAATGCTAAAAAAGTGACCACAACAGCCTTAACATTTTTCTCAGCTTGATTAAACTTTAGATATGTTTCTTCCTGTCTAAAGGCCAAGATCTCCCTTTCTTTAAAGCATTTATTTTAGAAAAGTTATCATTATAAATTATTTGTCTACCCTTTTGAGATGTAAATCTCATTAAAATCCTCTTGCCACTTTTACAACAGGTACTGTCTTTCTCAAAGACCTGGGCAGTCCCTTTGAAATGTAATCATCAAGGAAAATAGCACCCCTATTTCATAGTTTCTGAGAGGGTATGTGGGGACAGAGCCAGGAGTGCAGTTTCCAGGCTCTCGTCCTCACATGGAAAGGTGCTGGCTCAGGTAGTAAATGGCCATCAACTGTGATCGGATGGCCATCAGCTGTGGCTAGTTGGCCATCAGCTGTAACCAGTGAGCCATTGGCCACTAATATAACTGCCGTGGCTATGCTAGAAGAAAATGGGGGGCTAGCAAGAAGATGGTAGCTGAGCTAGCAAGCGTGGATTGCAGTTAGCAAATTGGGTTGGCTGGTTGGCAGAGAAGCAGAAGGCTGCAGATCATGTGGCTCCTGCTTCCTGTGTCTCCAACCCAGCCTCCAGCAAGACTATAGTGGTATGACTCCCCTATCTATGGCTCTGTGGGTGTTCCTTTTTGGCCTCACCATGTCCTGCGTTCTTTTGTGGGAAGTGGGACCAGACACCCTGCATGACACCCTGCATGACAGAGTAGGAGCCTAACTTCTGTGGACAGCTCTTCTTCATGTTACAAAACTTCCTCCTATCATGAAGATACCAGGAAGTTTACTTTTTCTTTGGGTAAAGCCAATTAGCAAAAACAGACAGCCTAAGATCTCCTCATTATCCAGCAAACCACCAAAGTTAGTGGTGGACATGGAATACAGTCTTCTTCACAGCCCCTCAGAAGTAACCAATTGTGCTGACACCTTGATTTCAGGTTTCTAACCTGCAGAACTGTGAGACAAAAATTTTGCTTAAATAAGCACCCAGTTTGTGATATTTTGTTACAGCAGCCATAGCATAATAGAATATAATAATATACACACAAAGCAAGGTTTTTGGAATAAATGAGAGCATAATGATATGAGAAGTATATAGGCAATAGCTTTCTTAATTATCTTTCTCTCTGTACACTTCCTACCTGTGTAATTATACTAATCAATGTTATATCAAACATTTTAATATTTTTAATGAAAATGATGAATATTTGTAAGAGAATATAAGAACGACAAGAATGAAAATAAGAAAAGGAAATGCACATATTTTAATTATTATTATTTTTTTAATAAAATGAAATATTTAGCTTCATCTAGAAAAGATTTGGAAGAAGTATTTTGACTTCTTTGGAAAATAGTTTATTAGTCACAAATTCATCAGTCAGTGACCCTTAGTTACTCTTACTCTTAATTCTGTAACTCTTAGTTGATGATAATGACTGCAAAGTAATTAAAATCAATCAGACCTTTGGGCTTTTGCGGAAAAAAAAAATGAAACAAAGTAGATAGAAGCTTTGATATAATTATGCTAATTTCAATTAAACAAACTTTCACTGAATAACATATTAGAATATATATAGTGAAATAGTGGCTCTCAAAAAGTATATGATGAAGTTAAATCAAATCATAATTACATTTAATTTGGAAGTGGAGAGATATTTACACATTGTTTATAAAAAAGGATGCATTACAGTCAAATTTTCTTCGTTGCATTTTGTTCTTTGCAAAACCAAAACTCAGAGTGTTCAGGAAAAGTATATTAAAGTTAAATAGAGTGCACAAAAGGGTTACTTACAATTTAAATGCAAGCAATATAGGGATTTATTCTCTATTGCCAGTGAAAAGAATGGATATTGCAATGTACAAAATCACAAACCTCATAGAAGAGATACATTCATGATACCTCAGAAAATTGGCCGTGGTGCACTCCTGGAAGTAAATTCAAGATCAATATTAAGATGTATATTCACATTTCAAAATAAACAACAAACTTCTACATTCCTCTAGAAAACAATTTAGAACCAGGATGTTCCATGGTAATGTTTTTGGCATGTTTTATAGCAATTTATATTACTCGGACAATTTGAAAGGTAATATATTTTATTTATACTTCAAAGTAAAGCTAGCATATAAAGAAAGTTATGTGCCACCTATGTTCTGTAGACTGAATTGAAACACTGAGTTCTACACACTAACTGATGTGCTGTATAATGTAATACTTCACAAATTTATCAAGCATTTACACTAATTATCAGTCAGTGTCAAATTCCAGTACGAGAGTACTTTGTTAGGTATTAATTAATCTCTCTTTAAGATGTGAAAACAACAACAAAAAAATAGTGTTCAGCTCCATGCAAAGAAAGAAAAAGTTGTAAACTGTTATCTGCGGTTGGGTGGGCTGCAATCATGGTGACTCAATGAATGAATGATGTCCCCAATGTCCTGTACTCAACAGCCCTGGTAAACTGTACCCATTCAAAAACAAAGGGATACTTTGTATGTTTCAAATAATTTGAGGTGTTTGATTGCGATATATAACATATATAATCTATTTCAATATTATTAGCAAATCATCTGCACCAAAGACCTGAATCTTTAGAATACAAAAAGATTCATTTAGTTGAAGCCCAATAATGTCAAAAAGAAATAGTCTGTTACATATCTCCAAAGAACAATTTCTGCTTTTTAAAAGCCAAAGGTTAAATATATTTGTCCTTTTTCAGCAGATCTACAGGCAGGTCTAAAAAATCAAGTGTAAGCTATCGATCCCAATCTGCATACTATGGGAAGAAAACAATACAACTTCATAGTTTTTACATTTTTAAACTTTCAGGTGTACCTAAATTGATATGCTGAGTTAATTCACACACACACACACACACACACACACACACACACACACACACACGTAATGCCGGAATCTGTGATCAGTCAACTGAAACTGAATATAAATCAAGGGACATCAGTTAAAATGATAACCTATTTAAAATTCAATAATTATTATGAAAATTTTCTAAATAGATCAGTACCATTGTGGATAAGTTATATTATACAATTTAATTACTTTCAGCTTTCTATATACACATTCTGAACCCAAGCATTAAAATAACTTTTACGTTTTCAGTTGTTCTTAAATGTCATATATAAAAAGAAAAACAGAGTTTTTTTCCCAAAAGATTGGAACCAAATCAAATATTATGATAATAATAATTTTACCCAAATACAGAAAGATGTTTTTTCTTTCTTTTTGAAAATGAAATTTTTAAAGAAAAAGTATAGCAAAATAATTTCATTGGATATCGAAGTGAAAAACAAGAATAATATGATTTTTTAAAATTGTTCAATTTCTAATTCTACATTACTTATAAACCCCAGGTAGTCCTATACAAACTTTGGCACTGCAAATAATATATTTTGGTCCAATTTAGAAATATAAGTGGTTGGATCCTAAGATATCAAAAATTATAGTACTGTAGAATTCCAAATTATTCCTTTTCATGTTTTTGGTCTGCCATCTAATATAACCTCCAGGTAAGCTACATTATTGTTTAAAATAATCTTAAAAGAGAAATCAGGTGTATTTAACTTTATCTTTGTCAAACTGAGGAAAATAAGTGTGCAGAAATTAACCTTGGTTTTTGAGTCTGTGGAAGTTGAAGTAAAATTGTTGACTGCCGTAATTACATTGGGTATTAGAAATGTGTTTCTCTATGCTGTTTACCTGAAACTAATAAAAAATAATATCGAATATCAACTGTGCTTGAAAAATAAAAATAATTTTTAAAAATCTGAGTATATAATTAAACAAAAACAGAAATGTGTTGCTCAATTCAGAAGCTAAGCATTGGATGGTCGGCTTCCCATCACTCAGTTTATGCCATGTCAACTTCTCCCAAGAAAACACATCAGAACCCATCACATTAAAGTATTTTTTTTTATTTCTTCGCTCAAGGAAGAAAAGTTCCCTATGAGAATACCCAAGCCTTGAATCATTGAAATAAATAACTTCAAATCTCTTCCAGCTCATAGGCACTATGCATAAACGATTCAGGCTTTCATCAATGAGACCCGTTAACAGTGAAGTACGTGCTGGCAGGAACACTATATATATTTTGTGAACTGCCCAGCTCCAGGGAATAACATTTACATAGACTATGATGGGGATGGCATTTACTGAAGTTGTTTAATACAGTAGTCTCACATTTTCTATGTGAGACTTTTCAAGAAAGTATGATGATGGGACTCCCATTACTGATTAAGATGTACAAAATCACAACCCTTAGATACGTCACAACCCTATAATATGTTTTGCTACCACCCTCAGAAAAAAACATATGAACAAAAAATCAAGTTTACACAATTTAGACATAAAGGGATCTGTGGCTGATTTTATTCCTGGTAGAATATAAAAATGAGGAGGAACTCACCATATGTGAGATAGGGATAAACACGCCAAATGGTAATAAACTTTTAATGTCCCTGCATAGGCAGGAATGATTGATTTGAATCCCAATGAGTCCCAGTCAGAGAGCAAGTGTGCAACCATCTGTTAACATTCCCATGGGTTTTCCTCTTGAGCATGAGGGTGGGAGGCTAAAGCCTGGAAACATATGGAAAATAGTTTCCACACCCCAATGGCAGACAGGATTTTAATCAAGTGGAAGGCAGCTTCCTCCAAGGTAGGCAGCTACAGGGAGAAGGGAAGGGCAAGATATCACTGGAAGGCACATGACTATTCCTCAAACTAAAGACAGACCCTGTTTTTGAGTACAAGGCAGCTGCCCATTGAATGCTGGAGGAAGGTAAGAGAGATGACAGAAATATCACCCTGAATAATGATAGAGGACATCCTTGAATTAAAAGGCAACAAACAGCCAAAAGACGGGGACAGAACAAAAGGGCTGAAAGAAATTCCTCCACATCTCTACAGGTCGGCAATGAGTGGCGTGCAGCAACTCTCTGACGGATGAGTGTGCAACAACAAAGCTGAGTGTTACGACTTAAATTGTGCCTCCCACTAAACTCATATGTTGAAGTTCTAACCCCCTCCAAGCACCTCAGCATGCACATATATTTTGGACTAAAGTCACTGCAGATGTAATTAGTTAAGATGATGAGCTCATCCTGCAGTAAAATGATCCCCTATTCCAGTATGACTAGCATCCTCATAAAAAGGGGAAAATTACATGCACACACACACACACACACACACACACACACACACTGAATACCATGTGAACATGAGGAAGATATTGGGGTGATACTGTCTACAAGATGAGGAATGACAAAGATTGGCAGTAATCCACAGGAAGCTGGGAGAGAGATGGAACATATTCTTCTTCATAGTCCTCAGAAGGATCCAAATTTGCTGCCACCTTAATTTCAGAATTCTAGCCTCCAGAACTGTGAATCATAATTTTCTTTTGTTTAAGTCACCCAGTTCGTGGTACTCTGTTATGGCAGCCCTAGTAAACTAATACACTGAGATGTATACTTTTGAGCAACACTAGGTCTTCATTCATTGCATTGCAACCGTCCTCCAAGATATGAAATAAATGTCCTAATGTGCAGGAATCCAGTGTTAAAGAGCAAACCTCAGCAATTCAAAATTCAGATAGCTAGACTGTTAACGAGAGAGAGAGAGAGAGAGAGAGAGAGAGAGAGAGAGAGAGAGAGAGAGAGAGAGAGAGAGAGAGATATCTTCCATTGTTCAGAAAGCAGGTGGCTGGACTCTACATTAGAAGGATATCTCTGTAATCTTGCTATTTCTCAGATTCCAATACATGTTTGAGGCATACTTCTGTTCTGTCCCCCAAATATACGAAATGCTGGTGAACTAAATATTAGCTAAAATGAAGTACATTTTTTCTCAATTTCAGAATAGCTTGACTCAGATCTCCACACTAGTGGATGAACAGAATAAGGAAAATTATATTTCTGAGAATAGCTATTTTAATTTAAAAATAAGCTGAACTTGATTTCTACTATTTTTTCCAACACAGTGCCCAATGTGTAATTCTAAAAATACATGAGATAGTTGTGGATGTCTGATTATGGATGACCAATACTCAAGAAAGGATACATTAAATAGAGAAGACCCAAAGAAAACACAGATGTCAGAATTACTCAATAAATACGAATTTTAAAATAACTAAACAAATAGGTTACTAAAAGAACTGGAAACATTGGACAACAAACATGAAGAGATTGTGAATCTCAGTAGAGATTGAAACTATATAGATATTTTTAAAAACCTAATAAAAATACTACAAATGAAAAAATACTTTAAAGATTTGATAGCAGAATTTACAGAAAAATATCAACAAATTGCACAATTCAACAGAAATTACTGAAGCACAAAGAAAAAATTGAGAATGAAAGAAATGAAACTGAAGCACAAAGAAAAAATTGATAATGAAAATGAAAGTAATAGAATGATGATCTGAAGGAAATTATCAACTGATCTAGTGCTGGTGTAATGGAGTGCCAGAAGAGAAGATAGAGAATGTGACAGAAGAAATAGTTCAAGAAAAAATTATCAAGATTTTTTCCAAAATGAATATATATTATTAACCAAGAGAACCAAAATTACAGCAAACCCAAGCAGGAAAAATGCAAAGAAATGTAACAAGACCATTAAAACACTGTATATAAAGGTCAATAAAAACAAAAATATTTCCATAATTGAAAACAAATTAGGACAATTTTAGGCCTTTAAACCTGAGAAGCAAATAATATTTAAAGAATTTATGCAGGTAAAAGTAAATGGTACCAGATGGAAATTGAAATCTTCGTAAGTGATTGAAGAGCATAACAAAGCATAATTATGTAAAATTATGTGATATATGTGTGTGTGCTTGTGTGATACGTTAATTCATGGCAATATGTACAAATATACAATATTATACTAATATCTTTATATATACACATATACAGATGTGTACACATACACATATATTTATATTAGTGTAATATTATACACGTCTATATAATACATGTAAGTGCATACGCATACACATATGTGTATGTATAATGTATTCATGTGTATAGGTATGTATGATTACTGGTTGCTTAAAGCAAAAATCATAGCAATGTATTACAGGTTGTAGCACAAGTTAAAGTAAATTATACAATAATAAAAAAAAACGAGAGTTCAGGGAAGTAATATAATATTTCTTATTATAAGGTTTTTACTTTGTTGTGAAATAACATACTATCATTTGAGTGTAAATTGTGATAAGTAACAGTCACATAGTTTAATCTCTAGAGCAATTACTAAAAACAACACAAAGAAAAAAAGGAAAAAAATTCATGCATAAAATGGAATCAGAAATTTTGAAGAGTTATTTTGTTAGGTGCCAAAATGAATTTGACAAAATTCAACATATATATAAGATAGAAACCCTCAGCAAATTTGGAATAGAATGGCATTTTCTTAATTTTATAAAGGACATCTATTTGAAACCTCAGGTAGCGTCATATTTAAGAGGGAAGTACTGAACACTCTCCCTAAGATTGAAGACAGTAAAAGGATGGCCACTATTATCCCTCCTATTCAACATTGCACTGGATTCCTAGTCTTGCATTAGAACAAAGAAATGAAATCACAAGCATATCATTTCAGAAGGAAGAAATGAAACTAACATTATTATATCAGTCAGTGTTTTATTGTTGCCTCACAGAGGGCAGGATCAACACACGACCCAGAATTTTGTTAGGATGTGGAGATTGATGGTGGTATGCCCACTGGCTTTGGTTTTTATTATGGTTACTGAGTGGGGATAGGGGAGGGAATTCCATGCTCTGGCAGGGGCTTACATGGCTTCAACTCTCAGGATCACTGACAGAGGAACCCAGAACATTCTTATTAGTTTGCCCAGATGTGGGAAAGGAGGGAAGTAGGGGGTGGGAGGCTTGAAAGTTGTCAACAACCGTGAAAAATTTAATAAGGCCTTTTTAGACAATTAACTACTCATAGACTGGTGTTACAATCTCTCTCTCCTTCCCATTAAATGATATTATAGTATGAGATTTGTTTATTGTGTTTCTTCTTGTTTGCTTGTCTTTGTTTTATTTTATTTTTTCATTCATTCATTTATTTATTCATTCATTCATTTATTTTTGGAGCCACTGTCATTTGATATACTTCATGCTCCTCAAAATACAACAGAATTGATATATAACCTTCACCCATGGCAACCTGGGTTAATTTCAACACCTATTACTTTCCTAAGGGATAGTATCCTCTGTAATTCTGAAGTGAACTTTCTAAGATAAATTAAATAATTGAAACAATTTCAAGATTTTCTATTCTCATTCTTATACTTTTAAGGGAAAACTCTGCAATACAGTAATTTAAAATGAAGGTATTTGATTTTCTAAAAGAGATTAAAAAGTTAAAATTTAATCTCTACTGGGGCATTTTTTTTGTTGTTGTTAGGCATTCAATTGCAATGACAAAACTTTTCAAAGTATATAAAAAGTGTACTTTAATATTGACAGTTGCCATTATTTTAAAAGCTTCTCTTATATACATAACATATCATTTAAGCCTTAGTCATAACACAACACAGATTGGGATTGGAAGGAAATTAGAACTGAATCATATAATAAAATAACTTAGTCTAGTTCAGGGAAGCCTTTACACTCTCTGTGCCTCCATTCATTTTCTTCTCCCCTGCCTTAAGTCTCCAGTAATATTAATAGAAATAATATTCTTTGTTGGGAAATTATATGCAGATCCCATAGTATAAAAATGAACACATAATACCAAAGTAATATAATACTTATAATTAGTATTTAATAGTCTTGATATATAATCAGACAGATATAAATATTGTGCTTTTGGCTCTCTAAAATTCTAAAATAAAAGGTTGGAATTACATTAAGAAAGGCAAAGCATCTGGGGAAGCATTATTGTCTTTTCTCTTAGCTAAGCCTTAATATTAGTTTTCTTTTTGCCCAGTGACCAAAATAGACTGTTGTATGGCAAACTCCACTCAGGCCAGTGGGTGAAATTGATTAGGCAAAGAATATTGCAAATTGCACACTGGAAACCCTCTTAAGAAGTTTCATGGTGATAAAAGCTTAAGGACCTTTGTGATTTTCCTTGGAGCTCAGCAACTTACTCAAAATTCTGAAAATTTAGATGAATAAAGCAAATATATTTTTACCTATAGTAAATTCTACATTCTCTCAGAAACCGTCCCTCGTTAATGATCTTTCTTGTTGTTGTTTTTCATTATGTTTGTGCATCCTAACTTTCCTTTAATGTGAACTTAATCTTTCATCAGTCATAACAAATGGGCTACTCCTCTTGAACTGTCTCAATTTACTTCCATAAGGAGTTATATGATGCTGAATCTTCTGTGTCTCACACAGCAACAGCAACAACAACAAAATAACTAAATAAAAATAATAACTAACTAAATAAAACAAAGCAAAACAAAGCAAAATCCCCATGGTTATTTCTGCTTATGTATCATCAAAAGAATAGTTATCATCTGATTATTACCTTCACTAAGAATTATTATTGTTGATATTAAAATATATGCTATTTAATAAAGTGCTTCGTAATTTTGATTAGCTCTATGTCATATGAATTACAACAATTTAAAAACAGTGCTACAGAAAGTAGCTGTCCCCAGATTACCTGTGAAGCAACAAAGGGCTAAGAATTTGAACATGGGAAAATTACTAAACGGCTTACTTTAAATCAATGCCTTGTGGTAGTATAGTGAAATAACAAAATCTAAAGGCTTGGGATCCAGAATATTCATGGGTTTGTAATGTGTAACAAAACAGAAAATAGTGGAATAAAAAGAGCAGAAGCAGGAACAACACATATCACTCATTTCTTCTCTGGGAAATAATACTGAGTATCAATTCATAACACACATATGAGATGTGATAAAAAAAAAATATGGTGAATGCTTAAATTAAAAAAAAATAATAATTACAGCAAAAGACACATTGCCATTAATCCCCTTCAAAATACTCCACTTCAAACACACTTATCCCATCATTTTTGCCACTTTCTGAAGCAGTTCTGGGAGTCCTCTTTCGTGAATGTCTTTAGTTGTGCTCTCCTGGCTGCTTCAATGTCCTGAATCATCTTAACTTTGGGGAAGAGCCAGAAGTCACATGGTGCCAGATCTGGTGAATAATGTGGATGAGGACACACCATATGTTTTTTATTGGACAGAAATTGCCTTACCATAAGCAATGTGTGACACAGAACATTGTCCTGATGGAGGATGAAGTAAAGACACTCACGAAAGAGGACTTCCAGAACTGCTTCAGAGTGTGGCAAAAATGATGAGATAAGTGTGTTCGAAGTGAGGGGGAGTACTTTGAGGGGATTAATGACATCACTTTTACAGTATTTTTATTTATTTATTTAAACATTCACCATGTCTTTTGATCACAATTTGTATAATAACTGATCAAGAAATAAGTACATTTTATACACAGATTTGCCAATGGCATTTTGTTATCAAAAAATATATACAGTACAATAGCCACTAATTTACAGAATTTTTACCTCAGAACACAAACAAACCTAGGTGCCTCAAAGTCTTTCAGAAATCTTGGTTCAAATAAGTAGTTTAAAGATATTTGTGGATTTAAATATTTGAGAATGGATAACAAATGAACTGTCAAAGATGTCTATGGCTTGATTACAGAAAGTTGTGAATATGATACTTTATATGGCAAAGGGACTTGGCAGATGTAATTCAGGTTAAGAACCTTACAATAGAAAGAATATATATATATATATATATATATATATATATATATACACACACACACACATATATATATGTATATATACATACATATGTATATATGTATACATATATACATATGTATGTATATATACATATATATGTGTATATATATGAGTGTATATATATGTGTATATATATATATATATATATATACAGTCTAATCACATAAACCCTTTAAGGCTATTATCAAAAAGACAAAAAATAGCAACTGTTAGCAAGGTTGTAGAGAAGATGGAAAACGTGTACACTATTGGTGGAAATGTAAAATGGTATAGCCACTATGGAAAACAGTATGGAGTTTCCCAAAAAGTTAAAAATATAACAACCATATAATCCAGCAATTCGATTTCAGGGTATTTATCCAAAGAAAATGAAAACTCTATTTTGAAGAAATATATGCACCCCTATGTTTATTTAAGCATTTTTTTATAGTAGCCATAACATGGAAACAACGTAAATATACTTTGGCAGATGATTGGAAAAAGAATATATGGTACATATACTCAATGGAATATTAGCCGTAAAAAGAAAGGAATCTTGCCTTTTGTGACAACGTAGATGGACCTAGATGGTATTATGCTAAGTGAAATAAGTCAGACAGAGACAGTCAAATACCAATGATTTCACTTATATGTAGATCTAAAAATCAAAACAAACAAAACAAAAGAGAAACAGATTCATAGATAGAAGAACCAAAGTGGTGGTTACCAGAGAGGGGAAGGATGGCTGACAGGCAAAATAGGTGAAGGGAATTAAGAGGTACAGATGTCCAGTTACAAAATAAATCATGAGGATGCAATGTGCAGCATAAGGAATATAGTCAATAATGTTGCAATAACTTTATATGGTGACAGATGGTAACTAGACTTACTATGGGGATCATTTTGTTATGTATGTAAATATCAAATCACTGTAATGTACACCTAAAACTAAAAGCATTCTGCATGTCAACTAAAAATGAAAAGTGGCTGGAAAAAGGAAGGAATCTGTAAAATGAGACAGAGGAGGAGTCTGGTGAAATGCAGTAAACAGGAAAGTCAAGGAGATACACCACTCATGAAATGACTTCCAAGTCCATTGTTTTTGTCTGAAAAGGAGAGGGCCATGTGCAAAGAACGGGGTGGGTTTTCCAAGAGTTAAAGTCAGCTCCTGGTTGAGAACCAGAAAGAAAATTGGGATCTGTGACTTTTATCTTCAAGGATCTGAGTTCTGTCAAAATCTGAATGACCTTTTGAATCTTGAGGAAAAATGCAGCCTAGCCAACACCTTGATTTTGGTCCAGCAAGAATCAGAGCAACAAGCTGAGTGAGTCCCACTGTGCTAAGACTCTTGATCCGTATAAACTATGAGATAATACAGGGGTTTCTTTTAGTCCTTTAAATTTGTGGCAAGTTGTTATGGCAGCACTAGAAAACTAACATAGGCATAGAGACATTTTAAGTATGTTATGTAAGGTGTTACAATATACCTAAAGATAGAAAATGAAACATAATTTGTATTTACCATGCATTGAAAGAAGTTGAAAATAACTCACAAAAGTAAAAAACAAAATACAACAATGCCATAGAAGATTTATTTCAGTATAGTATTTTAGCTGCATTCCCTCGAATGTACACTATTTTTTGAATATGTATCAGATATTTGTTGTTTATATCACTATTTGAACAATGTGGTCACAACATGGAAAGGGGGTATAAACAGGATAAAGTAATTCACTGTAACCTCTGTGTGGGAGGAAGAAGCTTTCCTTCAAGGTTCTTTTGACTGGTCTAGTAATTAAATCTACATGTGTAACCAAATTTAATTATTTTTATTCATTTTACAGCGCCACATATGAATTATTTCTATCATTTTCTTTTGTGTTATCTTTAGCATATGTTTGCTATACTTCTTTTTAGAATCCATTGTATCTTTTGTATTGGTTTTTTGTTTTCTTTTCCATTCTATATCCTGTTACTGCTTTGAAAGTTAAATATGCTCTGAGTTGTTATCCTCAAAAATTTAACCTCTATACTTAATTTTATTTAAAATTAATTAATATATCTTTAAATAACTTCTCTGAAAAATACACAGATATTAAAAATAGCATGTTATCATCCATGTTTTACAGGTAAAGAAGCTTAGGCCGAAAGAGTTTGAGTAGCTTGCTTACAGCTTATAGATGGCAGAGTTAGAGTTTGAGGCCAAACTTGTTCCAATTCCAAAGCATATGTGTGTGTGTGTGTGTGTGTGTGTGTGTGTGTTTTGTTTGTTTTACTTCCCAGGCATTAAACTTTAGTAGTACTTTTAAGACTGATGCTGAAAATAATAGCTGTCTGTCCCATATATTTCACACTTGGGTACAGAAAAAAAATAGATAATGTAAAATAATAAAAACTGTGTGAAATTTAAGATGTACATTATCATATATTGTTACTCAGATTATCAGTGTTGCATTTCTCATGATGGTTATTGTACAACTTCTAAATTCAGTGGTTCTGTACCTAAATTTCGTTGGGAAGCTAACTTGTATATTTTACTCCCATGAGGATGTCAAAGGATGGAGGGCCTAACTGAAATTTAAAACACTCCCCCAGTGATTACAGAAGAATGTTTTCCAATATTTTATAGAAACCATTGGGGTACTCACTGAATAGTAGCCACCAAAAGCACAAGCTCAAGAGTGACTGTCATTGCTTTTATTCTTTGTTAGACAAAGCCACTCCTCATAAGGGACCAGGCTTATTTGTAATTCATTTGCTTGACCCAGATGGTGAAGACTAAATGTAATTGCAATATCAGCCTAAATTACCCCATGCTGTTATGGGTGACTCACACGTACTGTACTATACACAGTTAACAAGAATAAAGCAATACTTAGTTCAAACGTTTCCCAAAGAAGTGAGCACATGGGGCACAACTTGGATCTGGATTCACAGAGAATGCTTATTAAAACCACAGAACATTTTGCACGAGTAAGGATTTTGGTATTGGGCCTGTGGTGTCCATGTTACTATGGCAATAACTGTTATCACTAGAGCTAATGCGTTTCTGACCTACAGTGTTAAGGAGAACCATCCACCTCAAAGGGATGCAATTAAATTTATTAATTTTTAGAAAACATTGTCAATTTAAAAATGCAATTTTAAAGCCAAATATTATTTTTTTTTCCCTGAGAGTACTTTAAAAAATATGAATGTGACAAAATCCCATATACCCCACGGCTTCATTTATAACATCTTTGATATTAGTCCTTTTTTGGCCTACCTTTTAAGCAAGGATTTTCAAAAGAGATCTCTGCAATTTATGGTCCTTTATTTCTTTCACTATGCATTAATACACGTTTTGTCCCCTGCTTCTCTTTATTAAAAGAAAAAAGAATAATCTTTTGAAGAATATAGAGGTTTAGTCCATTTTTAAATAGCAAGATAGAAAAATTAACACTTCTGTCATTAAACATCACAGTTTTAATGTAATATATAAGTGCAATTCTTTATCCCAGAAAAAGTAAATTATTTTTTTAAATTACTGGTGACACTGATAAGTCATATATTAAAAATAGAATGTTTGGAACTTAAATGAAATGGCACTTTAACTGACTAATAGGAATAAATGTAGAGTAAATTAAACTGCTATGGAATCTAGCATTTGGTTAAGCTCTATGAGGTTTACTATACTTATATTTATACTTGTAACTTGACACAGTGAACTTTTGAATATATGTTTATGGATTAGATAAATTAGCAATAATTTTAGAAGTTTTCCTTATTGTCTATTGCTAGGCATCAAAGATATCATCAGCACTAGTTTCCAAATTTTTGTCCCGAAACCCAGAATAAAGTCCTGGGTAGTCTATAGCAATAAAAAATATTAGGGCAATCTAAAAGATTGACAGACTGTGAATAAGAATATCTCGATTATTAGCATTAACTCTATGCACCTATTCAGCCAACATAATGTCTTTGGGAAGTGACTTTGGATCCGTTTCCACAAACGTATAATGAAGTTCACTTTAGAAGGTACTGAGGAGAACAGTGGGAAAACCCAGCGCTTGAAAGACAGAGGATGGAAAAAAAAAGAGTCTAAGTACAAAGTAAATTCATGCTTGACTATGTGACCTAGCCACTAGATCATTCGCAAGTGCTGCTGGCAATCTATTTCCATTTATTCAAGAGACTGAGAGTGCTACTGCTGCAGATGTTCTAGATCTCAAGAGATGCAAGCGTGGGGAGTGAAGACTTATTTCAGTGGCATAATAAGAACCAATTGGAATGTTGGAGGTGTCAGCATCCTTAAAAAGAGTAAACTGGGTAATCTAACATTTTCTGCAACTGTGGTTTACCAAACTATAATTTTATATTAGGAAATGAATCATTAACAATTAATAACTTTGTTTGGTTTGTTTTAACATGTTGGGTCCACTCACTTTAAATAAAAGAATGTAACTATATGATGGGTTGTTATGCTTTATCATATAGTATATGTATATAAGTGCATGAGTGTGTTATGTAACAATCACAAAATCTCAGCAATATTTGAGATTTAATACCAAATAATGTCCTTGCATACGAGTTTATAGTTGGTTCAGTTTACAGATTGGTTTATCTATACCATTCTTGACCTATTCTCTCTCCTGGGCAAGGCTGGATGTTATCAGACCTAACTGGGCTCAGCTAAGAGTGGCTCTTCTCCACAAATCTCTCATCTCTGTTCTTAGAACCAGTGGGCTAGTGCAGCCACGTACTTCTCATGGTATTGGCAGAAGCCATGGTTCTTAATAGGTAGTATAGGTCTTCAAAATTCATTTTTTCAAGGTTGGCTTTACTTTCTGTAACCTTGTATTTTCAAATATAAATTTAAGAATGGGCTTGTTAATGTCCAAAAAAAAAAAAAAATCCTCCTTGGGTTTATTTGAATTTTATTGAATCTATACAGCAATATTGAGATATATAGTGCATGAACATAGTATATATTTCTTCTTCTGCATGTTTTCATTAATTTCTCTAATACTTAGTAGATTTAAAGCATTTAATAATTATGTAATATTCCTAATATTTTGTTAATAGTATATAAAAATGATTACTTTGTAACTAATTCATAAGTGTATCTAGTCTTTTGATTTTTGTGTGAACACCTATATTATCTTCTAATAATCACCTTTTAATTTATTTTTCTCCACTTATTTTATGTTTCATTTTTCACCTCTTGCTGTTTTACGTTGGCTAGGATCTCCACCCATAGTAGTAGAAATAGTAAGTTCCATTCTCTTGTTTTAAATCTCTAGGGGGAAAATCCATTTAGTTAAAATTAAGTATAATGTTTGTGACAGATTTTTAGAAAATGTTTTATAACTGTATATAATTATAAATATATATGGTAGAGTGTACAAACATTAGGTGTACATTATAATGAATATTTACAAAGTGAACACATTTGTGTAGCAACCTAATACTTCAAGATATAGAATATTTCTAGATCCTCAAATGGCCTTCTTCAAGCTACCTTTCAATATTGACACCTCTCTAAATAGAACATATTTTCTGAGTTTTATCACAAAGTGTTTATTTTGTCTGTTACTGATACACACACACACCGGGGATGCAAAAAAAAAATAAAAAATGTATACACACTTTAAGAAACGAAAAAAAAAAAATCTACTAAAATTGTAATATTCAATATATGCGGTTGACAATTAAGTTCGCGAACTCATCCTAGAAAAAGTGCTACATACCTCATTGCTGAATATAACTATGGTCACCTTTGAAGTACCCCCCTTGGGAAGCTATGCACCTTTGCCAGCACCCAATCCACCCTTCAAAGTAATTTTGTAACTCTTTATTTGCAATGGCCATCAGAGCTGTCGTTATATTACACTTGATGTCCTGAATGTCATCCAAATGTCTTCCTTTCAGTATTTCCTTGATCATCAGGTAAAGAGAGAAGTCACTGAGGGCCAGATCAGGTGAGTAGGGGGAGTGTTCCAAGACAGTTGTTTACTGGCTAAAAACTCCCGTACAGACAGTGCCGTCCGAGCTGGGCATTGTCATGATGCAAGAGGCATGAATTGTTCACAAAAAGTTCAATCATTTAATTTTTTCAAGCAGTCTTTTCAGCCCTTCCAGATAGTAAATTTGGTTAATTGTCTGTCCAGTTGGTACAAATTTATAATGAATGATCCCTCTGATATAAAAAAGGCTAGCAACATCGTTGCAACGAGTTTACGAACTTAATTGTCAAACCTCATATACCAATAACAAAATATAAACACATGTCACCTTTGACTTCTGCAAATGCAAGAGGTGCTCAAAGTTGTTACCATCAGCATCCAGACACTTCAAATTAAAGCGAACTACTGCTTGAGCAATGTTAACTAAAATTTCTACTTGTATACTTTTTTTGGCTCCCCTGCTATATATAATCATTCACTATATATCCATTTATTTTTGTTTATTTTTTTCAATACTATGTCTAAGTCACCGATGTTATTGCATAATTCATATTCAATTCTCCTCTACTTTAGTATAGTTTTCTATAGTATAAATATACCATATTTTGCCAATTCCACTGTTAATTGTAATAGTCATTTAGGTTGTTTTCAATTTGAGGATGCAGGAACAAAGTAAAATGCTGTTATAGGACTTCCAGTTCTAGAAAGATGGAGATGACATACTTGCTCCTATGCCTCCGACTAAGCACAACTGAAATCCCTGGATTGTTAGGTAAAACAAGCATAAGAAGAGGGAGGGAGGACAACAGATTAATGATCTCAGAATCCAAGGAACAATACAGTGGTGAGTTCCCTGGGATTTCTTTTTGTCTCATACATCCCAAAGTTGGAGAGGAAGAAGCTGGCAAACCAGAAACACTGCAGGAAAAAAAATCCCCAACAAATGTATATTCTGTCTATCTAGGATGAAGCAGGGACAGCATAACAGGACAGAAAACCTTTAGTAAAACTTGCTCGTCTTCAACATAATGAATATAAAGCATTTAAGACAGAAATAAGCTAATTATTTAACACTTAATGAACTCATTAGTGTCCATGTTTGTTTTTTAGTACATAAGGATACTGTACATTGTCAAATACAAATTGTTATTTCCATTTACACGTCAATGATCATACATTGCATAAAAATAATAAATTTTAATGATACTGAAAATAGTCTCTTCACTGGGTACAGACTGATGAAATATCCCGGTGCCTGGGATCGATGAAAGGCTAAATATCAGGTAAAAGATGGGGAAAATGATAATAATATTTGAACAATACATTTAAATGACACGAACAGCAAGTGGAAGCCTACTGGGAGAAAAGCTTAGGTGTAGTTGCAGTGTAATCTGCATGTTCTTTTTGTGGACTTAAGCACAATATGTTTCCCTTCTGGCATGCATGCAGTGTGATTAGAGCAGTTTTTAATTGGACATTAAATTTTAGAAAAAAAAGTTTTTATAGAAACTAATTTGATACTGATAATTTCAATAGCAAGAAGTAGATGTATTTGGAAGATAGATTTTATGATCATAATTAATTTCACCATTTTTCCCAGAAGTATTAGTCATCCTTATACCTGAATTATGACCAAGTGAAAAATGGTTACTTGAACAATTAATATAATCAAATACATTTCCATTTCTGAATCCTTAATACCTGACTTGGATTCCCTGAATTAATGTTTGACCAGATAACTCAAACCAGTCATTTATCAGTGGATGCCCTAAAGTATGTAATATGTTTATGGTATAATTGAAAGAATTTTGAAACTAGAGTCGGAAAAATGGGATTCATTTTGTTACATAGATTTCCAAATTAGGAAAAGTCTTTTAACTTCTTGGAGGTTCTGTTTCTTTAATATTGGCAAAGTAATTTCTGGAACTTACAGAATTTTCATGGTGACAAAATAAAATGAATTAGAAGTCTGTTTTATACAAGAAAATGCTAAATAAGAGTACCATATTAATTAGAATGAAGACACTGTACTTCCAGTCACACATGAGATGTGAATTTAATGTTTTTCCATGTTACTGACAGAGTCACTTTTTGTCCTAAGCAATAATGTACACCAGAGATGGAGTAGGAATTTCAATTAATTTAGAAAAAAAAAAGCAGCATACCTACCACGTGTTTTGTTGGACAATATAAAACATATTGCATCTGTTTTGCGTTTTTTATGAATTTGAACTCCAAAAGAGTCAAATATTAGAACATTAACATGTCTTAGCACTGTGTTAGGCAGAGTTGCGCACAAAAAAGTATAATTTGGTCAATCAGAAGACCTTTTTATTTTTATTTTTCATATTAACCCCAAATATTTTCAATCATGAGATGTTCTCTGACAGAAATGAATACTAACAATCTTTAAACTAAAATTTAATGACCTAACCACATACATATAAATTTTTCTTAGAGATGAAAAAGCATTCTGCATAATATTTTATTTTAAATATGCTTTAGTTATTAGGATTATTCTTTTTTATATTTTTCTCTAAAAGAAAATGAATTTACACTTATAGTATCTCATACACATACTCAAAAAATGAAAATTATGGAAATTCCAGTCAGTCAACTATAACAGATATGACTTGTCATAGCCCTGAAATTCCTCATAAAATTTATCCTGAGCTGGCAAGATGCATATAATGTGTCAGTATATGCATCTGATTTTAGAAGCCCATCCCCCCCAGCTTTGAGCCTTATGACAGATATATAGAATCATGTTTTTCATATATGGCTTTAAGAAAGAAAGCAGACACAGAGTCCTAAATGCATCTTCCTAACAGGTTCATTCTTAATTGAAAATGCCTCTACATGGGAATTCAGAGGTTCCATTGTTAACCTGGGTCAACAGGAGCACTAATGCATTGTACTAGAATTTCCTGTTACTTTTATCCAAAACAGCTAATTACATTATGGTCCAGCACTGTGTCCTGTAATTTAAAACAGAATGAAAGTTTTGTACATGAGAATGTAACACACAAGTATTTTAATGACTACCATATAATGCAATAACTGTTACATTCTTATCTAGGTTATTAAAGATCAGGCTACCATAGCTATCATTTCCATTTCAAGTAATGCTGATTTTGGCATTAGTAAAGTTGTATATTTCATTTTTTTAAATATTGGTTGAAAATTAGATTTTAATAAACATGCATTTATTTTATTTTATTCATTATGGGAGGGATAAAATGTCAGAAGACAAGCAAAAATAAAGTTATATTGGTAATCATAAATATTGTTTGCCAGGTATTTTTATGATTTCTCCCTCTCACTTATAGTGTAAAATTGCCTTTATCAATTCCTTTTTATTTTGATGTAGTTGTAAGATTTGTTCTGGGTCATGGTTTGTGAGTAGAGTGGTTTATGTCATTTTCACGTTGGATACTGTAATTGTCAGTGTGAGACTCTCTAGAACTCTCTTTTCTTTTGCCATATGGTAGCTCCAGAGTAAGAAGATGTGTACATGAGTCTCCATCCAACCCAAATGGACATGTAGTGTAATCATGAAAGAAAACTCTGCTTTAAAACAAGACTTTGTGATTGTTCTTATTTCAACATAGCCCAGCCTATCTCAGCTGAATACTACTAGAATTGTGGCACTGACATAGCAAAAACAATATGTAGCATTGGCTGTCAGGTTGACAGTGAGCAGTAAAGGATATTTTTGTTGTTATTGTTAGAAAACAGAAGGATAGTCATCTATGTAATGAAGTTATAAAAAACATATATATTTGCTCAAAATTCCACCTGGGATAACATGGAAGGCATTTAATATAGTCCATGAATTTCTACCTCCAAGAGAAGAGAATGGAAAATAGAAAGCTAATTGTATATATCGAATGCTGTTCACTGAACCTTAAAAGGAATTGCAAACTTTAGATGAGTTCTCCATAGCTTAATGAAGAAAAAGTCCCAATCGAAGAAATGTAAAGGTAATAAAAGGAGTCTAGAAATTATGGTACATTTCAAGTTGTGAGAAGAGTATTAAACTTGTAAAACCTTTGAGAAGCATCAAGTCAAGGATGTAATGTCACATCGTTGAAATCTCAGCATATATTAATGAGAACTATATATGGACAAATATGAACTAGATGGCTTTAATGTTCTTTTCAGCTTGATTAAACTTTACACAGATATCTTCCTCACTCTGGGTCCCTGACCGTCCTCTTTTTAGAGTATTTACTTTAAAAAGTTGCAATTATAATTTTTTTTCTCTGCCCGTTTGAGATACATATCTTCTCCCAGCATCTTACCAGGTTTAGAACATCTGATTGTCTTTCTCAAAGACCTGAGATCATCTCTTTGAAATGTAACATTCTGCTTAAGTAAATGCAATTTTTATTTGTCAAATATGCTTCAAAGCTGGGGGCAAAATAAATATAGGGCCCTTGTCTCCCAGTGTCTGTTGGACAATAGAAGCCTAACTTCAATAATCACCCATCGGTTAAAACAGGTGGCATAATTTCACTGACAGACTGCTAAGCTAACACCTTCCGATAGCTTTCCACTAACTCAACCCAGTGCTTTAAGACTCTCCTACCTTTTGTTTCAACAGAGTTGAATTCAATCTCGCTCCCCTCATTGCAGTAATTTTAAATAAAATCTTCTTTGCCTATTTAACAAGTCCAGTGTATTTTTCTTTGACAACTAGACAAAATGAAGAAAGAAATCTGAGAAATTCACGTTGAAAGATAAAATTTGAATTAAAAAAGTTCTCAAATAACTTCAGAATTTACACTAAAAAATAAACAGGCACTGAATCTATTTATATAGCTTGACTTTCAGTGTCAATCTTAAGAGAACCACGATAATACAGCCACTATTTATAAGTAGCCATTCAGGTATTTGGAATGGCTATCATTCAACCAAAATCATGAGTGGTGCATAGACAATTACACCAATAAATATCAAAAGTATCTGCATGATGAAAAGCTTTCTTTTAGAAATAATTTTATATCTTGTGCAGTCTCATAAAAAATGTACATATTTAAACAACAGCAAAGGTAAACAAATTCCATTTTGCAATTTCTTTATTTACTCTAAAACAGGGATTTTTCAAGATGAGTTCTAATGAATGTTAGGATTCTAGGAGATATCCTTAGGTATATACGGGTGATCCTGACGTGGAAAACATATCATATTTGAACTTCATGTCCTATGTGATATTAGTATTTACCGTGATGGACAGTGACTGAGTAGACCTGCTTGCAATTTTGTTAGTTTTTCATCCTCATGTGCCAGTGCATGGTAAGACCATATTTTTGTATTTGAGTCTATTTTGAATTTTTGACACGAATGAGGGAGGCCAGCAATAATTGGTGAGTACTGAAAAGAGGGAAAAATGGTAGGGTGATAACATAGCTTCTTCCTTCTGAATCAACTCCCTTCTTACACCCTACAGTGTGATTATGGTATGTAATACACTGTACCCTACAGTGTGTACTACAGCAAACAAGCTCTGGTGTAATAGAAAAATGGAGGGAATGTTTATTATCAAAAAGAAACATTTATGCATTGCAGACAACTCAGTTTCTCCCATGTAACAGTGCTTTTTTGCAGATATGGCAAATTGTGGATTGGGTAGGTTAGAAGTTATATTGTAAGGTTTTTATATATATTGTCATTTTTCCATTCATTTATTTGTTTTCCACTTCTATTATATTGTATATGATATTAGAGTTTGTGTTTAATGTATCCAACCATTCATTGTGGAAATTTCTGAAGCAAAGTTACAAGGTGGAAGAGGAGAATTCTAATCCTAGAAACTGAACAATTCTGGTAAGGTGAGTGATAGGTAAATATGAAGAATTAAAACTTACTTGCTGGCATACAAAGTTATGAAGAGTGAAATGCTAGAAAAAGCACAATATGAGAAATTCAAAGCTTTTTTACATACAATAAAATGAATCATTGTGTGAATAATATGTCACATGCTAAAGAGGTTTTGTATATTAAACTGAAAAAACAATAGCTTCTTTATCTGGCTTGATTAATCAACACATTTCACCAGTAAATATTATGCTGTAACATTAACATTTGTAAATCATGGTGAAATTAAAGAAAACTTCTGTTACAAAGAGCTAACTAACATAAGCAAAGTCTAAGATATATTTAAATATTTGTCTTTGTATCTGAAAATAAATGTTCTGTTTTGAAGAAATATGTTGGCATTTATACTGATATTGCTCTATCAATGATTGTTTCCATGAGAGTTTTTGCATCTATTATTTAAAAAAAGGGAGGGGGGGAATCTTGGTGCATTACAAATACACTGTTTTCTTCACGGAGAAGTGTTGGTGGATAAGTTCTGTAGATAAAATGAAAAATCATTCTGGAAGATGCTACAAATATGATCATCTTTATTAAACCAAAATCCATTTGACTATTTTTAAAAATTGGTGCTAAAACCTAGAAAAAGAACCAACAAATTTCCTAGTACATAAAGAAATCTAGTGGTTTAAAAGGAAAAACTCTGGAATGAGTGTATTTTATTTAAAAAAAAAAGTGATTGCAGGAGCACTTTCAAGAAAATAGTAAGCAAGAATGGACAGATAGCGTAAGTGAGAAATGAACCCTTTCATTCTAAGCTGGCGAGATTTGGAAGTTGTACATCACAACGGCATAATTAGTTCACATGGATCTAAGCATCATGCACTATGAAAAAGTAAGAATAGCAAATATAGGCAGATCATGTTCCTAGCAGAGTAGCCCAATGGACACATGCTTTCAAACACAGGGTAGCATATTATTTTAGATAGAGAAATAACAAACATGTTCTGAATAAAACCAGGGATTTCACAACTAGTGACACCTATAGTTGTTAACAAGAAGACTAACATACTAATAGGAAAATTCTCATCATGACCTTTAGAATGACTTTGAAATGTCTCATATCATTGCTTTTTTTAAATGTTTTGCTTTGAAGTAAGGAAATTACAATGAATTACATGTATGTCATATTTCAAGCTACAGAAACTGTTTCAGATAAATATATATTTGGAACCAAAAGGCAGAGTGCTATAACCTAATATAATTCCTGTTTTAGACAAAAATTTCCCAAGTTAAAAAGCACAGATCTCTTTATTGAAATTTCTAGGAATGCATAAAGGGGATCTTGAGCAATAGATCAGAACATAAAAAGTCAAAACAGAGAAAATGTTTTGGTGTGGATATATTCAAATCTGTTTGCAAGGTAAAATACGTTACTTTCAAAAATGAAGTATTACCTAGCTGCGATTAGCTCCATAAATTCATCCTGCTTATCAGGGTTTTGTAAATTCGAAAACATACCCACGCCATTTTTAAAAAAAAGGTTTTATTTTTTTCTCCAGTACTCCCCACCTACACAATATATTCTTGGAGTCCATGATTTTAATTAAAAAATTGAATTGTGTGTGTATCTAAGAGAACTCTGGGACATTAAAAATGAAGTATACCCTTCGTAGATGGGGATAGAAATTTAGAAGTATCCACAAGTGCTTTGATTACCTGAATACAGACACTGCTGAGAAGATGTTTTTAATGCAACGTATACATAAATTGATAATATAATGGTCATTTGTTAATTTTTCTCATTGCCTATATTCAAATGTCCTTCTTGGTTTTTAGGAATGCTCCATTTCATGACATCCATCTTAGAAAATTGAAGAAAGGGAGGCAAGTCAGGCTCTCTTTTCTATACCTTCTGTGAGTGTTGAAAAATGGGACCATTACTTAGACTTGACCAAGGAAATACTCAAGTGGGATTTTGTGAAACAATTGAAAAAAAAGTGATTTCTTTATAAATGGTGGGTATTTTTATATTAGATTCTCATTTTTGGTATTATCATCACAATAATTGTGCCTAGTCAAGTATTTTTGCTATTTATCCTCTTTGGTTTCCACTCAGTGGTAGGCCCTGGTCCAGTTAACCAGTCAGCTTTTGTTGGTAACAACAAAAAATCCAAACAAAACAGAAGATATTAAAAATATCCCTAAGAAAAAGTAATGCTAGAGCTGTACACAACATAAAGAAATTCAGAAAGACATTAAAAAATAGCTTTGAATGTTCACACAAGCAAAATTTCTTAACTTCACCAAACAGCTTTTTAACAAATCTCTAATAACTACTCTATAAAAGTAAAGTAAAAGCATATATTTTAGTATATATAACAGCTAGTTTCATCCAGTTGCATAAATACCCAGAGCTGACTGTGGAACTGTTACAAAAAGATTAAAAATTTTTAACTCCTTTCAGGATGCCAGCATATGCTGTCTGACAATTAAGTCCACAAACTCATCCTAGAAGAATTGCTAAATACCTCATTGCTGAATGTCACTATGGTCACCTTTGAAGTACTCCCCTTGGGGAACTATGCACTGATGCTGGAGTCTAGTCCACCCTTCAAAGCAATTTTGGAACTCTTTTTCTGAAATGGCCATCAGAGCTGTCATCGTATTACACTTGATGTCCTGAATGTCATCAAAATGTCTCCCTTTCAATATTTCCTTTATGTTCATGTAAAGAAAGAAGTTATTGGGAGCCAGATCAGGTGAGTAAGGAGGGTGTTCCAATACAGTTATTTGCTTACTGGCTCAAAACTCCTTTACAGAAAGTGCCGTGTGAGCTGGTACATTGTCATGATGCAAGAGCCATGAATTGTTAGTGAAAAGTTCAGGTCATTTAACTTTTCCACACAGCCTTTTCAGTATTTCCAAATAGTAAACATGGTTAACTGTTTGTTCAGTTAGTACAAATTCAAAATGAGTAATACCTCTGATATCAAATAAGGTTAGCAACATTGTGGCAACAAGTTCATGAACTTAATTGTCAGACTCCTACTTTGGTTTATTTGTAGTTATTATATCAGGCAATCTATCTGAAATTGCATGCATTAGTTAGGATAATGCTAGCTGCTGTAACAGACAAACCCAAAAATCCAATATGGCTCAAACATGATAGAACTTAATATTTTAATCAAACATGCTACAATGTGTTCCTGATGAGGGTGGGGATATCTTCCAAACAGTGATTCAGGGACCAGATTCTTTCCTTCTCTCTTTTTCAACACCCAAGAGAAGGAAAAATAAATCATTATGTGTGGAAAGCTTTTATGCTCAGGCCTGGAAACAGCTCAGAGTCATATTGTATTAGCCAGAATTCATTCACATGTTCACATCTAATTGCAAACAAGCTGGAAAATACAGTTTAGTTGTGTTCCCGGGGCAGGCGCTGGGGGCCGGGGGGGGGGCACAGAAAATTGGTTTGATGAATAGTCTCCCATTATATATCACATGATATTCCATTACAATCAACTATTCACCATGTAGTCAGAATAGCATTTTATGAATGCAAATCCACACACATCCCTCTCTAACTTTAAAATCTTTAGTGCCATTCTTATCTTCCACATAAAGTCTAAACTTGATATAGTTTAACTTGATTATATAGAAAGCCTAATAAGCCACATTCTTCTGAGTTCTTTAGCCTCATTTCCTATGCACACTAACCTCCAGCCATACTAAACTAATGAAATCAGCTAATTAATCCACACCTTTGCAGTCTACATCCTCAAATCTGGATTGTTGCATATATTATAATTGCTATCTGAAATGACTCTACCTCACCTAACTTTGATTTCCCCTTTTCATCTTAATTCAGAATCACCTAATATAGTGAACAAGTATAGATTACATTCCTTTCCTATGCACTTTCATATAATTTATGTTTACACCACATCACACGATCGCCTCTGCAATGAGACAAAAATGATCACTTTATGAGTATACCCAAACTCTCTTCTTCCTGCTCAACAAAGAAGTTTCCAGGCTTATCTCTTCACTTACTTTCCCTTGCTTCCCCTTGGGGATAGAATTTCACCAACCAAGAATGGGTATAAGGCTCTTTTGAATAAAGTCAGAAATGTGTTGGACAGGAAAAATGTCAATTAGGCAGAGTCTCCCAAGAATACCAGAGAGAAAGGAAGGTAACCCCATTGACCAGGTACTAGGAATTGATAGAAGACATTGCACCTGATGGACGTATTGAATTTGGAGGGGTGAGGACGTAGGGTGGAATGACAGCAGTAAAGAATCTGATGCACAAGGAAAGAGAAATCCTGAAGAGAGTAGGACATTAGACAAAAGAAATTGTTGTTTCCCAGGTTCTTGGAAGTTTCTTCAAAAGTAGGAATGGGGTAAATATCAGAATTCATGTTTATAATATGCTCTTTTGAAAGGGAAACTACTGATCTACACAGGTCACAGCATCATTTGAGTTGGATTTATTCATTTGACTTTCCCACTAAACTCCAGGGAAGTTGAATTTTTAGTGTAGTGCCTATTTGTAATTCATAAATAATCATGTAAATTCAAAATATCAGCCTTTTACGGAGAGCTAACAGCAAAGACTGAAAGAAGAATACAAATATAAACACAATAGTTTTAAAGCTAGGTAGAGCTAGAAGTACATGTACAGAGAAAACCATAATATAAAGGGCAACTTCTATGCAAGCATTATGTGGGAAGCTTATATTCTCCTCTCCCCTGCTTCACAGAGGAGAGGAAAATTGTACCTTCTTTCCAGAATGAAATATTGGAAGAATAGTATAGTATTCTACTGGAATACTATTGTAAGAATAGAAGAGTATTGGATAAACACTTAATCCAGCCCTCTCTGCTCAGGGATTGCTCTTCCCCACAGAATGATTGACACATAATTGTTGAAGTTGGAACAATCCATTCAGCTTGCTTCGCTCAGATATGTCTCAATTTTCTGACTGGGAAAATCTGTCTGCCAATAACTGGTTTCTTTCTGTCCTTGTTCTCCATGCAGTAAGCACTGGAGAAGGAAGTCTCTAAAGGGTATTCTAAAATACCCTTCTGCTTCACCTGGGATCATTAAGAAAGATTAGGCTGTTTATTTTTCTTTGGATTCAAGCAAGATTCTCCATTCTAGCTTTAAATGTAGTTTAGCTGATCTTTGGCTGTATAGTTTTCATTTGGATTAGAAATGGTGAGGAATAATTTATGATTCCTTATCATCCTCAAACTCGCCCAAAATGTTATAAATACAAACCCAGTGTTTTAAATCATAAAATGTAAATGGGGTGGGACTTCCTTCTTTCTCTGATTCTAAAGCCTCCTCTAGTTTTGAATGATATGGAGTTAATTTTATAATACATCTCCAGTTGCTTAACACCTTTCATCTAAAAAACTAAAAATTTGTATGGAGGAAAAGTAATCTTAATGCAAGGCTGAGAAAATTGGATATGGCCTACTGGACTGAGAGAACAATGTGGCTGAATCATAATTCTGGTTCTTGCAGGCAAACTTCCTCTCTCTCATGTTAATAAATCTCTAATGAAAACTACTATTTACAATGTTTGTTGTGCTACATTCTAATATGTTAATTCTAATCTCCAGCAACTTTGTTTTATCATAAGGCAAAGTTAAATTTATATGATAGTCAATAATAAACATTTTACAATAATTAACATGACAGATTTGGCTTATGAAAGAAGATACCTATTTTACCCTTTTGCCTTGGAGACAGCCACACCCCCAAATCTCCAGAAGTTGAAGCATTTAAATTAATGTTTTCATCTCGTCTCTCACATAGAATGAAAAATGTGTCCAGCTACTCCCCATTCTTTCCAATTTCTGATTTTTCCATCTAATAATTGGAAAAAAACATCGAGGGTGTGAATTAAAATAAAAATTGAAAAAGAAACAAGAGCTTTCTCTTCACACACAGAAGCTCTGAATTTTATATATAATATAATCTTATGTGATTTGCCCTATATCCAAAGTCAATATTCAAAACTCAAGATTTATTTATATACCTTACTAAATAGTTATGATGATTAGTTAACAAAGAAATGAGAGAGATAACAACATTGATTGATATTAACTATTGACTTGTCTGAAAAGCATCATGAGAAGATTACTTCGGCATCAATCACATTATCAAAGTTTGATCTAAGACTATAATGATAAAGTAATTTGATGCTATTAGCTAATAAAAGCAGAACTTTATATAGTTTTATTTTATTTTAAATAACCTCTCCAACATGAGATATTTGAAAATATTCAAAAATTGTTTATATTTTTATACTATGTATATGTTGGGACATATATATTTGTATAATATAATCTAGTAAAATATTACTTTTTTATTAAATAGCTGTCCATTGAAAGTTACATATTGCCTCACTCTAATTGTTCCCCCTTGTTATTCAAATTTTATCAAAGCACAGGTTGAAATAACTAAAATTTCCTATTGGCTATAGTTTAACTCATAATTTTTCAAAGAAATCACACACTCACACACACACACACACACACACACACACACTAGGGTGCCAGAAAAATGCATACATATGACTTGTATTCATCTTTTGTTATTGGTATATATTGAGTATTACAATTTTAATGCAGATTTTTCTTTCTTAAAATGTGTATACATTGTTTTGGCTCTCTCTCTCTCCACATATATATAAGCCACATCACAAAAAGAATTAGCCAAATGGGTCATGATATATTTAATGGTATTTGAAATGTATTTGGAGAGAATTTAATTATATAGGTCATCCTACCTAAGTGCAGTCCCGTTTTTAAAAGGAAAGACTACAAAAGTTTTATATCAATATCAAAGGAGAAACAGCATCAGAATAGTGAAATAGTCAATAAAATCCAAAGGTTAATTTAAAAATAAAAATAAAATGAAAGTACCCTTTATTATTTAACTGTGATAACATTGCTAATGTACAAAGAAGCTGCTAAATACAAAGTTGAGCACACCCTAGATTGATATTTGCTAGAAAATGCATTAACGCACAAAATAAAGTTTAAAGCTACTTGATAGTTGTAATATGATCTCACATATGTAAGTACTATGCCCAATATTTGACAGGGGAGTTAGAATTTTGGATTATGTCCAGGATTTCGAATCAAACAAACATGAGATTGAATGATGTCTGTGCCCTATCACTTATTTTTTATTAATTCAACAAATATTTCCCAAGTACCACTATATATCATAAACTTATAATTGATGTCAGTCAAATAATGGTAAGTAAATCCAACCAGCTTTCTTGTTATTTATGCTATCTAAATGTAATTTCCTTATAAATATATTAATTATATGTTTAAAATAGAATACTTTAATACTTTAGCATAAAATAATAACAAAAAATAGCTGTAGCTTTCTACGTGACTACTCTATTAACATATACAAAATTTTGCAAGCAAGAATGATGCTACAGAGAAGGATTTCATACACCTTAGACATCAAATGCTTACACAGGGTCAAACATATAACATAGATTATATGTTAACTGTGCCAGCTTCAGTTAACACTGTTAAAAATGAGCTGTTCAAATTGAATAGTAATCACTTTACCCTCTCCCCCAATCCCACCCACTTCCATCTAGCAACCATCAGTTTTTCTTTATATCTCTGAGACTATTTCTCTTTAGTTTGCTCATTTATTCTGTTCTTTAGATTCCACATATAAATGAGATCATATGGTATTTGTCTTTTTCCATCTCACTTATTTTGCTTTGCATAATGAGTACAACATATGGAATAGAGTCAATGGCATTGTAACAGCTATATACAAGGTCAGAGGGGTAATAGATTGGGGGGAAAGGGGTTATCACTTTGTGAGGGGTGTAAATGTCTATTACACTGTTTTGTACACCTGAAACTAATGAAAAATAAATAATAAAAAAAGTGAATCATAAAATAAAAAAAATAACTCCTGACGTCTCACAGTGAATTGACAAAAAGCAGGAAAATAATAGCTTGATAGATGTATGAATGTATTCATGTGTATATGCATGTATATGTGTATATGTGCATACACACCTGTATGAACATGTACATAGACATATAACACTTTTACTCCATTTCTATTGTTTGGCATGAAGCATTTGTTATGTATGGAAGGTCAGCAGATAATATCCTCCTAAACCTCAGAGAAGTTAAGAAGTTTGATCAAGACTACATAATACATGCCTAGTAAATTGCCAGTAGTTAAAAGTAATTCTAATACAAAAAGTCCTAGACTATTTCTGCTATGCCACTCAAACACTAATGACAATGCTCATATCAGTTGATGCTTCAACACTCATTATCACATGGATACCACATTTTGGGATGGTTTTAAGTGGCTATAAGTAAGCAACTGGAAATCAATAGGAAGATATAGGATCATATACATATGATCAGAAGATATTGTAAAAAATTTCTGTATGCATTTATTCAGTTAACTCTTTTCTTCTACTGCCAAACACTGTTATCACCAACGAATTATGCCACTAGTGGGCTGCCAACATTTTCCTAATCAGCATAGGTCTCTGAGATACTGGTTACGTTGTTTCCCTTTTCAAGATACACCTTCATATTTATGTTAAACAGATATTATCAATGTGAGTTACTTTTTTCTTTTTCTTTCTTTCTTTCTTTCTTTTTTTTTTTTTTTTAGGAAACTAGTAAAAAACACTTTATTTCATACAACAAATAAGAATCTGGTATGTGCAAAGCACTGCAATACAACAGAAAATCATAGTCTAGAATTTATAGTGTGTGGGATGTTAGATATTACAAGTAATTAAAAATAAAGTGTAATGACCATCACAAGAGGAAGAAATGTAATTAAATGAGGGCACTGAAGAGAGAGATTTAACCGAGACTAAGTAAAGACTTCCCAGAGTAAAGACAAAAGGTAATTAATTGTGGAGAAGAACAAGGGAAGGGAAGGAAATCTCCAGACAAAAAGATATTCATCTTCAAAGACTCTGTGCAAGGAGGAAGTTTGACACTATATAGGATCTGAGCCTCTGAGCCAGAGCACTAAAGAGGAGAAGTATGTGTGTGCAGAAAAGGAAATAAGCTAGATTGTTCAGGGCCATGCTAAATATTTTCCTCTGAAAAGTAAAGTGATTTAAGGGTTGCAAAACTATTAATATACTTTTATTTTTAAAACACTACTCTGGGAAATAGTTTGCAGAAATTAGTGGTGATATGACGAGATCAGTTCAAAGATTTTTGCCTCAACTCTGGGGGAGACATAAGTTTATGTGGTTTGAATTAAAACAATGAACATGGAGAAGGCCTTGTGTATTTGAAATGCAGGTAAAATTGACAGGACAGCTCACTGTTAACCTAGGGAGCAAGAACAAAAGGGCAGCCTTGAGGGTGAGTCCCAGGTTTCTTCCTAAAATAACAGAATGAATTACATGGCCATGGTCTGAATTTGAGAGTATGTTTAGTTTTAAGTATCCTGAGTTTGTATTTAGACATATTTGAGAAGTCTGAGATATAATTGCAAATTTAGTTCTAGGAAGTAAACAATAAAATAGAGATCAGTATGCAGATTTACATCTGGAATGTTCTTGGAATGATAATCTTTGGAGGGGAAGGAAGCGGGATTAGAGGGGAAAATTGGCCTGTGGAAGTGCAATTTCAATGACACACAAAGCATTTGGAGATAGGATATAGACCTTCAGAGTTTTCCTGTGTCGGGAGGCAGTGGGAAGGCCTTTATATCATACCCACAGTATTCCATGACAATTCTGCCATTTTTCCTCACTTTGAGTTGGCATAACATCCTAGGATTATTTGGAAGTTCAATTTTCTTTCCATAGCTCTGGATTTTTTGGTTATGATCAAGCTCCAAACATAGTTTTCAGCCTTCCTTACTGTGGGGACAGAGCCAGGAGTGTAGTTTCCAGGCTCTCGGCCTCACGTGGAAAGGTGCTCACGCAGGTAGTAAATGGCCATTAACTGTGATTGGATGGCCATCGGCTATGGCTAGTTGGCCATCAGCTGTAACCAGTGAGACATTGGCCACTAATATAACTGCTGTGGCTGCGCTAGCAGAAAAAAAATGGGGGCTAGCTAGAAGATGGTAGCTGAGCCTGCAAGCGGTGCAGTGAGGCTTTGCGGACAGTGTGGATCCACCCTCCAGTGAGACTATAGTGTTGCCAGCGAGGATATAGTAGTATGACTCCCCCATCTATGGCTCCATGGGTGTTCCTTTTTGGCCTCACCACATCCTGCGTTCTTATGTGGGGAGCGGAGCAGAGACCCTGCTGGACGCCCCGTGTGACACTTACCTTCTGGTCAGCCTCTTTATTAGCTACACAGGAAGCCCTCTGGCTTTCATATTTAGCTTTCAATTGCTGATTAACCACTCTCAGCCTTTATCTTTTCCAAAGCCTCAGCTATCAAATTTAGTAATAACCATCACATGCTTCTGCCTCCTAAGTATTAGTTCCCTGATATTTCTCAAACACTTGATCTATCACAGGAGATAGTGGCTTTTCCTTCATCAGAATATACAAGTTTATCACTTGGCAATGTTTCAGCAATTGCCCTGCTTTCTTGTGCCAGTCATTCAGACCTTGCTGTGCTGGCAGTGAAGGTATCTTAGCTACCAGCTAGGTGAGGTGGGATCCAGCTCAGAATCTGATCTTAATATCTGTTTAATTGGACCACACCTTGTACCAATTGCCATAGACTGTGCTCCACGGGAAGCAAGCGCTGAGCTCAACAACCACCTGCAGAAGGTAAAAAAAATGAAGCAGGACTGCGCAGAGAGAGAAAAGTTGCCTTGTGATACACGAGTAGTCTCAGCAGAAGTACTCAGCCAACCCCTTTGATGCCAGGATAGGCTTTGACCATTATCCCTGTACAGACATACCTGAGAGATGTTACAGGCTTCAGTTCCAGTGGCTACAATAAAATGAGTCATGTCTTTTTGTTGGTGATGATACAGGTTAGTTAGCATGTCCCTAGGTAGATAGGAAGGTCCCTGGTGGAATAAACAAAAGACAGCTATATCCTAAAACTTCAGGTTTTGAAATCACTCCTTTGCTCCAGGACATAATGTAACAAGGCCTTGAGGTTAATCATAAAATTCATTTTGGCCTGACAAATGGTGGAGCAGATCTGATAGATAAAGAGTAGGTTACTTGCTAATTCCTTCAAGATGGGCAAGCAGAACAAACCTGGTAGACGAATTTCATTAGAAGGAGCCAATTCCCTTCTTCAAACAAGTTCCCTTCTTCAAACAGCTCCCCCTACCCAAGCAGGCAAAAGTAAAAGCTTTTGCTTCAGTCATGGGGCAGCCCCATTCAGGACCCCCTCCCGCTTGGGAGCTGCAACCCCTTCTCCTGCCTCTAATAAACTATCCTCTTTTTAAAACTTTTTGCCTCTCCCTGGTCCGTGTTTCCATTCTTCAGCTTCACGAGACACGATCCCGGCCCACACTCAGAAACTGCCGGCAGATCCAACATCACCTACATCAGTGACGGGTCCTGCCTTCAATGTGGAAAAAAACAACAACGAAAAAAATAAAAAAATAAAAAAACCACACACACAACATTCGTGAAGTGCAATAAAGCAAAGAGCAATAAAACAAGGTATGTCTGTATGATGTGGGAACCTGGCCCCTATGCCCCATATAACATGATTTTATGGGAGCTACCCTAGATAGATTGAATGGTCTTGGTAGTGATAACCCTCTTCAGCTGAATCCATTCTTAAAAAGACTGACAGCTGAGAGTGTTTTATGGCAGGTTCCTGGGAACTAGATAAATAAGTCTCTCATTCCAGAAGGGGAAACTGGCAGGACATCAGCGTGTCCGTTGTAACAACTACGCCAAGTTGGATAAGACACCTGCTCTATGGATTTGGAATAACCAGAGGGGAAGATGTGCTGGAGATCAATGTAAGTAAGTTATCTGTGTACATGTGATCAGTGAAGCCATGACCATGCTAAAACTACCTAGAGAAGGAGTATATTCTTAGGAAGAAAGGGCCTCAGACTAGTACTCAGGGAAACCAATAAATCAAGGGCACATTTGCAAAGGAAAGCAAGAAGGAGATTACAAAAGAGTTTATAATTATTCTACCTGACTTCAGAGATTTTTCTTCTTAATATTAGATCTCCATTTCCTTGTGCTGTTATTGTTCAACTCTTTTGAATTATGTGGGTGGGCACTTAATAATTTGGGACTCAGAACTTTAGAAACAGAAAAACAAAAGAAAGGAGTGTTATATTTATATCAGGAAGGGGCCGTGGGCGTGAAATAAAGCTTCATTTGAAAGAACATGAATGAATTTAAAAGGGGAAGGATCATATAAACAGAGGATTAGCATAGTGCATTTCGGTGACTTGGGACCAGAGTTAGTCCAGAAGATCTTTATCTGACGAGGTGAAAATGACAGAAAAAGAGGGTAATGATAATATAAAGTGGAATCTATTTTTGTTTGTAAGAGTCATCCTTAAAATTATAAGTAAATTCAAGCCTGACAAACTCATTTTGAATCTTCTTCTAGTATCTTTAGAACAAGTGGATTCAGGTGTTAGGGAGTTCAGAATGAACTAGAATCACCGTAGGTGCTACTTCAGAAGATTTCAATAAAAACACAAGTGAAGAATTTCAGTTTAAAGCTTGTAGATACTTTCTTATTTCACAACCTAATGTAGCTAGTTTTAGAATTAAGGAAGGGATATGTTTACCAGATGAATGGGATAAAGGTTTGGTGTACAATGGAACTTTTTTTGTTTGTTTCTGCAATATCTATTATCAAATAGCTGTATGTTGTATATAATATCTTGCATATAAAAATTCTTAACTTTTAATTTCAATGTATATTATCTTATGTAATGTACATAGTTTATATTTTGAGATAATTGTATATTTGCATGCATTTGTATGGAATAATACAGATCTGATTTCTGAGAATACCTTTCACACAGTATTCTTATACATATTTTTGTCAAGTTAGGATCTTGCATAACTATAAAACAATATCAAAATTAGGAAACTGACATTGATGTAATTCACTCACTTTTTTCAGATATAACCAGTATCACCTGCTCTCATTTGTGTGTGTGTGTGTGTGTGTGTGTGTGTGTGTGGGTGCACGCGCGCGCGAGTACGGACGTACATTTAGTTCTATGCAAATTGATAACATGTTTTACACATTGACACTATATTTTTTACAAGTACGTGTAAATGGGATTTGTATATTAACCTTTGACGAAGATCAAAAAACAAAAATAAGCTCCATGTGAATTTGATGTAATAATATGATTTTAAAAGGTGATTTATAGATGTATCTAAAAATAAAGGAAATTGCTAATTTACAATATGCAGATATATTATTCCAGAATGAGTCCCTTCAACTAATATGAGAAATATATACAAAATATAATTATTTTATAGAAAGAAAATATTTATAATGTCTAATTTTAGTATCATTTTAGTTATTTTAGTAAATGCTACCAGGTAACAATACTGTGATATTTTAGTTTTCTTAGACTTATGTCACTGTTTAGATGAGGAGCACATAAGAATCCATGCTAGACGGCCACATACAAGTTTTACTTATTTTGTTATAGTTTTCTTAGATAGGAAAAATGAAAATAATGTAAACTATATTTTCTTGACACAATTATCACTAAAAACTTTGAAGGACAGAAATAAATACATCCACTTACATGTGTAAATTTCTATGTGTATGTATTTATGTATATGTATAAACATGCACATACATATATACATTTATATATACATTCCCACGAACTTTAATAAGTTAATTTTTATATTTCAAGAGAGAGTTACTCTACATAGCTAAGTACAAAGCATAATTTTCTCCTCAGAATGCAGAAAAGTTATGTGAGGGCATAGCTCTTCCCAAGAAGTAACATCCTAATGTGGCAACAATAGGACATATGTTGAAGTTCTTTATTTAGATTCTAATTAGCCATCCTTTCAAGAACTACAATATTTTGCATGTATGCCACAATATATTCTTGTTTTCCTTCTTCATCTGTTATCAGTACTTCTCTTCTTAATTCCTTGCACAAACACAATTTCAAATATAAAATGTTTGTAGATTTTATTTCAACATAAAGCTTTGATTATTGATAGCTTACTTAGTTATACTAGGAGATTTATATTAAAATGCTTCACCATCTTACTGTTTTCTAAACACATAATTAAAAAACAAACACACTTTTGTGTTTATCTTACCTACCACCATGTAAAATCTAAGACCAGAAGTAGAGAGCAACAATATTGTTTCTAATGAATGCATTCAGGACTTAAAAATTAAATGAACTCAGAATGGGCATAGATCATTTACAACAACATGGATAGATATTGAGATTATTATGTTATGGAAAATAAGTCAGACAGAAAAAAGTGAGAACCACATGACTTCACTCATATGTGGGATATAAAACAGAAAGCAATAAACGAACAATACAAACAAAGAAACACAAACTCATAGACACAGACAACAGTGTAGTGGTTACTAGAGTAGTGGGGGATGGTAGAAGAGGGTAAAGGGGGCCATATATATCGTGATGGAAGGACTCTGGGTGATGAGCACAAAATGTGATATATAGATGATGTATTATTGAAATGTATATGTGAAACTTATGTAATTTTGCCAACCATTGTCACCCTAATAAATTTAAAATTTAATTTTTAAAAAATGAGCCTAGATGAATAACACCAGTGTATAATCTCCATAATTAATAAGTAAGTACATTTTAAAATTTGAATGAAATCCTTAACTACATTTGATTTAAAATTTTATTTATTTGATACATTTAGAAAATATTTATAGTGTTCTGTGTTTAATATTTTTAATGTTGTATAATGTTGACATGATAAATAGTTTATTGCATCTGAGATGACGAGTAAAAGGAACATATTCCAGAGGTAATTATTTTACCTTTCTTTTGAAAAAGCATCCATATACATTATTGCCATTGGAAATCCAAAAACATTTCATGTGTTGAGAATTTTCATACAGTATCAGGGTATCTAAATAAGCAGATTGTGCCTAACTTTAAATTATTCCCTACATATATAAAGCTGCACATAGCTTAAAATGTTTAACAGGATATTTGTTAATTGAGTCCACAAAATTATTTAATACATAGATTAATGGTCTGATTGATGATACATATTTGGAGGGAATTTGGGCTACCGTTCAATCTTACATAATCTCCATATATTTGAGCTCTGTTAGCTGTCAATGAGCTAAAATCTTTCGCAGAACTCTAACCTCATAGCAACTAAATATATTGAAGGTAAGAGTTTTTTCTGCATTATTGATGCTATACTTGTTTATACAATGTTAGTATTTATGTGTGGCTCACATAGGAGATTATGTAGGATATAAATATAGATTTCCATTCAAAACAGATGGAGAAAAGCCATATGACTCACAAGGTAAAGCAGTCTAGACATCACTGGGTCATTTCAGAATTACAAATAAGACATAAAAAACCCACAACAATATAAATCAGAATAAAGACATTATTCACTCCTACTTAAATTGTTATTTGCATAACAGCTGGTAAAATCTTGACTAAGTTTAATTATCTTATGGGAAAAGATTATTTCTTTTAAAAAAGCAGCAATGTGTCTGAGTCGCTTGTCCTATTGATTTTTGCAAAGGAATAGGTGTTTTTTCTACTATTGGGCTGAGGCTAAAAGTAGATCTGAAAATGGTATGAAATTCCACTGTTCATTTAAGTGAAATCTAGATTTTGGTGTTTACTTTCACTTGAGTTAAAGGCCTGCTATTATGTAAATCATAATATTATTAGTTTTTCTTTTTTTAATTAAATTTATTGGGGTGACAATTGTTAGTAAAATTACATAGATTTCAGGTGTACAATTCTGTATTACATCATCTATAAATCCCATTGTGTGTTCATCACCCAGAGTCAGTTCTCCTTCCATCACTTATTAGTTATTTTTAATTTAAGTTTATTTTCTCTTACTATTGCTGATTAATTGAGTTATAAGCTTTTAGGTGGAAAAAAAAATTAGCCTAAACTAAATGTGTTTATTTTAATTCTGGTGAATTCATATTAGTATTTTTATTTTGATAAATGCTTCAATAAATAGTATATCTTTGATTACAATTTAATTTTTGTGAGACCTGAATTAATACATAATACTGCTAACTACAATTTTTTTTTTTTTCAAAATTAACTGTACCTGCCAATTCTGTTATTTATTTTTTCCTAGGGGGAGGTGAGGCTACTGAGTACCCTAGCAGGTTAATAAAAATTGTTTAAATTTAATAGACCCTTAAATGGAAATATATTTCTTAAAATAAGCCAGAGAGGGTGCAAACAGACGGGGACTTTGACTGTTTAATGGCTGGGAACTTATCTTGCATGAGTTATATACCAAGTATGGTACATGACATAAAGTCATGTTTAATAAATACTTGTATAATTTGACTTTAAGTGCTCAAGAAATTTATTTAATAGATTTCTAAAATTAACTTTTGTATATAACATAATCTGGGCTGGATAAAAACTTTGCTGCCAAAATGATAATGAATCCACAATCTCAGTACTATATTTTCTACCTAACTCAAAAATTTGTATTATGGCCAATACATCCATCAGCAACAGCAAACTGTTCTTTGTAATCTGTGAAGATGGATAAGATCTGAACTTTTCTTTTTTTTTTTTTTTTTTAATTTTATTTTATTAAATTTATTGGGGTGACAATTGTTAGTAAAATTACATAGATTTCAGGTGTACAATTCTGTATTACATCATCTATAAATCCCATTGTGTGTTCATCACCCAGAGTCAGTTCTCCTTCCATCACCATATATTCGATCCCCCTTACCCTCATCTCCCACCCCCCACCCCCCGCCCCCCTTACCCTCTTTTCTTATGGGGCTTTAAATAAATAAAAAGAATTGTTGAAAATTAAAAGGAATTTTTGACCTTTTGCCCTAGACCTTGGTAAAATTCCTATGCTCTCAATGAGACTATATGAATTGTCCTAAACTGGTGATAGCAGAGAAACAAACATGGAAGCCAACAAACAAAAACATTATACAGACCCTTCAGGAAAATCATATTTGTATTGGTGATAAACATATCCTGTAAACTCAGAAATGCATTTCATTTAAACTATGAGAGATAAGATAGAGAATCTCTCACCTAAATGTTGTTGAATGCTAAAAAACTAGATTAAAATTTAAATAGTATTTTTTTTTAAGTAAAATATTTGACAGTTCAAAAATAACATGATTTAATGGGGGTTAAGATTAGCAAAACAAAATCTCTGATAGACAGAGAAGGGCAATATTTAAGGATTAGCTATTATAAAACTGGTATCTGCTAGCTGTTAACAACATTTATTACCTCATCCCCACAGTTAATGTCAGAACGATATAGACACCCTTATTCTAGAATGAAAAGTAATAATTTGAGAGATGTTACTTTCTGCTGGTCATGTGGCTAGTGAGTGGTAGAGCCGTAATTTTGATCCAAGTTCTTTCTTCAAACTCCAAATTATAATCCTGTACAATGAAGATAAAAGTAAAGAAAATGTAAACTTCATAGAGGTCAAAGGAGAGAGGTAGAGAAAATGTGAATGTGCTCCTGGGATTCAAATTGCATAAGTTACACACATACTTAACATTTTTTGTGCTCTTCTTGCATAGATCAAGATTTCCATCTGGCGCCATAGTCCTTACACCTAAAGGAATTCCTTTGACATTGCTTATACTGAAATTCTCCTGGTGATAAATTATTTTAGCTTGTGTATGTCTGAAAACATCTTTATTTTAACTTTTTAAAGCTTTTTGATGGTTTGTGCTCTTTTATTTAACTTAACATTTTATTTTGAGATAATTGTAGATTCACATTATTTGTAAGAAATAATACCAAGAGATCCCATATATCCTTGATCGAGATTCCCCCAATGATGACATCTTGCAGAACTATAATACATCATAACTAGTTTAGACTTCTGGGGTTCATAGCATCAACAAATGATGGGTCTTTGGCAAGCACTGTGGGGAGTCAGAAGAGGCTGCAAGGGCTATGGGGATCCTCAGCAATGCCTCAAGGTCCGAAAACTAGGGACCAGGACAAGTTGCAGTAATGACCAGAGCTGATGGTGTGTCCACACTAGGCTGCAGGGGCCAGCTGCGGGTGTCTGTGTAGTATCAGGGGCTGTTTGCAAACACACACATAGTGGAGCGGGCCGAGACAAGCAGCAAGAGCTGGGTTCAACTGCTGGCACACTAGTAGCTGTGGGAGCCTAGTACCAGCCTATAATACTGTGGCAGCTGGTTCTCACCACGGTGCACAGCAGGGGAGGTTGGTGATGGGTGTTATGCTGGAAGAGTACAGGCATAGCTGAGCGACTAGCTGCAGCTGGCGGTCAGCCCTGGAATACTAGGCTGGCAGCTTGCCCTCGCACAGCTTCAGAGGCTTGGGATGACTGCCTGTGTGGGCCCTCGTCTCCAGAAGAGAGGAAGAGGGAGCTAAAGCGAAACTCAGGTAACTGACAAGAGTAACCATAGATACCTGTGGGACAAAATCTGGTGGACTCTGCAGGATGCCTGGGGTGGCTGTGCTGGCTGCAGCTGTCTTCAGTGACAAAAGCGGCTTGAGTTGTCTGTAGAACTGATCTCTGGGAACTGTGGCTATTCCTGCTGTTTGGCTGATACTGGTAGCCCCTGTTTTTTTTTCCTCTTTCTTATCCCTCTCTACAGTTCAGTTTTGCTGGTCTCTGGATGGGTGAAAGTGAAGTGAGACAAGGGGAACTCTTTCTATCTGGGGAGTTCCCTCTTGACTTGGGTGGTAGACTGATGGAGGCAAAAATAAAGCTATCCGTCCTCCCCTTTTTATGCAGTTATTCTCAAGTTTTTTTGTTCCACTGGGGTTTCTTAAGTGGACTCCAGAGCTCTCCCAGAGGTTTTTTATATCCTTAGCTGTCTAATTGTTGATTTTTGTAGGCACGGAGGCTAAAGTTTCCTATTTCACCATCTTGGTGATGTCAGTTCTCTAATTTCGCACCTCCCCGCCCCCCCCCCAAATCCTTTATAAATCCTGACAATCACTAATCCGTTTTCAATTTCTGTATAATTTTCATTTCAAGTAAGTTATATAAATGGAATCATACAGTATATAATATTTTGGGATGTTTTTTACACTCAACATAATTCCTTTGAGATTTATCCAACTTCTTGAGTACATTAATAGTTCGTTCCTTTCTGTTGCTGAGTAATATGATGCACCACAGTTTATTTAGCCATTCACTCATTTAATAATGTTTAGGGTGTTTACAGTTTGTGGCTATTATGAATTAAGCTTCTATGAACATTTGTGTACACATTTTTGTGTGAATGTAAGTTTTCATTTCTCCAGAATATACACCCAACTGCAATTGTTTCGTTGTATATAAAATGTGTCCTTGGGTGGCCGGTTGGCTCAGTTGGTTAGAGTGCAGTGCTCACAACACCAAGGTTGTCAGTTCTATTCCCACATGGGCCAGTGAGCTGCGCCCTCCGCAACTAGATTGAAATCAACTTGACTTGGAGCTAATGGATCCTGGAAAAACACACTGTTCCCCAATATTCCCCAATTAAAAAAAAGAAAGGGAAGGAAGGAAGGAAGAGAGGGAGGAAGGAAAAGAGAGAGAGAGAGAGAGAGAGAGAGAGAGAGAGAGAGAGAGAGAGAGAGAGAGAGAGGTAGTTAAAGCCAATAACGTAAAAAAAAAAAAAAATGTGTCCTTAGCTTTATAAGAAACTGCCTGTTTTCCAGAACGCCAGTGCCATTTTACATTCCCATCAGCAAGATACCAATGATCCAGTACCTCTATGTCCTTATCAGAATTTGGTATTATCACTATTTTTTATTTTAGTCCTTCTGATAGGTGTGTACTGATGTACCATTGTGCTATTATTTTGCATGTCTCTAATGGGTAATGATGCTAAACATCTTTTCATGTGCTTATTTGCAATCCTATATGCTCTCAGGTAAAATGTTTGTTCATGCCCTTTGCTCACGTTCTCTGTTATTTTATTATTCATTTTCTATTTGTTTCCTGTGTTTCCAATTCCTCTGTTATTCTCTGAATTACATGAGTAGTTTTTAGGATTCCATGATGGTTGAACTGCAGTATTTTTAAAACTCATTATTTTCCTCTGTAGAAACCAGTGTGGGTTTGCCAAACCACTGTCTGCAGCAACCATTCCAGGAAGCCAAACCACAATCTCTAGTAGTCTGCCCCAAATAGTCAGCACTTCATCAATAACTGACAGGTTTTTGTTTTGTTTTATTTTGTGTTTTTTTGGCCCTGCTTCCAATGTAGGACCAAGTAGTGAAAGCCAAGTATGTTTTCCAAATCAATCCCTTCGGTTGCCTGTACTAGTTAGCTCACTTCCAGCTTCCCCAATTCAACAGCCTCCAATCAGGAAATATGTGAAGGCTTTTCTTTTTTCTATTTCCTCTGCTTGCCTTGGAGTCTCTACCAAATGTAAATGATGGTGTCTGACTCCCTTGCTGCAGCAAGCTCTGAACAAATAGCCTTTGCCTTTTCTCATTTGGGTGGTCTTCATTTATTTAAACACCTTCAGTCCTGAAGAACAATCTTGAAAAACTCAGAATTACAGTTGACTGTTCATTGCTTTCAGCAATTAAACAATAGTGTGACACCTCCTTTATGGCTTCACATGAGAAATATCTTGTCTTGGTGTCAAAATTAAACTTCTGAAAACTAAAACATATATATTCACTGTCCTCCTTGCTTGCCTTTGTATTATTTTCAGGCTTTATAGTTGTACTTAGTGGAGAGGAGCAGGGAGAGAGAGTTCATTCCATCTAGTCCATCATTTTCATTTTGGGGAAGCTACTTTTGCTGAATCATAGGCTAACTTTTTTTTTCTTTCTTTCAGATCTTGAATGATTTTTCTCTATTGTCTTTATTTACTTCATTTCTATTGATGAATCTGCAGTTAAACGTTAACTTTAGCATAAGGCATCCTTTTTATCTTGCTATTTTAAATGTATTATTTAAACAAATGATGGTGTTATCGTGATACAGTTTTCTTCATGGTTCTTGTGCTAGTTTGTTAATATATTTGAATTTATGAGTCATCATTTTCATCATATTTGGAAAATGTTCACCTATTTTTGAAATATTTTTCTATCTCTTCCCTTCTTCATACCAATTGTAGGCTCTATGAAATTGTTCTAAAACTGATGCTTTTTGTTAATATTTTTCCCCTCTATGTTTAATTTTGGGTAGTTTATTTTACTATGTCTTTACATTCACTAAACTTTTCTTTTACATTGTCTAGTCTGCTGGTAATCCCATCCCATGTAATTTTCTCTCAGGCTATTTAGTTTTGTTTTGTTGTTTTTCCTCTAGGCCAGGTTTCTTAACTTCAGCATTATTGATATCTGGGGCCCGTTAATTCTTTCTTGTGAGACATAGTCCCATACATTGTAAGGTAATTGGCAGCATCCCTGGTCTCTATTCACTAGATGCTAAGAGCATTTTCTAAGTTGTAATAACTAAAAATATCTCCAAACATTGTTGAATACTGCTGGGCAATGCGAGCAAAATCACTCCTAGTTGAAAACCACTGCTCTAAATATTAGCGTTGGAGTGTTTTTATATCTTCCATGTCCATGCTTAACATTCCAATCTCTCATCAATTCTGGAAAAATTCCATTCTGACTTACACAAAGCTTTATGCTCTTCCCAGGATTGTATGTCTAAAGACACTGCTTCATCTGTCTTTTTTCCGGTGACTTACTGGAGTCTTGCCCTATAACACACAACTGATAATTCTGACAAAAAAATCCATAAACCCTCAAAATTATGCCCATTTTAGCTGTAGCATACTTGAATCCCCGTCACCATTGCCTATGTGCAGTTATATTGACAGTCTATGCTTATGATTCATTTGCTTGTGCTGTAGTTTATAAATCACAACCAGGCATGAAGTAGTTGTGAATGTGGAATTTACCTTATGTACGTTTATTCTCTCAAGGATCATATCTCGATCTTCTTTTTCCAGTATCTGAAATAATTTACTTTATATGTATTATTCCAGTTTTTGTATATATGTATATGCATAAATATATATATGTATGTGTATATATATCTATATCTATATAACTATATATGTATATGTGAATGTATGTGTGTGTGTGTGTGTGTGTGTATATGTGTGCATATATATATATATATATATATATATATATATATATATATATATATAATTTTTACCCCAGGAGAGAACATCTACTATCAGATACTTTTATTATGATTGTAATTAGAAATCACTCCAATGGGACACATTTAAGCATATATATATATATATATATATATATATATATATGTGTGTGTGTGTATATATATGTATATATACATATATACACACACACACACACACACACACACACACACACACATTTTTAGTTTAGCTATACCAAAACATGTCATCCAAAAAAGTTAAGTTTTAAAAAGTATCTTAATTATATAAAGAACAAAATCAGATGTCAAAATATCCAATTGTTTTTAAACTTTATTTTTTTATTGACAATGTAGTTATTACCTTCAATTTTTGTAATTTGATAAGTGTTTTAAAATCCTATGCAAAACCAAAAATCTCTGAATTTACTATATTCTTGAAGAATTTTTCTTCATCACTTAGAAAGTATATTATATATGATTTTTGTTGTTGTTTTTCCATGTTTGGTCAACTTTAAAGTATTGTTTGTTTTCATCTAAACTACCTGTTTACACCATTGTGTGCAAGTATGAGATATTGATGCAGTGTTCTTTGTTGAGTAAAACTCCCAAAATATGGATATGTATAAATTTCAAATGACCTTTAATTTGAGAGAGCTAATGGCCATTAATGTAATGGTCAAGTATCAGTTGTGATCTCACTTATATGTGAAATCTTTAAAAAAAATTTAAAAAGCTCAGAGATACAGAGAACAGATTGGTGGTTGCCAGAGGCAGAAGTGACTGGTGAAGGAAATGGGTGAAAAAGGGTCTAAAGGTAAAAATTTCCAGTTATAAAATATGTCATGAGGATATAATGTACAGCATTGTAACTATAGTTAATTATACTATATTGCATGTTTGAAAGTTGCTGAGAGTAGATTTTGAAAGTTCTCATGAGAAAAAAACTCTGTAACTGTATAGTGAAAGAAGTTAACTAGACTTAACTGTGATCATTTTGCAATATAATCAAACATTGAATTATTTTTGTATGCCTGAAACCAATATAATGATATGTATCAACTTTAAATAAATAAAAATTAATTTAAAAATGTACTCAAGGATGTAGAAAATGTATTAAAACATATACTATAAAATTTTTAAAAATGGAATATATTCCATAGCTTAATTTACATTACTGTGTACTAGCTACTCTTTTCAATTACATTCTGTAGGTCTTCATCTTTTGTGTAGGAAAATTCACAGGGTAATTTTATTTAATCTAAGTAGAGAAATGTGGTTATTAAAGTAGACATTAAAACATATTAATAGTTTTCAAACTGACTTAAAACTATTTTGAGGAAGTAAATATTAAGAAAAATAGATTACAGAAAAAAATGACTTTATATATAATATAAAAATAACAGTAAATGTAATGAGGAATATCTTCATAATTACTAAATTAATATGTTGATATTGGCTCTTGCAAACAAATACAGGAAAGAGATATTTAGTCTTCTTAAAATACAATTTTTGTTGTTCTTTTCTTTAAAAACACTTTTTTATACTAAGAAGTATTTGTAGGAAAAATATAGTTATAAGGGCTATGATTATCTTTACAATATTTTTAAGGTTCATAGCAAAGCATACCTACTGGTTCTTCCAGGCAAAAAGTATATACATTTGGAAGTTTAATACGTAAAAATGCTTAACTAAGGATTCTTCAAATAAATACATGCATAATTATTTATTAGTTTATTTAACCATAGTGATTTGTATTCATTCTGTGCCAGGCACTGTACAAGGCATGGGGGGATACTTGGTAGTCAGACAGAATCCCTATCCTGGTTAAATATTAGGTTGGTGCAAAAGTAATTGCGGTTTAAAAAGTTTAAAACAAGGGCAAGAACTGCGATTACTTTTGCACCAATCTAATATATGGTCAAATGGCTGGAGAAAACAAAAGATAATATGACATAGTAAGAGTGATTTAAATAGAGACATAAAAAGTTATAATAGAGTGTGATAACCTATTTTTTAGAGTCAAAGGAGATCTTCATTAGAAGTGATATTCAACCTAAGACTTGAAGAATGAGTAGTTATTGTATGTGTAGTTAGTGAGTAAGAGTTTCAAGCAAGTGAAAAAGGGATGCTTGAAAACATTGAGGGCGAGAAGAATAATGGGTATGAAGAGAATAAGTGTATGATTGTCAAATAGAGATGAGGAAAATATAGCAAGTGATTTAAAATAGCAAAAGCCATATGTTTTAGAACTTGTGAACCACATGACAACAAAATAAACAATGAGGACTCCCTTCCAACACATTTGAATAGGTACATATTACAAAAATACTAAAAACTTAGAAAATGAGAAGTTTATATTGCCGCAAACACTAAAGTAAGCTTGAATTTTATGTACTTATTTATATATTTGTTGATTTAATTATCTAAGAGTGTTTGTTTTGTGTGTATGCATATAGAGTTTTAAGTTTACCAAAAAAAATGAGAGTGGGATACAGAGATTTTTGTATAAGCCCTGTTCCCACACATGCACAGCCTCCCCCATTACCAACATCACTCACTAGAATGGCACATTTGTTGCCAATGATAAGCTTGTATTGACATATCAAAATCACCCAAAGTCCATAGTTTACCTTAAGGTTTACTTTTGGTGTTGTATATTCAATGAATTTAGACACGTATAATAAAATGTACCCATAATTATACTATCATACAGTGTATTTTCACTGCCCCAAAAATACTCCGTACTCTATCTATTCCTCTCTCCCCACCTTCACCCCTGGAAGCTATTAATGTTTTTATTGTCTTCATAGTTTTACCTTCTCCAGAATGTTAATAGTTGGAATCATACAACATGTAACCCTTTCAGATCGGTTTTTTTCACTTACCAATAGGCTTTTAGGGTCTCCATGTCTTGTCATGGCTTAATAACTCATTTCTTTTTAGTATTGAATAATAGCCTGTTTTCAGAATGTACTACAGTTTATTTATCAGTTCGCTTCCCAAAGGACATCTTGTTTGATTGACTATTTGGGCAATTACAAAGTTGTTGTAAACATTCATGTGCAATGCTTTGTGTGGACATAGTTTTCAATTTCTTTGGGTAAATGCCAAATATAGTGATTGCAGAATCATATGGTAAGAGTATGTTTAGCCTTGCAACAAGCTACCAAAATGTCTTACAAAGTGGCTGTACCATCTTGTATTTCCACTAGTAAGAGTTCCTGTTGTATCACATGCTCGCCAACATTTGGTATTGTTAGTGTTTTGGGTTTTAGCATTACTAATAATTGTATCTTATTCCTGTTTAAATTTTCATAACCTGATATATGATGTGGAGCATGTTTTCATATACATATTTGCCTTCTGTGTATCTTCTTTGATGAGGTGTCTGTTAAGATGTTTGATCCATTTTTTAATTCGGTTATTTCTTATTGTTTAGTCTTTGTTTAATTTGGTTACTTTATCAGATGTCTTTTGCAAATATTTTTCTCCCAGTCTGTGGCTTGTCTTCTCTTTAGGGTGATAATTGTCATTTGTAGAGAAGAAGTTTTTCTTTTTAATTAAGTCCAGTTTATTATTTATTTCATGGACTGTGTCTTTAGTGTTGTAGGTAAAAAAAAAAAAAAAAAAAAAAAAAAAGCATATTCAATGTCATCTATGTTTTCTGTTACTGTCTAAGACTTAATATTATACTTTTGCATTTTGCACATAACTCTACAGTTCATTTTGTGAAAGCTATAATGTCTATGTATAGTTTTTTGTTGTTTTTTTATTTTTGTTTTTGTTTTTGGCATGTGGATGTCCAATTTTTCCAGGTGTTCCAACTCCACTTCTTGAAAGTACAATTTTTGCTCCATTGTCTTGCCTTTGCTCCTTCATCAAAACTCAGTTGACTTTATAATGTGGGTCTATTTCTTGGATATCGTTTCCACATATTGATATATTTGTCTCTCCTTTCACCAGTATCACATTGTTTTGATTACTGTAGTAGCAGTATGGTAAGCCTTATGTCATGTAGTGGCAATCATTCACCTTTGTTCTTCTTCAATATTGTGGTGGTTATGCTGGGACTTTTGCTGTGCCACACAAAATTTAGAATCAGTTTGTCAATATGCATAAAATAGTTTTCTGGGATTTTGATTTGGGATTGCATTGAATCTATAGATATAGTTGGGGGAAAGTGACATTTGACAATATTGAGTCTTCCTATCCATGAATATTTATTTTGTTCTTTGTTTTAGCTCATCAGAGTCTGTAGTTTTCCTTATATAGACTTGTGTAGATTATGTTAGATTTACATCTAAGTATTTTATGTTATTTTTCGATTCTAATATAAATGATTTTTTTTATTTCAAATTTTACTTGTATATTGTGGATTATAGGAAAATAATAGACATATATTAACCTTGCATTTTGTAACCTTGTTATATCACTTCCAGTTCCTATTTTTTATATTATTATAATTATTTTGGATTTTCTGCATAGACAGCCATGTCATCTGGAAAACAAAGCACTTTTCTTTTTGTCTTCCCTGTCTATATACCTGTTTTTTTCCTTATTTTTGGCCTTATTGTATTAACAAGGACTTTGAGTGTGTTGTTGAGTAGGAGTTGTGAGAGGGATCATCTTTGCCTTTACCTGATCTTAGTGGGGAAGCTTTGAGTTTCTCAATGTCAAGTAGGATGTTACCTGTAGGTTTTTTGTGGATAATCTATAAAGTTGAGAAAGTTTCTCTCTATTCCTAGTTTATTGAAAGTTATTCTCATGAATGGGATTTGGATTTTTTCTGTTTTATCTACATCTGTTGATATGATCATGTGCTTTTTCTTTTTTAGTCTTTTGATATGATGAATTATATTAATTAATTTTGCAATGTTGAGCCAGCCTTCCATACTTGGGATAAATATAGCTTGGTCACATTGTATAATTATTGTTTTACATATTTTGATTCAATTAGCTAATATTTTATTGAACTAAATTTTCTTTTAGTAGACAAATATAGTATTTTCTGGTTGGGTGATCTACATAATTAATAATAACTATAAATCAAATAATAATTTTAATTTCCATTATATCATGGCTTAACAAAGATGATTAGTAATAATAAATATATTCTCAATGAAGTTGAAATTGTTGATCCTTATGGAAAGACAGAATGGTTCTTATTCAGAGATTTTACAACAATTCTCAAGACTATAGAGCTAACTAAAATAAATCAAGTTGTCAGAAATTTAAATCATATGTTTAAACTTCTCATATTAGCTACAATTCTGAAATAAATATTGATTACGTAAATATGATTCTGAGAAAGAACTGGTTATAACATGCTAGTGTATATATAGTTTTTAATTTTCTCCCTTTAGAATTATTTAGAGAATAATACTTCTAGTGGATTCAAAACCAATCAATTCATAGGCTGTGTAAGCTATAAGTAAACCATAAATAAATTAGTGTTAATTTTGAATTACTACTGAAAATAATAGAGCATTGTGGATTAACTTCACTTTTAAATGATCTAGATTATATAGTACTGACTCTGGTTTTATGTTCAAATCTTTTGCTTAGGTTCCCAAGAATTAGAGCATTAGATTATCTTTAATGCCTTTCCCAACATTCATTATTCTCCTTCTTTCTCTTCCTTCTTCTCTCCCTCTCTTGTTCTTCCCAGCCCCAACATAGAATGTAATTATTTAATATTTCCATATACTAATTTGCTATACCTGACCACAGTTCCTGGGAACATTAGAAATCTGTGAATTACATATACAAGTAGTACTTATTCCCATCTCCAAAGACAGCATATATAACTCATAATAGCATTGTTCTAATCACACATCACCCTCTCACATCTGCTACAAAATTCACTCCTACCCTTAATATGAAATATTCAGTAGAGTTTTCTGTAAATGTCCAGCAAAATTTAGAAGCCAATAAAAATCTCTAAAAGCTATTATTAAAACATATATAATTGTATCTGGCAATAGCATTGCAGGAAAACACAAACAAATACTATTCTGGGAAATTAAACCTTGAGTTTGCTGTCTATGCCTTTATTTCTAATTCAATAGCCCCTATTTAAATAACTCCAGTCCTCTATCCACATATTAATCTTTAAATGAATTCAAATTGAGAGTTTCTGTCATTTCTGTCCCACATATTTGAGTTGTTGTCACACATTTCCCAACATTCTAATTGAAGAGGTTTTCTGAAAGTATATTTATGCATTAAACTGAACATCACACTACACAGATTAAATGTGTTTTTAAAAGATGCACGTCCTTAATAAGTGAAGTATAATATCCATGGCTATCGTGGTAAAGAAGAAAACATAAAAATTATGATTTGATATTTACAAGTCTTGCTTCTTCCATGTTTTGTAATATGTTTTTAGTGGAACTATTACTAGAATAGCAATTGTCCTGCTTTTCAGTTGTAAGAGTGACAAAAAAGAAGGGAAAGAAGTGGATGAAATGTTTACCTAGGACTGATGTAATAATAACAAAAACAAAAAGGATGTTTTCATTTAATAGCTTGAGTGTTTGCTCTGCTTATCAAGTTAATGTCAGGGTGTCATATTTGTGATATAATTGTCTAAAATACAAAAGGTAAGCATAATTATCTATTTTGGAAAACTTGGAGGAATTGGAGAAAATGTGTGACTTGGAGACTTGGGATTTATTTAAAAATAGGTATTTACACTCAGACTTCAATAGAAAGTATCATTATATTGTGATGGGGTAAACTGAAATAAATAAAAAATCGTTCAGGTTAATGACATTTGCTATAGGAATGAATTGTTTACATCTAAAAATACAGTGTTATTTCTCACATACAAATGTCCTCCATTCACATTACTGCAGCCTGAGTTTGTATTAGTGAAACATGCTAGTGTTGAGTTTTTTTTAATAGTGTTAGTAAGATATAGATTGTGCTTGACTCCTTCCAAAATTTTATTTTTATTATATCCAAATACATTACAAAACATGAAAGTAGCAAAGCTCATTTTTTAAAGGGGATAACTCAGGAATCTAAAATAAGAGGGAGCAATGGTGTATAAAATAAATTAAAAGAATTTTTTTGCCTCATAAATTCACCAGAATCATTTACTTCTTTTGAATTCCCTTACTATTTCAACCTAACTTAGTTAATTACAAAGCCTTTGGAGATTTCACAGGTTTTCATGATATGGTTGCTAAATTTATAATTCTTTGAAATTTGGAAGAATATGGAATAATTTTAAAACTAGAAAAGCAAAATGTTTGGTAAGTTTAAAAAGCATTTTCTATGTGTTTTATGTCTCAAGCATGTATTTTAAAATTTTTGGCATATATGTTGAAAAAATACTTTATACATCTGTACCTTAGATCACTGTTATTCGTGTTTCCTGAGGAAAGTTATCATGATCTACTGAACAATAAAAATAATATTATTTATCCATCTTTAACCTTTGCTAGTACAATTTTGGAGCTAGCTTCTACCAGTCTATAAAATGAATTGTCATGTATCTCCATTATATACATATACATATATATATATATATATATATATATATATATGTGTGTGTGTGTGTGTGTGTGTATGTATAGACACATATATATGTGTGTGTGTATATATATACACACATATATATGTGTGTGTGTATATATACACACATATATACATATATACACATATATACATATATTATATATATATGTATATATAATGTTTCAGTTTAAGTCTTGAGAGTTTCTTCTCCCATGCCTCCCAATTCAGAGCAAGTTTTGTTTAATCGGTCTATTTCTTCTGTGTTAACTTACTCTTTGGAGGGTAATAGAAATGGAATAGTGCAACCAATGATAATAAGCAATTGGTTAACAAAACAAACTGCTTTGAATTGTAGACATTAATTTGATCTCATTTTTAGTGTACTTTGTATTAAAAAAAAATGAAATGCCACTTTCTTCTAGCCCTGTACCGTGAATATATGACATTTTTCATACAGTGAACAAGGAAAGCCAATTTATGACCATTTCATTTTTGTATTATGTTGAAACACAAATTTGCTGATATGTGCCTCATTTTGACCTTAAAATAACAATTTGCCCATCCACAAAAAAGAAAAAGATATCTTTAGGTGAAGAATAAATCTCTTATACTGACTTTATGCAAACTGAAGTAAAGTAAAAAAAAATATTGTTTATTTTATCCATAATTAAATATATATGCACCCAGTATCGGATCACCTAAATATACAAACCAAATGTTAACAAACGTGAAAGAGAAATTGACAGCAATATACCTATATTAGGAGAATAAGTACCCTGCTTTCAATAATAGATAGAACATCCAGACAGAAAATCCATAAACAAGCAGAAGACTTGGACAACACTATACACCAAATGGACCTAACAAATAGAAACAGAACTTTCTACCCAACAACAGAAAACTACAGTCTTCTCAGTCACTCATGGAACATTCTCCAGGCTAGATCACATATTAGGTCACAAAACAAGTCTTAAGAAATGTATTAATACATAAACCTTGATTGACATTTATCTACTTTAACCCTCCAAGCCTAAAATTTACTTGTCCCAATTGCCAACTTATTTTAGGAAGCATATCTCTTCAAAAATTTCAAAATTCATTGGCAAGGTATAGAGAGATAAATCATAATTTGGATAACTTATTGATTTTGAACACGTTTCACAGAATTTGATATTCAACATTTTATTTTATATCATGTTAATGATTATTTTTATTAGTAATCCTGTGAAAATGCTATACATTTTGGCAATTTCTTTCATGATTGTATTCATTATTTCTTATATTTCATAGCAGAAAATAGGTTGTGTTCACTAACGTCAAATTGATTATTGGATGTTATACCAAAAGATCGAACACATTCTATTTTTACACATCTGTATTTGGGGAATTCTATTCTTTTCTATCTGTATAATGAAGTGCTGCCACCGTTACCATTATAGACAGTTCTTTACAACTATTGGAGAACACATAACAACTATAGCCAGGACTAAATCTGTCTTTTAGAACCTTTGTTTCAAATCTACAGAGAGACTAGTGATATAATTCAGAATGTCATCAACAAAGCTGCAAATGTTATACATAAAAATTACAAGGAAAGATGGAAAAGAAATGCACACAGTTCCCAGGTACTGTCAATTTAACCAGTTTAACTGACCAGCTTTTTCTCTCTTAAAACTAGATAGGTTGCTTAACAAACAAATAAAAACTCATAGACACAGACAACAGTTTAGTGGTTACCAGAGGGTAAGGGGAGATGTGAGTGGTATAAGAGAGAAAAGGGAATCAAAGATATGTTGATAAAAGGAAAATTGACTCTGGGTGGTAACACACAATGTGACATATAGATGACGTATTATAGAAAAAAAAACTGGATAGGTTGCTCCACAGGGCAAGAAATGCTATATGACAGCCACTGTAGAAATATTTCACCTATCAGTTTGGTAATAATAACCACTTCTTTGTATAATCCTTCAAATTTGGGGAAAAAGTATTAAAGTAGTAGTATTAAAGGAGTAGTATTAAAACTAGAAAATCAAAATTATGCTATGTAGCTATTAATAAACAGTGATTTTTATCTGTATTAAATATCTGAAGCACAGATTTTAAAATTAATTGGAATACATGTAGAAACAAACATGTTATGCATCCATGCCCTTAGCTGATCTTGCCTGTCTGTTATTTAAGTTTCCTGAGGAAATTTAGCATGATGTAATGAGGCAGAACTAATTCCATAAGCAAGATTAATTCTCTTATTTAACCTATATTATATAACCACAAAAATTAACTTCATGAGTTCATGCACTTCACAATTGTAATTTTTCTTAAAATGATTTTTACAGTATTTCAAGCCAGTAGTGCAATATATACATTTAATAAAATGCGTGTTTTAATACGAACAGTCAATGGGTAATATGATATTCTTGTAGACTCTTTGATTAACTTCATTACCTTTCATCTACAATGAAAAAACCTGAATTCCTAACAGAATCTGAAAATGTATGCCTATTTGGAATACAACAGATTTTTAAAGTGTGTTATTAAAATTAATGAATATGCTTCATGTACAATCGATCTTTTTATATTTAACTCTATTATGGTACATTTTGTTCTGGAAACATGTTCAAACTATTTTACAATTGTTCAAGTACCTTGGTTATCTAAAATACCTATGAATGTTTATAAAAGCAATTTTTATTATTTTTTATTAAATTTATTGGGGTGAGATTGGTTAATGCAATTATATAGGTTTCAAGTGTACAATTCTGTAACACATCATCTATATATTGCATTGTGTATTCACCATCTAAAGTCAAATCTCCTTCTGTCACCGTATTATTTGACCCCATTTACTCTCTTCTACCTCCCTTTTACCCCTTTCCCTCTGGTAACCGCTAAACTATTGTCTGTGTCTATGAGTTTTTGCTTCTTTGTTTGTTGCTTTCAGTTTTATATCCCACATATGAGTGAAATCATATGGTTCTCAACTTCTTCTATACAGGCAATTCAGTTAAATCACTACATGTTTAAATCAGTGAGCAAGACCCATTAAAGTTATGGCCCTTTCTCTGTTAAAGTGCTAGAATAGAGGTTTTTTGATGGATAGGCCAGGTCCCTTTTTTGTGAATTATATAATTCACAAATAGAATTGCATGGAAAATAATAATTATTGAACAAATCCCATTATTATGTGCATTTAAAGTGGCATTTCTTTATGTTTAGTATGTTTTATTGAATAATGCTGGTAGATGGATTAAAAGGAAAAAAAAATCCTTTTTGTCTTAATGGAGAAATCATGCTGGTTCATTAACAAATAGAGTTTGAAAAATCTCCTTGTACCGATTTACTAACTTGGTTTAATAAGTTTTTCTATGTAAAAGAAAACCAATGAATTCTATTCTTGTGAACCAAATGTTACACCTTTTGATACTTATGGATGCATTTATGGTGAATTTCTAATTAATTTTCCTTTTTTATGGTGTTTTTTGGAGACTAATTATTAAACATCTTTGATGAAAAATTTTCTATTACATTATAATAAACTGAAGATTACCATTTTGCTCTGACTAAAGGCTTTTCTTGTAGAATTTTTTTATACAGTTTGTTTTCTCTCTCTTTTATTGATTTATTTTTTCTTCTAACCTATCTTCATAAATCTCTATTAAAAGGTAGGTAAATGACAACCTAAATATACTCCAGCATAGATGTAATTTTATATGTTAACCCTAATTTCAGTAAGACATATTTCACTGGGACATTATTTTTTTTCAAGTGCTGACATGAAGCCAGCTTCACTACATTAAATTAACAGAAATAATAGTAAAAATAGCTTGAGAGTTATATTTTACTGGATATTATTTGTCAATAAATTATAGACTGGTTATACTTTTTTAATTTCTGAGAATACAATTATGCTTGTTTGTTTATGTTATATTTTAAATTTGGGTCCTCAGAGGGTAAAAAAATAATAATAATAAAAACCTAATCTTATTGTATCTTAATGTATATAGCTCTTTGTTAAATGTGTAGCAGTATGATTTCATTAAATCCCCACAAAACTACTTGAAGTAACATATATATATATATATATATATATATATATATATATATATATATAAAATAACTGACTTAACACAATCTAGTGAATATCAGACTTAATCAGCTGTGAAGAGTTTAATTTATTAAAATTCAGCCTTAGTTTTAGATTGATCATGAGCTCTGATAAAGACTTAACTAGGAGTGAGGATCAATATGTTGATAAAAGATAGACCTCATATGCTAAGAAACTCAGTTTCTGCATTTAAATAGAGAATCAGGTTAAATTACTATCATCATCATCATCATCATCATCATCCAGGGTTAGATAAGTTTATATGAACTAGTAAAAAGTACAATCATTGAGCCTCATGGGAAATGCATTTATTAATTGCTAAAGAGATATACTTTGAGAACCACAACAGGGAACAGTGTTCACTGGAATTTAGCATGAGTTTTCTTAATAGGAGTCAGATTGGACTAACCACATATTCTTTGCAAAGAATAGAAGGTGACATAAATTCAATAGACTTATATGGTCTCTCATCACAGCTTTGAGTAAAATAGAAAAAGGGAGAGGGGAGGGAGCTTATTAAGAACAGTTACATGACCTGGTTAATCACTTGAATGAAGATGATTAAAGGATACTGACTAATAAATTATGCTCAACTTTTTGCAGTGGAGCTAGGAGGAATTCTGTCTTCAGTCCTGCCTTTTTCAAGTTTATAAAATAAGTTACATGGACAAAGAAATACACATATTGTTAAATAAATAGAAGATATATAATTTGGAAGGAAACAAGTATATTTAACAGCATAATTAGGATCCAAGAAATATCATATAATCTACATATAATCTGTTAATAATAGTGATGAAACATAAATGATTAAGCTTACATAAAAGTTCATTTCTGAACTTTTTCCCTAAAAATATTTACATAAAAATAGACTTATGAATCTGCAGGCTTATTTCTCAATTTCTGAAACAGTTTGTGTAAAATTGTCATGATGTCTTCCTTAACAAATTAGTAGAACTCATTGTTTAAGCTATCTGGGTCTGCAGTTTTCTTGGGGAAAATATTTTTAAATTACATATACAACTACTTTAGCTGGCACAGGGCTATACAAATATTTTATTTTCTATTTTTGATGCGGTTTCTTTTTTTTCAGTATTTTAAAAATCTAACTTGTCAAATTTATGAATTGTTCATATATTATTTTTAATGTCTGAATTATCAGATAAATCCCCCTTTTTATCTACTTTTATCAGGTCTGTAGGTGTGTAGCAATTTTACTTACTGATATCTATTAAATAAATTGAATTTATACTTAATCTTTCTGCATATGAATTCATTGGTGAATACTTTCATCTGAGAAACAAAATTTTTGTTTCATACAAAATTACATTCATTTTACAATTATTTTCATAATACAATGTCCATGTTAATATTATGAACACTGGAGCATATACTATTTTGTTACACCAAACATTACTATGTATTTATTTATATGTATATAATGCATTATTTTCTGAAAAAAATAATTACTTGAGATACATAATACTTCAAATTATATTAACATTACATGTTAATATCTTTAACACTTCTACCATTTCCAGTTAGATCACTGGTGTGTGTGTGTGTGTGTGTGTGCGTGTGCGTAATATACTTTGATAATATCCTGCATGCCTTTTAATCTTGGTTGTGAATCTCATTCTTCTTTGTGCTTAAATTTCAATATTTTTCTATTAACTGGTTTTTAATTTTATTCTTTGCAATATCTAAGTTTGATTGAACCCACTCAATAAGATCATAATTTCAGGTATTTTGTTGCTATTCAAGAATACCAACTTATTTTTTATTCTAATTTGGTATTAAAATTATCTTTAATAATTTATTTGTTCTTGTATTTGTAATAGTTATTTTAAATTTCCTTCCTATTTCTAATACCTGACCCACTTATCCCACTTATCATTCTATTTCTCCTGTTATTTCCCTTGGTTTGTTCGATTCTCACATTTAGCATGCCTCCTAATTTTAATTGGATTTCTGAAACCTTGAATAAATAAATTTATTTTTATTATAGATGCTTTAGAAGGTTTTTTTTCTTTTTTTTGTGGCAGGCTGGTAAAGTAACTCTAGATCTTTTTGTTGTTGCTTGAGAGATAATTTTTATCTTTGTTATTAATTCTGGATAATACTTAAGGGGTATGTGAAAACCTTATTTTTAATTACCCTATTTAAGTTTCAAGGACTGAAAATCTAAACACTATCTCTCTAGGACCACACAGCTCCTTAAATATCTCCTTAGCATTTTAGCCACCTACCTCCTTTCTACAGGAGGTTCTTCCAAATCTCCCTCTGAACCTATTTAGGAGTTAGGGTTATTCAGATAAAGCAAATGACTTCTATGCATATTTTTTGGCTTTGCCAAGGTCTCTTCCCCTATCAAAGCCTTGTGCCCTCAATTTACATAAACTCCTCTTTTTCCTCATTTCAGTAGGTCTTTGCTTTCTGTTTCATCTTTATTCTCTGATGTTCCTATGAAGTGACTGAATTCTGCCTCCAAGCAAAAGCATCATTTTTTCAAGAATCATAGATTCTTCAGTTCTGTCTCATTTATTTGCTCTCTAGTATCTTAAAAAATTTTTTTTTAAATTTTCAGCTTTTATTTGTTTCATCAGAAAGGTTAATTCAAAAGATAAGCTACACCATGAATGGGACTTGAATTTCCCAACAAACCCCACAATTTATTGTATTAGCATCCCACCCAAATAGACAAAAACAATTCCAACTCCCAAAATGCGATGGAATGTGAACTATTTTAGATAAGGAGACAACTGTGAAAATTTTAAGGCTGGACATATATGTATGAGGAGAAATGTTGTTCCATGACAAGGAAAAAATATAGGTTTGAATTAAGCTCAAAAAATAATGCAGTTGCATGACAAGCATCATTCTATGAAGAAAAAAATAACATTCTTCAAATTATGTCCATCCCAATTCTATCCAATAACTAATTATATGTTGTTTTTTTGTTTGTTTTGTTTTGTTTTTTATTAAAATTAATCTAAACTTGGAAATTGATTTAGCCTATTTTTGTGGTAGTCCAACCATAAGCATTTTAACCACTAGTTAATAGTGTAATAGAAACATTCAAGCATTAGATGGCTGGTTTTATATGATGTTGCTACGTAGCAATTCAAAGATTTGCTGATTTTGTAACTAAAAGAAAAAAAGATAGTATATTATATAGTTGTTTTTAGTACCTGGAAATCAAGAACATAACTTTGAACTAGACATAATGGAAAGAATAGGGCAGACAGACTTTTTAAGCCAAACTTTTTACTTTTACTTTTTAAGTAAAAGTATTATTGGATGTGTAAAAAATAGATATTTTAAGGATAAATTAATTTATATCTTATCTCAGAATTCTCACATTCTCTTACATTACAAAACAAAGTTATATAAAAGGAAAGGGGGAATGAATGATGTTTTTATTTTGGGGCAAGTACAAGTAGGTGATTAAGAAAGATAAAGTGTTTTTTCATAAAAATATCAAATGTGTAAAAATAGTCATTTTTCATGATCTCATTAAATGCGTGTGGAAAATTTTGGTAAATGAGTAATGATTCCCATCTAATTTTGTGGAACTTGCATAAGCAATAGTTCCTCATGTTATTGAATATAACAAATATATTTGTGCTATTGGGAAAGGCCTAAATGATGCATTTATTTGTGTGTGCATGTGTAGGTTACCTAGAAAATACTAATGTTATCATTTAAATATGTAAACATATTGTGATAAAATGAGGTGGTTTAATATTTGAAGATAGTTATTCTGAGATCTATTCAAGTAGCTTGCCCAATGACAACTAACTAATAAGTTGTACAGTTTGTAAAGCAAGTCAGGTTTGTCTTGCTGCAAAATCTTTCCTTCTTCTTTCAGTCTATTAGCATTAACCTTCCTGCTGTAAACTCATCATGCAATGAAAAAAAAATGCCTAATTCAACTTTCCTGGTTCATAGTAAATGCTTTATTAATTTTTATAAAATAAACTGAAATGCATTATCAAGCCATGGTAAACAACACCAAGATCAGAAGGGTAAAATACATCTTTCTAACCCATAAAAAATAGAATATTGCAATCTTTCCCTTGATTTAGAGTTGAAATTCTTTCAATAATACTAAATTGTCTTCACCTGTCCTGTATTCCCAGCCTGAGATAATTTAGATTTTCATGTAAATTACTAGTATCCCTTTTGTAAAATGAGCAAACTAAAAATGAAGCATTTGCCTTGGTTACATGATGTGGTAGGATTTTGATTTGGGTCCAAGTCTCTCTGGATTTAATATATCATTTTTTCTTGGAATATGTAATAATCTGAGACTGAAAAATTAAGAATTGTGGACAAAATTAGGAAAAAAATGTCAGCTTGATGTGTTGAGAATACTATGCTGTCTTTAGATAGAAAACAGTGTGTATCCCTTCATATATGAAAAATAAACGTAGTCTAAGAAGCATCTAAGTCAACAGAAATAAAAAGTTCTTGAGTCCCAAAGAGGGCTATATTCATTGATGTCCACAACTGCTTTGCAGAATTGCCCCAGAGCTCTATAAGTGTCTTTTGTTTCCCCTTCTCCTTTTCCTATATTTAAGCCAAGCATCATCAATTTTTTCTCTTTATTTATTAAAGTTTTTTTGAGTGACAATTGTTAGTAGAGTTACATAGGTTTCAGGTGTGCAATTCTGTAATACATCATGCATATATCACATTGTGTGTTCACCACCCAGAATCAGTTCTCTTTCCATCACCATATATTTGATCCCTTTTACCCTCATCTACCACCCCCCTCCCCCCTTACCCTCTGGTAACCACTAAACTTTTGTCTGTGTTTATGAGTTTTTGTTTCTTCATTTGTTTGTCTTGTTCTTTTGTTGTTTTCAGTTTTATATAGCATATATCAGTGATATCATATGGTCTTGACTTTTTGTGTCTGACTTATTCTGCTTTGCATAATAATCTCAAGATCCATGATCAATTTTATGGATAAAAACAGAACATTGTCTCATTGAATTTCATTATTCAAAAAATTTTACGTAATTGCAGATAATACAACTTTCCAGCATTTTAAAAGATAGTTTTGATGTGTGCAGCTATGTTATAATATCTAGTAAAAGATGGAAAAAATTAGCATTAGTTTTCCACTTAGTTAAAATTCTTTAATACTATGAATAATTAAGTTATCTATTTATTGCCTAGCATAAACATTTCTTAATTTCTTCTATTGGAAATCACATATCATTATAGACTGATCTACTTTTTAAAAAGCTTTGTATCTCATAGGTTTGAAAGTTAAAAAATTTTATGTGAGCACGTGTTTAGAAGTATATGTATGTATGCTTATTTATCTACCTGTATGTGTAAATGTATATAGTGTTTGTGAGGAAATATATACACATGCTATAAGGTTTTATCAAACATTTGCACATATATGATATGAGGAAGCAAGATGCAAGGGAAGAAAGCATTGAATTTTGAATTAGATTACTTAAATTTAAAAGTCATTATTCCATAATTTACTACTAATATAATTCTAGCAAATTACCTAAAACATTACTGAGCCATATGTTCTTTATTGCTGTGAAGATCAAATAAAATATGCAATCTGCATTATGTGTAAAATAAAGTACTTTGATATAAAAGTCACTGGTCCTGAAGAATATTTGTAACATATAGTTACATTTTCCTGTCATTATTCTCTTTAACCCAGTTCCTGACTTTGCAATTTTTCGGGCTAGAAAGCTGACATAGCTACCAGTATCTGTTCTATAAATAGCTAAGTTATGCTTTAGCCAGCAGGCAGAGAGAGTTAATGGCAGGTGGTGTCCAGGCAGTATGTTATACCAATGTTTTAAGTGAGAAGGATTTAAACTACAAAGAATTGACATATAATAAGAAATGAGTAAACATGTTCTTACATCCTTGCTGACAGGCCAGCGGAATGTTTCTCATTTTTATGAGGGTTTATCTCATAAATTATTGATGAAATCTGAAGAAATATCATGTATCGCTTTGAATGAAAGCCATTTATATGGATAGACAGACAGACAGAATGTTTTGTCACCAGTTTTACTACCATTATTTTGATTTGCTCTTGTAGACTCTCTGTAGGAGTAAGCTATTTGCAAGAACAATTCTCATTGTTCTTATGGTGTAATAAAACCACTTAGAATTCTAGGTAACGTTCCTAGATCTTCCCTACCAATTGATAATGAAGTTGCAACAGTTTCTCCCAGGTAAAGTAGTATTTCTGCTCACAATAAGGTAAAATAAGTATTCATTTTATAATCTAGAATGAGGCATTCTACAGCTTTCCAAAAGGCAGTCTAAAGCAAAACTGCTTTATAGTAAGAAACCAAGTCAATAAACACCAGAGGAAAGATCCAACTTCTCTCTCCCATGCTCTGCTCCTCTTAGAATGTACCAAGCAGCCTGGGGTATAGTAGGTGGTAGCTCTTACTCCTAAGGCAAACCAGATTTCAATCTGCAGTTTCATCTGAGTAGTGGGCATTTGAATCAAAACCAAGCACTGAGAAGAGAAAGGCCAATAGGAAAATATGTTTTATTCTATAGTATTAAAAAAGACTCTTCTGGTTTTCTGAAAATACCTTTTCAGAAATGTTGGCTAAGCTTAACTAAGTAATGGTTTTACTTAGGCACCACTACTGATATAATTGTTGCTGTCATAATGAATAAACAAAATATCATTCTATTATGTTTTCATTAGGAAAATAAAATTACACTTCCCTAATCACCTCACTTTGCTGCCCATTCACCTGTCCTTGTAAATGGTTACACTGATCCTAGAAGTTAATGGGCAGAGTGTTAGCTACTTGCTGCTTCCATTTATTCCCCAGCAAACATAGACAACTTAAGCTCCCAAATAACATGATTCAGGGCCCTGATATTCTATGTTCAAATCACAGGAGCAGGAAAAATTTAATAGTGTTAATATTTTTAGCAGTGCTCAAAGCCACACTATAATTAGTTAACAAAGACAGTTATTGTGTAACAGAGGGGAAAATTACTTTTATTGAATTAGTTGATGATTTTTTTTTTTTCTAATTATAGGACTGCAGGTGTTTATATCTACAGATTGGATTGGTAAGGTCATTAGGTCCAGCGAGTGTGTGAATTATGTTAGGTTAAATTAGTTTATCACCATATAGGAATTTAATGAAGTGGAATTGTATGACTAGGTTATGCACTAGTCATCAGAGGTTGCAATGACCACTTAACATGTTGGGAAATAAATTCAAATTAGAGAGCAGAATTACTGTAGGACCAATCTCATTCTTTAAAAGACTTTTCTTTTTCTTTTGGGAAACATAAATCAGATTATGAAGGGGGACACATTTCTAATTTTCCTCCATCATCCAGTCACTTAATGTGATAATCTTTGTCTCAGCATCACTGAGTGTATTCAGGCACATATGGACTCTGTATGAATTCAGATATAATAGTCAAACCATCATTTTTTAGATCTAGTCACTTTAGCACCAAGGAAAATTTAGTCAGTTGCCCTAGAAGCCAAAACTAGATAGGGGAAAGCCTAAGTCAGTAACCCTGTGCCTAATATTTCTACAAACAAAAAAATAAGACTATTCTGATTTCCTTAACAATCAGTCTACTTTATTTGTATGAAGTAAAATTCAGGTTATATTTTACCTTCTGTCATGTAAAAGCACACATATTGTTTCCATTTTTCCGTAACTATCTGGAAAACCAGATCTAAATGTCATGCTTATTTAAAGCTTCCTTATGATCATTTCTCCAACAAATATAGATCACACACCAAGATCCAGTCATTATAATAAACTAAAGTTAACACAAAATTGAACATATAGACACTTCATTCAGATTCTAAATTTGCAAATAGCCATAGTATTATGTGTCCTCCCCAATCCCACTTTTATGATTTAGATTTTTGCTTTTATTCCTTATTGAATGGCTTTAAAATATATGAGTCTATTCATTTTATGATTCTAAATAGGTAGATTAAAGCAAAATTTTCACCTCTCCATGCATGTGTGTTTTATAAAAGATCCAAATCCTAAACCAATAATGGAAAAATAGAAAGTCAGTGTAATCTCATTTTTTGTTCCCAGTGAAATCCTTTTACAAATCTTTTGTCTGAACTGGAAAGATTATACTAATTTGAATGTGCTCATGCAAAGATCAATAGCATAGGAAAGCTACCAATTAAATGATGCTAAACAAAGTGGCAGGTTACTCATTGTCAGACATCTTGTTAACTTTAGAGGTGTGTTAAATCTCTAGTAAAATCAGAAAGGAAACATAGAAGAAAGTTGCTTATTAGGACTGCATAATGCTCATGCTTGAAAAGCCTACGTGAGGTGACTTTTCTCATAATATGTATAATGCTTGAAGGGATCATTAAAAAAGGAATTTCTCCTAAATAGTAAAATCAATTAGAAATGGCCTGGTTCAAGGTTAAAACTCATTAGAGCATGAGACATTTCTCTCTTTTTTTGCTAGTATTTTCTTGAAGATTTTTCAGTACCTTATCAACACTATGAATTTGAACAAAACCAAATTATGGACTTGAAACTAACATAAAAATAACTAATTAACAATATGCATGGGATCATGCACCTGTATATGTTTTCTACTTTAAAAGATGCTTTCATGATCATTATCTTATTTGAGGTACTCAGCAACTCTTGGAGGTAAATGGGTTATACTTTAAAATTAGAAAGAAAGAAAATCACAGCACAAGGATTGAATGACCTATCTGAGGTTATGAGATATTGGGGATTAAAATGATATAAAAACTCATTTTTTTCAGTAATAAATTGATGGACTTCTAGAAGAAAAACTACGTGCATTCTAACAAGACAAAAATTAAAAATTATATTTTCATAGCTTTTTAAAATTCCTGTTTCTTCCTAAATAAATACTAAAAATAAAATTAAAAAAAACAACAACACAAAACAACAAAAACTGGAATGCAGCATTTAAGAAAATTTCTGTTTCTTATTTTTCTACTCTTACTAGTCATGGTCTGATAAATTGTTTTACAATTTCTCCATTGTTTTACTTTCTTCATTTGTATTATGAAGATACAAAATGAAAGCATGTAACAGTATTACCTTACACTGCTTTAGACATAGAAAAAGTGATCATTCCTATACGCAGATAAACCTTTGAATGTAGAACCAGCTTAGCATTCTGTTTTCACTTTTCTCATTTATGGTTTCTCACAAGTGTAATGCTTAATTATTATCTCTTTGTATGATTATTATTAATATGCTGGTTTCATGTGATGAGTTAAGGAAGTAGTCCCTTAGCTTCTATCCTGTGAAAGAGATTATAGAGAATTGGTATAATTTCTTCCTTACATTCCAACAAACATTGCTTAAATGTTTGGTAGAATTCAAGAGTAAATCAATCTGGGCCTGGTATTTGAGATTTTCAAGGTATCTTTTCTTATTGATCTAATTTAATTCCAATGTTGTCTAAGAGCAGACATTGTATGATTTTTGTTCCTTTAAATTTGTTAAGGTATGTTTTATGGCCTGAATATGTTCTATCTTGGTTAACGTTCCATATGAACTTGAGAATAATGTGTATTGTACTGTTGTTGGATGTAGTACAGTATAGATGTACATTATATCCAATTGACCAATGGTGGTGTTGAATTCAACTATGCCCTTAATAATATTCTACCTGCTAGATCTGTCCATTTCTGATAGGGTAGTGTTAAGTCCTACCCTATTTACCCAAAAATAAGACCTAGCCAGACTATCAGCTCTAATGCATCTTTTGGAGCAGAAATTTATAATATAATATAATATAATATAATATAATATAATATAATATAATATAATATAATTATATTATTATGTTCTATTCTATATTATATTATATTATATTATATTATATTATATTATATTATATTATACCGGGTCTTATACTGTAGTAAAATAAATTTGGGTCTTATATGATGTTTTGCTCCAAAAGACACATTAGAGCTGATTGTCCGGCTAGTTCTTATTTTTGGGGAAACATGGTACTACATCAGTAAATTTATCTATTCTACTTGAAGTTCTTTGGGTCCAGTTTTTTGGTTTTTTGTTTGTTTGTTTTGCCTCACATTATTTGACACTCTGTTATTAGGTGCATAAATACTTCAAAGGTTGTTATGTCTTTTTGAAAATTAGACCCCTTTAACATTATATAATACACCTCTTTTTCCTTGATAACTTTCCTTTCTTTGAAGCCTGCTCTGTCTGAAATTAATATAGCTGCTACTGCTTTCTTTTGATTAATGTTAGCAAGGTATATTTTGCTCCATCCATTCATTTTAGTTTTTCAGTGTTTTTGTACTTAAAATGGCTGGCTTTCTTGTGGACAGCATAAAGTTTGGTCATTTTTTTTTGTTGTTGACTAACCACTACCTCATCTTTTAATCGGTGCACTTAGATCATTGACATTCAAAGAAAGTTGGTATAATTGAAATAATATCTTCTATATCTGTTTGTTACTGTTTTTGTTTATTTGTTTCCCTGTCCTTTGTTCCTATTTTTGTCTTCCATTATTTTTCGACCTTTCATGGTTTTAGTTGAGCATTTTATATGATTCCATTTCTCCTCCTTTCTTAGTGTATCAAGTATATTTCTTTATATACTTATTTTCAGTGATTGCCCTAAAGTTTACAATATACATTTCCAACTAATCCAAGCCACTTTCAAATATCACTGTATCCTGCACAGGTAGTGAGGGTACCTTATAATAACAAAGTATTCCTAATTAATCTCTCCTAGCTCTTGTATCATTGCTGCCATTTATTTTATATATGTATATACATATACATATATGTATATATATGTGTGTATATATAGATATATGTGTACCTATATGTATATATGTATATATGTATATATACATATATATCATAATCAAATGCATTGTTTGTCTTATTATTTTGAACAAAATATTGTTGTATCAATTAATAAGAAAAATAAACTTTTTTAAATCTTAACTTACTCCTTCTTTGATGTTTTGTTGTGTAGGTCTATATTTCTGACCTATATTATTTTCCTTCTCTCTGAAAAACATTTTTTTTTAAATCCTGCAAGGCATGTATTGGAAACACATTCCCGTAATTTTTGTTTGTATCAGAAAGTGTTTATCACTTCTTCACTTTTGAAGAATAATTCCATTTGCCTTTGCTTTTATTGTTGTTGCTGTTGGTTTGAGATATTTTTTTTTCCCTCTCAGTTCATACTGTCACTACTAAATTATATTTTATTTCTATTACTTAACGTGTTATCAATCTAAACCAAGTGATGGAGTTATTATGGTTAATTTATATACTTATCTTAACTCTGGGTAATATTTGGACTTTAAAATGTTTAATATTTCATTACTCCATTTCTAACTTACATTCTGTTTATTTTCAGTATTTTTCTAGCCCATTTTTATCCTAGATTAGACTTTTAATATTACTCTATATATTCAATTATTTTTCAAATATTTCTTCATTGTCTTTTCCCTAAAATTAGAAGCAGAATAAGGAATTGAACTCAAGTAATTTATTTAAGACGTGATTCCAGTGAGAGTGTGAAATTTAGGGAAGGGGGAAAAAGATTACTATATTGACTAACACCATGGGCAATGTGGACTCCACCCCACTGAGAATCCATTGAAGAAACCTCTAGAAATTTCTCACTCGTGGTTAGGGGATTGAAGCAATGTCCATTAAATTCTCAGACTCTCTAGTTAAGGAAATTCTCATGAATATTAGCTTCATATCCATCCAGGTTGTGACTGAGTGTGAAGAAATGGTTTGAAAATGAAGAAAATTCTGAGGCAGCAAATGAGTGAGACAGGAGGAAGATACTTGATGTGACAAGCTAGCGAGTTACATGTATTGTCCAAATACTGCATTGGAACGAGGTGGTTAAGGATTAAGGACATCTCTAGCTTCCACCCCATCTTCATAACAATGTGCTGCTCACCATTTGATCTCACAGTTCAGATATTTCATCTGGGATTTCCATTCTACCTTTCATACCTTTTTATAATTCTTTCAGAGAACATACAGTGATGGGTCATTTTTTCAGGTTTTTTTGTTTTTGTTTTTGTTTTTTAATGAATGTCTGTACTTTGACCTGAATTATGTTTTGTTTTGTTTTTTCTTTGAGGATGAGTTTATTCTCTCCTGTCCATAAGGCAAGTGACATTTTGGGATACAGATCATTTTTCTCTCCTTAAGTTTCAGACCATGGCATTTAGTTGACACTCCGGTTGGTTTTCCCCTGCAACAGACCCTGAGATGAGGCTTCTGTCATTATCAGAGAGGTTATTCCATGAAACAACGCTAAGGGATTGAGTAGGTAAGAAAGCAAAGAACAACAACAACAAAAAAGTCAATAAAGTGAGTTACCTCATAGGCAGCTAGAGCTTAATCCCATGGGGGAATTCAGGAGTAACATGGTTCACAATTTGCACCTGACTGGTGCAGGAGTTGATTCATTTATTCTTCAGTTCCTATCAGTCATTGGGGATTAGGGGCCATTAATTCTTGTCCAGCAGGCAGGAATGGTACACTTTGATGGTAAGAGAAACATCAGACACCTATAGTGAGTACTATATCTATGTATTCCCTACCTGAGAGATTTGGACTGCTACATCTCTCCTCTTAGAAAGAGATGCTTGACAGAAAATTAGCAACAAAAATAAAAATTTCAAATATCATCACAGTCACATGGTTGTATGAAAGCCAGAGAACAATATGGCCACTCTGGCCATTAATAGGGATTGTAGGTTTTGGGGGAAAAAGAAGTAAAATAATTATTTAAAAAGATAGAAAAGGTGATTTTTTTTCTCCTTAACAACGTGAAAGTTTAAAAAATGTAGGGTAAGGTTAAGTGTGGACTATCTTATATTGAATATGCTAAGTAAATATGTGTTATACTATCAAATTCAGAGATAATTGGGATCTGGAAAGATGGATATGACAGAGTTCACTTTTGAGATTCAAAACAAATGAAAAATTGAAGTTGAAAGTCATCTAAATTTGAGAATTAACATAGCATATATTTAAAAATGCTAATATGTAAAGATCCTTTACTTTATTTGTTTCTAAATAAGTAATTTGTTTGAGAATCCCACGAGTTGAAGTTGAAAACATTAATTTATGAAAGTAAATACTAAGAGTTTAAAACATTATTTCTTCTGGTCTTGTTTTTAATTGATTTTCTTTTATCTGTTTATTTTAAACAAATTATATGAACATATTTAAATTCATTTTTATGATTAAAAAGTTTGAAACATAACTTTGATTTAACACATAAAGTTTTAATAATTTATGACAGCATTTATTTGAAAAGTAAATTACTGTATTACACTTGTCCAATCTATTATACATAACTTCATATAGTATCTGTAAATAAACCTATCACAAGCAATTCTGCAGAGTACATTTTGGCATTTTGCAAATTGTTCAGTCTCCTATATACTCACTGATTATGTTGATTTATAAAACATTATGTTGATTTACAATTCTTGCAATGAATTTACACTTAAGTAAATCCTTGATAGACAAATTACATTTATGAATGCTTTGATTGGGATTCTCGTGATGAACCCATCAATCAACATTTAAAGCTTTGCTTCAAATTTAAGTTTATAAATTGTATATATTCTAACAAAGAAAAGATCTAACAATATATCTATTATAGATATAGACAAATGTATTTTTATATGTACTACACAATACAGAGAAAGATTAGACTTCCTTTGTATAGTTCATTCAATCATGTAATTAGGACAATTTTCAACCATCACTTGGAAATATTTTAATTATACTTCTCCTGTAACATCTCTCATAGAATTGTCTTGTGAGAAGGCAGCTCAATATTCAATTTTGTGTGCCTATCCTAGTGCCTTTTTATTCATATTTATGTTTGAGACCTCATTCTGTTTTGTTCATTAAGGTCATTTGTCTCCCATATATTAACATTAGCTGCCCTGAAATATGATTTCCTAGCAATTTGAAACCTCCCTAAGTTAATTACTGTTTTATAACTATATACCCATTATTTGAAGTGAGTCCATTCAAAATTATCATCAATCATCCAATTTAGTGAGAATCCTTCTAGTTCCCATTTTGTGATATATTAATGTCAATAGACAAATAGTAACTCTGTTGTATTCATAACACTAAAACAGAGCATAACATTGTTTCTAAAATCATCTATATGTTCACTAAATACCTATAATATCATACATTTCTTATTTTAACCTCTCATCAACATTTGCTGCTACTTATCTATCTCACCTTGGAGAAAAATCTTCCTTATATTTAGTTAAACAATTTTATTTGTTTTTGTTTTTGTTTTTTATCTCAGCATTGAGTCTCTAGTTAGGATCGCTCCCTCCACCTACCCTTGAAATATTGCTGTCACTCACATCGTTTTCTAAAGCCTTCTTTTTCTTTTTCTTTCGTCCATCTCTTTGCCAATAGAATCTACATATATAGCTTCACGTGTAATCCATTTCTCCATGAATCCTGAGTCTATCCATAATCTCACTCTTAAGCCTCCAAAGTTGTCTCACCTCCAGTGTGGCCATCTGTTTGTGGATGCTCCAATCAAATACATAAAATAACCTTCATCATCTACCTATGGCTCTATCACCTGTCTCTACCCCATTGTGCTGACTCCATGAATGACACCAAAGCGTAGTCATCTATGCCGTCCTTTATAGTTACATCACCTACGCTATCATCCACACTAATCTAGTTCACATCGCTATCACTTCTAATTATCACAGCAGCCTTATTAGAGGTTTCCCTTCGCATCTTTTGTCTCATCAAAAATTCTGAAACAAAAGCTGAAGTAAGCTCTTTAAATGCCAATATAATAAAGTAAAAATTAGAACAGTAATGCTATTAATTGTAAAAAGAAAACGCAATTATTTGTGATCGTTATTCAGTGTAGATTATATTAAGGTATTTTATGTGAAATGGTGGGGGCTAAAATAAAGGATATAAAAAGGGAATAATACACAAATAGGAGATAAAGAAAATGGAATTGAGGAGGAAGAAAATATACCACATTTCAGTTTGACTTCTTTATAGTTTCTAGTTTTTAAAAACACCATGATTTATATTATTATATTTCTAGAGCAGAGTTTGGTTAAGGGCATAGCTTTTGAAGCCATACTCACTATATCGAGTTATGACTGTAACTTATAGCTGTGTTACCTTAAAAAGCATTTTAACTACTTAGGACTTCCTGTCTTTATCTGCTAAAAAAAAAAGAAAAATAGATAAGGAAACTAATCTTAACAGGGGCATGATAAAAATAAAAAAATTCTAACTCCTAGAAGGACTTTGACTTTGTGAAGATTAAGGGATTAATCAAATCCATAACACTTAGAACAGATCTTGACATAGTGAAGTGTTTAGTATTATATGATATTATTATTGTATTAAAGGAAATTATATTTTATTTTTATTCCCTCAATTTATCCTGAACTAGTAGAAAAATTAATGTCAGGGTAAAGCACTGTATAAACATTTTAGCTCACATACCAATATGGCCAATCAACTTGAACACATTACATAAGCGTTTATAAGAAAATAAAAATCAAAACTAAAACATCAGTTTGGGTACATTGTGTAAAAATTAAGTAATGTTACAACCCACTCTTACCCTTAATCTCCTCCACCATAATAGACACTCAATACTCAACACTCAGGAGTTCTGTCTTGGGTTGAATGAGATTGGAGGCGATGTGCTTCCTGTCTGATTGCTATTTGACTGCTACGAAGTGCAAGATCTAAATATAGCATTTTAAGTAACAGACTGCATGCCAGAGCTTCTTTTTCTAATTTTCTTGTCATCGATTTTATAATCAGACATAGACCTATTCTTTATTGATCCTTCTCAAGGACTTTATAAGCATGAAAAAAATGTATCAGATTACTTATTTCTAAAATCTACTCAATAGCAGCAGCAGCATACTTAATAAGACTGAATTGTTTATGTTTAGAAAATGAAGTTATTTAGCAGATAAAACATACTTAGTTTTCTGCTTTCTTACTAGTCCTAACTATTAGTATTATTTTATTTTAAAATTGTTGTGGTTCATATATAACCTTACCACTTATTTTCATTCATATTGTCTAAGGCTTATTTACAAAAATCCTTAAACACTAGAGGTAAAATCCCAAGCACATTTATCATGGTAACTTGATATGTGGAATGTCATGTGGCTGTTTTAGCCTCTATGAAAAGGCAAATTGCACATAGAGGGTTCCCCACATTCATTAATCTATAAAGCAACCACTTAGGAAACACGTGCTGAGGATAAAAACCTATCTATGCATATCTTGTTCTAATTATGTCCTGCACATGTAAGTTTAAATTTTTTACAGACTATAGTTTATTACAAGAAGTGTGTCTAGTTAGTCATAAATCCAAAGGCCATGAAATATCTATGACCATCCAAAAACAATTGCTGAGTGATAGAGAGTTACATTTGGATGTGCCCTAAAAATTTACTTTCATTTGGATGAATAATGAAATTTCCTTTAAGCAAAGTGTGTTATTGAAAAAAAAAAAGGATTCAAATTAACACATGGTACTCAGGGTCACAGGAAATTTCACTGGAAAGTTGCAGCAGTGGGCCAAGAACAGTCTCACAGGGTACAAGTCTGCTGTACAGGGTACAAGGCTTTGATCTGAGGGATTTTGAGCATATTATTTGTCATAGTACCTAAAACTCTACAATTGAAATTCTTGTAGATTTTTTAAAGTCTGTGTTTCAATAGTTTATTACAAAATAAGTGTCCCTACTAAAAGCAATACTCTAAAATAACATTTACATGAAAAAAAAACCTTCAGTTTTATAATAGCTTTATTCGTTTTCTAATACATTTTTTTATATAAAAGGTCTTCCATTTTATGTAGGGAAAACTGTGAAGAGTGTAAAAGAATCGACAGTCCACTAAAGTATTATCTTATTGTTTTGTTTATTATATCTACAAATTTCATAGGAAATGATTTAGTTACAATATTTTTTTCCAGAAGCAGATTTCCTTTTATATTAAAAACAAACAAACAAAAATCTTCAGTAAATTGAAGTAACATTTCTGGTGGTTATGTTACCATATAAAAGCTTTGTTTTCTTGTGATAAAATATAAAGAAACAGGAATGAGATTATGTTTTTGAATTTATAACTTACTATATAATATAAGGCATGTACTGGTATTTAAATTGAGAAAACTTTAAAGAAAAAATGTATATTCCTATTATCCCTATGCCCAGATATAATCTGTTGAGTTTTTAAATAAACAAAGTAATATGCATATCTTTTAAAATTCAAAGCAGAATAGCCATACTTATGAAGAAGAAAAAAATCCTCTTTACCCATTCCTAAGGTCCTCTCCTTAAATGTAAGCCTGTTAAGTTTTTGTTCATCTTAAAAGGATATATTTTAATATTCATAATAGGATCACTTAATAATGTTCTCCATATCAAAATAATTATATTTACCTCATGCTTTAAAAAAAAACTTCATTATGTTGTATGAATTCTTCATAATTTTTTTAACCAATTCACTATAAAACCAAGTTATTTCCACTACAAGTTTATATTTAAAATTTTGATCATGTATTTTCAGCAAAAGGAAACCTTCCATGGTAAGAATCATATTACTTCTGATCCTTTCTTATAATTTTGAGACTATTTCTTAATAGGAGAAGTATTACTGGATTATAATTTATGCAAGTAATTAGCCAATCACATATCCTAAGTTAACAAAAGTAACAAACGATATTTTATTTAGTCTTTTCTACCCTGAGACTTCAAATTTAGGAATCTGATGGATTATAAGCACAAGTGTGCAAAACTTGTCTCACTCCACATTTCAATGTCATACCTTAATATTAATGTAAAGTAAATGGGCATCACTTTCACATCTAAGATCTTAGTTTTCTGCTACTAAGGAGAGAAAGGTCAAAGAGGTTATGATAATGGCTTGCCTTAGATACAAGCTTTACCATCAAATGGCAAACTGTTGTACAATGTTAGACATCTGTCATAGAACGGCAAACGTGTCCCACATTCATGTTTTAAAGTGTATAGAAAACATATTAGGATTGGTGAAATGTAATAAATTGATATTCTGGAGAGCAAAGTTATGGTAATTAACATATGTGGAAAGTTATTCATTTAGCAAAGAATTTGAGACATCAGTGATCCAGATGACAGAGATGGGATATCAGCACAGTCATTTCCAGAATTATAATTTTAACAAAATAAATTAATAATTGCTTTAGCTAATTATTCTAAAGCAACATTTTAAGATAGCTTCTTCTTTTGCAACCAAGGATAAAATTACCAAATAGAAAAAGAAGAATATTAAAGTCTCATCAAGAAATGGTTTGATTCACTAATGCATAGTTTCTTGCGATGGGGAAAATTATAATGCAGTCCCTCTGATTGTTGAAATAGATGAACTTGAAAGGGAATGACAAAATTCATATCATTATAATTGGTATTGACTTAAACATATGGAAGAAGTAAACTCAGACATCAGAGCATAAGCAGAGACTATTCCAGGAGCTTTTTGTTTTCCAAGTATCTGTAAGAATGTAAATAATCTGTTTATTTTCTTCACTGGCAAAGGTGATTTTATTTTTTGCAATACTTGTTTTGCAAATACAATTAATAGACTTTCACTAAAATATTAATGAACTAGCAACCATTTTGAAAAGTGGAAAGAGCAATGAATATACACTATACGTAATATTTCTTACAAGTGATAATTAGGAACAAAAACTTGTAAAGTTTATCTTCCTATTTATCTTCATCAAACAAATATTTTCAAGTATTTATCTTTGTATTTTGAAACCTATTACTTCTGCTCTCCAAATTTCACCAACCATTTTATATAATTATTTTATCTTATACAGGGCATATATTTTACAAAAAGCAAAGTTCTTATTAATATTTTTTAGCAGTAGGAAGCACTGAAAAGGCTGCAACTCCTATCAGTTTTACAAACAGCCTCTTAATTGATATTTAGTTTAAACAGTGAACTAATTTTTACTTTTAGGAACATGAAAAATTTGGAAGAGACCTCAAACTCCCTATTTTCTAAAAACTAAATCAAATCCCTGAAAACCAGTTCAGCATCCTCTTGTATAAGAAATTCTCATTTAAAATTTGCTTAGACAAGGAGTCGAAAGAGAACTGTGTTTGTGGTGAAATGTATTTTATAGACTAATCATATTTTGCCACCAAAGTGAATATACTTGCTTCTAAATATTCCTAATACTAAATTAGAAGAAAACCTGAGCAACTGGTTAAATTGATATGATTACAGCAGACTTTCTCTCAGTCATGTTTTAATTATGTCCTGCACATGTAAGTTTAAAAATTTAAGTCAAATTGCAAACTCCACCACATAATATAGAGAAACAGAAACAGAAGCTTCATCAACTAATTGGGAGAAAAACTTACAGCCTTATGTTTAAGTAAACAGCTATGTTTAAGTAACCCAATTACAGACAAATTGAAAGCATTTTAAATGTAATGTATGATGTAACTTAAAAAGACTATGTGGCAAAAATAATGTTTATATTAAAATGTGGGATTTGTTCAGTATTTAAACTTAATGGACAATAGAACAGCAAGGTGGAAGGAAGTATGTACTTTCAACAAATTTTTTATATCAAATTTGTCCTGGAGCATTTACAGTATACTCATTCTAAATTTCTGTAGCTGAAAAAAAGAAATAATGTTAAAAATATTATTTTTTCCTGCCTAGTTGATGCATTTGTCCATTTCCTGTCTACAAATTCTAGATTGTTTACAGGTTTAATTCTTGCTTCTCTCACTAAAAATGGTCATCTTTTTCACCCAATTGCAACTGCATTGACAAGTAATGAGCCTGTTCAACCTACGTAATAGTTTTCCTCTTCCCAAAGCTTCAGTACAGAGGATTCAACCTTTATATTCTCTATTTGCAGTGGTCCTTACTCAGAAACAAGAGTATAAATAAGCAAATGTGCAGTATTTGAAGGTAGTAGCAAAGACTTAATGCTCAGTACTTTTTGTATTTTTTTTATGTTTCACTCTGATGAAATCACTTACCCTTCCAAACATAAAAAAAATTTTCCTTTTGTATTGTATCAAATTTTTTCAGTGTTAGTTCCAGGGACTAACTTTTAATTTCTCTACATACTTTGTTTCTTATTATTAACAAAAGTCTTTATTAATAAAAGTATTTTTAATACACTATTCTCTTTAGTAACACATAAGTTACCAATTGTTGTTACATTTATGAGTAAGCTCTTTCTCCCCTTCCACTGCAGCTTTTGAAATACCCTGTAACTTCTTTTATTCCTTCATATCTACCCAATTTTCTTCCTCTAGTTCTTCATCTCTTAAGTCTTTCCTGACACCCTCAATAATGTTTTGTTTTGCTTTGGTTTTTTTTTGGGTTTTTAAATTTCAATTTAGCTTCTCTAGAATATATTGTCTCACTTTAATATGCTTATATTTCCTAACCCCCAAAATTAACCCCTTTTAGTGGGACTGTCTCCTATATATTTTTCATGTTATAAAATCTTGGGAGTACTCCATAAATGCATTAGTGGAATTGATATATAAATTTATATGAAATTCTTTATAAATTTATTGAGAGTAAAATGGCATCTCTGTGATATTTATTTGTAGAAACCATAGAATGGTAAATCTGTCATGCTGTTAGCTCTCAACTGTCAGGTCAGGTTCCTTTTCAGAACCAATAAATAGCCAGAATATGAAAAAAAATATATGTACATATTTATATATATATACATATATATGTATGTATATATATATATACACACACACATATCTATATATATGTATATATACAGAGAGAGAGAGAGCAAAAAAGAAAAAATATATATATATATATGTATGTATTAATTTAGAAAGTAGAGACAAATACAAAAAAATTATTAAATATTTTTATGTAATTTAGCACAGTGTTCTCCTTTGGTATATAGAAATTAAAACTAACCCAAATTGAGTTTCTTTTTGACAAAGATAGGGGAAAATTAATTTCCAGGTTATGAGAGCCTAGAAAAGACATAAATGAGAGATTCTGCCCTTCAGGGAACTACATACAGAGGGTGCCAAAAAAGGGTATACACTTTTTAAGAAAGGAAAAAATTGTATTAAAATTGTAATACTCAATATATACCGATAACAAAAGATGAATACAAGTCATGTGTATACATGTTTTCGGCACCCCGGGTATATTCAGTTCTAATAGTGCAAATTAGCTAGCTAGCTAGCTGTGTATATACATGTATTTATGTGTGTATATATAATAGGTGATATAATCAAGTTTATAATCAAAATATATAAAATACAATACCACTTATCTTCAAAAGATGTGAAGTATCTGTTTGAGACTTTCCAATAGTTTTCAAGAGATAACTTTAGGGAGCAGAAAAGAGATTGGAATAAGCTATACTTACGGTTTATCTTATATACTCCTATAACTCTAAATCTGTAAAAGAAATTGTGAATAATTATAAATAGGCATACTTTAGTTGAAAAATATTGAGTGGCTATGACAAATAGTTTAAGAAGTGATATGTTTATAGTTATAATTTATTGTGGTGGGCATGTAGAGTATATGCATTTTCTCAAAAGTCATCAGTTTATATACTTAAAATTGGTGAATGATATGTAAATTGTACCTCAATAAGAGTAATTTAGTCACATTAATTTAATAAATTACACTGGATCATTATTTAATATTGAAATAACTTTTATTCTGGGATACTGCTTAATGTTCTTTATAAGGTTTCTAAGTTTAGGCATAAGTAAGGATATGGAGGATAGAAAGTAGTTTCTTCTGGAGGAGGGGATTGATTAGATGTATTTTGATTTACTTTTAATTAGTTACATTTACACTTAGAAATATTACTATTCTTGATGGATTGACTCATTTTGCATTATAAAATGACCCTCTTTATGTCTGTTAATACTTCTTGTTTTGAATTCTAGTATGTCTGTAATAAAGACAGCCATACCAGCTGTCTTTTTTTTTTTAATTAAAGTTTATTGGGGTGACAATTGTTAGTAAAGTTACATAGATTTCAGATGTACAATTCTGTATTACATCATCTATAAATCCCATTGTGTGTTAACCACCCAGAGTCAGTTCTCCTTCCATCACCATATATTTGATCCCCTTTACCCTCATCTCCCACCCCTCACCCCCCTTACCCTCTGGTAACCACTAAACTTGTCTGTATCTATGAGTTTTTGTTTCTCATTTGTTTGTCTTGTTCTTTTGTTGTTTTTGGTTTATATACCACATATCAGTGAAATCATACGGTTCTCTGCTCTTTCTGTCTGACTTATTTTGCTTACCGTTATAATCTCAAGATCCATCCATGTTGTCACAAATGGTCCTATTTCATCATGTACTTAGTATAAATATAGAGAGATGTTGTACTCCCCACCCCAGACTTTTACTTTCAACCTGCTAGTGTCTTTATACTTAAAATGCATCTCTTCCAAACAGCTTACAGCTTCATCATTTTTAATCGTTAGATAATCTCTGCTTTTAATTGGTAGTTTTATTTTACTTACATTTAACATAATTCTTGGTAAGCTTTTTTTTAATAACTTTTTTTATTCATTTCAGGTGCACAAAACAATGTAGTAGTTAGACATTTATCATTTATATCCCTCACACAGTGACAACCCCCTACGCCATCCACTAACCCTCTGACATCGCACACAGCCATTACATTTCCACTGTCTCTATTCCTAATGTACTCCACTTCTTGTAACTATATATATATATATATATATATATATATATATATATATATACACATATATATATAACTTTATATATATGTAACTTTATGTCATATGTATATATATAAAGTTATACATAGTTATATATATATAGTTACATATATGTAACTTTATGTGTATATATATATATTAAGGATATATATATATACACAAAGGATATATATATATATATATATATATATATATATATAAAGGATATATACATATATAAAGGATATATATATATATAAAGGATATATACATATATATATAAAGGATATATATATACATATATATAAAGGATATATATATATAAAGGATATATGCATGCATATATATGTGTGTATATATATATATATATATATATATATATATATATATATATATATAAATTGTAGTTGACATTCATTATTGTTCAGCTTCAGCTTCAGGTGTACAGTGCAGTGGTCAGGCATCTACATAATCCCTGAGGTGGTCTCCCTAACGAGACAAATGTCCATCGGATAACCTACTAAATCTTTACAACATTATTGATTACATCCTCAAATTGACTTTCGTAACCCCGTGGCCATCTTCTGGTTACTGACTGTGCTTTCTATTCCTCTCACCTTCCCTCTTATCCCCAACCCTACTCCCATCTAGCAACCCTCAGTTTTTCTTCTATGTTTCTGATTAGTTCATTCATTTATTATTTTCTTTATATTCCACATATAAGTGAGATCATATGGTATTTGTCTTTCTCTGTCTGACTTATTTCTCTTAACATAATGTTCTCTAGGTTCATCCATGTTGTTGCAAATTGTTAAGATTTCTTTCTTCTCTATGGCTGCTTAATAATCCATTGTATAAATGTGCCATAGTTTCTTAATCCAGTCATCTACCGATGGGCATTTTGGTTGTTTCCATTTATTGGCTATTGTGTACAGTACTGCAATAAACATAGGGATGCATATTATTTTTTGAATTAGAGTTTTGGATTTCTCCGGATAGATACCTAGGAATGGAATTGCTGGATCATAAGGTAGTTCCATTTTCAGATTTTTTGAGATACCTCCATACTGTTTTCCACAGTGGCTGCACCAGTCTGCAATCCCACCAACAGTGCAGAAGGGATCCTTTTTCTCCACATCCTCGCCAGCACTTGTTGTTTGTTGATTTATTGATGATAGCCATTTGACTGGGGTGAGGTGGTATCTCATTGTGGTTTTTATTTGCATTACTCTAAAGATTAGTGAGGTTGAGCATTTTTTCATATGTCTGTTTTTCATGTGTATGTCGTTTTTTTTTAGAAAAGTGTCTCTTCATGCACTCTGCCCATTATTTTTTTTTTTATTGGTGTGACAATTGTAAGTAAAATTACATAGATTTCAGGTGTACAATTCTGTATTACATCATCTATAAATCCCATTGTGTGTTCACCACCCAGAGTCAGTTCTCCTTCCATCACCATATATTTGATCCCCCTTACCTTCATCTCCCACCCCACAACCCCCTTACCCTCTGGTAACCACTAAACTATTGTCTGTGTCTATGAGTTTTTGTTTCTCATTTGTCTTTTTCTTTTGTTGTTTTTGGTTTATATACCACATATCAGTGAAACCATATGGTTCTCTGCTTTTTCTGTCTGACTTATTTCACTTAACATTATACTCTCAAGATCCATCCATACTGTCACAAATGTTCCTATATCATCTTTTCTTACCACCAAACAGTATTCCATTGTGTATATATACCACAACTTCTTTATCCATTCATCTATTGAAGGACATTTTGATGGTTTCCATGTCTTGGCCACCGTAAATAAAGCTGCAATGAACATTGAAGCACACGTGTCTTTATGTATAAATGTTTTCAGATTTTTTTGGTAGATACCCAGGAGAGGGATTGCTTAGTCATATGGTAATTCTATTCATAATTTTTAGAGGAAACTCCACACTGCCTTCCATAACGGCTGCACCAGTCTGCATTCCCACCAACAGTGTATGAAGATTGCTTTTTCTCCACAGCCTTTCCAACACTTGTTACTATTTGTCTTGTTGATGATAGCTATTCTGACTGGGGTGAGGTGACATCTCATTGTGGTTTTTATTTGCATTTCTCTGATGATTAGTGATGTTGAGCAGTTTTTCATATGCCTATTTGACATTTGTATGTCCTCTTTGGAGAAATGTCTCTTCAGGTCCTCTTTCAATTGGGTTGTTTGTTTTTTTGTTGTTGAGTTTCATGAGTCCCTTGTATATTTTGGATATTAGCCTCTTATCGGAGGCACTGTTTGCAAAAATCTCCCATTCAGTTGGTTGCCTCTTTATTTTGTTGATGGTTTCTTTTGCTGTGCAGAAGCTTTTAAGTTTCATATAGTCCCATTCGTTTATTTCAGCTTTTACTTCCATTGCTTTTGGAGTCAAATTCATAAAATGCTCTTTGAACCCACGGTCCATAAGTTTAGTGCCTATGTTTTCTTCTACGCAGTTTATCGTATCAGGTTTTATGCTTAAGTCTTTGATCCATTTTGAATTCATTTTGGTACGTGGTGACAGATAGCAGTCCAGTTTCATTCTTTTGCACATGGCTATCCAATTCTCCCAGCACCATTTATTGAAGAGGCTGTCTTTCCTCCATTGTATGTTTTTAGCTTCTTTGTCAAAAATTATCTGTCCATATTTATGTGGTTTTATTTCTGCATTCTCAATTCTATTCCATTGGTCCATGTGTCTGTCTTTCTGCCAACACCATGCTGTTTTGATTATTGTAGCCCTGTAGTACAAGCTAAAGTGAGGGAGTGTGATACCTCCATTATTGTTCTTTTTTCTTAAGATTGCTTTGGCTATTCGGGGCCTTTTGTGGTTCCAAACAAATCTGATGATTTTTTGCTCTATTTCTTTAAAAAATGCCATTGGGACTTTGATAGGGATTGCATTAAATCTGTATATTGCTTTGGGTAATATGGCCATTTTAACTATGTTGATTCTTCCAATCCATGAGCACGGGATGTCTTTCCATTTCTTTGTGTCTTCTTCAATTTCTTTCAAAAACGTCTTACAGTTTTCAGCGTATAGGTCCTTCACATCCTTGGTTAAGTTTATTCCTAGGTATTTTATTCTTTTTGCTGCAATTGCAACAAGAATTGTTTTTTGTATTTCTTTTTCTCAGATTTCATTGTTAGAATATAGGAAAGCAATGGACTTTTGTACGGTGAGTTTGTAGCCAGCAACTTTACTGTATTCATTGATTGTTTCTAACAGCTTTCTGGTGGACTATTTAGGGTTTTCTTATATAGCATCATGTCATCTGCAAAGAGGGATAATTTAACTTCTTCATTCCCAATTTGGATGCCTTTTATTTCTTTCGCTTGCCTGATTGCTCTGTCAAGGACTTCCAACACTATGTTGAAAAGCAGATGTGATAGGGGACAGCCCTGTCGTGTTTCTGAACACAAAGCAAAGGGCTTCAGTTTTTCACCATTTTTATGAGATTAGCTGAGGGTTTGTCGTATGTGGCCTTTATTATGTTAAGGTATTTTCCTTCTATACCTATTTTATTAAGTGTTTTAATCATAAATGGATGTTGTATCTTGTCAAATACTTTTTCTATATCAATTGATATAATCATATGATTTTTGTCCTTTATTTTGTTTATGTGATGTATCACATTGATGGATTTGCGGATGTCGTACCATCCTTGTGCCCCGGGGATGAACCCCACTTGGTCGTGATGAATAATCTTTTTAATGCATTGTTGTATTCGATTTGCTAGAATTTTGTTTAGGATTTTTGCATATGTATTCATCAGAGATGTTGGTCTGTAGTTTTCTTTTTTTGTGTTGTCCTTACCAGGTTTTGGTATCAGGGTAAAGTTGGCCTCATAAAATGAGTTAGGGAGTACTGTCTCGTCTTCAATTTTTTGGAAGAGATTGAGCAGGATTGGTATTAGATCCTCTTTGAAGGTTTGGTAGAATTCACTAGTGAAGCCATCTGGTCCCAGACTTTTGTTTTTGGGAAGGTTTTGGATGACTGATTCAATTTTGTTACTGGTGATCAGTCTGTTTAGATTTTCCAGTTCTTCATGGTTCAGCCTTGGAAGGTTATATGTTTCTAAGAAATTGTCCATTTCTTGTAGGTTATTGAATTTGGTGGCATATAGGCCTTCATAGTATTCTTGGATGATCCTTTGTATTTCTGTGGCGTCTGTGATAACTTCCCCTTTTTCATTTCTGATTTTGTTTGTTAGTGCCTTCTCTCTTTTTTCCTTAGTGAGTCTAGCCAAGGGTTTGTCAATTTTGTTAATCTTTTCAAAGAACCAGCTCTTTGTCACATTAATTTTTCTATTGTCTTTTTGTTCTCTATTTCATTTAGTTCTGCTCTGATTTTTGTTATTTCCTTTCTTCTGCTGACCTTGGGTTTCACTTTTTCTTCTTTTTCTTGTTCTTTAAGGTGTAAAATGAGGTTATTTATTTGGGATTTTTCTTGTTTCTTGAGATAGGCTTGTAATGATATAAATTTCCTTCTTAAAACTGCTTTCGCATCATCCATAAATTTTGGTAGGATGTATTTTCATTGTCATTTGTTTCTATGTGTCTTTGATCTCTCCTCTAATTTCTTCTTTGACCCAGTCGTTCTTTAAAAGTGTTTTGTTTAATCTCCATGTATTTGTGTTTTTTCCTGCTTTCTTTTTGCAGTTGATATCCAATTTCAAAGTCTTGTGATCAGAGAATATGCTTGGTATGATTTCAATCTTCTTAAATTTTCTGAGGCTGATTTTATGTCCCAATATAGTCTATCCTTGAAAAGGTTCCATGTACACTAGAAAAGAATGTATAGTCTGATGTTTCAGGATGAAGTGCTCTATATATGTCAATTATGTCCATTTCATCTAATGTGTCATTTAGGGCTGCTATTTCGTTATTTATTGTCTGTCTGGATGATCCATCCATAGCTGTCAATGATGTATATAAGTCCCCTAGTATAATTGTGTTTTAGTCAATTTCTCCTTTTAGTTCTTTTAGTAGTTGCTTGGTATGTTTTGGTGCTCCCTGATTGGGGGCATAAATATTGATGACTGTTATATCTTCTTGTTGTATAGTCCCCTTTACCATTATGAAATGTCCATCTTTGTCTCTTTTATCTTTTTCACCCTGAAGTCTGTTTCATCTGATATCATTATGGCTACACCTGATTTTCTCTGGGTACCATTTGCTTGGAGTGTCAATTTCCACTCTTTCACTTTGAGTCTATGTTTGTCCTTGTAGCTGAGATGTGTCTCTTGGAGACAGCATATGGTTGGGTTTAGTTTTTTTATCCCGTCTGCTACTCTGTGCCTTTTTATTGGTGAGTTCATTCCATTTACATTTAGGGTGATTATTCATATGTGAGGATTTCCTGTCATTCTATCTTTAGTTTTCTGGTAAGGCTGTGTCTCCATTGTTTTTTGCCTTTTTGTTGTTGTCTATTATTTCTGTGTGGTGGTATTCCATGATGTTTCCCTCTGTTTCTTCTTTTATTACAGTATATATATTTCAGTTCTGGATTTTTTTTGAGTGGTTACCCTTAACACATTGCGTACAGTGGTGTTTAAATCCCTCATACCCCTCTGTTCCAGCAGGTTTTTAAAAGAAACTAGTTTAAAATGCACTCTTCTCTTTAAAGCGTAAATGCTTTATGTCATTTATTATTTTTCTATAAATAATAGATTCTACAAATAAATTATTCTTTAAATTATTCTATAAATAATTATTCTACAAATAATTCAATAAAATATGCAAAGCAAAAAGAGTCAACAGTAAAAACGAGAATTCTCGTTATCCGTCCTTAACGCATGGCTCAGAAAAAACGAAGATTCTTGTGATCCGTATGCAACGTGTTAAGTTTATGTAAAAGAAAGTTTGATATTTAGAGTATTCCATTTTCTTCAGCACGCTTACTTTCTCCATTCCCATATCCGGTTCAGGCCTTTACTCTCCCCCTTTTTATATTTTGGTTGCCACAAATTGTCCCTGTTGATGGTGGTCGAGTAGCCTCCTTTAGTATTTCTTGTAGTGCAGGTCATGTATTGGAAAATTCCCTCAGCTTCTTTATGTCTGGAAAGGTCTTCATTCCCCCTTCATATCTAAAGGATATCTTTGCTGGATATATTATTCTTGGCTCACAATTTCTCTGTTTTGATAGTTTAAATATTAGGTTCCACTCCCTCCTAGCTTGTAGAGTTTCTGCTGAAAAATCTGATGATAATCTAATGGGCTTTCCTTTGTAGGTTACCATCTTCTTTTCCCTGGCTGCCTTGAGAATTCTTTCTTTGTCGTTGATTTAAGACAGCTTCAATACAATATGCCTTGGAGAAGTCCTGTTGGAATTGAGGTAATTAGGTGTTCTATTTGCTTCTTGGATTTTAGGATCAAGTTCTGTCCATAAGTTTGGGAAGTTCTCATCAACAATTTGTTTGAATATATTTTCTGTTCCCTTCTCTCGTTCTTCTCCTTCTGGTATGCCCATTATTATTATATTGCTCTTTCTGATGGAATCAGAAAGTTCTTGTAGAGTTCTTTCATTTCTTTTAAGTATCAAGTCTCTTTCTTCTTCCATCTGTGTAATTTCCAGGTTTCTATCTTCGATGTCACTGACTCTTTCCTCCATCTGGTCAACTCTACTACCTAAGCTGGTTATTTCATTCTTAATTTCTTCTATTGAGTTCTTCATCTCCAGAAATTCTATTTGGTTCTTTTTTAAAATTTCAATCTCTTTTGTAAAATGCTCATGTTGTTCTTTGATGTGTTTCTGAGTTCATTAAACTGCCTTTTTGTGTTTTCTTGCATCTCATTGAGTTTTTTCAGAACTGCAATCTTGAATTCTCTGTCATTTAAGTCACATATTTCCATATCTTTAAGTGCCTTTTCTGGAGATTTTTCACTTTCTTTCTGAGCTGTCTTGTTGCCTTGGTTATTCATGGCAATTACTGATTAATTATTTCTCTTCCTAGACAACTACAGGAGTGACTTCTGCAACAGGTTGATAGGAAGAGGTCTTTCTTTTGTTTTCCAGAACTTGTTGGTAGAATGTTTTATTTTCTCTCCGACGGCAGCCTTTTTTTTTCCTCTCTCACACGGTAGTGCTATGTTTTCTCTGCACTATTCCAGCTTCTCACACAATGGGGGGATTCCCTGGGAAACGAGCTTCTCCTCTGTTAACAGTTTGCCTGGGTCACAGGGTGCAGTGTCCCAGTGGGTATGTGGAGAGCTTTTGAAGTTCCAAAGCTCTTCCTGCACCAGATTCAGAGCCTGTATGTTTCAACAGTTCTGTATATTGCTGCAGGGATCTGCCCAGATAGGTGGGGCCAGGGGCTGGATGAGTTGTGAGAGGTGGCCCAGAGCAATGGCGGCAACCACCACCACAGCCAGTCCTGCTTCCACAGCTCCTCTCCTTTGCCCCAACTAGTTGGGCTGCGAATCTGTGTCTGTGATCCACAGTTCTCAGAACAGCAACTATTCTTTTCTTTTGATCTGACACTACTACTGTTCTGCTTCTAGCACCGCGCAGGTGGGGGCGGGGCGAGCTCTGGGAGGGTAGGGAGGGGGCGGCTAGTCTCAGTGCCTAAGGCTTCTGTTCTCTGCAGCATTGAGGGCTTAAAGCACCGTTTTCAGCTTTCTTCCCTCAGTCTTTTCTCCGAGGTCTCTGTCATAAGCATTGGGTTCAGCCGTGTTATATGCTGTCCCCTCAGCCCTGTGGGCCATAAATAGAGCCCTAGCAGTCTGAGTTCTTCCCTCTCCCACAGCTGCAGTAGTTCCGGGATGCAGCGAGCTCAGAGCACTGAGCTAGGTCTGCGTCCTGTGCCTACATGGCTCCGTCTCCACACTTCTCCCTTCCCTCCTCCCCTGCTCACATGATTTGCCCACCTTTAGGTGAATTCAGTAGTGGGCCTCTTCGTCTTGCCTGTCTGCTGTGCAGGGAGTCCTTTGTGGAGTTATTGTTGTTCGATTAGTTGTAAATTCCAGGGAGCTTTACAGGGGCTCACCTCATGCCGCCATTTTGATGATGCCTTCTGTCTCTGCCCATTTTTTAAATGGGTTGTTTGTTGTTATTGTTTTTTGTAGTTGAGTTGAGTGAGTTTTTATATTTGCCGTTATACTACATGCTTTCCATTGTCGTTTCCTTTCTTCCCTTTTCTTTTCTGTCTTTAAAATTAACAAATTTTGTTGTTATGCCATTTTATATCTATTGACATTTTAGCTGTATTGCTTTTTTAAAGGTTTCTTTATGGAACAAAATATGCAGCCTAATCTATCACTCTCTAGTTTGAATTAATACTTCACCTTCACTTACAATGTTAGAATCTTACAACAGTATAATTCCAATTGAAAGATCCTCTGTTTCTCTTGATGTCAAATATTTCACGTGTTATAAACCCTCACAAATTCACTTAAAATCTCATGTAGTGCAGGTCTACTAGAAACAAATTATCCCTGATTACATCTGAAAAAGTATACTTCAACTTAATTTTTTTAGTAACTTTTACTACAAACTTCAATTTATACAATTATCAGAGGCAGTTTCCATGCACCCTGTACTCAGTTTCCCTTATCGTACATTAAAATGATACACTGGTTATAATTAAAGATAAATATTGATTATTAACTGAGGTCTATATCTCACTCAGATTTTCTTAACATTCACTTACTGTCCTTTCTCAGTTTCAGGATCCCATGCAATATACCATTTAATCATCATGCAACCTTAGGCAACTCCAGGCCATGATAGTTTCCCAGCTATTTCTTGTTTTCAATGAACTTGAAAGTCTTAAGCAGTACCGGTTCAGCATTTTGTAGCAAGTTTTTCAATTATAATTCAATATTTTTCTCATGATTAGACTGAGGTAATGCAAGAAAGACCACTGAGGTAAAGTGCCATTTTCAGGACATGCTATCAAGAGTACTCGCTGCTAACATGACTTATCACTGTTGATGTTGACCTTGGTCATCTGCCTGTGGTAGTGTTTGTCAGGGTTCTCTACTTTAAATTGTTCTTTGTCCCGATTTTTCATACTGTAGTATTTGAAATGAGTTCACTATCAACAGTCACAAGTAAACAGTGGGGAGTATGCTCACCACCTTGATAGTGAAGTATCTACATCAATTATTTGTAATCTTCCTGCATGGGAGATTAGTCTGTCACCCTTTGCCCCATTTATTTATTAATTTAATCATCTATAGTATCAGTATGGACTCGTGGATATTTATGATATATTATTGGTTAGAGTTCAACACTATTTCATTGATTTTGTGGTTTGAAATATTCCAGCTTTTGGCCAATGGAAGCTCTTTCAATTGGTCCTATATCCCTATTTATTTCACCACATCATTGTGGGTATTTTTTTGTTTGTTTGTTTGTTTTTGTCTGTTTGTTTGTTTAATTTTGTTTTAAAAGCACTCTCCTACTTTCTGGCATTACAACCATGTTTCCCCAAAAATAAGACCTAACTGGAAAATAAGCCCTTACATGATTTCATCCTGAAAAATGTTATGTTATGAGAACATAAGCCCTAATGCATCTTTTGGAGCAAAAAATAATGTAAAATCCAGTCTTATTTTCAGGGAAACACAGAAGATACTCCAGGATCATCTGGTATATTTCTTGCTTGATTCTAGAATCTGCCATTTCTTGTGGAGCTCAGTTTCATTTTACTGGAGAATAGTATTTGAACGCAAGATCTGGGTGCTAGCTGTACTTTCAATTCTGATGTGTTATTGTTTCTAGTGCATCTAGCTGGCAGATCAAAGAAATATACATATATATATATATATATATATATATATATATATATATATATATATATATATATCAAACCATGTATATTTATTCTAACTTAGGCATGAGTTCGTACTGACATCTTCAACTCTAACCTGCTACTCTGTGGATAATTCTAGCTTCTTCCCCTTGTTTGTCTGTAAACTCCCACTCCAATAGTGACATAGTGGCATCAAAAACATTTATCCGTAGTGCAGAAAAAATTACCAACTACAATTCACTGCTTATGTACAGTTCTTTTGACTTTAATCTCGTATATTCCATTCATTTTCAATGTTACTTAGGTCAGCAAGTTTGTTGTCCAATCACGTCCATAAGATTGTGTCATATATTTGTAATAGATTGTTTTGTAACAGCCTACATTCCTTCATGGAATCCCCTGATATCCTTAATGATATTTTTTGTTTGTTTTAGGTTGCATACAAAAATTTACTCTTTGTGTTGTAAGTTCTATGGGTTTTGACAAGTTCACAGTGTAATGTATCTCCCAATACAGTATTGTACAGAATAGTTTCACCAACCTAAAAATATCCCTATATTTTATATATTCAACCCTATCCCTTCTACTCTGGAAACAAGGGAAAACACTGACCCAATCGGTCTCTATACTTGTACCTTTTCAATAATGCTATATAATTGGGATCATATTGGAGGTAGCTTTTTTAGACTCTTATTTTGCTCATCAATATGCTTTTAAGATTCACCCATGTCTTTGCATGGCTTGATAGTGCATTACTTTTTATTGCCAAATAATATTCAATTTAATAGATATGTCAATTTTAGTTTACCCATTTTTAGTTGCTTCCAGGATTTTGGTGACTACAAAGTTGATATAAACATTAGTTTGTGGGTTATTGTGTGGATGTAACTTTTCGTGTCAGTTGGGTAAATACATAGGGGTGCCATTGTTTTATTATATGGTAAGGCTATATTTAGCTGTTAATACACTGCCAAATTATCTTCTAAAGTGCCTGTACCATTTTACATTCTCAGAAGCACTGAATGAAAATGTCTATTGTTTCTCATCCACACTAGCTATTGGGATTATCAGTGTTTTGGATTTTAGCCATTCCAATAGGTGTGTATTAATATCTATTGTTCTTTTATAGTAAAATTTTCTGATACCATATGATGTTGAGCATCTTTACATATTATTTGAATATATTGTATGTGTTCTTTGGTGAGGTGTCCAGATAATTTGTCCATATTTTAATTGAATTGCTTTTTAATGTTAAGTTTTCAGAATTTTTTGGTATGTTTGCATGTATTTTACAAATGTTTTCTCCAAATAAGTGGCTTCACTTTCAGCCTCTTAATACTATCTTTCGCAGGGCAGAAGTTTTTATTTTTTTTACTCCAGCTCAGATTATCTGTTTTTACTTTTATGGAGCATGTTTTTGTATTGTATCAAAAAATTCATTATTCTTTAACTCAAGATCACATAAACTGTCTCCTGTGTTTTGCTCTGGGTTTGTTTGTTTCATGTTGTACATTTAGGTCTAGGATCCGTTTTGAGTTAATTTTTATGAAAGGTGAGCATCTAGGTCTTCTTTTTTTTTTTTTTTTTTTGTATCTCTGTGGGGTTTTTTTCTTCCTTTCCCCTAATTCTTCTTCTTTTTCTTCTTCTGCTTCTTCTGCTTCTGCTTCTTCCTCTTCTTCCTCTTCTTCCTCTTCCCCTTCCTCTTCCTCCTCCTCCTCTTCCTCCTCCTCCTCCTCTTCTTCTTCTTCCTTTTTTATTTTGCATATTGATATCCTTGTTCCATCTCCATTTATTGAAAAGTAAAAACTCTAGTATTTCTACATTGAACTGTCTTTGTTCCATTGTCAAAAATCTGTTAACTATAATTGTGTATGTCTTTTTCTATGCTCCGTGTTCTGTTCCTTTGACCGACTACACTTTCACCATTACCATAACATCTTTATAATTTTCTACATAGACAATCATGTCGTGTGCAAATAAAGACTTTTTATTTCTTCTTTTCCAATTGGTATATGCTATATTTTTTTCTTGTTTTATTACGAAACTAGAACATTGTGGGATGTCAGATAGGATTTTTAAGGGACTATTTTTTGGCTTTTTTTTTTTTTTATCTTAACATTAAGCATACAGTTAGTTGTGGGCTTTTGTTGATGTTCTTTATCAAGTTCAGGCAATTCTTTATGCTTAGCTTGCTGAGGGCTTTTATGATGAATCGGTATTGGATTTAGTCAAATGTGTTTTCTGCCTACATTCATCAGATCAAATAACTTTTCTTCCTCAGCCTGGGAATATGCTGAATTATATTATTTTCAAATGTTGAACCACCCTTACATACCCGGAATAAATCCCACTTGATTGAGATATATAGTTTTTTATTCATTTTTGGGTTTGATTTGCTACTACATTGTGAAAAGATTTACACATATGTTTATGATAGATATTGTTACTTTTTTGCTATTGTCTCCATTTTTGGATGTTCTGTTGTTCTTCTTCCTCTTTCATTTTTACTCTTGAATTTCAGTTTGGAAGTTTCCATTAACCTGTCTTCAGTCTAAGTGAGTCTTTCCTTGGCCATGTCCAGTTTATTTATGACTCCATCAAAGGCATTCTTCATTTCTGTTATCATATTTTTAATATTTATTCCCTTTTATTGTATTATAGTATTTTGAATATTTTTTAAAGTTCCCATTTCTCTGTTTAAATTTCCTGTATATTCTTGTATGGTGTATAATTTGCCATTAGAGATTTCAACATATTAATGATTGTTTTTTTATATTACTTTTATGATAATTCTTACATCTGAGTCATATCAGAGTCTGGTTCTGTTTGTATCACTCGTTTTTGCTTTCAATTTTTTGTTGAAAGGTAGACATGGAACTGAGTTAATCAGGCCGTTAGTATGAGTTTTTATTTAAACCTGGTTAGGAGTTGGCCTGTTTTGCAATGTTTGCTTTAGCTATGAGTGCCAGGGGCTTCCAATTCCAGTAGTGACTTTGTTTTGGTCTCCCCTTTTAACTTTGAATTTCCCTAAATACTTCTCCTTCAAATGGGTTAGTGTTTTATAGCTGTTTCATTTGTAAACCATTGTTATTATACTAACTTCCTTTGGTTGGGTGGTAAGGGCAGGGGAGCATTCTATAATATTTTTATTAAATCTCATTATTTTAATGGATCTGTATCTCCTGGCTGTAACCTTCACAAATGTTTCTTAGCTTTCCACCCAGAAGGCTACATTGAGCTAGACTGGGCGAAATGTCCTTTCCCCAGATGTAATAAGGCTCTGTCTTTTTCCCTGGAGAGTAGGTTTTTTTATGAGGAAGGCACTTAGGGGTATTTCACGAGTATTATTCTTCCCTTTTTGTGCCAGAGCCATAAGAAAATCTATCTTGGATTTTCACCATGAGAATCTATCTATTAACAGTAAAACACATAAAACCTCCCACTCCTCCTTAATTCTGAAACCACCATGTTTTTGTTTGTTTGTTTGTTTGTTTTGTTTTTGTTTTTCCCCCTCATGCAATTCTACTTTCAGCTTATGGCAATTCCTCAAAAATACCATATCACTTAAGTGTTACTGCCAATTTAAGCAGATCAATATCTGCATGCACCTCTCTCTTCTAATTTCAAGGCTCAGGATTGCATTTTGACCTCAGTTCTGTGATGGGTGAAAGAAAAGTTCTTTATTTTCATTTCAGATTTTTCTCGTTTAAGGCCGGGAGTGTCGACTTTCAAGTTCTTTATGTGTTGGAGCTGTTATGTAGCATCTCTCCAGGGTTAGAATTTCAGGCTTTTGAAGTTTTTAATTTATACTCCAATCAAGGTCTAAACTACAATATACATTCCCTTGGTATTGGTCATTGGTTTAATTTATGCCAAATTTACTAACCATTATTAAAAACAGTCATCCCACATGTAAAGATTAGTACATTATCATTGTTGGACATAAATGCAAATGCCCAATTTGATAATCACCATCTTAGTCACCTGTGAGATATTTGATTCAGTCATGAAACAACATTGAAAAAACATAAATAAACATGTGACTTCTTTGAAATAAATAATAAACATTTGCTAACAAAATTTTAGCCACAATTTAGTAAGTCATTACATATGATACACCATTCTCTCAGCCATTTCTAACTTTGACCTATAGCCATGGTTTAATCCAAACTGGTTGGTTCTGCCATATTACTTAATTTGCTATAGTGGTGAAAACTGTTAATTTTTTTTTTTAATTTTATTGCGAGATAATATAATCACTTAAACCAGACAGACTGTCACTTTTCATTATTCTGGGTTAGCAAGATATACCATACAAAATTAGCCAACATATTATAGGAGTCACTATGATCGTGAGCAGTTTCTTGGTAATAATCACTATAAATCTGGCATTTGATTCTGGAGTCAATTACTGCTAAAGACATCTTAGACCCAGACAGCCAGCAAGGGAATCTACTAAACTATAGTTAGTCAGAGTAAATAAAGAATGATAAGTGTTAAACTCTAGAGATATCATGCAGCCCTATTGTTATGTGCGACTGAGTTTAAATAAGACTTTAAAAGAGGAGAAATGTCAGGAATGTTCACATTTAACCATGGATGTTGAAAATGTGTTTGTAGTAACAATTCAGGGAAATCTACAAGTACTTGTGGGGAAAAAATAAATAATGCAACATGATAAAATAAGGCTTTTGTTGAATAAAAATGTGTGTGTGTGTGTGTGTGTGTGTGTGTGTGTCTACATGTTTTGCCTTATATGTTTGGAAGGATGACTGCAAAATATTTAATTAGAAAAGTCAATAATTGAGCTTCTGACTTAAAATAAAATAATTGTGCTATATTATAAGTAAATGGAACACCATAGTGAGAGAAATTTAAGTATAGATCTCCAGTCCAGTTATACTTTGAAATAATTTAAAACTCACAAGAAGCTTTTGAAAAATAATACAGAGGGTTCCCCTTTGCCCCTTAGCCAAACTTCCCTGATGGTAACAACTTATATAACCATGATACATTTATCATAAACAAGAAATTTATTTTGGCACAATACTATGCATGCATTTTTCAGATTTCAACAGTTTCTAAATGCATTCATTTTTTTTCTAAATTTAGTATAAATTTAGTATAGTGTTATGAAATTATATCAAAGTTCACCATGACCACAAGCAACATCCATTATTGTTCTATTACCACAGAGAAACTTGCTTATATTATCATCCCTCTAGAGTCTAACTCTCCCCTCAACCCTCACTCTTAACGAACACTCATCTTTTCATCATAATCTTGTCATTTTAAAAAGTGTTATATAAATAGAATAATATAGCATATAACCTATTGATATTAGCTTTTCTCACCTAACATAATGCTGTTGAGATCCATCCAAATTCTTGCATATGTTAATAGTTCTTTCTTTTTTAGAGCTGAATAATATTCTACTGTACATGTTTACCACTGTTTTTCATCTATTTGAATGTTTTTTTGATTTTTTTCCTATTAAAATTGAGCTGCTATGGACACTGTTATACAACGTTTCTGTTTTTTTTTGTTTTTTTGTTTTTTTTCCCTTTGATAAAATGCTTTCTTTTTTGTAGGGGAAATACCCAGAAATGATTAGTAGGTTATATGTTAAGTGTATACCATATAAAAATGTCAAACATTTCCAGTATGGCTGTACAATTTTACATTTATACTAGTAATATATGAAAAACTCAGTTGCACGATAACCTTATGAGGGCCTGGTATTGTCAGTATTTTTTTTTTCTTTTAGCCAGTATAATAGATATATAGTGGTATTTAATTTTGGCTCTTATTTGCATTTCCCTAATGGGTAATGATGCTGAGCATATTTTCATGCACATATTTATTAGGTTGTTGCAAAAGTAATTGTGGTTTAAAAGGTTAAAAAAAAAAAAATTGCAAAACCCGCAATGACTTTTGCACCAAATTAATACTGTCTGTATATCCTCTTTGGTGTAGTGTATACTTAAGCCTTTTGCAAATTTTGTCAGTATATATATATAGCCTCTCAAAACTCAACAAGAAAACAAATATATAATTATTCTAGATGTGTCTTTTTTCACATATGTTACTGGCAAATATTTTTCCCAGTCTGTGGTAGCCTTTTCATCCTTAAAAGTGTCTTTCTTGAGCATAAAATTTTAAACTTTACTAAATTAAATTTATCCAATTTTGTTTTTTATGTATCATACTTTAATGTTTTATCTAATAAATCTAATGCTATATCTGTCTAATCTATTAACTAGATACTAGATATCTAGGTAGCTATAGACAGATAATCTACCGAAGGGCATAAAGATATTTCTTTTCTTTACAACATTTATAGCTTAGTTTTTACATTTATACCTGCAAGCTATTATGATTTATATTTTGTATTTGGCTCAATGTGTGGATTGAAACATATTCATCTTTTGTGTGTGGATTTATAATTTTTCTAGCTCCATTTGTTGAAAAAATATTCTTCACTTCAGGGAATTGCCTTTATACCTTGTCAAATATTAATTGATAAAAATGGGTGTGTAAATCTACTTCTGAACTCCCTATTCCTTTCTACTGACATATTTGCCTATCTTGATTCCACCAACTATCCTGATTATAGTAGCTTTATATTATGTTGTGAAGTCAGCTAGTATGGTTTATCCAACTTTATTCGTCTGTTAAAAGTCTTGTTCAAGGTCTTGATACACACACACACACACACACACACACACACACACACACACACACATATGTATTTTAGAATTAGCTTTATATTATGTTGTGAAGTCAGCTAGTATGGTTTATCCAACTTTGTTCTTCTGTTAAAAGTCGTGTTCAAGGTCTTGATACACACACACATACACACACACACACACACACACACACAAATATATATTTTAGAATTAGCTGGTAAATTTATCTAAAAACAAGCCTACTAGGATTTTGATTGGAATTACATTAACTATGTAGACAAATCTTTTACATAAATCTCAGGAGAATTGACATGTAAACAATACTGAATTTTTTGATGCATGAAAATTTCTTTTAGCAGTGTTTTATAACTTTCAGTATACAAGTCTTGTATAGCTTTTGTTTAGTTTATACTTAAGTATTTCACCTTTTGATACCATTTTAAATGGTATTATTTATTTTGCTTTATAAATTTTGTTTTTATATAGAAACATAATTGATATTTATATATTGATCTTATGCATTGTAATCTTGATTAACTTTATTATTTCTAATAGAATTTTTGTAGGATCCATTATGTTTTCTACATAGGTGATCTTAAATTCTGTGAATAAAATTTTTGCGTCTTCCTTTCTAATCTGAACACTCATTTCTTTAAATTTCCCCCATTTCACTGAATGGAATCTAAGAAAACGTTGAAGAGAAGTGATAAACATGGAAATCCTCCTCTTGTACCTGGTCTCAGGGGGCAAAAAACTTTATTCTCCATTGGATATGATATTAGCTGTGGATTGTTTGTAAATAATTTTATCAGCTTGATGGGTTTCCCTTCTACTTCCAGTATTCTGAGATCTTAACAAGAATTAATGTTGAATTTCAACAAATTCCTTTCTGCATAAATTGCATGCACTCTTTTTTTTTTTTTTTTTTTAATTTGTTAATAATGGTGAAGTGCATTAGGCAATGTGGGAAAGTCAGTTCAACCTTATATTTCTGGTATAAACAAAACTTAATCAGAATGCATTTTTGGATTCAGTTGGTTAAATTTATGAAGATTTTTACTTATATGTTTATGTTAATATGATATATTACTCTTTAGTTATCTTTTAAACCTATCTGTTATCTGATACTGGTATAATAGTCATGCTAACTTCATAAAATAAACTGGAAATCATTTATGTACTTCGATATTGAGAGAGATTCTGTGTAGATTTGTTAATTTTTATCTTTTACATGTCTGGACAAAATATCCAGTGAAGCCATCTGTGTCTCAAATTATTTTGTTGGAAGTTTTGTTTTGTTCTGTTTTTCAAAAATATAATGTATTCAGTGGACTGAGGAATTCCTATTTCTTCTTGAATAAGATTTGATGCTTTGTGTCTTTAAAGGAATTTATTTAGGTTGTGAAATTCATTTGCTAAAATTTGCATATATTCCCCTATTATATTTTATATATTGTATATATGTATGTGTATGTATATGCATATATAATATATGTATGTAGAGGAAGAGAGAGATTGATTCTAGTAATGGCACTTCTCTCATTCCTGACATTCTAACTGATGTCTACTCTCCTTTTTTTATGGATTATGACTATAGTTGATCTCCTGAAGATGTCAGCTTTTGGTATGATTGAATTTGTCTATCTTTTGGTTTGCCCTTTCTTCAGTTTCCACTCTAATGTTTCTTCTACTTTATTTTCTACTTACATTGTTTTATTTTTTTTTATTTTTTTTATTTCTCAAGGAAGAAGCTGAAGTCACTGATTTCACACTTCTATTCCTTTTTAATATAGGACTTATTGTTACAAATTGTCCTCTAAAGACTATTTTAATAGCATTCCAAAAATTTTAATATATTGTGCTTTTTGTTTCATTCAGCTCAGTCTAATTTATAATTTCTCTTTTAATTTTTTCTGTGATCTATATACTACTTAGAATTGTATTATTTAAGTTTCCAAATATTTGGAGACTTTCCAGATATTTTTCTGTTATGGATTAATTATAATTTAATTTTATTATGGAAATAAGGTTTGTATAGTTTTAATCTTGTATATTATATTAAGGCTCATTGTATATTGCTGTTGCATTTGAGGTGCAATGTGTAATAAATGACAATTGCATAAGGGTGGTTGAGCTGTTATTCAAGTCTTCTATACAGCCTGATTAATTTTTTTCTAATAGTTCTATCATTGAGATTTTTTAAAAATCACTGATTATCTGTGAAGTTATCTACTTTTCTTTGCCAATATGTCAATTCCATTTCATTCATTTTGAAGCTCTTTTCTTATGTACATAATAATTTTGAATCCATATATCTCCACATATAAATTATCATCTATTTCAATAAGCAAATACCCTCTTTATCCCTGGTAATAGTATTTGCTCTGAAATCTATTTTGTAAGGTGTTAATACAGCCATCTTAGCTTTTATTTTATTATTTTTTTTTTAATTTATTGGGGAGACATTGTTTAATAAAAAATAGGTTTCAAGTGTAAATTTATATAATACATCATCTATATATCACATTGTGTGTTCACTACCTAGAATGAGTTCTCCTTTCATCACCATACAGTTAACCCCCTTTACCCTCTTCTACCATCCACCTTCCCCTTACTCTCTGATAATCACTAAAATGTTGTCTGTGTGAGTTTTTGTTTGTCCTGTTTGTTGCTTTCAGTTTTATATCCCACATATGAGTACAGTCATATGATTCTCAACTTTTTCTGTATGACTTATTTTGCTTAGCATGATATTTTCAAAATCCATCCATGCTGTTGCAAATGTCAGTATTTCATCTTTTCTATGGCCAAACAATAGTCCATTGCATGTACGTACCACATCTTCTTTATCCAAGCATCTACTGAGGGATACTTTGGTCGTTTCCATGTCTTGACCACTGTGAAAAATGCTGCAATAAATATAGGGGTACATATGTCTTTACGAATAAATGTTTTCAGGTTTTTTGGGTAGATACCCGGAAGAAGGATGCCTGGGTTGTATGGTAATTCTATTCTTAATTTTTTGAGGAACCTCCATATTGTTATCCATAGCATTGGTACCAATTTACATTCCCACCAGCAGTCTATGAGGGTTTCTTTTTCTCCACAGCTTCTGGAAGTCTTATTACTTGTCTTGTTGATAATAGCCATTCTAAGAGGCGTAAGGTGGTATCTCATTGTGCTTTTGATTTTCATTTCCCTAATAGCTAGTGAGTTGAACATTTTTTCATGTACAAGCTGTTGGCCGTTTGTCTTCTTGGGAGAAGTATTTGTTCAGGTCCTTTGTCCACTTTTTAATTGAATTGTTTGATTTTTTTGTTGTTGAGTGATATGAATTCTTTATATATTGTGCATATTAGCCCCTTATCAAAGGCGTTGTTTGCAAATATCTTTCCTATTAGGTTGTTTGCCTCTTTGTTTTGTTGATGGTCTCTTTTGCTGTGCAGAGGCTTTTTAGTTTGATATAGTCCCATTCATTTATTTTGCTTTTTCTTCCCTTGACTTTGATGTCAAATTCATAAAATCCTCTCTGAACGCAAGGTCCATAAGTTTAGTAACTATGCTTTTTCTTATGTAATTTACTGTTTCAAGCCTTATGTTTAGGTCTTTGATCAATTTTGAGTTAATTTTGGTAAAGGTGACAGACAGCAGTGCAGTTTGATTCTTTTACACTTGGCTCTCCAATTTTACCATCACCATTCATTGAACAGGCTTTCTTTTCTCCATTGAATGTTTGCTGCTCCTTTGTGGAAAATTATATATTATATATAAATATAAATATATATATATATATATATATATATATATATATATATATACACACATATATATATATTACATATAAATATAAATATATATACACATATATATGTGTATACACACACACACACACACACACACACATATATATATATATATTTTTATTTATTTATTTATTTATTTTTTTCTCAATGCTGTTCCATTGGTCTGTGTGTCTGTTTTTCTGCCATGTTGTTTAGATTTTTGTTGCTTTGTAGTATAAATTAAAGACAGGAACTGTGATACCTCCAGCCTTGTTCTTTTTTCTTGGAAAAAAATGCGTTTGGAATTTTGGTAGGGATTGTATCAAGTCAATTTGACTTTGGGTAATGTGCCATTTTAGCCATGTGGATTATTCCAATCCATGAACACAGAATGTCTTTCCATTTATTTGTGTCTTCTTCAATTTCTTTTAAAAATGTCTTAGAGTTTTCAGTATATAGGTCCTTCACGTCCTTTGTTAAATTAGTTCCTAGATATTTTATTCTTTGTTAAATTAGTTCCTAGATATTTTATTCCAATTGCAAAAAAATTTTTTTTTTCTGAAATTTGATTGTTAGTGTATAGGAACACAGTGGATTTCTGTAAATTGATTTTGTATCCAGCAACTTTACTGTATTTGTTTATTGTTTCTAATAGTGTTTTGGTGGTGTCTTTAGGGTTTTCTATATAAACAATGATCTCATCTGCAAAAAGTGAAAATTTCACTTCTTCATTCCCAGTTTGGATGCCTTTTATTGCTGTCACCTGGTTGCTCTGTCTTGGATTCCTTAGCTTTTAAGTTAGTGCTAATATAGTAAACCCTCTACCATTTTTCATTTTAAATCAACTTGTACTTTACATTTAATATGGGTTTCTCTTCAAGAGTATAGAGTTGGTCTTAATTTTATCTCCATTTTCAAAGTCTTTCCCTTTTACATGGGGTCTTTTAAACCTTTATATTTAATGTTATTGAAATAATTAGATTTAAATCTACATTCTTGCTATTTGGTTATCATTTGTCACATCTGCTCTTTGTTTCCTTTTCCCTGTCTTTCTAACTTTTTCTGTATAAATTGCCTAATTTTTAATGTTTTCATTATTTATTTATTTATTTATTTATTTATTGACTTGTCAGCATATATCCGTAACACTTTGTTGTGACATTTCAGGGGTTGCATTAGGGTTTTTTGTATATCGTCAATATATCACAGGTTGCCTTTATATGATGTTATACTTCATGCATAACAGAAGAACCTTAGAATGATATACTTCTTCCTGGCTTTATGCTATTGTAATTATTTATTATACATCTACATATTAAATAAACCATGCAATTCATTATCATTTTTCCCTTAAATCATTATCTTTTAGATAAATTTAAATAATGTGGGAAAAATCTATGTATTTACCCACAGTTACCATTAGTGGTGTTCTTTATTCCCTTGTGTAGCTCCAGATTTCTATTTGGTATTGTTTTCCTTCTGCTTCAAGAAGGACATAAATACAAAAGCAATAGTACCATCCACTTCTGACAAGTGAACTGATGATTAAAATATAGACTACTATTGTCTATGATAGAGAAATACTCAGAATACTATAGAAGCATACAAAAGGGGTTAATAAAATCCAGTTGAATGATCAGAAAAATATTTTGTGTTGGCCTTGTCTGAATTTTGAAGGAAAGTAATGTACTATGCAAATCAAGATAAGCTTGAGGCAGGATAGAAAATATTTCAGTAAAAAAAAACAAAACAAAAAAACATAATGAGAGTGAATATGATCCATCAGGGGTACTAAAAGTTACTGATTATGGTTGTAACATAGAATATAAGAGTAGTAGTGATGAGAGGTAAACCTCAAGAAGTAGAAGAATTTGAATGAATGTATTACTCAGGAATTTAAAAGTATTCACTAAGAAATACTAAACCAATAATGAATTTAAATAGAGAATTAAGTGCTATGACTAATATGTTCATGGAATTTTTTGAAACCTGAACATGAAAGGTGAGAATTTTATGAGGATACTTCTGCAATACAAGGAAAAAATTATAAAGGCTTGAACTAAAGCAGTGTTAGTGAGAATGATCAAATGAAGATCAATTTCAAGAACAGGAAAATCAAATGGAATACAGAGTTTGTTTTAAAATACTATTGAAAATAACATATCTAAGTATTTTCTATATGTTGTCTAATATAAGCATTGTATTCAATTTTCATAAAGACTGTGACAGTGTGAAGCAAGTATTGTGATATCATGCTCATTAAACCTGGTGTTGAAATCTGGTATAGCTGACTTATAAAGTTCATACTTTTAAACACTTCATTATGTGAAATTTATTTTTATTTAACAAATATTTGTTTACTATGGGCCAGGGTCTGTCATAAGTGCTCTTTGAATTTTAACTGAATTTCAGATGTGTTGAATTTGATATATGTGAGACAATAATAATTAAGTAGTAAAAAAAGTGTAGGTTTATTATTTTGAATATATGAATTTATAGTCATCAGCCTATAGTTTTTATATAAATATATCAGAAAGAGTAAGAAAATGTGGAACAGAGATTATTTTTCTTTGAAGTTTTGTTTTTTTATAAATTAAATTTATTGGGGTGACATTGATTAGTAAAATTATATATGTTTCAAGTGCACAGTTTATACCACATTACCATATACTTACATGGTAAATATAAGTATAAATACATTTTAGGTAATATATGAGCCATATTTTCCATTACGCTTAGCAATAAAATCATGTATAACATTGGTGGGGTGGTGGGAGTAAAAGGTCGTTTGCAGAAATTTGAGCCATGAATGATATTATAGTAGTTTCACATGAGCTGGTTCTGCAAAGACAGATATGACATGAGAAAAAGGACATATAGCTGCAGAGTAGAGTGGACGGGAACGCTTCTTGGAGGAAGAGTGACAGGAATAGGATAATAGGCATAGTACAAAATACTAAAAACTTAGGGGCCAAGGTTCTGAACTAAAATATTTCAAATATGTTCAGGGTACAGGATTTCATTTTCCAGAACAGGATATTATTAAGCATGCTTTCCACAACAGAATATTGCAAATAATGGGTTACTTAGGGAGGCACGTGTGATGAACTGTTTTGGATGTCATTGAAATGAGACAAAAGACTCATGAATCAAGCATGGTGGGATTTGTCCATGTCTGAAAACAGGTCACTGACTTTTCTAGAACTTTGTTACTTACAAAATTTAAGAAGGAGTCTTTAAAGGGGAGGAATGTCAAATATTTAGGTATTTTAATTGTCTATGGGCCTCTAGTTAGGAAGGGAGCTACATTTAATATTTAAAATATTAGAATTGATATATGAATATGAAGTTTAACTTAGATAAAATATCTATAAGGCCAGAAAGTACCCAAACTTTATTTCATCAGTCATAAGTTCCTCTGTGTTTAAATGTAATTAGGACTACGTTTTATGCATTTGGGTACAAGCTGACTCTAATTCATAATTACACTCAAGTCCCCAGTTTGTTTTTCTAAACACAAAAGAAAAAAATATAGATTTTCTTTTGCATATTTTTATACAACAGGCATTAGAGAAATAAAGACTGATAAATCACTGAAACCAGTATATGAGATGAATATATATATATATATATATATATATATATATTCAGCCAATGTATATTCAGCCAGCTGTCAGTACCCATGTTGCCAAGAACCTCAAATGAGCTTACCTACTTACAGTTTCAAGCATTATTCTCTTTTCCATCTCAGTTAATTATACCTTTACAGACAACTCAGATTCCTTATTTAAAAAGAAAGAAAAAACTTGCTGTTTGTTCTAAGTACTTTTGATTGCCTTATATTTCTTCTGATTCTTTTTTTTAAATATAAATTATTTCTTGCTCTAAAGAAATTTTTCTTAAGATTTGCCCCCCCATATGGTGATGGAAAGAGAACTGACTCTGGGTGGTGAACACACAAGGTGAGATACAGATAATGTATTACAGAATTGTACACCTGAAATCTATGCAACTTTACTAATAGTTGTCACCCAATAAACTTTAATTAAAAAAAAAAAAAAGATTTGCCCCCCATTCTTGACTACTGCATTTTTTTGTGTCAGAAAGGAAAAGTCTTTCAAATTTCCCCAAATGGTGATCAAATCACTGCCAAATTCATGAATGTAATTTTGCTCCCAGGAGAGATGATTTTCTCTCACTTCCTAAATGTCAAGTGTATACCAGATAATGAGCTTACGCAAGTTGAAAAACAGAGGGTATGTGAGAATGAGGGAAAGGGACTTATATTTCTTTCTTCCAACATCATTGTTGGGAGGATAGTCTTTTACTCTTTATGTATTTCTGTATAATTACCTATAAAATGGGTATTATGATTGCTCCACTCTCACATTTGTGCTACAGACATTAAGCTATTTCTTCTGAAGTTGAGTTTCTCATAATGAACATCTTAGCTAATAATATGTATATTATATATGAAGTAATATATGAATATAAGATAATACATGTATATTTCAAATGTATTATGTCACAGTATCAAGGAAATAATGTAGGTGATTACAAAATGTATAATTTCACAGACATCAGTTTTAAACACATCTGTGTGTAGCATATTGCATGCACAGAGTGGAAAATTTTAAAAAGTGGGAAGCATGTGAAATGATGTGTTCAATATATTTACTGTTACCAAGCAACATTTTTCTGTACTCATCAATAATTTTCAAAATCAGAGAATATTTTTATTGTATTCAAGATAGGTTAGGCTGTATTGTGGTGTCAAGTAAGTACCCCAAATCTTTATACACTAACAATATAAGGTCTTTTTTTCTTTTAAGTGAAATGCTTGTTAACATGCCCTCCTCCCTTTTGAAATTGGCCTATTTTAAACAAATAAATCTGTGTAACATCTATGAGGGTGAGCAAAATATGGAGATTCACTTTCATTTACTAAATGTAATTGAGACAAGAGTTCTTGTCTACCTTCCAATCTTGAGAATTAAAGACAGGTACCAACTAAGATTCACGGTTGTTCAAAAAGATAGTTTTGCTCTATGCCTAGAAAAGTGAAATGGTTTCAGAAACTCATAGCATTATTTATGTTCAATTATTTTGAGAAGTACAGTTCTCAAAATAAAGGTTTATAAACAGAAGTTTTTTGAAACAAATTGACAAACACGCACACGCATGCATGCACACACAAACACACACACAGGATGCTATATAGGTTGGTATTTTAATAATTTGAGGCACATTAATCACTTAACACCTGAAGCATTTTTTAATTGCAAAAATAATTGAAAAAATTCTATAAAATTTTGGTATTCTGCAATATGGTACATATTAAATTTAATTAAACTATTGATGGATAGATTTTCTTTTAGTAATATCATTCTATATTCTATCATCTATCTATCTATCTATCTATCTATCTATCTATCTATCTATCTATCTATCATCATCTTTCTGTCTTTTTTTAACAAAGTTTGGAAGCTTAGAAACTACATTTCCAGAGTCACGTTCATCCAGAGTTTTCTACATGATTTCTGTTCTGTCCTTGAAAAGTATTACCTTGAGATTTGGAAGAGAATCAGAACCATTTTTATCTCCTTCATCATCGGTGATGGCAGATAATGTGAGTTTGTCAAGGTCATGCTTTGCAATGCCCTTTGTTCCTTTCTCATAAATCCACTTTGGAGGGACAGTAAATGAAATATGCAGGTTTCATGAATGTTCCTGATTTATGAGCGGCAAAAACTCTCTTGAAGAAATATAATTGTGGTAGTTACCATGTTCCCCTGAAAATAAGACCTAGCTGGACCATCAGCTCTAATGAGTCTTTTGGAGCAAAAATTAATATAAGACCCAGTAGTAATAGCATAGCATAGCATAGCATAGCATAGCATAGCATAGCATAGCATAGCATAGCATAGCATAGCATAGCATAGCATAGCATAGCATAGCATAGCATAGCATAGCATAGCATAGCATAGCATAGCATAGCATAGCATAGCATAGCATAGCATAGCATAGCATAGACCTGGTCTTATATTAAAATAAGACCCAGTATTATATTAAAATGAGACATCTTAGTCTGATGAGACCTGCTTTGGACTTCTGACTTCCACAACTATAAAACAAGAAATGTATATTTTAAGTCACTAAATTTGTGTGAATTTGTTATAGCATCAATATGAAACTCATAGAGGTAATTTTCCTCACTCTAGATATAGACATTATCAACATTTTTTTAGGAATAAGAAAATTGCATATTGTTGTTTAAACGTTCACTTTAATTCTGTATACGTTTGATCCTGTGTTCATATTTTATTGGATAACCTACTATTTGCCGATTTTTCATATTGCTAATATTCCCAAATCTGTCAATGTGCCCAAACGTGACACAGCGTGAATGGGGAAGATTCATAAAGGAAGAATCCAGGGGAAAACAACAAAGTGTTCTTTATTTCGGGAGCCTGTTTCACTTGAGTCAAGAAAGCTCCATCATCTCTGGTGAACGTCCTTTCTTATGGAAGTATGTGGATCCGCTTTTCCCCAAATAGTCAAAGCTGGATCCCCCATTTACTAGTTACAGTGGCTGAAGGTAGGGATGCTTCTGCCAATTAGTAGAATATTAAAATTGTATCATCAAATAAATCACCTTACCCATGCAGCAATTTAATATATTGTTAGCAGCCCAATTAGCGTTAGGCATAGCTGACTTATTCTTGAACATCCTTTTATTTCTAAGTCACTTGAAAAGACATGATGTGTTTGTTAGTTAAAGCCCAGTATAATTAGCCTCCATTGAAATATTGATTTTACATTAGGGAAGATAAATGCTAAAGTGTTGGCATTGAATGCTGTTTTAATAAAGACTTTTCATCTTAGAGATAAAAAGACAGGTACTTGTCACTGCACTGTCACTTTTGTGCAATTACATTAGGTACATAACTTTCTAAGAGCAGTACTCAGTGTACTGCACCTGAACTTTTAATATCTTGGTTGAAGAAGACAGGTTAAAATCTTTACATTTACATCTGGATTGAATAAACAAGTTAGCCTACGTATTTATACATCAGGGCATGACAGATGCTTTTTTTTCCCCCTAAGAAAATGTACCCTTAGGAAACATATAAGATTTTTTTTTTTTTTTTTTTTTTTTTTTTTTTAATGGCGCAGCACCAACTTTCCTAAAACTACTTGAGATCTGTCTCATAACTACATTTTTATCTTGGCTCCATTAATGACAGTGATGATACTGAAAACAAGGTATCATTGAATCAATTACTTTGATAACCTCCATTCTGTTATTTCCTGTGTGTGTGTATGTTTGCATGCACATACAGATACGTGCACGTATTGTTCTCTGTGGAGAAATGGTTATGAATGAAAACTGAGTTATGTTATTGACAATGGATTATTTTCTTTTGTGAATACAAAAGTTAAGTATTTAAAGGACAACTGACAATACTGATAATTGTTTATAATCAGTGTTTCTGTAAAAATTGTGATATAGAGTATAGAAATTTGCATGCTCTGATCGTATATTATGACATTTTTAAATTAATATTTTATAATAGTGTTGTAATAAGCATTTTCTAGATCAAATTTTCCTGGATATTTGTACATAATGGAAGATGGTTCCCCAAATGACATCTCTAGAGTTGTCTTTGAACTTTTGTTCAATATATCTAATTGCCCATTAGAAATCTCTAAATAATAGTTCATCCCTGTAGTGTTCTTTGGAAGCCCTGACAATTCATGCCAGGCATAGGTAGGGTAAACTTTGCCCAGTTTTAGTGGCAGAATCCTAGATTCTGCCTTCCTAAATGCAATGTTCAGTGGTTCCTTACAAGGTCTAGCAAATCTCCTGAGGATTAAACATTGAAGCAGGGCTTGGATCTCAGCCATTTTTTTTTTTTTTTTTTAATTTTTAAATTAAAGCTTATTGGGGTGACAATTGTTAGTAAAGTTACATAGAACTCTAGCCCATTCCAATTCTTGGAAATCACGCCAATTTGCTTCCCAGTCTCTCACATGAAATGTCTTTTTAGAACACTTAATATATCTCTTCCCCTTAGTTGAAGCTTTTTTCAAAAAAGATTCTTTCATATTATTTTTGCTTCCTATGCTTCCTTCTTATGATTTATCCTAGTCCCACTACAATCCTTAAGACAAATAAAAAAAAAATTACTTACAATGAGATAAAAAACAAAGAAGAACTGAGAGTAAAATATAAAATTTAGTATCTCAAAATCAATTGCACTACAAGTGTATGTGACTGTTGTTTATTGCATGTATTTATTTCTGTACATATTGTACTTCCTCCAGTTGTTGATGTAAGATGGCAATAAGTTGATCTTTATTTTTCTTCAAACTATCAGTAAAGAATTTTTTTCACTCAGAGGCTTATTGCTGATCTGTACACCAACTATTCAATAACAAAAAATTTATATCAAATAAAAGAGCAGAAATAGATATATAGAAAGTTATATATTACATATAATTGAATATATTACACATTATATAATATATATTAAATCTATATCTGTATCTTTAATTTAATATAAAATTGTTATATATATTGAATATATATAAAACAATTTTATATCAAATATATATTGTACTTTTAATGTATATATATATATATATATATGTGTGTGTGTGTATATATATATGTGTATATATTCAACTATCAGAATGGATTTTTTAACCCATGAACCCTAGAAGGGTTAGATAGGATTCATGAGCTTCTTGACAGTACGGTATATGTAAAATTGTGTATTTGAAATTTTCTAGATCTAGTGACCATAGTTCCAATCAGATTCTCAAAGGCCCTATGATTCTCATAAAAGTTTTGACACAAGTGTTTGAATTTTCTCATACTCCCTGGATTATACATGCCAAGATATCCAGGGAGGTTGTATATGCCACTCCTTCTAAGAGTAAAATACGGAGAAATGAGATTTGCATTTTCAAACATGGAATAAGTGGCATGCTTTATGAAGCTGAGATGAATTATGTAAGCACATTAATAGTGCTATCCATTAAACTACTGAGAAAAAGAAAAGTATTCTGAAAGTATCCAGTTTGTGTGAATACCAGAAAGGCAGAGATAAACTAGAGAGAAATCAATGCCATAATCTCTATCATATCCCAGATTATTTTGGGCCCCCAAATTATTCACACTTACTTCTCTGTGGACTAAAATTTTTTAGGGTCAGTCTGAAGTCAAGTGCCAATGGTGGCATCCCCTGTAGAATAGATATTGGAAAGTTATCCATCAAAATTTATTTATACAATTCTGATTGTGAAATGCAGGGTTTTCACTTAAAAATCTTTCACATCAAGCAATATACATTTCAAATAGAAATATAACCTGGATATGTCAGAGCTTTTGATTTCTATTAATATCTTCATATTATGTCCTGTTATCATATTAGCATTAGACATAATTCGCTACACTGCAATGTTTGCCTCAAAGGCCAAAGTGTAAGCAACCCAAAAGATCTCAGGGCATCTGTATTTCCATATCATGAGTTTTAGATAACAAAAGACAAACCTAAGGTACAGTTTTAACTGAATTAACAATAAAGAGTTGGAATCAGTAAAGGGGAAGAGATAGCAGTTATCAGGAGAACAAATAGGTTAACAAAGTGTTTCTCATTAATTTTGTAATGCTTGACATAAATAGGGCAGTAAAGGAACAGTTTCAGTCTGCTGTGGATCTGAACCATTGCCTGAGGGAACCATTCAGTGCAGAAGGAGGTATAGTACCAGCTACCTTAATCAATGAACATATTGCCTCCAGTTTGTTCCTATGATGACGAGCCTGTCTTTTAAAGTTGAGAGAAAGTATCAAAGATATTATAAAATACCCTGAACCCCTGGGAGGAAAGAAATAGTTTCAGTAGAGAAAATAGAAAATGAAGAGTACATGAAAAGTTCAAGTTGAACTCTGTTACTGATAAATCCATCTGTGTCTAAACTAATATCTAAGTTGAAGGACATTACTTTGTGTCCAGTCATATATATATAATGTGTGTGCGTGTGTGTGTGTCCAAAGCCCACAGCCTCACAGTTCTTAAGGAACCTTCTTAAATGAAGGTTTCAATAAGTGTGTGTGGGCGGGGAAGAGGTTATTCTTCTCGAAGTGAACTTGGAAAATAGCTTCTTAAATTGATCACATTATTTAAACTGCGTTACTGTCCTGAAAATGCGTTGTTCCTTAGGCTCTCCTCCAGAACATAATTCAGACACCGAGTGTTAAATTCTCATCAGATTCATGCATAACATGAAGATTAGAAATAGCAAGTATCATGAATAACAGAATCAGGATCAAAATATTCTGAGTCCACGCAACTTAGCAGAGATTGTTATGATCAGGTCTGCCGTCATGAGGCTGACCCAGGCACACCTAACAATCATCGTGCTACGCATATATATATATATGCATATATATATATATATATATATATATATATATATATATATATCTCAGAAGATATATATATACACATATATATACATATACATACATATACATATATATATATGTATATATATATGTATATATATGTATATATATATATGTATATATATATCTCAGAAGGGATTTTTAGGCCATGCATCCTAGAAGTTGAGTGTGTGTGTGTGTATATATGTGTGTATAATTTTGTTGTGGGCTTTGGATGATGATGAAATTTTCTTGTTAGCAATAACTTTTTAACCATAAATTTATAAAAAGTTTAACATTATGTGAATATATATAATGTATATATAATATATACATAATATAATATATATCTGATATATATGAATCATTGATCTGTAATAACTTTATTTTTATTTAGATCATCTTGCTAATTTGATTTAGCTCCCTGTTTCATTTGATGTGTATCACTTTTTTTTGGAAGATGTTAGCTTCCTGCCCCCAATCACGCTGTAAAAATTTAGCACATTATTTTGACACTTTTGATGGCCCAAGGGGGAAAAATTATTAGAAACATTATTGTTGTCTTTAGATATTACCTAGTTATTTGCCATAAATTGAATCTCATATTAATAGACATTAGTGGGGTTTTATTTTAACAAGTTGTTTGCACATGTCATTATCCTCATAGACATATTCTCTTTCTGAATTTCCTCTTCTCTCGTCTTCCTTTCTCTATCAACCAATCAATTTCTTTCATTTTTTTAGCATCATGAGTAAATAGTATCCTAGAGAATTTAAGAACTGGAAGTACCATACTGGTTTTCAAATGAATGATATCATTGCTGATCCCAAGCAATAATCCAATTGTGGAAACACCCACAGTATCAACTAGTGGAAGTAGGCTGACTAACAACCAGTGAGTTCAGAGCTACAGATTTTGTTCTCTAATACATGCAAATCTTTCCAATATGGAAAAATTAAAACTCCTATTTAGGGGTATGGCATCATAGCTAAGCATCTTGGTCGAAGGCTTCATTTCCTTTCTGCCATCTGTTAACCTCTCACCTTGTAAAGCAGCAAAGAGCTTTACAAGTCCTTCCAGTCTGTATCCTTCTTGAGAACTGCAAAAAATGTTTAGTCTACTAGCTGGTTTTAAGGGATTGATCTACCATGACCAACACCTCTTATAGACACTTTGTTTTCCAATGTGATTTTTCTGTTTCTCTCATTAATAAGTGGAGTTAATTTTTCAGCCTCTTGTATCTAGACTGTTCCTGTCAATTTCTTTGACCATTACAATATGGTAGAGTAATATTATATCACTTCCAAATGCAGACCTCAAGATACTTTGTAGCTTTTGCTTTAAACTTCTTGGAACCCAGCAGCCAGGTGAGGTAGCATTTGAAGAGACCTTAGGGAGGCATACGTAGGTGTCCTTCCCAACAGGACCACACAACTGCCATAATTGTTTAGTAAGTGATGTGAGATCAGCCATCACCAGTGAACCTGCTGACAGCATGAGTGAGCCCTGCTGATTCCGAGGGGAGCAGAAAGAGCCATCTAAGTCGAGAAGTGCCCAAATTGTGAAACCACAAAATTGTGAGGTGATAGTTTTAAATGTATTTATAGTTGATATAATACCTTTCACACATTCAGAGTGTGATAGAGAAGGAATGGAGGTTCTTTCTTCTAAAATTTGTTATACAAATACATATTTTAATATATTTAGAATAAATATTCCCTTATGTCATCAAAACAGTAAACCATCACATAATAAATATTTAATAACTGCTGAATTTGCATTATTAGCAATGTTAAACATTAGTTTCAATAGTTCAAAATTATTACTATGTAAACAAAATGTGATTTATAAACATATTATGGATATTATAATATTGCCTGTAGTACACATTATCATTTTTTCAAGATGAATACTAAGAGTGCCTCACATACACATTATTCTAGGAGGGTCATTACATTTGTTTCCTGATATGGATTAGCATTTATTTTTTATTCTGGCATTTTAACATAAAGGATGTTGTGTAGCAGTTATTTCACCAAATTTCATTTGAATATTCCTGTTTTTAAAATACATTTATTTTAGATCAGTTTCAGGTTCCAGCTTAATTGAGTAGAAGGTACAGAGATTTCACATGTCCCGTCTGCCCCCAAACATGCATAGCCTTCACCATTATCAATATTCCCTCACCAGAGTTTGCATTTGTTGTAATTGATGAAACTACATTGACACATCATTATCACCCAGAGTACATAGTTTATATTAGTGTCCATTCTTGATGTTGTACATTCTAGAGGTTTGGAACAATTTATTGACGTGTCTCCACCATTATAATTTCATACAGAGTTATTTTTGAAGCCATAAAATCTTCTGTGTTCTCCCTATTAAAACCTCCCCATTATCCACTAGAAATCAGTAATGTTTTTACTGTCTCCATAGTTTTGCCTTTTCCAAATGTTATGTATTTGGAATTATAGTGTATGTAGCCTTTATTATTTTTTCTTTCATTTAGTAATATGCATTATTTCCTCCATGTATTTTCATGGCTTGATAGGTCATTTCTTTTTAGTGCTGAATAATATTCCATTGTATAGATGTACCAAACTTATATATCCAATCTCTATTAAAGATCATTTTGTTGGCTTCCAAGTTTTGGCAATTATGAATAAAGATGCAGTAAACTATGAGTAGGTTTTTGTGTGGATATAAGTTTTCAACTCCTTTGGCTAAATAGTAAGTAGTGTGATTTCTGGGTCATATATTAAGAGTAGGTTTACTTTTGCAAAAAAACTGCTAAACTGTCCTCCAAAGTGGCTGTATGATTTTATATCTCACCAGCAATGAATAAGAGTTTCTGTTACTCCACATCCTCATCAGCATTTGCTTGTATCAGTGTTCCAGATTTTGGGCTTTCTAATAAGTGTATAGTGGTATCTTGTTGTTTTAGTTTACATTTTCTTGATGGCATATGATGTGGAGAATTATTTCATATGTTTATTTACCCTCTACATCTCTTCTTTGGTGACATGTCTGTTAAGGTATTTGGTAAAATTTTAACAGGGATATTTGCTTTCTTATTGCTGAGTTTCAGGTGTTTATTTTGTATTTTGGATAACATTCATTTATCAGATATATTTTTTGTAAATATATTCTCCAAGACTGCAACTTGTGTTTCCATTCTCTTAACATTCTCTATTGCAAAGCAGAAAATTTTAATTTAATGAAGTCCAGTTTAGCAATTATTGCTTTCATATATCATGTCTTTGGTGTTGTATGTAACAAGTCATCAACAAACACAAAGTCATCTAGATTTTCTGCTGTTATCTTCTAGTTTAATAGTTTTGTGTTTTACATTACGGTCTGTCATCCATTTTGATTTTTTTTTTTTTTTCAGATAGGTGTAAGTTACAGTCTAGATTCACTTCTTTGCAGGTGTCTGGTTATTCCAACACCATTTGTTGAAAAGAACATATTTACTGCAGTTTATTGCCTTTGCTTTTTTTGTGAAATATCAGTTGACTATATTTATGGGGTGTTTTTTTTTTTTTTTTTTTTTGAATCTCTATTATGCTCCTTTGGTCTATTTGTCTATTCTTTTGCCAATAGCACACTGTCTTGTTTACTGTAGCTTTACAGTAAGTCATGAAGTCAGGTAGTATCAGTCCTCTAACTTGGTTCTGCTTCAATATTGTGTTGCCTATTCTGGCTGAGCCTTTTGCCTGTCCTTAGTTCATGTCTACCAAACGACTTGCTAGGATTTTGATTGAGATTACACTGAATCTATAGATCAAGTTGGGAATAACTTACATCTTGACAACATTAAGCCATCCTTTTACTTAAACATGGAATATCTCTCCATATATTTATTTCATCTTTAAGTTCTTTCATCAGAATATCATAGTTTTATTCATATAGATCTTGCACTTATTAGATTTACACAAGTATTTCATTTTTAGGTTGCTAATCTAAATGGCATTGTGTTTTCAATTTCATTTCTACCTGTTCATTGATGACACTGGGGAAAGTTACTGACTTTGGTAATTAAACTTGTATCCTACAGCTTTACTACAATCACTTTTGAGTTATAAGATGTTTTGTCAATTTTATAGATTTTCTACACAGACAATCATATCATTTGCAAAAAAAAAAGACTTATACATTCATTTCCAATCCATATACATTTTGTTCATTTTTCTTGCTTTATTGCATTGGTTAGGACATCCAGTAAAATATTGAAAGGGGGTGTTAAGAGGAGACATCCTTTTTTGTCTTTTTTGCACCTGACCTTAGTAGAAAGTTTCTGGTTTCTCACCATTAGGTACAATGTTAGCTATAGGATTTTTTAAATGTATTCTTTATCAAGTTGAGAAAGTTTCCCTGTATCCCTGTAATCTTAAGTTTACTGAGAATTTCTATCATGATTCAGTATTGGGTTTTGTCAGAGGCTTTTCCTGAATCTATTGATCGATCAATTTTTTTTTTTCATTTTCAGTTTGTTAATGTGATAGATTACATTGTTTTTAGAATATTGAAACTGCCTTGTATACTTAGGATAAATTCCACTTGGTTGTGGTATACAATATATTCTGTGGTATATAATATTCACATATATATATATATATATATATATATATATATATATATATATATATTAGCAAATTCAGTTGGCTGATATCTTGTTAAAAGTATTTGCATCTATGTTTATGAGAGATAATGGTCTGTAGTCCTTTTCTTATAATGTCTTTCTCTAGTTTTGGTATGGGTAATGCTGGCCTTATATAATGATTAGGAAATATAACCTCTACTTCTATCTTCTGAAAGAGATTATAGGGAATTGGTATAATTTCTTACTTAAATGTTTGCAAATATTTGCTGAAACAGTTGTGTGGAGTCCCATTAGATTTGTTTATTCTTGTTGTAATTGAAAATATGAGAATATGATTACATGTGAAGATCCCATGGAGAGGGAGGTCCTGAATATGGAGACGAGAAAAAATAGCATTTGTTGGAGTAAGTCCATGAGAAAGCAGGTTGGGCTCATGCTCAGTTCTGATTTCTTCTTAGCCAGAAGAATACTTATCAGTTAAAGGATCAGCAATAGATATATAAGTGCTAGTATGTTTATAATTTTGTTGTTCAGAAGATGATCATTTCTCATTCTAACACTTTCTGGTTTTGTTTTTGTTCTATTTTTCCCCTAGAGATTATGAGGTAAGGTCAATGGGGATTGAGGAGTGGAGAACACGGAATCAGAATTTTTTGCAGCATGGAGCAGAGGTGAGTAGACAATTAAGTTAATATTCTTAGATAATAATACTGTTTGAAGGCCTAGTTGAGATAAGAGACCATAAATTTACCCCGTTTTGCATTCTCTGTAGTAATATTCAACAATGCGTATGTTAGGAATACTTTATAAAAACTTTCTGAGTTTGTGATTATTACCAATATTGACTACCAGTTTGTGTTTAGTTTGTGACATTTGGGGATTCTTTAATTATAAAACACACCTATCTTTTTAATCATGGCTTCTGGTTTTGTGGATAAGAAATAACCCATTCTTCCAATCTGATGCTACTCTTATATTTTGGATTTATACATAATATAAAGGGTGAGGTCAGGATAGAAATTTGTTTTAATTGTGTCCATTTTAAGATTCAGCACTCTATTCTAATGTGTTTTATTTCTCTCTGTACAAGAATAAAAAACATTAATGAAGGATTCTAAGAAGAAAATTAAAATAAATAAGTAAATAAATGCCCCCTTTGAAGGCATTTGGCCATATCTTTCAAAATGTAAAATTTGCCTAAGTGTTGACTGCAAAACCTAACTTCTAGGGTACTTTTCTTTTAATTTATGTATGTGAGGGAAATATGTGTTGAGTGTTTATTGAACAAGCATTTTTGATTCTAAAAAGACTGGAATGAATGCAATGATTATCAATGGTTATATAAATTATGGTATATCCATAAAGTGATATAAAACTGCTATCAAAATTAAAAGTTCCTCAGGTACTAATATTGAAGCATAGCCATGATATTGTATTGAATGAGCAAATGTAAAGTACAGCATATATAAATTATGTTTATATTTGTATATAGACCTATACACACAGATAAAGTGTCTGAATGCTATAAATGAAAGTAGTTATAGCAGTTGTCCCCTAGAATAGAACTATGCCATATCAAAATGTAACATATTTAGACTGTATGAGAACTTTTGGATTTCACATGCAAGGTGCTCTCAAAATAATACCTATGGAGATACACTGCTTCACAAAGGCCGTTTCAGGTTTCTGAACACATCCACTGGAGGTGACAAATAGCATATTAGTAGTTAAAAATATATTTTTAATTATCACAAATATATGATCAAGCCTTCACATCTTTAAATTTAGTTATGTGAAATTTAATTGTTTGTAGAGTTTAATTGCCTTAAAATATATAGTCATTTTAACTCAAAAGTAAGGGAACTAGATATACATAGTATAATTTCCTAGGTTCCTTCTTAAACTCTAAATCATAAAACTATTATTTTTTTCCTGACACTACTAATACAGTATATATCTCTTTTAGTATATAAATGTATATCACATAAACAAACATTACTTTGTATGTTTTTGGCTCCTTTGTTGAATTATCTGCCCATCCATATATATAAGTATGTGGACTTATTTCTGGGTTCTCAGTTCTATTTCATTAGTCCGTGTCTGTGTTTCTACCAATACCATGCTGCTTTGATTATTGTTGCTTTGTAGTGTATATTGGAGTCAGGGAGTGTGATACCTGCAGCCTTGTTTAAATACACGTAACTCTTTAATGAGATTAATTTAATACATCTTTTAATTTTAGACACCAAACATACATATAAATAAAACAAAACTTGTAAACGTTCTTACTATGTGACCACATTTGTAAGATTATTCTGGATTCTCTCTTTTTTCAATGAGGTAAAATTCATATAAAGCCAACCATTTTAAAATGTACAATTCTGTGGCATTAAGCTCATTTGCAATGTTGTACAATAATCACTTCTGTCTAGTTCCAAAACATTTTCATTACCCCAAAAGTGACCACCAATCAAGTGGTCACTATAAATTCATTCTCCTCCCATTACCTGGAAACTGCTAATCTTCTTTCAGTCTCTATGGATTTACCTATTCTAGATATTTTGTATGAATAGAACCATAAAATATGTGACTTTGTCACCTGGCTTCTTTCACTTAGCATAAAGTTGTCAAGGTCCATTTGAATTGTAACAAGTATCAGTTTTTCATTTTCATTTTTTTAATGGTTGAATAATATATCATTATAAAGGTATGTAATATTTTTCCATATATCAGTTCATGGATATAAGGTATTTTCCACATTTTACTATCATGAATAATGTTGTTATAAACATTTACGTACAAGGTCTTATTTGAATATCTCTTTTCAATTATTTAGACACATACGTAAGATTGACATTGTTGGATCTTCTGGTATTTTTTTTTTCCTTTTTTAGTTTAAAACATTGGTTTAATTTATATTGGAAGAAAATAGGGTTTACCAGTAATAGAAATGAAAAGACTTGAAGTTTCTTGACCACAAAACCATTGTGAGCCAAGAGTATGACTTGGCTATTTAAAAGACAAGGCAGAGCAGGAACCATATGTACAAGATACTGTGGATTATATGTGATGGTGTAATATATATATATATATATATATATATATATATATATATATATATATATATATATAACATATTACAATGTAATATTATATATTACTATTATATGTATGTATATATGTAATATATATATATATATATATATATATATATATATATATATATATATAAAGTGTCCCTTGTACACAGTTTTTTTTGCACCCTTTGAACAAGGGACACTTTGGTCATCGTTACTCAAGCAGTAGTTCTCCGTAATCAGAAGTGTCTGGATGCTGATGGTAACTACTATGAGCACTTCTCGTAATTGCAGAATTCAAACATGACTTGCATTCATCTTTTGTTATCGGTATATATTATTACAATTTTAATACAGTTTTCCTTTCTTAAAAATGTTTCTACAATTTTTGGCTATATATATATATATACACATATATGTATATATATATATATATAATATATATTCTTCTTTGGGAAAATATTAAGATGTTCGGCCCATTTTTTAATACAGTTTTTTATTTTGGGGGGGTATTGACTTATACAGATTCTTTATATATTTTGGATATTAATACCTGATCAGATATATGATTTGCAAATGTCATCTTCATTCAATAGATTGCCTATTCATTTTGTTGATGGTTTTCTTTGCTGTACCATTTTTTATTTTTTTTTTACTGTATTTTCACTGTACCCTTTTTATGTTCAGTTATACAAATACCATCATTTTACAGTTTCCTACAGTATTCAGTACAGTAACATGTGGTACAGGTTTGTACCCTAGGAGCAATAGGCTATACCATATAGCATAGGTGTTTAGTGGGCTATATATCACGTAGGTTTGTGTAAATTCACTTCATAATATTTTCACAACAAAGTCCCTTACCATTTCTCGGAAGGTATCCCCATCATTAAGGAATGTATTATTGTATTTTGCCTCTCTTTGTTGAAGTTCTCACTGTGTTCATCTATTCTTCTGACTTCATTGAGCATTTTTATGACCATTACTTTGATTTCTATCAGGTAAATTACATATCAGAATTTTAATTTTGTTTTGTTTTGTTTTTGGCTTTTTTCCTGATATTTTTTCTTGTTATTTTGTTTGGAACATATTCCTTTTTTCATTTTGCTTGACTCTCTGTGTTGGTTTCTATGCATTAATGAAATACCACCTATTCCAGTCTTGAAACAGTGGCCTCGTATAGGAGATGAACTTTGTCACTCAACCCTGCCCTAGCTGTTGGTTGTCTCTCAAACCCCTGTGGTTGTCTAAGCAGCATATTATATTTTTAGTAGCTCCCAGTTGTTGCGGGTCTGCCCAAACATCTCAGTGTCCTGAAAGGGAGGATTTCAATCAGCACCTATATTCAAGCTGAATGAAAGCCAGACTACCAGTCATCAGCTTTTAAAGTATATAAATTTATACTTTATAAATTTGCAGTCCTGTAGGACTGCAAGTGTAAGCCTCGCCTGACACAACAGTTAGGTGATCTGGGGGTGTTCCCTGACTGGAAGTCACAAAAATTGGGGCTCCACAGGAGTATATAAGCTCAAGAGACTAGGGTTGGTGGGACGAAAAGTAGGTTTATTCAAAATCCCAGTATTCCAGGAGAATGGTGGACTCCTGTCTCAAAGGCCATTCTCCTCATTCTTAGAATGGTCAGAAGGTTTTATAGGTTCACAAGAAGAACAATAACAAAGGAAAGGGATTTAGTCACATGACTCATCCGGGAGAACATCTCCTGCGGTTTGGTTTGCTCTCCGATGGTTATCTCGAACGGTCGAGATAGGGGTGGTTCATAAGTCATCTAACAGGATCACAGTCCAGAATTGCAGCCTGGTTGCCATTGTCTGGATGGCTGAAGGCTGATTCCATTTCTTGCAAATTAGTGTTCTGCTGATTAACTAGATTATGAGTTAATGCCTGCAGCCTTGGGAAAACAGAGCAATTAAATTGGGCAGTGAGGAAGGGAAACAAAGAAGAAGGGGGAAAAAGAAAAACACTACAAAATAAAGTAAATCAAACTATAATTAAGTAAACCAAGCTAGATTGATAAATTCTTAAAAGTACATCGTCACCCTTACACCACCAGCGAGCTGTAGCAAGGCAGAGGGAAAGCATAAAGATGGTGTCCACAGACCTACCCCCACTGGGAGTGGATCCATAGTCCCCTTGGGATGTGTCAAACCTGAAGCCTGCTCCTTAGGCCAAAGCTCCAGGAAAAGCAAATAGGCCTCTTTCACAGAAAGACAGGAGGTGTGTTTCAGTCTGTTTTCTGTGCAGGTCATTAAGGATGGTGGCCTGCCAAAAACTGTCTGGTTGTTAAGTCTTGTGGGACACAGGAATACAAGCCCTCCTGCCCACGAGAGTGAGGCAGCCATAGGTCATCCCCTGGGCAACATCCATAAATCCAGAGACCCTGCTGTAAAAATCAGGGCACCAGATATGGGTAAGAGCTTCCCTCCAGGAGTTACTGGTGTTCTGCAGCCTGGCAAGGGGAGAGCACACTGATATAGCCTGTCCTTTGGGGTCTCTGGAAAGGATTACAGTCAGCCCTTAGAAATGTGTTTAATTGGAAGCCTGCCCCTCAGGCTGTATCTATGATTAGCTAGTTGGCCTCTTTCACAGATAGACTGAACTACTAGGACTGTTGCCTCTTGTTTTTCTCCACCCAACTTATCTCATTTAGCACCATATGCTCAAGATCTATCTATGGTGTCACAAATATCTATCTATTGCTGGTAATGGGGAACTAATGCTTCCTACTATTATTGTATTGTTTATTTCTCCCTTCAGATATGTTTGTTTTGCTTAATATATTTAGGTGTTCACTACATATATATCTCCTGATGTTGGGTGCGTATATATTTTCGATTATTATGTCTTCTTAATGTATATAATGACCTTCTTTGTCTCATTACCATTTTTGGCTTCGTTTTGCATGGAATATCTTCTTCCTACACTATACTTTGAGCCTGTGTCTTTAAATCTGAAATCAATTTAGTTGGGTTTTCTTTTTTTATCTACCCAGCTGCTCTGTGCCTTTTGATTGAATTAAATCTCTTTACATTTAGAGTGATCACTGTGTAAGGATTTACTACTGCCATCTTATTACCTCCTGTTTATTTAGTATCTCCAATGTTTCTTTTTCCTTCTGTTTCTGCCTACCTTTGCAAACTGGTGGGCTTCCATAGTGGTATGTTCTGTGTCTCATGTTTCACATTTTGTGAATTTACTCTAGATCCTTGCTTGGTCATTATCATGATGCTTACATACAATAGCTCATTTTATGCTGATAGTCTTATCTTTTGCCTATAAAGGTTCCACTCTTTTCCTCTGTCATAATTTTGATGTCACAATTTACCTCTTTTTATGCTGTAATTTCATTAATAAATTTTAGTTGCTATAGTTATTTTTCATACTCTTCTCCTTTAATCTTTATACAATAGTTAAGTGGCTAAAATGTACTATTGTAATATAGAATTACAGTTTTCTAATACCTTTTATCACCCTTACCAGATTGTTTTATACTTTCATCTGTTTACATGTTACATCTTTTCATTTCAGATTGAAGAACTTTCTGTATTTCTGCAGGGCAGTCTTATAGTGGATTCCTTTATAGTGAATTCCCTTGCTTTTGTTCGTATGGGAAAGCCTTTATATCTCCTTCATATCTAAAGGATAACTTTTTCAGATGAGTTATTCTTGGCTGGAATTTTCTATCCTTCAATAGTTTGACTATGTTATTCCACTCTCTCCTGGCCTGTGGAATTTTGCTGAGAAATCTGCTGATAGCTTAATGGTATTCCATTATAGGTATCTTCCCCACTCCCCAATGTCCTCCCCAACCTGGCTGCCTTTGAGATTCTCTATAATTGCTTTTTGATAGTTTCATTATAATGTGTCTTAGAGAATGTATTTTTGCATTGAGGTAATAAAGTGCTCTATTAGCTTTGAGGCCTTTATGTCTAATTCCTTTCCCAGGTTTGGGAAGTTCTGAGCTCTTACTTATAAATAAAATCTCTGTCCCTTTCCCTCTTTTGCGTTTGGTAAACCAATTATTTTTCTATTTGCCTTTCTGATCAAATCCAGTAGCTACCATAGGGTTTCTTCACTTTTTAAAAATCTTAGTTTTTCTCTCATAATTATTGTTATATTCCTGTCCTCCAAAACCCTTATTCTTTCTTCCATCTTGTCTATTCTGTTACTGATACTCTGCATTCTTCATCTCATCATTGAACTTTTTGGCTCTAGAATTTCTGTTTGGTTCTTTTTTATAATTTCAATCTCTTTGGTAAAGGACTTTTCTGTTCATTAATGTTATTTCTGAGTTCATTGAATCGCCTGACTTTTCTTGTAGCTCCTTGAATTTCCTTATAACAGTAATTGTTAATATTTTGAAAGGTTAAGTCATAATATTCCTTGCATTTGTGTGTGTTGCTGAATAATTATTCTTGTGAAAGCCTATTTCCTTGATTTTTCATTGCGTTTGAAGGTATGTGCTTCTGCTTTTGCATTTGAAGTAGCAGATATCCTCCTTAATTAAGGTTTTGTGTCTACTTTGGTTCTTATAATTCAACAGACTGGCTATTAGAAAACTTTCTTTTGTATTCCAGAAGGTGGCACTATAGCATGTGTGTGGTTTCTCCTAGCAGATGTTGCTCTCATGAATGCACTGGAATGCAAGCCTAAGGGGCCAGCAACAGAGTAGCTTAGCTATGGCTTAGCACCCGGGGCTTTGTGGGTATCCACATTCCCAATATGGGCATCCCCAGAGATACATAGGTAGACCTCCTCTTGAAGTCCAGGCAGACAGCAGAAAATACATTCCTCCAATACCCTATTATATTTTTATCTGCCGCTGTTATATTATTATTGGCTTCCTTCTCTTTTCTCTCCCCTCCCCCCAGTCATGTAGGTCCTTCCTCATAATTATGGATGCTGGTAGCAAGAAACTGGTCCCTTCCACTGCAACCAGTGCAGCTGAGGTAGCCAGGCAATCACTTACCACTTTTGCTTTGCATCTTCTCCATTGGAGAGGTCACTGGTGACACTACCGAAATCCAAGCCCCTACTAGGGTAACCTTGGGGAACTGGATCACCTTGGCAGGTTCCTCCCTTTTTTCTGCACTCAGACTCATCTCTATCCTGCTCTGATGGTTTGTTGGGTTCTTCCCTGAGGCAGGCCGACTTCCACAAATTATCTGTCCCCCATTGGTATCCATTTTTATACTCTCCAGTTTCCCTTTTTTCCTGAAAGTTGTAGGTAAGGTAGGCTCACTGAGTCCCTTGGACCAACAGCTCCCACCGAGGTACTATCCACGTATTTTTGGATGCACAGGTGGTTAGAAACAACCTGATACCCTGCTCTGGTTTGCAGAGGCACTTTTGTTCAGTTATGGATGTCCAGGTTGCTGTTAATAGAAAAAGGAGAAAAAAAAAAAAGAATGGCTCGTTACCATGATGTTGGCATCACCCACCAGTAAAAGAAATAGCATATTAACTTTAATGGCATACAAAGACTCTAGACTTCTACCAGCTGTTCCCACTTTATGCTTTTGTAACAATTGTTTGCTGCTTTTTATATTATATCGTATATTCATTAACAAATATTTGTCTTTTCACTTTTATATTGGGATTAAAAGTATTTTATATACTACCATTCTAGTGTTTCATTATTTTGTATTTATCTATATATTTATCTTACTAGAGTGAGTTATGCTTTCAGATGCTTTTGCATTGTTGTCTACTATGTTTTATTTTCAATTTAAGAATTACCTTAAGCATTTCTTGTAGGGCAGATGTACTGATAACAAATATAGTACTGATGTACTGATAACAAAGATGTACTGATAACAAACTTTAAATATAGTATATCACTGCCACTGGATATATATAATATCCAGGTATATTATGGCTGTTCCTCCATATTTTCTGAAGAGAAATTTGCTGTTAATATTATTGAGGATCATTTGCATGTAACAAGTCACCTCTCGCTGCTTTCAAGATTCTCTTTTTTTTTTTTTTTTTTGGCTTTCAGGTATGAATCTCTTTAAATTTATCATTTTTGGAGTTCATTGAGATTCTTGGAGATTTGGGAAGTTTGGGACCATTTCTACAAATATTCTCCCTTTTTCTTCTCTGCCTCTGGGACTCCCACTGTATGTATGCAGGTATTCTTGATGGTGTCCCAAGGCTCTTAGACTCAGTTAATTTTATTCATTTTTTTCCGTGTTTTCTCAGGTTCAACAATCTCAACTGTCTTCGAGAGTGCTGTTTATTTCTTCTGCCTCCTCAAAAATGTTGATCAACATCTCTACTGATTTTTTCCCCCTTTTATTATATTTTTCAGCTCCTGAATTTCTTTCTTTTTTTTTTATAATTTGTGTATCTTTGTGAACATTGTCTGTTCGGTGAGACATTCTTCTCCTGGTTCCCATTAGCTCTTTTTCTATGGTTTCCTTTACCAGTTATATTAAAGATGGTTGATTTAAAGCCCTATCTTTAAGTCCAATACTTGAGTTTCCTTGGGGACATTTTCTACTAATCTTTTATGTTTTTGTTTTTCCTTGTGTATGAGCCATGCTTTCTTTTTCTTTGCATGTCTCATATTTTTATTGAAAACTGGACATTTGGTTGTTCTATGTTTAATGACTTTTCTAAATTGCTTTTGTAATGTCTGCGTTCTTTTTGTATGTGATCACTAAAGTCTGTTTCAATAGCTTAGTAGACTGCTAATGTTTTGACAGAAGTTTTTTTAAAATGTTAAGAACCAGAAAACAAATATTTGTTTAACTAGAAAATTTAAACTCTGGTTATAGACTCTTGGTTTATACTCAAAGCAATATACTCCTTTTTTTTTTTTTTTTTCAAAGCAGCTAGAACTAATTATCTTTTGAAACTATAAATCAGATCATGCCATTTCTCAGCATAAATCTACTTGCAAATTTGTAATAGCCTCTAGTACTTTAAATAATCTACTATACTGGCCTACTTGGGTTTCTTGAATAGGCAAAATGTGGAAGCATCTTTATTGTTGGTTTTTAAAAGTTAGAAGCCATAATGATAGGAAAAAGTCAAGTTGGCACATACTATAGGAATTCCAGGAGATCAAAATATGCCTCATGTTGGGCATTAACTTGAATTGGTGCTTTGGGGATGCTTAACTTTTCACCAGCCAACAAAAGTGGTATGGGATAAATTTCACAGACCTCAAAATTTTAAGTATTCATTTGTAGGAATATGATTGATCAAATTTACACATTTATTACTGAAGGCTCTTACATAGTATCGTTAATTAATTACAACAATCTCTGCTAAAACTGAATGTAACCTTATAGTCCTTCCCAACATAGTACTCTGGATATCCACTACCAATTGATGGCAGCTGATATTAATTGGCCATCCTTAATGTATAAATAATGGTAAGTAGTTTGGTTAGACTTTATAATAGTGAAATACAGTAGTGGAAATAACTGCAAAACCTAAATTTAGCAGAGAATATTGAGAATTTGAAAACTCAAAATTCAGTTCAAAATATAAAAGACCATATGAAATAGTTACTAGTTCTCAATAAAATGAACACAATGCCTTTGAAAAATGTTATGTGTGAAATTCCATATTATTACTTCAAAATGTGTAATGTGATTCAGTAGCTATATGATTTAATTGAACATCAGAAACCCTTATAAAAATAAATGCAGGATGACACTGGGTAGTTATACAGGCTTGATAATGATGTAATTGGAAAATTAGAAAAATGTCATTTATGAGCAATATGTATGTGTGCGTGAAAGAGAGAGAGATAATTTGGAAAATTTAAATCTCACATTATTTCTTTTAAATACTGACTTTATAAAATACGCTGCAGAGAAAAATTACATTAATTTAATCATGTTTTACCATTAATTCCTTTAGCATCATAAGAGGAATATTACACTGAGAAAAATATTTCTTTAGTCCAAAACATCTGTGTGATAAAATGATATTTTCTTTCAAAATAGCAGCTAAACACATTGAGCTAGAAAATATCACATCAAGAAAACTAAAGCTACTTTTAGCAGGTGGCTGAAGAACATAATCTTTGGAGAAAAGTCTCATTATTGGCTGAGACTGAAAAAAAGTCAGGTAAGCTCAGTTTGGGAGCCTGATGCTAAGAGTTACATTCTGCAGAGAAGCATAGACTGAGTTGTAAATCAATAGATTTCATGAATGAATTGTCATTCTACATAATGCTCCACCTCTTATTCTGCTTGTCTCTATTCAGCAAAGCTAAAATTGCCAATTTTGAAAAATAGCTAACCACCTTTCCTTTGAAATTTACATCCTTTGTTTCAATTATTACCCTTTCCAAGTATATCCATAGACATCATTGTCTATGTATAGATCATTTCCGTTTTGGCCTTGAAAGTCATGTTGCTTACTTGCCTTATGATATCTAGCAACATAGGTAATTTATTTTATTAGTAGTTTCCTCTTGTGAAAATGTGGATATCAGTACCTATCATGGCAAGTTATTTATAGGATCAAACAAGAATAAGCCCAGCAAGTGTGTACTATGGTGACTAAGGTATAGTAAAATACAATTATTGGGATCTATATTACTATAATAAATAAAAGTATAATTTCCAGTATCCCTTTTTTGTTATTTAAACTTAATATAGTAATAAAATGCATACTCCACAATGTTATTATACTATGCAAGTACTAAACTGTATATGTGCTTATACTTTAAAGTCATAATAATCACTGCATTACCAACATTATTGTGATTTTTATATCATAAAATCTTACCATAAATATAAAACTTTTTTTTTTCCTGCCATGGTAAGCCCCAGATCTTTGAAAGAATAATAGGTATATTAAAGAAAATTTGAGAACCACTGTTCTGAAGCATTCCCCATGGTGGGATATTTGAAATAACATTATATTTGGAACTGGAAAGCCTGAGTATAAATCCTGTCTAAACTACTGCCAGTTTTATGGCTTTGGAAACCAGTTCAGCCTCTTTAAATCTCTCTTGTATCATATCTAAATAAGAAGGATAATTATTGTTTACCTCACAGGGTTTTGTAACCATGAACTTAATTAGGAAAATATTTTGTGTGTCTTGATACAAATGATTTTTTTTAAGAAAATCAGCTTAATGTACTTGGATGAGAAATAAATTATAGTAAGACTGGCTTAAGGCCTAATCAAGACCCCAGTCACTTACTTGTTACATCAATATGAACACATATTGAACCTATTGATTTTATTTTTAAAATAAGGTTAATTATATTGCCTTGCAGGTTATTAAGAGGATTAAATAAGATGGCTAGCACTTAACCAAAAAAAGGCCTACCTACCTCTTAATAAAGAGGCATTATTCTTACAGTTATTGTTTGTAATTTTGTTGCTGATGTTGTTACCTGCCCATAAATACTTTTTACTGTGCCTCACCCACCCATAAACACGGTTTACTGTACCTTAGTTTATGTATCTAATATTTGACAATTGGCTAGGAATGTCTTTCGGTCATATGTTCCTAGGTTAGTTGATTATTTCTAGGCATGTCCACCATTTTGTGCTTTACTCCTTAAACCTCTATTTCAATAACATAAAATGCATAGCTACATGCTATTGCCATGTATTTAAGGGCAAAATAATTTGGTATTATCAGCTTAAGGACATCCAAGTTTCACAGCTCCATTTTACTTATAATGATGAAAATAATCTTTATGGAATTTGTAGGACATGGCTCAGGTTTATTATTTTTACTCTTTCAAAATGCAGCTCTTAAAAGCTAATCTGAAATGTTCATTACTCTCTCCACTAGTGTTGTTTTCTCTTGTATATTCTTTAATTGGAATCCTGTATAGAGATAATAACAGCTTTCTGCTTGAGGTTGAAATGATTCCCTTTTCAGCCTTTTGTGTGAGCTTTCTGCTTCTCAACACAAACCACAATAATGTATTTGTAAAATCCATATCATCTTTTGAAATGTTCAACTTGGCAAAAGCATTGCAGGTATATCTAGGGACTGTCGTCTTGTCCTGAGTGGCAGTGCTAAAGTTTAGAATAAGCAATTATTGCTCTCTCATGGAAAGCAAAAGTGCTGCAGAGTCTAGGTCACAGCAGGGGTGATTTCACTTATAATAAAGGAAATTGCAGCTATTATGGATATCACATGCTTTGCTACAATTCCTTTAAAAAAATATAGTATGTGGAAAGGGACTGGACTCTAAAGGAAAATTTTAAAAACCTGGAAAACAATACCACCGTCTCTGTTATGTTTTCCAGAATCAAAATGAAAATTACATTTCTTTTAATGCCACGTTCTGGGTATTTTTTAGAAATGAAATATATTAAATGTACCAGAATATATCAGATGCTGTATCTTGGGTCCACTCTGCTCTGCCAGTGTTATCTGATGGTCATTGTGCAGTTACAACAGTAAGAGTTCAGATTTATTTTCTTAATTGCTTAGTAACTTCACTGTACTTGTAGATGTACTGCTAAGTTTTGAATTTAGTAGACAGAAATCTGAATGTACTGTATTATGTATAAGTTATAAATGATTTGCTCAGAAAAAAAGAAAAAAACATTTAGGTAATAACGATTTATAATAAAAGTGCTCAGGTAACATAACACTAAACTAATGGTTGTGTTAAGTAGTCTTGTGAAATTTACAGTGAAGTGAGACTGTTAATACATTTCAGAAGTTAGTAACTTCATCCTGATTCTAAGAAAACAAGTTCTTGAAATGCTATGCCATTTTTGAGGTTTGTGGCATTTATGGTGCTCATAAAACTATGCAACCATAAAATATCAAAGAAGTTTTACAAAATCAACCTCAAGGAACAATTTAAAATCAGCTGGTTAAATGAAACTGCCTTGGCAATTTTTTTTTAACACACCTGAGAGCCAGAGAGGAGGTTAAATGGAGGTTCACTTTCTCTTCTAATGCCCCAAATGTCATGATTTCATAAGTCATTTCTACCTATTGGTCCTCAGGTTTTATTTTTCCTTGCGTCAGTCTTTTAAGGAAAGTCATTTATTTGAGAAATACATTTATTGTAAAAGCTACATTTTGCCTAAATCTTTTACAGTTGCTGCTTTGAAGGTAGTCACATTTATTTTATTCCATTCAAACAGACTGGGAAGCTTATATCATGAGGTGAGGCATTAGAGAAAAATTAATACTCACAAACTTTAGAAGGCATTTCCAGTTCATACATTTCAGGGTTGGATTTTACTTTTGTTGGTTTTGCAGTAATAGGATTTTATACATATATATGTGTGTGTATATATATTTATAACATATAGAGAGGGTACACATTTTAAGAAAGGAAAAAGCTGTATTAAAATTATGCTGATGGTAACCACTTTGAGCACCTCTTGTAATTGCAAAAGTCAAACATGACTTGTATTCATCTTCTGTTATCAGTGTATATTGAATATTACAATTTTAATACAGTTTTTTTTCCTTTCTTAAAATGTGTATATGTTTTGGCACCCTCTGTATATGCACACAAATATGTATATGTATATGTATATGTACACACATATACATATACATACATACATATATATGTGTGTATATATATATATATATATATTTTACTCCCTATATGCATTTACATTATAGAAAAATATATTGTCTGAAAAGATAAATTCCACAATGCACATGTACATCCATTACACAAAACAAGTTACAAGTTATAAAGTGAAAAAATAAAGTTACTCAACGCTTTATAATAAATAAATATTTGATAAATTTAAATAACTAAAGACAGTCATTGCAAAGTTTCTATAAAAACCTTTAATTGTGAGAAAACAAAATTAAACTTTAGACACAATAGTTTATTCAATATGAAGTCAAATTTGTTTAAATGTATTTTTAAGCATGTGTAAATGTGGTATTGATTAGTTTTGGTTTGTAGGAGTTATAAAATTAGTTTGCTTACTTGTACTTCTAATAATTTCCCAATACCCTACATTAAAGAAATATTTAAAAAACCTAAATGAATGATTGTAATTTAAAGAAAACTCAGGAACAACTAATAAGGGTAAAATGCGATATTATCTATGACTCTTTCAAAATACCATTGGTACCTATGAACCATGTCACTGATTAGGAAAATAAGAGTTATGGGTGTTGCTTTCTGCTCATTGATTTGAAATTGTCTTTAATCCTTAATATTTTTACAGAATCACTAAAACATTATATAATGACATTAAATGCAGTTGTAATGTTGTCTCTATTAGTCATTAAAACTAATTAATACAGTCATGAGTCTATAGTACAACACACACCCTGATCTAATTGGGAAACCTGGTAAATTTTTGCATACATATCGTACAGCTGATCCTTAGGAAATGTTTCCTAGAGGTTATGTAACTTCAAATTTAGTGTTGTATAACTAAAGTATGGTTTTACAGAAACGTATTTTCTTTGTTGGCAGTGGCTGTTTTTCCAGTAGATTGGATTTTGAATTCGTCATGAAAATTGTACTTTGAAAGGAAATTCCAATACCTAGAAAATAGCTTGCTCATAACTTGCTCTACATGACATGTTTATGATTTGGAACCCAATCATAAACCTGTGATTCAGGATTAAACAGTAATATATATATATATATATATATATATATATATATACACACATACATATATATATAATATATATACACATATATATGATTTAAATATATATATATATGATTTATATATATATATACACACACACACATATATATATATATGATTTATATATATATACACACACACACACATATATATATATATATATATATATATATATATATATATATATATATGTATATTCAGAAGGATAGTTTTTCAGGCAAGAAAGATAAGGCTTTGCCATCAGTTTGTCAAAAGATAAAAATATCATTGGACCAGAAATAAAGAAAACAAAACCCTAAAGGAAGGGAATCCATGCTTTTGCTAGACTACATCTATAAAAATGTTTCACACCTATTTCAACAGGTGTATTCTAATCAAGAGTCACTTCCCACTTTATGAACTTTGCCACGTAAGCTTACGTGAATGGAGGTAAATTCTCACCTGAGATAACTTACATCTTTTCTATTGTGATACCATGAAAGAAACTGTGTAAGTTAAAAGCATATTTAATGGACATTTAAATGTGGTTAGTTCTTTATTATTTCCTGGTACATATGTATTTAATTTCCGAAACATTTCTTTGGTGTTTCAGGGAAGATGTTATTTTCATCAGTTCAACAAAGAAGAAACCAATGAGACAGAGAGGTTTACATGTGGCCATTGCCTACCACACTCAGAACTTTAACCTGGTCTTGTGGCTTCTTCAAAGGAGGTAACTTTCCTTTTGTATATGACTAAAATTCTTGATTATCCTTGCTTTAATAGAATCTATCAATTACCCTTTTGTATTTATAAATAAGTAATATAAATGGTATGTGTATATATGTGAAAGGTAGTCCAATTAATTACCTCACTTCTAGGAAAAACCACAAATGATATTCCTTAAGCTATTCCTAGCATAGGAACTAGAAAAAATAATGGAGTTGATGCTTATTGAATGTCTGAATTAAATGAAATAAGTGTTACCCCATTAGTTGGAGTGGCAAATGGAATTGTTTCATAAAAATTACTTTTTTCCTATGTTCTTGTTCATTCAGCTAGATATAGTGAACTAAACATTAAGAGCACAGATACAAATTCAAGCTATTTATAAAATGATGAATCAGTTATTTTGTATGACTACTATATACTTTCAGAGGTTCTTCAATAATCATTAGATATGGACTACGATTGAGGGATAGCTCTTTGGTTCAGAAAAACTATCAACCCTCTTTTGAGGACCTATTTCTATGTCTATAACATACAACAGTGTTTGTGCTCTATGAGATTGTTAGGATTCTTAAACTCCCTTATGTTGTGTATTTTAAAGAAAAAAAGGCAACACAATATGGCCACTTTTTAATTAGATCTTTTTTTTTTGCTATTCAATTGTATGAGTTCATTATATATGAGGTCTGACAATTAAGTTCGTGAACTTGTTGCAATGATGTTGCTAATCTTTTTTGATATTAAAGGGATTATTCATTATGAACTTGTACCAACTGTACAAAGTTATCCAAGTTTACTATTTGGAAGTGCTAGAAAGGCTGTGTGAAAAAGTTAGACGACCTGAAATTTTCACCTACAATTCATGGCTCTTCCATGAAGACAATGCACCAGCTCACAAGGCACCATGTGTGAGGGAGTTTTTAGCCAGTAAACAAATAACTGTGTTGGAACACCCTCCCTACTCACATGATCTGGCCCCCAATGACTTCTTCATTTACCCAAAGATTAAGGAAATATTGAAAGGAAGACATTTTGATGACATTCAGGACATCAAGGGTAATACAAGGACACCTCTGATGGCCATTCCAGAAAAAGAGTTCCAAAATTGCTTTGAAGCGTAGACTAGGTGCTGGCATCAGTGCATAGCTTCCCAAGGGGAGTACTTGGAAGGTGACCGAAGTGATAATCAGCAATAGGTAGGTAGCCCTTTTTCTAGGATGAGTTCGTGAACTTAATTGTCTGACCGTGTGTGTGTGTGCATGCATGTGTGATAGGACTTGGCAAACAAAGAGGTAGTTTTTAAGCAGCAGCCCCCTGACCCCATGCATTAGCATAAAAGGTATAGGCAAAAACTTCCATCTCCCAGTCTTTCCATAAAAGGAGATATTCTGTATACTTTGAAATCTGCTAGCTGAGGGACAGGCTTCTAACTTAGCACACACCTAAGAGCTAGCTCTGATTCTCCCCACAACCAGGGAAGCTGAAGGACATATGCCACAGCTTCTCCCTCCAGCCAGCTCCAACAATACAACCAGGTTGCCAGTATCTCTCCTGAGGAGCTTGTACAAAGTTATAGTGGCTGCCACCCGAGGGACAGCCCCCTGATCACTAACTCTGATATCCAGTGGGGTTCGCATTCTTAAGTCCTACAAGACTGTAGCAAACCAAGAAGCAGTTATAATGAGTGCAGCAGCACCACTTGCAAAGCTAAATACCCGAACCCAGCACAAATAAAGCAGGCAAAAATGTTCATCTCCCAGTTTCTTCCAGCAAGGGGCAGAGCTACATACTTTCCCAGAAGCTTCTTGAGGGTGCAGTTTCTAATCAGCCTTCAAGAAGTGCTGATTCTCCCCACTGCAACTCTGATAGGTCTTGGCACAGTATCAGTGACTGAGAGCCACTAAAAACAAAGGTGATAGCTTGGATAATTCAAAAGTGTGAGAAACAACCAAGAGCTTGAGCCAGGTTGAATGATGAGGTTCATCTCTAACACAGGAACGTTCTGTCTAGATTTGAGTGGTGGTTGTCTTATTTAATGCACAGAAACCAAAATAGTTAAGGAAAAGGAAGAAACAAAGGAATATATCGCAAACAAAAGAACAGGATAAAACTCCAGAAACAGATCTTAACGGTCATAAGATACTCACTGAGGTCAGGAGAGCAATGCCTAAACAAAGTGAGAATATTGAGAGAGAAAGAGAGAGAGAGAAATAATTAAAGGTACCAAACAGAAATCACAGAGCTGAAGGATACAACAACTTAACTGAATTTATACAATAGTGGTGTTCCACAGCAGACTAGATCAGATGGAAGAAAGGATTAGTAAACTATATAAGAGCAATGGAATTCATTCAGAGGAACCCCCCTCCACCAAAAAGAAAAAAAAAAAAGGAAAGAATAGGAGTGACGATAGCTTAAAGTACTAATGGGAAAACATCAAATGGCCCAACATATGTATTAAAGAGGACCCAGAAGGAGGAGAGAAAGGGGGCAGAAAGATTTTCAAAGACATAATGTCTGAAAACTTCCTTAACCTATGGAAAGAAATAGACGTGTAGATAGATAGAGATGAGGAGTCCCAAAGAGTACCACTAAAGAAGAGAAATCTAAAGAGATGTAAACCAAAGCATGTTATAATTAAATTGTCAAAATTTAAAGACAAAGAGAATCTTAAAAGCAGCAAGAGAAAAGCCACTTATTACTTACAAAGGAACCCTCTTAGACTATCATAGAATTTTTCAGCAGAAACATTGCAAATCAGAAGAGAGTGGGATGATATAGTCACAGTGCTGAAAAAAAAAAACTAAGAGCTGTATCCAGCAATGCTGTCTTTCAGAATTTAAGAAGAGATAAAGTTTTGCAAACAAAAGTGAAGGAGTTTATTACCATGAGACCTGCCTTACAAGAATGATAAAGGGACTTCTTCAAGCAGAAATGAAAAGGCACTAATTAATAACATGAAACATATAATGTATGGTGAATATATCGTTAAATTCAGAATATCCTAACAGTGAAGCATTGGTGGGTAAATAACTTCTAATTCTAGTATTTTTTTAAATAATGATAACTTCAATAATTTGTTAGTTAATATATAACATAAAAAATATATAAATTGTGACATCAAACACATAAGATGGGGGAGTATAAAAATGTAGGGCTTTAGTATTTGAACTTACTAGCTTAAATAGACTGTCATATCTATAAGATGTTTTATGTAAACATCATAGTAACCACAAAGCAAAAATCTGTAGTAGATTCTCAAAAGAAAAAGAGAAAGGAATCAAATCATACCACTACAGAAAATCATCAAACCACAAAGGAAGAGAGGAAGAGAGGATGTAAGGAACAATGTAATTATAAAATCAACCAACGAACAATAAACAAAATGGCAATAATAAGTCCATACCTACCAATAACTTCTTTAAATACAAGTGGACTAAATTCTCCAAAAAATAAATAAATAAATATGTAGAGTACCTGAATGGATTAAAAAAAGAAAAGTCCCAACTATATGCTGCCTACAAGAGACTCACTTCAGCTTCGAGGCACACATGGATTGAAAGTGAAGCCATAGGAGGGGAAAAAAAAAAAAAAAAAAAATATATATATATATATATATATATATATATATATATATATATATATATATATATATATAAATTATATATTTTAAAATGGAAACCAAAAGAAAACAGGGGATAGCTATTCTTATATTAGACAAAATAGACTTTAAAGCCAAAGACTGTAACAAGAGGCATTTTCACTATATAGTGATAAAGGGGATAATTCAAAACGATATAACACTTGCAAAGGAGCATCTAAATATATAAAGCAAATATTAACAGATGTGAAAGAAAAATTAGACAACAGTACAATAATAGGGGACTTCAATACTCCAAATTTAGCAATGGATAGTTCATCCAGACAAACATTAATAAAGAAACATTTACTTAGGTCCATCTGGTCTAAAGTGTAGTTTGGCAGTCAGGCATAGAACGTTCCATCCAACAGCAGCAGAATACACATTCTTCTTAAAGACACCTGAAACATCCTCCAAGGATAGATCATGTCGGATCTCAAACAAGTCAATAGATTTTTAGATGATTGAAACCATATCAAGTGTCTCTTCTGACCACAGTGGAATGACACTAGGAATCAATTTCATGAAGAAAACAGGAAAATTTACAAATATGTAGAGATTAACAACATGCTCCTGAACAACCGGTGGGTCAAAGAAGTCAAAAGAAAAGTCAAAGAAATATCTTAAGAAAGATGAAAATGGAACCACAACACGCCTAATTTTATGGGATACAGCAAACGCAGGTCTAAGCAGGAAGTTTATAGTGATAAACACTTTCAGAAAAAATAAAGATCTCAAATAAAAAACCTAAATTTACACCTCAGGGAACTATGAAAACAAGAACCAATGAAGCTCAAAGCTAGTAGAAGAAAGGAAGTAATGAAGATCAGAGCAGAAATAAAATAGAAACTGAATAAAGCAGCAGAAACAAAGAGCTATGAAACAAGGAGCTTGTTTTTTGTAACGATAATAAAAATAGACAAACCTTTAGCTAGACATACCAATAAAAAGTGAGAGGATTGTAATAAATACAATTATAAATGAAAATGAAGATACTATGGAAATACAAAGGATAGTAAGGGTCTAGTATTACTTAAAATATATCTACCAAAATTGACTGTAAGAACTTATCTACATGCATACCAAAATATTTTTATATACTATAATAAGAAAAAAAGTTGTAGCAACTCATGTATAATCTTTAAAGAATTCCTGGCATTTTGTATAGAATTAATAGGACTTAAGACCTTTGGCTAAGGAAAAGCTTAAATGATTAACTAGATAGGAAAAACTTTTCAAATAAATTTTGCAAGATTTTCAAGTTATATAATTACAAAAAGTCCAGTCTATAACTATTCGAGCCTGGTATTAATAATACTGTACAGGTATAATCATTTAAGCAGATATCAGAAAATTAGAATAAAATTATGAACATTTTTTTTATAGTACTATTTGTGTTAAGCGATTTCTGCCCATGAATAGGCAATTAAAGAAAAAAAAAATAAGGCTGATTTAAGTGGTCAGTGGAATTCCTATCTTATGTGTAAAGGAAAAGATTTTATCTAATTGAAAAGAATAGGAATGTGATCTAAATTTAGAGTGTTTAGACATATGGTGGCATAGATTTCTAAGTTATGTGGCCTGCATCTTATATTTCTACTACACCATTAATGTACACTATTTATTAAACACTTTTTCTCAGGGGAGAAATACTAATAGTTGTCTTCCCTCTAGTATTTCAGTTCCTGAGGGATAGGACCATGGATTTTTCCATCTCTTTATCTGTAATAATAGAAATAATGAATAAAGTATTGATTTTTCAAAAACCTAAATGAATTTGAAATATAATAAGAGCCACATGTTTTTACTTATTACTATTTTCCAGGGGCCTATTAAAAAAAAAAAGACACAAAATGTTATTTCAACTTTGTGAGTCACAGTTTAATTCTCTGTAAAATGAAGATATAGAAAGAGATGATGTAAAAAGGCCCCTCCCAGTTATCTTCTGGAATGATATGCGTGTGAGCAGAGCACTGATATTTACCCCACAGTAAAAGGACTCTCCCTGACAAAAGTTTTCACTTTATTGGTAATTTACAATTGTTAAAGCACATTCACATTCATGGCCTCATTAAATACCTACATCAACCCTGTCAGGTAGATTTTGTTACTTGGTCTTAGTTTGTGAATGACAGGTATTGAAAGATGCTCAACTAGACCAAGGTCATCTACCAAGTAAGTAAAAGATAAACCAAATAACATTTTGTGAAGTCTAAGATTAGTTCTCTTGCTACTATAAAATAATTATTTTCCTTGTTTTTATTTTCTGGTTTTGAATTACGTTTGTGGATACTATTTTCTACTGTCTTATTTTTACTTATCTTCTCTAGCTATTTAATGTACAAACAATTTATTTTCCTCAACCAACATTAAGAACCTTGCAAACAGGGACAACTTCTCTTTTCTGTTTGTTTGTATGTATGTGTGTATTTCCTAGTTTATTTTTATACTGCTCTGCACACAGGGAGATTTGCTGGATTAATGTCTGATGAAGGTGCTACTCTTATTTGATCAGTTTTATGTGTAGAAACAGTTTTGCTTGGACAGTTTTCATGAATTAAGGAGGTTAAAACAGTTAAATATATGAAAAAAGTTTTTAAAAAGAGCAGGTGTCATATAGTTTCTTACTGGTTATTAAATTATTCTTGATCAGCTCTGGTAAAGCCATGCATTTTCGAACTAGTTGGGCTCTTTCATTTGCTCTCACTGCCTGGAATTTGATAGAACCTTTTAGTCTTCTCAGGGCTTTAATGGTATTCATGGAAAAGCAGACTGAATTTTTTAAAGCTAATGAGGTGTCAGCTTCCTTAGTGGCTCATTTTCTCTTTTGTCCTTCACTATTTTCCATTCTCTGCCTCTGAGACAATATAGAGTAACGAAAGCATTTGGGCACCTCACTAAAACACTTACTAAAAATCAGACCCAAGACTAAACATTAATTTTAACAACTACTAAAAATGTTCCTCAATTTTTAATCTGACTCACATAATTTATACGACAGAAAGACTGCGTACTTATAACAGCATTCATCAGATGATCTTTCTGCTCCTTCAACCTTTTACCATTTTTAGCTCTTCTAAAGTTCTGGTGAAATAGATTTTAGGGAACAGACACTGTAAATAGGCACAGGGAGCTTCTACACACTAACACTAATCTCAAGTTTTCCAAAAGTCTGCTTATACAAAATAGATCTCTTTGGCCAGTGTTATCCAAATTTTTGTATTTTATTTGTATTACTTTGAGTAAGGTCCTTATTAAAATCCAAATATATTCACTAGAAATTAAGATATTAACCTTACATGATTTGTCATTACATTATGGGGTACAATTTGGAAAGCAAAAATGAGGGGAGCGCTGGAATGAGGGGTATCGTGGGTCATACATAATCAGGCCCTCTTTTTACTCACATACCCAGGCGAAAATATATTGACATCCATTAGATCTTTGGCACTGAGGATTTACCAGTCTTGGCACTGATCCTGTTAACAATTGCAAAGGCTCATAACATGAAGAAATTTGTTGTTTTTCTGAGGGACAAATAGCATAGTTTTTGACTGATGTGGAGAAGTGAAACACCTGTTTGTTAAAGGAGTCACATATCTAAAAAGAAACTATGTCCTACCACCAAAAATCCAGTTTTTTTCATGTTATTTTCCAATTTCTGTTTGATATGCTGTTTCAAGTTTTAACTCATTGTGTGTTTCCTAGTTTCCTATCAGTTTAGGTTTTAAAGGGTCAATTTTTATCATGTATTTCTAATTTTACTTGATTATGATTAGAGATAATGACTTGTGATATCTCTAATTTTGATACTTTGTTCTCTTCCTACACAAACACATGCATGGATACACAATATACTTAGAGTTTATTATTGAGGTCCTCTCTGTCATTACTTTTTGGTCTAATGAGTTGGCCTTATTTCTGTGAGAGAATTACTAATATAATATTTCTGATTGAATTGTATTTTTATCAAGCAAACCCTCTTTTACTCTATCTATCTATCTATCTATCTATCTATCTATCTATCTATCTATCTATCTATCTATCTATCTCTTGTTTCCCCTTAATGGCCTTTGAATATATAGATATGAGACTTTCTTCATCTCAATAATAGAGTATTCTGCTACTTATTTACTCTTTGCATATCCTCAACTTGATGGATTTTTCTTCTGTACCTTCAACTGAGTGTTAGATTCTTTGGAGCTTTCCTCCAATGTTTTTTTCTATTCCTAGCAACTTTCAAACGTTTATAATTTTCCTCCATTGCTTTCAGTACTTGATATTTCAGTCTGAAAATACAAGTCTGAAGAATGCTTAGCTTTTTCAGTTAATATATATATATATATATATATATATATATATATATATATATATATATATGGCATCATGTTTGTTACCCATAGAAAGTCTTGAGTTACTTACATCATCATCATCATTACTGTTGTTATTATTATTATCATTATTGTCATCTTTATTAAATTTTGTCCTCCAACAGCTCTAGTTCTTTAGGATGGTGCTTACTTTGTTCTGCCTGACTTTTCTCTCTCTGGTTAATGGAGGAATTTTAATGGCTATACTATGCTTTTGTTATCCAACCAAGCCAGCTCAAAGTCTGAGATAGTTATTGAAAGACATGATGTTTGATAGAAGACAGTGCACTTGTTTCCTCAGCTGACTACTGTATAGAAACAGGCAGCCCCCGATGAGAAACCTGAAAGAGGCCTCTTGACATTCGGACTTTCTAATAGCCTTTCAACCTCAGGAAACTCCACCTCAGGGGGACTCAAGCTACAATGTCATTTCCTTCACCTATATGGGGCCAGAAACATCACATACAGTATACAAAACTGATAAAAATTTTCCTTTGCAGATTCACAGATAAAGGAAGTTCATTTCTATATACAATTCCTCCATTGTTTCATGCCCTACTGTTCCTTCTTGTTCTGGTGGTGACACCAAACATAGTGGAAAAAATCTGACCCAAAGTCTCCCTGCTGGGTCTCTTGCAAAGCTAAGGCTTCACTGGTAGCCAGCTGGCAGTGAGGCCAAGCAGTGATTTATTGAGAAAGGGAGGTAAATTGGAATTGGGAGGTGTTGGGAAGAGAGCTGCGTCAGTCAGGCCCTACCTATTTCAGTTGCTGGAGTAATAACAGTAATGAGAAAGTTACTGCTATTATGAGTCCTGTTTTCTAATGCAGGGAAAAAAAACTATTTTGTATTTCACTTTATTTTAGTCTCAGATAGTGATGTGCTATGAAGATAACCAAGTAAGAGTTAATGATAGAAGATTACTGGGAGATTTCAGAGCTGCATATGATTGGATAGTGAAGGAAGTGATCTGAAATATATAATAAGATGAGAACAGAATGTGAAAGAGTTGAAAGTGTAAAATACTGAGGTTAAACATTCACGCATAGAACCCACAAGAGAAACATCCCCAAAATAGGATTGTAGTGGATGTGTTACAAGAATAAAAAGAAGGCCAGTGGGGCTGAAACGTAAGACTCTGAACATAGTGACTGTTACAGATAAATTTGATAATACCTGAAAAATACATAAGAATGTTCTTTCTGTGCTCAATATTGTCCTGAAAACAAAGTCAACTGCAAGTGTTCACAGTAATATTTAATAAAAAATTTCTTAAACAGAAAGAAAATATTAGATCAAGTACAAAGAATATTAAGAAATCCATCATTTAAGTATTCAAATATTTAAAAATATAATAAAGAGAAAATTTGTGAAACTTTTTCAAATAAGTGTTTAAATCTTTGGAAGGAATAAAACCTTTTTACTGGTAAAAATATATACCCCAAATCCTATGAACATATCCGTAAATATACAAAGATCTCTGGGTATAAAGTTGTTAATCATTAGGATCTACTATAGTTAGAGTTCCAAAAGTATCATCCCATTTTATGCTCTTTATCCTAGTCTCACATTATTCCTTTTGATTGGCTTACAGTTTTTGTCATCTTCCTCAAGAATGAATCATAGGACTAAAGACCAAAATGGAGATGTAGAAGAACCCAGCCTCTGTCCCTCAACAAAGGTCAGCAATTAAGCAGATATCCACAAAGACAGACAGCTTGGCAGAACTCTCAAGTTCACTTAAGAAACTTATGCAGCTCAGTGGAACTGAAAAACCTAAAGATAACTACACAAAAACGAAAAAGCTGTATCTTAATTTTGCCTGTACCACCCCTCCTCTAAAACAGTGCTGCTCAGAAGCAAGAGGAACTTACCTGCTAGAAAGAGTTCACTGCACCAGTAAAGAAAGTGTGGGGGAGCTAGGCTTTCAGTGCACCACATGAAGATCTCATTTCAGTTTCATCCCACCCAGACCAGCAAAGCTGAGACTTATAGAAATGAATAGGAACAAGGAAGAAAAGCAGAGGCTACCAATAGCAGCCATGCAGCAGGAAAACTGGTGGATCACAGTGACCTGCTCTGCAGACACACCAGCAGATTTCACCATTGAAGAAACTAATGGCCAGCACAACCACCAGACACCCATCAGATTTCACCAGCTTTCACCCCAGAGGTATATGCATTTGCTAATGCCAGCCCACGTTCCTGTGGCTACTTGAGTGCAAGACATCAGCCTAGAACCGTACTAATGATCCCTCTTTGAGCAAGCACTTAAGACAAGCCTCTTCAGCTGTGCACTTGCAAACTGCTGACCTGATGCTTATTCATATTAATTGATATATTACTTAATTGATATATTGAAATGTTGGAAATATGGAATATTAAAATAGTCTAAAGAGTAACACCAAGTGATTTTTTTCTCATAGACTTATGAACATAATCAGCCAGGGTATAACAAAAGACACTAACATCTCTTTATAAGTATTAATTAGTCCACAGAAAAACCATCAGATAGGACAGGACAAATCTGATTAGTGTTTATTTTCATGTTTCACTCCCTATATATGATGCATCTTCCTTTCTTTTTGTTTTCCTTCCTTTTTTTCTTTCTAGAAATGGCAAATAAAATATAAAAATACAATATGTATTCTACCATTTCCTATATACAAACATTCCATAGACACATTTGTTTTTTGGTTTTTTCTTCCTACACTTTTAGGACCTACTCTTATAATTTACCTTTATAAATATCTTGCTAGATTAGCTATTCTGCTTTTAAGAAAGATCTCTAATCTAAGCACAAGAACTTCCTCTTGAGCTATTTTCTTTGGTGCAATACTATTACCTGTGTTAGTTCTTCACTATTTTTATTTTTCAGTAGGGATTATAAATGTACCATTTTACAATGTTACTGTATTACATTGTGTGCAATAAAAAAATCTGTTGGGTCTTTGTCTTGGTCCCTGGGAAGTAGCCTCTAAACTCTTGGAATTTCCCAAATGACAGGAGTGTCTATGTTATTTATGGTGAGCCCTGATAGTTTATGCTAACTAGAAGACTCAGAATGAGAATCGTTATGCCAGACAGGCCAAAGGTGTGATTAGGGGTTGGGACTTTAAGACACAGTATTATAGCCTGACCACCAGGGAGTGGATATAGACCAGGGAATAAAGACATAGTTGATATCAATAGCACCATTAATCCATATTATAATTGATATCCATCTACTACTTGATCCAACTACAGCAGAATACACATTCTATTCTAGTTCACACGGAACATTCACCAAGATAGACTTTATTTTAGGCTATAAATCACACCTTAATATTTTTTAAATGATAGGAATCATACAATGTAGACAATGACAAAATTAAACTAGGAATCAATAACAGTAAAATAACCAGAAAATCCCCAAATGTGTGATGATTAAAAAGCACACTCTAAGTAACATGTGGGTCAAAAAAGAAGTATCCAAGAATTTCAAAAATGTATATTTTTAACTAAATAAAAATGAAAATAAAGCTTATCAAAATGTGTGAGATTCAGCAAAAGAGGTGATTAAAGGAAAATTCATAGCATTAAATGTATATATTAGAAAAGAGAAATCTAAAGTCAATAACCTAAGCGTCCACCTTAGGAAACTGAAAAATAATAGTAAATTAAGTTAAAAAGAGAAAACCACAAGAAATAATGAAAACTGGAGTAGAAAACAATAAATTAGAATAGAAAAAACCAAGAGGAAATCCATCAATGCAAAAGCTGGTTCTTTGGTAAGATTGATAATATTGATAAGTCTCTGGCCAAGCTAACTAAGAAAAAGGAGGGAAAGGTACAAATTACTAATAACAGAAATGAAAATGGGGACATCAGTAAGGGTCCTGAGCTTTAAAAAGATGTAAAGAAATACCATGAACAACTCTATGCCCCCAAATTTGGCAACCTAGATGAAATGGTCCGATTCTTTGAAAAACAATTCTGCAAAAACTAACAAAAGCAGAAATAGATAATTTAAAAGGCATATATATATATATATATATATATATATATATATATATATATATATATATATATATATATAAATAAATAAATGAATCAATAATTAACAATTTTCCAAAAAGAAAGCACCAGGCTGAGATCTGTTCACTGGTGAACTCTACCAAAAATTTATGAACAAATTCTCTACAATCTCTTAGAAGAAAGAAGTAGAGGGAATACTTTCTAAATCATTCTGAGGCTAGAATCACACTAAAATGAAAATAGTGCAAAGACATTACAAGAAAACAAAACTACAGACCAGTATCTCTCATGAAAAAAAGGGTTCAAAAATCCCCAATAAGACATCAGCATATCAAATACAATAATGTGTAAAAATAATAATACACTCTAACCATGCGGGATTTATCACAGGTATGCAAAATATTTTTAACACTTGAAAAACAATAAATGTAATCTACCATCTTTAAAATGTTTAAGAAGATTCACAATCATATCAATAGAAGCAGAAAAATCCAACTTGACAAATTCCAACACTCATTCAGGATAAAAATGCTCAGTAAACTAAGAACAGAAAAGGAACTTCCTCAGATTGATAAAGGATATCTAAGTAAAACCTGCACACAGTTAATATCATTCTTATTGGTGAGAAACTGAAAATTTTCCCATTAAGATTATGCACAAGGCAAGGATTTTCTCCTTCACTACTCCTTTTCAACATCACAATGGATGTCCTGGTTAACTTATTAAGACAAGAAAAATAAATAAAAAGTATAGTGATTAGGAAGGAATATATAAACCTGTCTTTGTTCATAGATTAGAGGATCATCTATATTTGTTCATAGATTATAGGATTGTTTATTGAGAAAAATTTATAAAATTCATAAAAAACTATAAAACTTTTATAATTGACACAGCAATTATAAAAAAAAAAAGGTTGTAGGATACAAAGTTGAATTATAAAAGGCAATTGCTTTCTATATACCAGCAATAAATAAGTGGGATTTGAAATGAAAAATACAACGCCACTTACCTTAAAAAATGAAACACTTACTATAAATATAAGAAAATATGTACAAGACCTATCAGGAAAACTCCAAACTCTGATGAAGGAAATAAATATATTGAGAATTATTTTATATTAATGGATAGGAAAACTCAGTATTGTAAAGATGTCAGTACTTCTCAATTTGAATTATAGAATCAAAGTAATCCCATTCAAAATTCCAGCAAGTTTTTTTTAGATACTGACCAACTAATTCTAAAATTTATGTGGAGAGACATGATACCCAGAGAAGCCAACACAATATTGAAAGATAACTACAAAGTTGAGGGACTAAAGCTGCTCAAGTTTAAGAATCACTATTATGTTACTACAGTAATCAAGACAGTTTGGTACCAGCAAAATAATAGACAAATAGATCAATGGGAAAGAATAGAGAGCCAAGAAATAAACCCACATAAATACAGTCAAATGATCTTTGACCAAGAAACAAAGGCACTATATTGGAGCAAATATAGGCTTTTCAACAAATGGTTTGGATATCCACCAACATAAAAACCAGTCCAGATCCTTTACAAAAATTAATTCAAATGGATCACAAATCTAAATTTAAATGTAAAGCTAGGTGAAGACATAAAAATGGTGGTGTGAAATGAGCCTCTTAAAATTATCCATGGAATTTACAACAAATTGAACAACCATAACTCCACAAAGGATTCCCTGTGCGACAGACAGGCAAGACAAAGAGGAGCACTACTGAAATCACCTAAAAGTGGGCAAATTGTGCTAGACGGGGAGGAGGGAAGGGAGAGGTGAGCAGGCCGGGCACGCAGGCTCAGGACTCAGACCTAGCTCAGTTCTCTGAGCTCGCTGCATCCCAGGACTACCGTAGCTGTGGGAGAGGGAAGAGCTCAGGCTGCAAGTGCTCTGCTTATGGCACACAGGTCTGAATGGATAGCATACAACATGGCTGAACCCAAGGCCCAGGTCAGACACCTCAGAGCAAAGACTGAGGGAAGAAGGCTGAAAACAGAAGTTTAGCCCTCACTGCTGAGCAGAGAATGGAAGTCTTAGGCACTGAGATCAGCTGCCCCCTCCCTACCTTCCCAGAGCTCGCCCCATCCCCACCTGCCCAGTGCTAGAAGCTAAACAGTATCAGGGTCAGATCAAAAGAACAGAATAATTGCAGTTCTGAGAACTGTGGTCCACAGACATGGACTCACAGCTCAACAAGTTCTGGGAAGGGAAGGAAGCTGTGGAAGCAGTACTTGCTGTGGTGGTGGTCACTGCCATTGCTCTCGGCCACTACTCACAACGGTACCCAGCCCCATCCCCACCTGTCAGTGCAGATACCTGCAGGACTAAACAGAGTTGCTAAAGGACACAGGCTCTGAATCTGGGGCAGGAAGAGCTTTGGAACCTCAGAAGCTCTCCATATCCCTCCACGGAAGTGGTGCCATATGACCAAGGCCAACTGTTCACAGGGGAGAGGCCCACCTTCCAGGGAATTGCCCCATTCTGTGAGAAGCTGGAATAGTGCAGAGAAAAGATAACACTACAGTGTGAGAGAGAATAAAAGGATGCAGTTGGAGAGAAAATAAAACATTCTACCAACCCTACTGGAAAACAAAAGAAAGACCTCTATCAACCATTGCAGAACCCACTCTTGTAGATGATTAGGAAGAGAAATAATAAATCACTAATGGCCATGAATAACCAAGACAACAAGACAGCTCAGAAAGAAAATGAAAAGTCTCCAGAAAATGAACTTAAAGATATGGAAATATATGACTTAAATGACAGAGAATTCAAGATTGCAGTTCTTAAAAAACTCAACAAGATGCAAGAAAACAGACAGGCAGTTTAATGAACTCAGAAATACAATCAAAGAACAAAATGAACATTTTACCAAAGAGGTTGAAATTTTAAAAAGGATCAAATAGAATTTCTGGAGATTAAGAACTCAATAAAATAAATGAAGAATGAAATAGCCAGCTTAGGTAGTAGGGTTGACCAGATGGAGGAAAGCATCAGTGACATTGAAGATAAAAATCTGGAAATGACACATATGGAAGAAAGAGACTTCAGACATAAAAGAAATGAAAGAACACTACAAGACTTTCTGATTCCATCAGAAAGAGCAATATAAGAATAATGGTAATATAAGAAGGAGAAGAAAAAGAGAAGGAAACAGAGAGTATATTCAAACAAATAGTATATAAGAACTTCCCAAACTAGTGGAAAGAACTGGATACTCGAATCCAAGAAGCAAATAGAACACCTAATTACCTAAACCCAACAGGCCTTCTCCATGGCACATTGTATTGAAGCTGTCAAAAATCAACGATAAAGAAAGAATCCTCAAGCAGCAGGGAAAAGAAGATGGTAACGTACAAAGAAAAGCCCACTAGAATATCATCAGATTTTTTCAGCAGAAACTCTACAAGCCAGGAGGGAATGGAACCAAATATTCAAACTATTGAAAGAGAGAAATTATGAGCCAAGAATAATATATCCAGCTAAGATATCCTTTAGATATGAAGGAGGAATAAAGACTTTCTAGACATACAGAAGCTGAAGGAATTTTCTAACACAGGTCCTGCACTACAAGAAATACTAAAGGGACTATAAGACAATCAACAGGGACAGTTTGTGGCAACCAAAACATAAAAAGGGGGAGAGTACAGGCTTGTACCAGAATATGGAAATGGAGAAAGCATGCTGAAGAAAATGGAATACTCTAAATATTAACCTTTCTTTTACATAATGGAAAAACTCAAAAGAAAAATCCAGAACTGAAATATATACTGTAATAAAAGAAGAAACAGAAGGAGAAGTCATAGAACACCATGGCACAGAAATAACAGACAACAACAAAAAGGCAAAGAAACAATGGAGACACAGTCTTACCAAAAAACTAAAGATAGAATGATAGGAAATCAGCACATATCAATAATCACCCTAAATGTAAGTGGACTGAACTCACCAATGAAAAGGCACAGAGTAGCAGATTGGATCAAAAAACTAAATCCAACCATATGCTGTCTCCAAGGAGAACCACATGTTGTCTCAGCTACAAGGACAAACAGACACTCAAAGTAAAAGGGTGGAAATTGACACTCCAAGCAAATGGTATCCAGAGAAAATTAGGTGTACCCATACTGATATAAGACGAAACAGACTTCAGGGTAAAAAAGGTAACAAGAGACAAAGATAGATATTTCATAATGGTAAAGGGGACTATGTAACAAGAAGACATAACAGTCATCAATATTTATGCCCCCAATCAGGAAGTACCAAAATATACTAGGCGACTACTAACAGAAATATAGGGAGAAATTGATCAAAACATAATTATACTAGGGGACCTAAATATATCATGGACAGCTATGGATAGATCATCCAAACAGAAAATAAATAAAGGAATAGCACATTAGATGAAATGGACATAATAGACATTTATAGAGCACTTTACCCTGAAACAAAAGACTACACATTTTTTTCTAGTATACATGGAACATTCTGAAGGATAGACCATATATTGGGACATAAAACTAGTCTCAGCAAATTTAGAAAGACTGAAATCATACCAAGCAGATTCTCTGATCACAAGGCTTTGAAATCGGATACTAACTGCAAAAAGAAAGCAGGAAAAACCACATACATGTGGAGATTAAACAACATACTTTTAAAGAATGATCGTCATTAAGAAATAAAAGGAGAGATAAAAAGATACATAGAAACAAATGAGAATGAAAATACATCCTACCAAAATTTTGGGGATGCAGCAAAAGCAGTTTTGAGAGGGAAATTTATATCATTACAGGCCTATCTCAAGAAACAAGAAAAATCCCAAATAAATAACCTCATGTTACACCTTAAAGAACTAGAAAAAGAAGAGTAAATGAAACCCAAGGTTAGCAGAAGAAAGAAAAAAAGTAAAAGTCAGAGCAGAACTAAATGAAATAGAGATACAAAAGACAATAGAGAAAAAAAAATAATGTGACAAAGAGCTGGTTCTTTGAAAAGATTAACAAAATTGACAAACCCTTGGCTAGACTCACTAAGATAAAAAAAAAAGAAGGCACTAATTAACAAAATCAGAAATGAAAGAGGGGAAGTTATTACGGATGCCAAAGAAATACAAAGGATCATCCAAGAATACTGTGAAGGACTATATGTCACCAAATTCTATAACCTAGAAGAAATGGACAAGTTCTTAGCAACAGATAGCCTTCCTAGGCTGAATCCTGAAGAATTGGAAAATCTAAATAGATCAATCACCAGTAAGGAAATCGAAGGTCATCCAAAACCTTCCCAAAAGCAAAAGTCTGGGACCAGATGGCTTCACTAGTGAATTCTACCAAACCTTCAAAGAGGATCTAATACCAATCCTCCTCAAACTTTTCCAAAAAATTGAAGAAGAGACAGTACTCCCTAACTCATTTAATGAGGCCAACATTACCCTGATACTAAAACCTGGTAAGGATAACACACAAAAAAGAAAAGTACAGACCAGTATCTCTGATGAATACAGATGCAAAAATCCTGAACAAATTCTAGCAAATCGAATGCAACAATACATGAAAAAGAGTATTCATCACGACCAAGTGTGGTTCATCCCCGGGGCACAAGGATGGTTCAACATCCGCCAATCCATCAATGTGACATATCACATAAACAAAATAAAGGACAAAAATCATATGATTATATCAATTGATGCAGAAAAAGCATTTGACAAGATACAACATCCATTTATGATTAAAACACTTAATAAAATAGGTATAGAAGGAAAATACCTGAACATAATAAAGGCCATGTATGACAAACCCTCAGCTAATCTCATAATTAATGGTGAAAAACTGAAGCCCTTGGATCTACGTTCAGGAACACGACAGGGATGTCCCCTACCACCTCTGCTTTTCAACATAGTGTTGGAAGTCTCGCCAGAGCAATCAGGGAAGAGAAGGAAATAAAAGCCATTCAAATTGTGAATGAAGAAGTTAAATTATCACTCTTTGCAGATGACGTGATGCTTTATATAGAAAATCCTATAGACTCCACCAAAAAGCTATTAGAAACAATCAACGAATACAGTCAAGTTCCCAGCTGAAAAATCAACGTACGAAAGTCTACTGCATTCCTATATACTAAAATGAAATCTCAGAAAAAGAAATTAAAAAAATAAAATTGTTTTGCAATTGCAGCACACAGAATAAAATACCTAGGAATAAACTTAACCAAGGATGTGAAAGACCTATATGCTAAAAACTATAACACATTTTTAAGTGAAATTGAAGAACACACAAAGAAATGGAAAGATATTCCGTGCTCATGTATTGAAAGAATCAACATAGTTAAAATGGCCATATTACCCAAAGCAACATACAGATTTAATGCAATCTCCATTAAAATCCCAATGGCATTTTTTAAAGAAATAGAACAAAAAATCATCAGATTTGTTTGGAACCACAAAAGACCCCGAATAGCCAAAGCAATCTTAAGAAAAACCAACAATGTTGGAGGTATCACACTCTCTGAGTTTAGCTTGTACCACAGGGCAACAATAATCCAAACAGCATGGTATTGGAAGAAAAACAGACACATAGACCAATGGAATAGAATTGAGAAACCAGAAATAAAACCACATGAATATGGACAGATAATTTTTGACAAAGAAGCAAAAAAAAAAATACAATGGAGAAAAGGCAGCCTTTTCAACAAATGGTGCTGGCAGAACTGGAAAGCCACATGCAAAAGAATGAAACAGGACTGCTATCTGTCACCACGTACCAAAATTAATCCAAAATGGATCAAAGACTTAAGCATAAGACCTGAAACAATAAACTGCATAGAAGAACACATAGGTACTAAACTTATGGATCTTGGGTTCAAAGAGTATTTTATGAATTTGACTCCAAAGGCAAGGGAAATAAAAGCTAAAATAAATGAATGAGACTATATCAAACTTAAAAGCTTCTGCACAGCAAAAGAAACCATTGACAAAATAAAGTGGCAACCAACAGAATGGGAGAAGATTTTTGCAAACAGTGCCTCCGATAAGGGGCTAATATTCAAAATATACAAGGAACTCATACAACTCAACCACAAAAAACAAACAAACAACCCAATTGAAAAATGGGCAGAGGACCTGTAGAGACATTTCTCAAAGGATGACATACGAATGGCAAATAGACATATGGAAAAATTCTCAACATCACTAATCATCAGAGAAATGCAAATAAAAACCACAATGAGATATCACCTCACCCCAGTCAGAATGGCTATCATCAACAAGACAAATAGTAACAAGTATTGGAGAGGCTGTGGAGAAAAAGAAAGTCTCATACATTGTTGGTGGGAATGCGGATTGGTGCAGCCACTATGGAAGGCAGTGTGGAGTTTCCTCAAAAAATTACAAATAGAATTACCACATGACCCGGCAATCTCTCTCCTATGTATCTACCCAAAAAATCTGAAAACATTTATCCATAAAGACACGTGTGCTCCAATATTCTTTATTTATGGTGGCCAAGACATGGAAAGAACCAAAATGTCCTTTGCTAGATGGAACCTTTTGGATAAAGAAAAAAACTTTTGGATAAAGGTGCGGTATATTTACACAATGGAATACTATTTGGCGTAAGAAATGATGAAACAGGACCATTTGTGACAACATGGATGGATCTAGAGATTATAATGCTAAGCAAAATAAGTCAGACAGAAAAAGCAGAGACCCATATGATTTCACTGATATGTGGTATATGAGTGAAAAGCAACAAAAGAATAAGACAAACAAAAACTCATAGACACAGACAATAGTTCAGTGGTTACCAGAGGGTAAGGGGGGAGAGGGGTGATCTATGAGGGTAAAGGGGATTGAATATATGGTGATGGAAGGAGAACTGACTCTGGGTGGTGAACACACAATGTGATTTATGGATGATGTAATACAGAATTGTACACCTGAAATCTATGTAACTTTAGTAACAATTGTCACCCCAATAAACTTTAATTAAAATAAAAAAATAAAATAAATAAATAATAATAAAAAAGACCTGGTCTTATTTTCAGGGGAACATCGTAGAAGAACATCTAGATGACTGTGTTTGGTGTTGACGCTTTAGATACAACACCAAAGACAAGATCCAACAAAGGAAAGAAGGAATTCAGAAGCAAGACATCCTTAATATTAAAAATTTCTGCTCTGCAAAAGATGCTATAAATAGAATAATAAAGTCACAGACTGGGGAAACATATTTACAAGAAACATCTGATAAAGGACTGTTATAGAAAATGTACAAAGAACTCTTAAAACTCAACAACAAAATAACTCAATTAAAAAATGGGCCAACAACCTTAACAGATACCTTCCCAAAGAAGGTATACATATGACAAAGAAGCAAATGAAATGATGCTCCATGTCATATTATATGTCAATGGGGAAATACAAATAAACAAGTTAGCACTGCACATTCGAATGGCAAAATCCTGAACACTGACAACACCAAATGCTGGTGAGTATGTAGAGCAAAAGGAACTCTCATTCATTGCTGGTGGAAATGCAAAATGTATGTGTATAACCACTTTGGAAGATAGGTAGGCACTTTCCTACAAAAGCAAACATACTTTTACTATATGATCCAGTTATCACATCCATTGATATTTACCCAATGAAGCAGAAAACTATGTCTACACAAAACCCTGCTTATAGATGTTTATAGCAGCTTTATTCATACTTGCCTAAACTTTAAAGGAACTAAGATGACCTTCAGTAGGTGAATAATAAACACATTATGATAGATCCAGATAATGGAATATTATTCAGTGTTAAGAAGAAATGAGCTATCAAGCAAAAAAGGGGAGGGGAGTGGAAAGCTTAAATGTATATTGCTAAGTGAAAGAATCAAATCTGAAAAGGCAACACATTATATGACTCTAATTATATGACATTCTAGAAAAAATAAAACTATGGAGATAGTAAAAAGATCTGTATTTGCCAGAGGTTAGTGAGGAGTAGGAAGAGATAGGCAGAGCACGGAAGATTTTTAGAACAGTGAAAATACTCTGCACAATATAATGGTAGAGTCATGTCATTATACATTTTCCTAAACCTTTTGAATGCACAACACCAAGAGTGAAACTTACAGTAAACTATGGACTTTCGGTGATTATGATGTGTCAATGTTGGTTCATCCTTGCGGGGCGGGTGGGGAGGAGTACCATTCTGGTGAGTGATATTGATAATGGGGGATGCTCTGTATGTGTAAGGGCAGGGTCTATATGGGAAATCTCTGTACCTTCTTTTCAATTTTATTGTAAACCTAAAACTGGTCCTTAAAAAAAATAGCATCTTAAAAAACACACACAACAACAACCAAAAAACAAACAACAAAAATCAGTGGTTGCCAGAAGTGAGCAGAGAGAGACAGATGAGCAGGCAGAAGATGGAGAATTTTTAGGGCAGTGAAATTACTCTGCATGATACTATAATGGTAGGTACATGTCATTATAGATTTTTCAAAAGCCATAGAATACACTACACCTAGAGTGAACCCTAATATAAAGTATGGACTTTCGGGGATAATACCATGTCCATGTAGGTTCATTGATTCTGAACAATGTACCCCTCTCGTGCATGATGTTGATAGTGACGGGGGTGTTGTGGGGGGGCTTTGCCTATGTGAGGACAGGGAGTATATGTGAAATCTCTCTGGCTTCCATTCAATTTTGCTGTTAACCTAAAAGTGCTCTAAAAAATAAAGTCTATTTTAAAGTTGCAATAGTAATTATAACTTTCCTATGTCCTCTGAGTTTTTCCAGTGAAACCTATATAGGTAGGGAGGATCTCCGAATTTATAGCTTAATGGTTAGATGTAGGAGTGATTTTAGGACCCCCAAACTTGAAGATTCTGAAGTGAAGTCTGTCTTGTAGAGGACTGTTCCCTTAATCTCTAAAGTTTGGCCTAAATCTGAATTATTGGCTTCAGAAGTAATTGCAGTTTGAAACAAGATAAAATAGAAGGCAACAGAACTGAGCATGAGCCTCAGATCACTTCCTAAAGTTTGTCTTTATTTCATTTCCTCTTGCAATTTTATCTATCACTTACTTTCTATTTCAGAGGGTCACTAGGACTTTCTGACAGTGAAATGATGAGGATTTCATCTTCCAATTTTTAAGCTGTGCAACAAATAATTTCCCTTAACTTACAATAAAAAAAAATGCTACATTGTGATTTACTTAACTGTATTTCAAAAATAATGTTATTATATCTTCTGTCACAGGACCCTCTGAGGATTAAACCAATTCCCTATGCTCTTAATCTTTTGTGAAAGGCCTGAAAATCCAGCTTATTTTCTTCTTTTTTTGGTAGCTAACACCACCCACTTTATTTTTTAAAGTGTTTCCTTCTTATTCAATAAATATTTTATAGTACTTAATAACATACTCAATTCAAAAGGAAAAATAATTCAGACTTATTATATTGGTATAATTATATTGTCATATATATTCATATATTCATATATATATATATATATATATATATATATATATATATACACACACATATATATGTATACCAAACTAAAACAAATTTATAATTATGAATCATTGAGAATAGTAAAATTAAAACAAATCTACAGATTAAATGCAAACTATAAAGAAAATTTAAGTTGACAAAATTAATTGGTAACACTCAATTCTTTCATTCCATTGACAAGGTTTGTTTCAGACCCTGTGATGCTCTCCATGGAAATTCAACAGGGAACACAAACAGCCACGATAGCAGACTTCTTGGAGCTTAGTTTTTGGTGCGATCAATCAGTAATCAATCATTGCAATAATTGTCTAATTATAAACTTTGGTAAATATTATGAAGGGAATCTATATTGTGTCATAACACCTCATCATAGGGATTTGACTTTGAGTATTGAAGCCTGAAACAAGAAAACAGATTTGTTGTAAGAGCTAAAAGATGAAATCAAGTAAATCGCATGTACAGAATTTAGGAAGATTATCCTGACAGAGAAGTGTATGTCATGTCTGAGGACCAGAAAGGTTGCTGTGGTTTGTGCAGAGAGATTTGTGACTTGGTAGGAATGAGGCTGAGAAACCTCATAAGGACATGAGAGACCACTTAAGTCACATGGTATAGATCATTAAAAGCAGTGAGAAACTATTAAGGTTTGTTTTCTGTTTGTTTGTTTTCCATGGAATCATATAAAGAGTTTACTGTTTTGTAAAAATCACTGCTGGAGTGTGGGGACAAGTCTGCAGGTAAAGAGTGAATGAATGTAGACAATGTCGAAAGTCACTGGAGCCCACCAGCAGAAAGAGAGAGAAAGCTACAGCACCAGCATGATGTTCATGCTGTGATGGAAAGGAACAACTGAGAGGTACTTCAGAAATAAAACACATAGTCCTTAGTTACTGATTGTCCCTGAGGGTGCAATTCACCCAAAACAATGAGACAAATGGACCTGGTTGCTGTGTAAAGAGACACTTTGAGTTCAGCTTTCCCATTATTAATGTACTGTGTGACTGCTGAATTCTCACATTTTTCTTTATTCAACATAGTGGAAAAAAAAAAATCATTGAATGTGATGACAAAAAATTTGCCTTCCTTAGCATAAAGGCTTCATTCATCTATCATTTTATACCCACACTTTCTTCAGTAATTTGAATAATACAATTAGGCTTCACTATAGAATTTAAGCACAGAGACATATCTGAGTTGTTGTAGTCACGTGACAATATATTAAGGATTATAATTATAACAAAAACAAAAATCCATCTATCATTTCCTTTATTAAATAAACTTCTGAGTAAAATACAAGTATTTCTATAGTTTATTGAATCTTTTGGCTAATAAAATAAAATTTAGTACATCACCACAATTTCACATGCAGCTATTTTATATTTTTTCTGAGCCCTCCTATTTAATGAGAAATATAGGACATTTATGTATATTGGGAATTAATGATTAATTTTAATTGAGTCCTTACTATGGCACATACTGATATGTGTCTTTCTGGTGAAATTGAGGCACCTGCTTCATAATATGTGTGGGATTTACTGAAGAGATTCCTAGAAAAGAACGTATGCTAAGGAAAAATAAAGTGTGTGTAATTTGATCTAGTAACAATGTCTTAGACCTCACAGACAACACCAGTCTTCCCACAAATTGCTGTCTTTCCCTCAGAAATTTGCCCAAACTACCTCCAGAGAAATATGAACAAATCCTAGAGAAAAGACCATAAAATACATCAGAAACAACCATTTCAAGCCCATCAACAATCTTAGAACTAATAAACAATTCAGCAAAGTTACAGGATACAAAATCAATATGCAAAGATCTGTTGTTTCTATACACTAACAATGACTTAGCAGAAGGATAAATTCACCTACAATTGCACAATTAGGAAATAAATACCCAAGAATATACCCAACCAAGGAGATGAAAGATCCATACTCTGGAAAGTACAAGAGACTGATAAAAGAAATTGAAGACAGCACAGTAAATGGAGACATTCCATGCTCATGAAGTGGAAGAATCAACACTGTCAAAATGTGTACATTACCGAAAGCAATCTACAAAGTCAATGAAATCCCCATCAAATCAATCAGAAATTTTTGACTAACATTTTTCCTAAACACTGAAGAACTAACAAAAGTGGGAAGCATACATACAAACCTAGAGAAATACTGTGGAAATTCTGTTTTCTATTTTGTATATGACAAATTAAGACATTATTGGGCTTCTAATTGTTATTTCTAAGGGTCAGCTTTCCATAATGTCTCCCCTTCTCCCACCTTCTTCCTTCAAAAGAAAGGTCAAAGGGCCTCATTCCTCCAAAGTCTCTTCTGCCTAACCTAAAGATGTTACTGCGAAGGACAGGTGAAACAGATTTTTTACATTAATTATGTATTAGGATAAAACATGAAGGAAATTAAATTATATATGAGTGTATAATACATACATATGTATTTAATTCGTAGAATAACCTATACATGCATATCATGTATTTTCTTAACTCTAGTTATAAAATAAAATGGGTGAAAAGAGTGATTTCAATATTTTAAATACTGCCTTTAATCCTTTTTTTTTCATTTTCTTTCTAAGCAATAAATAGATAATGTTTTTATTAATTACATGGAAGTGTAACATATACAGGAGATGAAATTACAACTATTAGGTTGGTGCAAAAGTAATTGCACTTTAAAAAGTTTAAAAATAACTTCAAAAACCACACTTTTCCACCAACCTAATATATATATTTTTCATAGAATGAGCTATACAAGCATATCTTACCTTTAAACTCTGGTTTATAAAATAAAATCAGTAAAAAAGTAATTTCATTTTTTTTAACTACTACCTTTAAGCCATACTTTTTTTTTTTTTTCATTTCTTAATCTACAAAATAAAATATGTAGCTTCCATCCTCTATAAATGGCTACATATTTTAGGAAGCTCTTTTAGTTATTTATATTATTCAATAAATAGCAAAAACAAAGCTTTATCAAATTACATACTCTTAGAAGCATATATATGAACTCAAGGTTGAGGACATCCATTTGAGGACAATGTTACATTTTTGAAACAGGCTGAATCTAATATCTCCTTGAAGTGTATCTGTCTCTTTGGAGGAAGAAAATCTTAAAAGATCTCAGCTACATTAGAAAAGAAAGGTCATATCTTTTATTAAAAATCAATATTACTTACTTCACAAAATATATGTAGTCTGAGTCCATTTAGAGACAGTCTAGGATCCTCCAAAATCTTATTTCAGAACTTTAAATCCCCCTGGAGGGTGGGGCAGGAAGTGGGATATAAAGCATTACATACTAAATTCCCATTTAGTTTCCAGACAGTGTACTAAATGTGTGCCTGGCAGTATACCTGACTACAGTGCATTGAAAAATAAATACCATGGGATCCTGACCTTGAATTAACTGAATAGTTTGACAAGTTAATGTGATTTACTCATGGTATGATTTAGAAAGGATATTTGTCCAAAATGTGTTAAGTATTGACTGCAAAAGCAATTCCGCATTGTGGGAACTCTGCCAGAAGAGGATAAGAATCTGGCTTCCACTTCATTCTCTAACCTATTTCTAAAGTTCAAAAAAAAAAAAAAAAAAAAAAAAAAATCACACAAAAGAACTTTGAAACTATTTCAGAAGTCCTATAGGGAAAAAAGAAACTATCGAAAAGGCTCACTTACCACTGAGATTTATTTTATGATATGCTTGGTGGTAAATATAGAAATAGCATTTTTACAGTAATTAAGGACTTGGGGTAGAATCTGGCAGATTTCTGTATATTCCAACAATATAATAAGTAAAGGGTTAGGTATTATATGTACTGCTCAAGAATTTCTGCAGAAGAACTATATCAGTATTCAGATATTTACAGTCCAATAACAATTATAAAGAATACCTGTACTCAAAACAAGTGCCAGACTGGGATTGTCCTTTTGTATTTTACAATTAATATTCAGGGTAAATTGGTCATTTCCTTATTGAACAGGAATTATCCTGTCTGTATGTTGGAGCCTGGTAAAGCTAGGTGCTTAACAATACTATAAAAGCTTTGAGGAATAAAATGTCTGTGATGTGTCAATTTTTTCTCTTTTCAAGTATTGCTTGGATACAGCAAAAAACAAACAAACAAACAAAAAAACAATTTTCTTTTGGTTAGTATATTCATAATGCAATTATAGCTTCAGGGCTTGTTATATGTGCTAACAAGAAAATTCATAGAGAAGACATGTTATTTTCAAGTTAATAATTGTTAATATAGAAAGTATTTGAAAACGGACTTGTATTTCTTAAAGAATTATTGATATCTTGATATATTGTAGAGGTACAAAATATAGAATTGCTGTTTTGTGATTGTCATATTGCACATGTTACTCTATAACTTGTTCTGAAGATCCCACAAATGTCTTGAAGAGGTAAACACTTCTTGTTTCTACAAGTGATAAAATAAAACAGAAATCTTGATTTAGACTGAAACGAGGTCATGCTTTAACTGAGTCACCATGAGGCACTACTCTGTTTAATCATTCAATTTTTCTCATTTCCCAACATTTTATTGCTAAGATATACGATGATTAATTAAAGGAAGTTATTTCTGGAGAAGCCAAACCCTGGCAGTTCCTACTGCTGATGCCAATGCTTTTGGAAACCTCAGTCCTATTACTAATTAGAATGTCAAAATGTGCTGATGACCTTTGTATTGAAGAGAACTATACAGAAGTTAATAGCAATGGGCTATTTAGACTACAATCATGTTCTCATTAACTCAAGCATGTGCTGTAGCAAGCAATAATGTATAGCTAGTATTTTATTATCACAAGGAGTGGGAAAGATTCACACCGTTAAGCAGTAAGAGCACAAATATTTCCCACCTCTTTCTTCAATATAGTCTAAAAGAATTACAGAATACAAAATCAATTAATAGAAATATACCATTGCTATGGTTTCAAAGTCCAGAAGAGAGTGGTCAACGCATATACCCCAGATGTAAATTATTCTCTTCATTTCTCTTTCCTTTTTTCTCACTTTCATTATTTGACTGGACTCTATAAACTCCATATAAAAAAACAAACAAACAAACAAAAATTGCTAACACATTGCTAATTACTGTTAACAAATGAATCTTGTTAATAAAATAGTTGATGCAACTAGATTTGAATTCCAAACTAGTGTGTCAAATTTTATTCCATTAAAAACGGCTGATTGTTTTTAAAGTACACATAATGATGCTAAGGAAAGGAGAATTAAGGAGACATGGAAAGAATTGAGAAGTAACAGAGTAGGTATTATAAAAGAGAGAAAGGAGGAGAGAACCCAAGATGAAGGAATTGAAGGGATTTGTACAAGCAATGATATGCTTTGCCAGAGGAAAAGAGGCACAGGGCATGCATGTGGGCCAAAGACACACTCACAGAAATGCTAAGTAGAAAAAGTATGTATACAGAGAGAGCTGACACCAGGTAAAGCACATACGAGGTGTGAATCATTTTGACTTTGGGGAAGAGCCAGAAGTCTCACGGTGCCAGATCTGGTGAATAAGGTAGCTGAGGACACACTGTAATGTTTTTATTTGACAGGAATTGCTGTAACAGAAGTGATATGTGACATGGAGTGTTATCATGATGGAGGATGATTTACGGCACACTTTAAGACACACCTTCCCTCAACTGTAGCTCACACCCAACTGACTGCACTGAACAAGTTGAAATTTGTCACACACTGTTACTAAGGTTCGACATGTCACTTCCTGTATGGAATATCCCTGCCTTTCCATTGGATGGCACTCAGCAGCAGAATTCACCATATTTTTTTTATTACAATGAAAAGGTTCCATGTCACACATCGCTACTGGTACAGAAATTTCTGTCAAATAAAAACATTGTGGTGTGTCCTCATCCACCTTATTCACTGGATCTGGCACTGTGTAACTTCTGACTCAAAGTCAGAACAAGATGTCAAAGTCAAAATGACCATGAAAGGTAAACATTTTGAATTGATTCAGGACATCGAGGCAGCCACAACAGCAAAACTAAAGACACTCACAAAAGAGGACTTCCAGAACTGCTTCAGAAAGTGGGAAGAACCATGGTATAAATGTGTTCAAAATGAAGGAGTGTATATTGAGGGGGATTAATGGCAATGTGTCTTTTACTGTATTTTTTTCTTTAAATTTAAACATTCACCATGTTTTTTTAATCAACCCTGGTACAGTATCTTTTTGGCAAGGCCTCACATTGCCCCCCTCCTCCACTCAAAACCTGCTACTTATCCACTTCCATTCCTAATCCCATCCTATTGAGCACAATGTGGATTTGCTTCCTGCAGAAGACAACCAGGAGGTTGTCATCCCTGAGTCAGATCAAACATCCAAATTTATGCAGAAAACTCCCAGATTTCATCTAGTATTCTAATAATCTTATTAATAGCATTATCTTTTACTCTCACCAATGGTCAAATTTGGACTATAAATTGTATGTTCACTTAAATATAATATGACAACAAAGGAAGAGCACCGAAATGAGAACAGACAAAGGGTATTTGTTCAGAGCTAGCTACAGCAAGAGAGTCAGCTGCCACTGTTTGCATTTGGGAGAGACTCTAAAATAGTCAGGGTAGTATAGAAGCTTTATAGTAGAATAAAAGGGAAGCCTTCAGTTATGCTCTAATTGGAGGTGGTTAGAATGGGCAAGTTGGCGGTACACCAACTCCAAGCAGACCTCCTGTGCAACTATGGAAGGGGAGCATATTTGGCTTTCTCTGATAGGTCCTAAATTAGAAAGAGGGTGATATATTAGGGAAGCTAGCAGTTATATGCTGATCTCTGACAAGTTTTAGGCTACGATTGCTACAATTGGGTGCTGCAGATTGTGGGTCAGATTCTGTTTGTACACGTGGTTTGGCCATTGCCAGTTTGTATTATTTGGTCTCTTCAAAGTTGCTCAGATTAGTGCTTCTTTTCTCAAACATAAGCAGTCATTTATGTTTTGCCTTTCAGTATGATGCTGAGCTAGAACTGAACTGTGAATGAATAACTGTTGCAATAACTGCCTGTATCTCATTTGTGTGAAGTAACACGTAATTGCTTGGGGACAACAGTGACCATGTTCCTAAATTGCTTATCTAATAATAGTTTTATAGTTAAACTTCAAAGTTAAGTTGGAAATAAAACTTTATTTTTCTTCAGAATGCAAATGCTAAAGAATGCAGGTTACTTTATTTTCTTGAGCCTAGTTTCCATTATCTGTAAGAGAAGGTGTTTGAAACACAGGATTCCTGAATTCCCATCCAGCTCTCACATACTATTAGTTTTGAAGTGTATTGGTCTGTACAAAATGACAAAGTTTTAGACACTTAACTTTGGAAGTTTAAAAATGCCAGTTAACTCAGAATTCCAGTGTGTGATCATTCCATTAGAACTCAGTGTTCTATTTGTTTTGTGAGTAATGACTCCATTTGAATGAGGCCTACCTCATTCAACAATACCCATCTTTTTTTTTTTTTAAGAATTACTTAATTGTTTCTGATTTATGTTTGTTTTATTTCCCCTCTCCCCCCACACAGAAGTGCTTAAAATGCTTTACTTTTTTCTTAAATCGGTCCTAAATTTAAGTATGACATAAGGAAAGATAATTAATTATAAAAAAAAAGTAAAACCTTAAAAAGTTCTTTAGGGAAAAGAATAAAGCTTACTTCAGTTTGCAGCTAATCAGTTCTTATTAAATATTCAGAAGTTCCACTCTGCACAAAAACCTCAATTTAAAAATAACTGAATCCCACATTAAAGTCCTTCGGGGAAATTCCGACACCCTCTCCACACAGAAAAATCACAACTGGTAAATTATTAACTATCAACAAAAATATTCAATATGAAAAATAAACATCACAATGCCTGCCTGTCTTAATTATCTATTTAAGGAAATATAATAAAAACAGGTATTGCCAGTATAGAAAACTAACCCTAAAGAAAACCACTAAGTTATAATAGAAATAATTAGGGGTGGAGGGAATTAAAAATTTGATTTTTTGTGCTTTATGTTATCAAAAAATAAATGTGCCTTTTGTTTTAAAATATACATTTTATTCATTTAGGGTAAACGTCTATAAGGTGAGTATACTACATGATATATATATATATATATATATATATATATATATATATATATATTCTGATTTTCTGAGACATTAATTTGAAAGATTTACTTTTAAATATAAAAGATTCACATAAAATATATAAATTTAAAAATTTTAGATCTTCATATAAATTGTGATTGTTTTAACAAATTTATAAAATGAAGAAAATTTAAAAATATCATGAAGTGTAATACTAATATGTAAAGAAAATCACCATTTATATTTAGAATATTTCCTTCAGGTGGACTCCATTTAGTGTGTGTGCCCATGTATGTGTGTTCATAGTATGTAGTGTGTTTGCTTTAGCTATTTTGGAAAACAAGATAATCAACTTACATAATATTTTACGATTTTTTTAATTGAAGCTATATTTTTTAGCATTAGATGCTATAAATTTTTTAGCATCACTGTTTTCAATAATTGCATAGTAGTCTATTTCAAACTTTGAGTTTCCATTTCATACTATTATAAAAAGTCAGTGCATTCCCTTCAATGGAAAATTCATTAAATCACTTACTTCAATATCCCTACATTTTATATTTTAAAAATATATTGTTCAGATAGAGTCTATGGATTTGTGGAGGTTCTTGACTAATACTGCCATTGACTCATACTGTTAATATTTGTAAGATTTCAACCAATTTAATTTCCAGCCAGCTTTAATAAGGAAAAATGTCACCAAACAACTGAAAACATGGCATATGATCAGTTACGGAAATATTTGACAATTTAATACATGGCAAATAGCAGCCCATTTACAAGAAAGAAGAGAGAGAGAGAGAGAGAGAGAGAGAGAGAGAGAGAGAGAGAGAGAGAGAGAGAGAGAGAAAGAAAGAGAGAAAAGATAATTGTTAAAACACATTTCATTAGTCACTAATAGGTACTGGGAGGTCCTAAATATTTCACTTCTAAATTGTTATAGTAAGCTGTATATTATTGAGTGTTGAAATAAATAAAATAAACTATAGTATAATACTGTTGCAAATTTGCAGCAGCATTAATTGTTTGCATTCCAGCAGTAATTAATAAAATCTCAAACCAGGAATGCAACAATACCGGATTGTACCATTCAAAAAGCAGGGGTTTTTCAACAGAAACATAATTTTTCCTATTTATAAATCTTGGGTTTTAGCTTTCAAATTCTGTTTCCATTTTCAAATGCTATATCAGAGTTCCAAATGAACTACAGCAACACCTACTAAATACAGAATAAAGTTGACGAGGTTTTTTATGTATTCTGGTTTCACAATATACGGAATGAACTTGGTTGGGTCATTTATCCCATTTGAGCTCTGCTTCTACAGTTGACTAGGTAGAATAATTATTAAAAATGTCTCATAAAGTTTCTTTGTAACAAATTGACAGAATTGGGAGTTTACAAAATTAGTATCCTTGTAATTCCAAGTGACTAATATTTCAACTACAACTTTCTTGTATGTAAAATTAATAAAATTTCAAGCTCTATCGTTAAAATGTTAAAGAAAATGTGTTGGACTTAAAAATAGAGGTTCTGAGTATATTTCCAATTTTGCTGCTTACTCCATGACACCTTAGTATGACAAAACTTCTATAAGCTTAAAAATTCATCCTAAAGTGAATAAAAGTCACTTCTTAATTCCATTTACAAAAGCATCAAACATAATAAAATGCTTAGGAATTAAACAGAGTGGGAAAAGACTGGTAAAATGAAAAATACAAAACAATAATGAAAGAAATTAGAGACATCAACAGAAAGCCATCTCACGTTCATTAATTAGAAGATTCAATATCATTAAGATGTTAAAACTATTCTAAGCAATCTATAGATTCAATGTAGTCCCTATCAAAACCCCAAGGACATTTTTTGCAATTAAAAAACTCCATACTAAAATTCATCTGGAATTCATCAAGGGACCCCAAGTAGCCAAAACAGTCTTGAAAATGAAGACAGTCTTTTCAACAAATGGTTCTGGAAAAAGTGGATTTCCACATGCAAAAGAATGAAGTTGGACCCTTACCTAACACCATATACAAAAATGAATTCAAATGGATTAACCTCAACTTAAGAGATCACACTATAAAACTCTTAGAAGACAATTTATAGGGGAATATCTTCATGACATTGGTCTTGACAATGTTTCTTGGATATGACACCAAATCATAGGTGACAAAACAAAAAAAAAATAGACGCGTTGGATTTGATAAAAATTAAAAACTTTTGTACATCCAAGGATATTATCAACAAAGAAAAAAGAGGCAACCCATAAGAGAAAATATTTGTAAATTGCATATAATATTAAAGATTGATATCCAAAATCTATAAAGAACTCCTAAAACTCAACAACTAAGTAAAAAATAATCAAAGACACAAATAAAAATTTCTCCAAAGAAGACATATAAATAGTGGAAAGCACATGAAAAGATTCTCAAGTCACTAATTATTAGGAAAATGCAAATCAAAACCATGAGATACCACTTCATACTCAACAGAATGACAACTATTTTAAAAGTAATAATAATAAGCATTACAGAAGACGGGAAGAAATCGGACCCCTATGCTCTGGTAGTAGGAATATAAAAAAATGTTGCACTTGCTATTAAAAATGGTAAGGTGATTTTTCATAAATTAAAAACAGAATTACCATATTATCTATCAATCCCAATTCTGGGTCTATACCCAACAGAATTGAAGCCAGGATACGTACAGCTACATTTATACTCATGTTTAAAGCAGCATTATTCACACTGCCAAAAGGTGGAAGGAACCCAAGTACCCACTAACAGATGAAAGGATAAACAAAATTTGGTATACACATAGAATGGAATATTATTCAACTTTAAAAAAGAATGAAAATCTGTTACATGCTACAACATGAATGAACCTTAAAGACATACGGTTAAGTGAAATAAGCCAGTCACAAAGGACAAATACTGTAAATTTTACTTATATGAGATGCCCAGAGTAGTCAAATTCATAGAGACAGGAAGTAGAATGGTGGTTACCAGAGACTGGGGTGTTAGTGTTTAATGAGTCCAGAACTTCACTTTTGCAAAATGAAAAAAAATTCTGGGGACAGACGGTAGTGATGGTTATAAACCAATGTGTTATGCTAGTGGACTATTTATTTACACATGGTTAAAATAGTACATTAAATGTTATGTGTATTTTCCTGAAATTTTAAAAGTAAAAAAGAAAAAAATCCAAACAACAAAAATCAAATGCTGCAAAGAGAAGCATTTTATAATGGCGTTAAACTAGTATATAGAGTTTAAAATCATATAATATAGATGGGTCAAAGTTTTGAAGCTTCACAGGTTCTTAGGTAATTAAAACAAACTTAAGGAAGAGGTATATTTCTTTCAAATAGTTTCTCTATTGGCTTTTTAGAAAACCAAGCAAAATGGCTGAGTCATCAGTTGGATTATGCATATATACAACACTGAAGATTGCTTATAAGGTTTTTACTTGAAGAATTCAACTGCCAGGAGCCATCAATGTTAACAATTTTAGTTTTCAATAAAAATCTCGTGTGTTCTTTGTATTTTGAAAATATGCCAACAAATAAGAGGAATTCATAGACTAGTAAATACAAACTATTCAAATTGTCACACTGACATTTTATTTTCTTAGTAAATATAACTTTAAGAATTACTTGTTAAAAGCATTATAAAAATGCATTCTGAAAAAATAAAACCACCACAAAAACTAAACTAATTAAGTAAAATAAGAAATTATTTTAGCATGCATGCATGTGTGGATTTATCTCCCTTAAGGTAGTTACATATAAAGGATGGTATATAGATTTTTTTTCCTTCTATAATAATAAAGCTTTTATCTTGTTGTGGAAGCATCTGTTAAGTAGAATAGTGTTGGCTTCTTAGTGTCAAGTAGTGCACAGATACCCTAGCTAATTCAAGCAGGTAAAGAAATGATTAGAAGAGGTAAGTGATTTGATTGTTCAGAAGAACGAACAAACCAACTTTGGGGGTCATATATTTAGGAGAAATGCTAAAATAATGATGAATAAGCCTTCAATTCACTCCTGACAGCTTGTACCACCCTCCTGGACACAGATTGTCACAGCTAGAATTTCTGCATCTATAACCACTTCCAATTAGAAATGGCTCCTGCTTCATGCTTCTTAAAATGGGTTATGTTAATCCACTCTTGCACCTAAACTGTGATTTAGATCCTGAAATGGGTATAACTGACTTGAAGAATATTTTGTATGTACTAAGTCTTACAAACACAGAAGGCTAGGAGAGTGAAGAACTGGTATTATCAATTTTGATGATGGGAGATGAAGATTTGTCAACACAGAAATGGAGGTCAAATGTGGGGCAGAGGAATAAAATGACTAATGTCAAAAACAAGAGTGAGCACTAAAAAATATTCCAGAGGGCTGTGTCAGAATTAAGGTTCTATTATTAGCTTATTGTATGATACTTAACAAATGACCATAATGGCTTTAATGCTCTCCTCGACTGGACTAAATTTTAGACAGACTTCTTCTTGACTTTATTTCCCTAACTTGCATTTTTTTTTTTAAACTGGCAAATACATATTCTTTCCCTGCCTCTTTGAGACGCAAACATTCATCCAGCCTCTCACCAGTTTCATGTCCAAGAAACGTCTGTCTCAAGGACCTAAAAGCCATTCCCATGAAATAATCATGAAGTTAGGGTCTCTATCCCCCATCTCTGTGGGCGGGTAGGAGCCTAACTTCAATAAGTACAAATTAGAAAACACAAATGGCCTAATCACATAGACCACCCTTCTAATGTCCATCTCACCATACTTTTACTCTCACAACAACACTTAAAAAACACTCAACTTTGTTTCAGTGGACTTTAGTCTCTGTCCCTATTTCAATAGTTTTGATCCCTACTGCAATAGTCTTGAATAAAGTCTTCCTTGCCTGTTTTAACTCCACCCAAAACAATGTTTCTTAGATACAAAAGATTAAAACATGGATAATTATACGAATAGGTAGACAGATGTAGTATGTATGATACATGTACGATACATATATATGCTACATGACTCATATATATATACACACACATATACATATATATACACACATATATATACATACTTTATATATATATATATATATATATATATATATATATATATATGTAATTTTCCTAAGAAGGTAAAATTATGACTCCCATGTAGATATAAAAACAAATCATGTTAAAGAATTTGTTTTAATGAACAATATGATAGAATTATGCAGATGTTTTAACTGGTTCAAAGTAAAAAATCAAAAGAGCACAAATTAATATGAAATAAAGAAATATTGAGATAAATTGCTATAAAGACTAATTTTTAGGAATGGCAACTAAATTTAATCATTAATAGACAGGATCTAATTTACATATTTCTCAATTATCTACAATTTACAAAAAGTTGGAAGTTACACAATAGCTCGAAGATAATGAACAGGGTTGGAAACTGATGATCTGGAAAGGTATACTTCAGACAATGCATAGTTGTGCATTGAAACACAAATTTGTTTTTTGTTGTTTTTTAATTTTTATTAAACTTATTGGGGTGACATTAGTTAATAAAATTATATAGGTTTCAAGTGTACATTTCTATAATGCATCATCTATATATCAAATTGTGTGTCCGCCACCCAGAGTCAGTTCTCCTTCCATCACCATATATATGACCTCCTTTACCCTATTTTTCCAACCTCCTAACCCTCTGCTAACCACAAAACTATTGTCTGTGTCTGTCAGTTTTTATTTCTTTGTTGCTTTCAATTTCATATCCCACATATGTGTGAAGTCATACAGTTCTAGACTTTTTCTGTCTGACATATTTCACTTAGCATGATAATCTCAAAATCCATCAATGTTGTCACAAATGGCAGTATTTAATCTTTCCTTATGCCGAGTAATATTCCATTGTGTTTATATACCACATCTTCTTTATCTAATCATCTATCGAAGGACACTTAGGTTATTTCCATGTCTTGGGTACTGTGAATAATGCTGCAATGAACATAGGGGGTACATATATCTTAACGAATAAATGTTTTCAAATTTTTTGGTTACATACCCAGAAGAGGGAATGCTGGGTCGTATAGTAATTCTATTCCTAAATTTTTTGAGTAAACTCCATACTGTTTTCCACAGTGGCTGTATCAATTTGTTTTTTTGGTTTTTTTTACAATGCACAATAGTGGATGTAGGTGTGCACTTGTGTGTGTGTGCACCTGTGTATATGTGTATTATGAATGGTGTGCTAACAATTTTCTCCTAAGAAACCGAAAAAAATCAAATGAATAACAGTATGCATTAGGAGCAAAACTGTGGAAACAAGCACTCATTAATTATCAGTGGGAACCTAAATTGTTTCAAAATCATTGGAAGGAAATTTGGCAATATTTTACAAATTTTTGAAATTGCATAGCTGTTAACATAGCAAGTCTAGTTCTGGAAATTTGTCTTACAGAAATACAGGCACACAGGTACAAATATGTGTATATACACAAACACAAACACACACACACAACATTTTCAGTTTTTAAAATAACAGTAAAAGGCTAAAACAACATACACATTCATCAGTACAGGTGAGGCTAAATACATTTTGGTAGAGCTACCCAATAAAATATTTTATAAATTATTAAAAATGTGGCAGATCTATATGTAATCTATAAAACAATTTTCAAAATATAATCTTAAGTTAAAAAATGAGGTTTGTATAAGTAACTATCAACAAGTAAATCTATTTTCTCATGCTTGCATAGCAGTTTATTGTTCTGTTCAACACCTGTGTCATTATGCCTTGTAATTGTTTTTTTTTTTTTACATAGGTTGTTGTAAGACTTCGTTTTGATCAACCTCCAGGCATGGCTAGAGACTTGCCCTTTTTTGCTTCTAGTGTATATGTTGCTCAGATTTTGTTACTGTTTTGTAGCATTGAGTAGAATGGTAGACTAGTATCATATTCCCGTGGGGAAATGAGCTCCTGAGTTGACCCACAAAATAGAATAATCTCTGGGTTTTGCTTTCTTAGCCTTGCAGTAAAAACTGAAGAACACTTAAAAGACATTTCAAAGTCCATGAAAAAAAAAGTACAAAATATTAAAATAAATTATATTGTCAACAAAGGCTTAGAAAATGTATTGCTCACTGAGTGGATAAATGCTACAGTTCTCAATGCAGTACTGTAATATTCATGGCCAACTTTGAACCAAGGAAATGAATGTAGTGCATTTCTAATTATACTTTCTTTCATGGGAGAGATGAATCATAATTTTAATCTCTGATATATAGCATTTTAGTGTTCTGACCTTTCAGTAAAGGTACATGCTTGATTAGAAAACATTTGAAACACCCTTGTCATTGGAAGACAGAGTTGTAAATGGTAAAAGCAATGAAATGAGCCCCCAACTCAAGACAGACTCTCCAAAGGTCAAGATGAAGTATTCCATCTATTTAACTGCCCAAATATATGAGGCATTCATCCTACTACAAGGCAGTTTCATGATAAAAGACCATAAAACAAAAGCAAGGTACTACATTAAGTATGTTTATAGTCTGTATTAATAAAATAAAATTCCACATATTTATATATATATATGTATATAGTGTATCATATCATACGTATACACATAATGTTCTAGAAACTATAATTCTATAGGTGATTCTTCTTTGCCATTATGTAATAATTTTTTTTTATTCTAAAAAGTTTGATAGATATCCTATCAGATTAATTATAAAAGGTTGTCAGTGAATTAGAAAAGGTTCATCACCAAGAAAGGGATTTCTAATAGCTTCCTAAGAGAAAAATTTCTCTCACAAAAGTCTGTTGTCATTTTACTTTTTCTGTGAGAATTAATGGATTGTTTTCTGCTCTGTTGAATTATTAAGCTTCCTGATATTATACTTTCCTTATGCCACTATCTGTGAAGGCCACCTTCAGAATTGTTACCTCAGCACAAATAAGCGAGCTTCAAAGAAAAAAACAAAGCAAAACTATTGTCTAAAAAAAAAAAAAAATTGAAAAGAAAGACAAATAATTTCATCATTAGACTTTCAGTGTTTTATATATTATGTTCTTATTACATATTGGGACCCATTAGGATATCTCTAGTAACCTGAGGGAACTTTGTAAATTTCTGAAATATTTTTATTCACTTTATAAGCAGAAAAAGCTAATAGAGGAGGGTTTTTTGTTTTGTTTTGTATGTTTGTTTTGTTTTTAAGTATTATGTATCGCAATAAAACAGATAAGATGGAAGGACCTAAAAACCTTGGAATTGCTGTTTGAAGAATTTAAATAAGGATATGCTGAGTTTTAAAAAATAGTTTCCCTTATAGTAATTCAACATAAACAAACAGACAGATCATTTCAATTTTTTTTACTTACTATTTAATTATCTTACTGAACAAAAATTCTAAAAAGCCTTTGCCATTATTCATAAGTAGTTTTCTATATGAACACCTATTATATAAATACTCTTCTTAATATGCTGTGTGCTTCATATATAGAGCTAACTTTCCTTATAATTTAATTGTCTTCCTTTGGCTTTCATGAAACACATTTTACTGATCTTTTTATTTATACCTTTGACCTATATGTAGGTAAATGGGATTTATGTGAGATGTTCACTGATACTCTTAAGCAGAATGCTGATTTTCTGACATAAGACAAAGAAAAAAACCTTTTCAGTTCTCATTGCTTGTCAGTGATGAGGACTAAGTATCATAATCTATTATAGACAAGAATGGAAAAAAAAAGAAACTAGCAGTAATTTAAGTTATAGTATCATGAGATATTGTGGAAAAATGAATTGTGTACATTTGTGGAAAACAGAGTATCAGTTACAAAATTATAGGCCTCTTTAAAGGCTTCAAAACACTGAACAACATCAACTAGTGAAACTAAACAAGAGTCTGCTGAGGAAGATAAAGTATTCTTCTCATGTTAAAAATGAAAACACAGAAAAATGCAGAAAAATAGAAAATGAGTCAATGACTTTCATTGGTCTAAAAAGCAATTTAATAACAGAGGCCATCGTTTCATAGTGGTGCTGGGTGCGAGAGGTTCAAAACATCATTTTCAAAAGAGATATTTTAAGTTTGTAGCTGTCAAATAGCTGGGATCATTTTAGTTTGAGAAGTCCACACATATAAAAATCCTAACCCCTTCCTTGACTCTTCACCCATGTTTCAGCATATCATTTAGGAATCAAGTTCACTTTTAAAATGAGCCTGATCTTCTCATAAAACAAGTGAGCACTTAGCACTGAGAGTCTGGGCATCCTTAGCAAAGAAGGTTGAATTATTAACCACTCCATTGAAAATAAGATAAAAAGACAATATTTTTGACACTGTCAGAACAGGGAAGGGCTGAGGAGCAAAAGGATGGGATAGGCTGGTGTGAGGGTAAGATCTCGGATATAAAGGGCTGATTAAATATTTGATATTTGGAAACATGGAATTAAAATTTTGATTCTCAATGCCACGGTTAAAGAATGTCTTTAAATCTCTTGTAAACCCTATAGATGAACAACAAAGACCCAGTTATTCTTTAGTGATTTTCCTTAATTAAAGCATATTTACTTAAAATGTATGACCTGTCTTTTTAAACATAAGGTTTCAAGTAAAGTTTTCCCTGAACCACTGTGTTTTGAGGAATGTGTTTTGCTGGTTGTCCCCACAAGAGTAAACTCTACTGCACCCATAATTAATTTGGGTGCCCAGATAGACGACACAACACATTCACTAATGAGATACAAAAATATTTCTTATATATTAAGGTTTTTGGAGGAGAGGAGGATAATCACCCAAGCTGGCCTAAAATGGCTTGATTTAAAGCTTTGGTTCTGATTGTGGATAGACAGGGGAGAGGGTGAAGGTTTTGTGGGCTGAAGTTGCCATGATTTAAACTCCCTCACCAATGATAAGGGAGGCAGCAAGCAGGCATTCTTATTTGATTGTTGAAACGTGGGGCAAGAGGGGAAGGAGGTTCTGCATAGCAAAGCAATTATCGACAAAATGAAAAGACAACTTACTTAACGGGAGAAAATTCACAAATGATACATAAAAAAAAGTGTGTGGGGGGTTAATATCCATACAGCTTAACACCAAAAAATAAAAAAATGAAATAAAATAATTTTAAAATGAGCAGAGAACCTTGAATAGACATTTTTCCAGAGAGAGATAGCTACCAGACATATGAAAAGATGTTCTACATCACTTGTCATCGTAGAAATGCAAATCAAAACCACATTGAGATACCACCTCACACTTGTCAAAATGGCCCTCATCAAAAAGTCAACAAATAGCAAGTACTGGAGAGGATGTGGAGAAAACGGAACCCTTGTGCACCAGTGGGTGGATTGTAAATCAGTGCAGCCACTGTGGAAAACAGTATGGAGTTTCTTTTAAAAAGTTTAAAATAGAGCTGCCAAAATGACCCAACAATATCACTTTTATTATTTATCTGAAGAAAAAATAAAAAAAACTCTAATTCAAAAAGATATTCGCAGCATTATTTGCAATAGCCAAGATATGGAAGCAACATAGATATCCATTGATAGATGAACGGATTTCAAAAAATGTGTATATATTACTCAGCAATAAAAAATAATGAAAACTTGACATTTGAAATGACATAGGTAGACTTAGAGGGTATTATGCTAAGTGAAATAAGTCAGAGAAAGACAAATACTGTATGATTTCAGTTATATGTGGAATTTTTTAAAAATAAAAATAACAAACCACAAAACAGAAACAGTCCCAAAGAAACAAATAACAAGTTGATAGTCGCTAAAAGGGAGGGGTGGGGATAAGTGAAAAGGAAAACAAAATGATATTTTAAGATAAAGAAAATAATACGTTTTTTTAACAAAGAAAAAATGAGGACGATCATGAAAAAGGAGGGACAAAAGGGGAATAGTAATGCGTAAAAGTGGTCAGTATTCCAATATCTAAAATGGAGTTGCACTATCCTTTAAAGAAGGATAAATAAATAAACAAAAAATGCAATTTTATTTGAGGCCAGAAACACCAGAAATGAAGTAAAAGGTAAAGCTATCTCTACTTTAGTTTTCTGTTTTAGTCATGAGGCCTAATAGAAACTTTCTTCTAGAATGATCCACTTATCATGACCCATTTGAACTACACATACTTATCCTTAATAATCACTGCAAACAGCTGTTTTCTATTCTAAAAATACCTACTTTGAGTCTCCAAATGGAATAAATTTTCCCCTGCATGTTTCCTTAGTGACTCATTTATATTTCCATTATAAAACATTTCCCATTTGTGTCATTATTTGTTACATGTTGAGTTGTCTTTTACCTACTCTCTAGAATTTTGGGTGAAGCTCTAAAGCTTAGGGAAAATTATTTATAAGGACTGTGTGTGAGATTTTTCTCATTTACTCATTAAGGTTACCTTCTAATTTTCTCCACTTTTCTCTCCACCCCACATGAAACGCACTGGATTCTCTTGCGCTCTGTCTCCTGCTTGGCTTTAGCCAATGCGGGACACTGGCAGATACAGAAAGTATAAGAAAGAGAGGTGTGTGGCTCACCTCGGAGTGCCTACAACCCTCAAAGGAAGGTCACAACCCTGCTCAAGGCAGCCTTTTTATTAACTTTCTTCTCTAGTTCCTTAAAAAAAAAATGCTTCTTTCTCTTGTTTCTTATGATTGTTAAAGCCCTAGGATACTGTGCCATCCTTTATGATTCTCTTCACTTTTTGTCAGTTGCCTTACTATTAAACACTTTTCAAAAATATTGAGTGGTCCATTTATTTGCTTCTGGAATCTGATTTATACCTTTTCAAAGATTATCGAGAAGTGTTACACACATCTAGGCAGGAACTACAAAAGAATAGAACGGATGGAATTGGAACCTTCACCTTTATCACTTCATCAAATGATTTAAGAGGAAATCATAAATTCAGAGGAGAGTCATTGATACATTTTACAAGATTGCTGTGACTTTTCTCCTCTATTCCCCAAGTTGTAGATACATAGATTGTTTGCATGAAGGCACTTTTGTCTTGAGTTACAGAATTGCTGTATTTCAAAAATTAGAGAACCATCTTCATATAGCTTCTTGAATATAGTGTGGTGCATTTATTTACTATTTTTGCTGCAACAAATTACCATAAATGTAGTGATTTAAAGCAACACAATTTTAATATTTTATAGTCCTGGAGGTCATACATATGAAATGGATTCATAGGACTAAAATCTTGGTATTTCTAGAGACTCATTCCTTCTGCAGACTCTAGGGGAAAATCTGTTCTGTGCCTTTTCAGCTTCTAAAGGCTGCAGGCATCCTTTGCCCACATCACTCTGCTTCCATCGTCACACAACCTTCTCTTTCTCTACCCTCCTGCCGCTCCCCTCTTTTATAGACCTTGGCAATTACATCGGACCTACCTGGATAATCCAGGATAACCTACCCATTTCAGGATCTTACTCACATATACAAAGTTCTTTCTGACACATAAGGTAATAACATTCATTAGTTCTGAGAAACAGGACATAGATATATTTGGGGGTGAGGGGTCATCATTATTCAGCCTTATAGTGAGGGACTTTTGGGGATAGAGGGATATGTGTACCCTGGAAACTGGGACACATGTGAGCATTGATTCTGGTTCTTACTTACCAAGTAATAAAAATAAAAACTAAATGTAAGTTATATCAGCTTGCAAACATAAGACAAAGAGATTGTCATGTGAATAAACTGCACTTTTACCATTTAGCAGAACTAGAATGTACGACAGTCTATGGACCACATGCATTCCATGGGAATAGATGGCTTGTGTCAGTTTGTGAAGGGCCTCAACCTAGAGGGGTCTTTCCAGTGTAGAAGAACTTCAGCAGTAAGTTCTGTGTGGCAGACAACCACAGAATGTAATATGAGGGAGCAGGCGGTGTCGCAAGCTCAGTTAGAAAGCTCATGTCCCATTATCAGAGAATGGTGCATTGTGTCACTGCAGAGGGTCAGACAGGCAATATAAATGCACTAAAGCAACCGTGTGAGTGCCTGAAACAACAGCTAGCACACCAGCCAGCAAGTATCATCCAAAGAGATCATTAAAACAGCACCAGGCAAATAAGACAATCTTCGCACCTTTTCTTCCATCCTCCTCTAGCCATGACCCTAAAATAATGAGTGAAGATGAAAAAGAATTGTTGAAGAGTGAGCCAAGCTTCTCTTGGCTACTCACAATTCCTGAACCAAAGGAAAAAACTGAGTTGGGGAAAGGGTAGATTATTGGTGTTATATGTGAGACTGAGTGTTTATATATTATATATTGAACTGAACATTTTAATAAATAAACACACATTTGTTTCCTAATTATAGAAATCCTGATATATGTTCAGGAGTCCAAATAGGAAATCAGAGAGAGTACACTTGAAAATAATAAAATATAGCTATATTTTATTTTGAGCCTATCAAGTCCAGTCTACTCAGAATTATCAATAAAACTATGCAGATTAACATAGTTAAGGTTAATCCTCTTTTCTTTACTTTTTTGTTCTGAACACAAAGAGAGTAGGGTTTCCTTCCAGTCATGTGTGATGTGGCTATGTCTCTATGTCCCTCCTTTTGCTCATGTCATTCCAATCCTGAGGAGAAGGGAGTCTTTTCAATAAATAATGCCTCAAGTTATGCTCTGATAAATGGTGAATATTAAAAAAAAAAATTGCTTGTAAATGTTCTTTCTGATAAATGTAAAAAACTCTATAAACCTAGAAAGGATTCAAGAATGTTCCTCGACATTCTAGAATGAAGCCTAGAAAATCAGTTTTGACATGTAGCACGCCTAAATAAAGTTAACAATAACAAGAACATTGCAAACATATACACCAACAAATCCAACAAACAAGCAAATGAGAAAAACCCATTGTGGTTGGTGAGAAAATAAAAAATAAAACTATGGGAAAAAGGAAAAGCAGAGAAATGGCCTCTATAAGTTAACTCCATGATCTTTGAGGTGGAAAAGTATACATTTCATATCTTTTTCTAGAAATCAAAGGTGCTCATCATCAAATAGGATATAGTAGGTATTGAATAAAAACTTTCAGTAAATATGGATGTTTTCATCGTAAAGTGATTATTTCACTGATCTGTTTCTTAGTTTTCCATCATGCCATGATTGTCCACCACTTAAACTTCCTGAAAACTGATTGATTTGCCATGGAAAAACATTTTGGCTTTGTTCACAATTTCTCAAGTCAGCCTGCCTTTTCTATACACAGTTCTCTACATATCAGCATTATAATAATAGGATATAGACATTTACCCCTAACCAACAGCCACAATTTCTTTATAATTATTCTCAAAAAAACTAATAATAATAATAATGATAATAATAATGGAAAAATAGGCCAGCAAAGTTCATTAGCATGCAATTATCATTACACCTGCTTCCTGGTTTTTATTATATTGGATTGACATGGCTTTTATAGAAAACCATGGCTATTATAGACTACATACTCAGTGATTATCCTATGGGGATCTATGGAGAGCTACCCAGACATTATGTCATATGTTTTGAAATCAATTCTATCAAATGAATTGTTTGAAATATAGAAAATCTTAATTTTCATACTTTACCATTAATGTAAGAATTATAGAAATTAAAATGTGCAATCTGTGTATAACCTTCAATTCATAAATCTAGTCCACTTCTTGGAGACTTGACATCATTGAGATAGACTTTAGAAAAGCTCCTGGCAATTAAGTCTTCATTAAATGTTAACAATTATTAAATTTTTACTTTAGGGGTTCTAATTATTGGATTTTGAAAATTGACAAAAGGTCTATAAACTCTTAAAAGAACAAAGACAAGTGCCCTTGTTAAAATCACTTCTTTTAGAGATGTTAGAAGTTATGTCATTATTCAGTTTTCATTTCAGTGTCTGATAGGGTTCACAGATACATTAATATTTGAATATGGAAGATATTTGTCATTAAAATCATTTGACACATCCATAAATTGTTCTTTCCACAATAAAAATTAAAAAATTAAAATTAAAATACCCATATAGCTTAATAGATTGACAGTTAAACACTGGAAAAAGTCCATAGGAGATTCCTTGGGATCTCCTAAGGATACTGAAAAAGGCAAAACCCTATCTGTAATCTTAAGTATCAGTGATGAGACAAAGCAGAAAATAAACATTTCTTACTTGAAGTGATCAGTTTTGGAGATGAATTACTTCATTTGAACAAGCCATTTAACTATGTGGAAGAGATACCTTACCTTGTAAAGGGCCTTGCTCTGTTTCCAAAGGGAAGAATACTTTATTCTTCTATCCATAATTCGATGCACACATCTGACAATTAAGAGGGATGGCAACACTTAGTCTCTTGAATTGCAGCAACTACAAGATAGCAAAGAATTGGGGGGGAAATTAAATGATTAAATACAAATGAACCACCGCATGAAGCAATTCAGATAAAGTATTTCAAGTCCAGAAATAATGTTTTCAGGAATAGTACTTTGACTACTAATTATGTAACTTGTAAATTGCAGTGCAATGACCCTGACTTTTAAGATTTTGTGAGCAATTATAACCTACAGGTATATTGCTGGTAAACCACAAAGTTTTCAGCAAGTCAATTAGAAACAAGGAGGAAGTTTCTCTAATAGAATCACAATTATAGCATCTTTTCCTAGTACTTTGCCTTAAATAACATCTATTATAGGGTAAACAAGCAATATTGTTGTTTAAATTTATCTCAGCTCGTTGTTTTTTTTCTTTTTCTTTTTTAACTCTAAATAACTAATACTGCCAAAGATTTCTCAAAACATGTATCTGCAATTCCCTTACATGACTCCTGGGTCACTGGGAAACTGTTAACATTTAGTGAACTTTATACAATTAGCTCTGTCCTTTGGGTGTTCAAACACATTTTCTTTATCCTTACACTGTGTATGGGAAAGGAAGATTTATGGTGGAAATGTAGTCTTGAAATCTTCTTCATTAACGTCTCCCAGGGCACTTTACAATCATTAAAAGTTATAATTAGTACTGAAATATATTCAGCTCCTAAAAGGATCGTTTTTTAAACTAATAACTTTTTTTAACATCTGCATTTTAATGTCTCAAAACAGTTTAAGTGCTCCCAACTTCATCAGATAATGACTTCATAAGCATAGAGAAAATAACCCAAAGAGTTTTTAAATTCTCTGAAACATATTTTCTGATCCCCTCTAGATTCTGTTCATTGAAAACAGTTAACTGTTTATGTAATTTAATAGATTTTTTTCAGAAGTGTCAGGTAAGGAAATTAGGTAAAACTATAGTAGTAGGCTGGCTAAGGAAACTATGGTGAGCACTATAAATTTTACTCGGTCTTAAGTATGTTACTAAGTTAAAATTAGGTCTTTATATTAATATTTTCTGTTATGCTTTTCAGGAGCTTAGCTTTATATGGTAGACATTGTAGACTGGGAACTGAAGCTATATATACAATCTTCCCTCCCCAGCCATCATCCAGCTGGAGTTATATATTTGACACAATTCTAGTCAATGTCATTGTCAAAAGCACTGAAAGATCTGACATTTCACACTATTTTCAAGCTAACATGTGTCTGCCATAGTTTCTTGGATGCTGGTAAAAGACATGACACTTCTGGATCAAAGACACAGTATAGTTATTATTCACAACAACAGCAGTAGACAGAGTTTCATCACTATTTTCCTCTGCTGACTCCTTATATTAAGATAAGTTTGAAATTTTCAGCCAGGAAAGAAAGGGAAAAAAACACCCTTTTAAAATTAAGACTATTAACATAGATAGAAAGCAAAAATCAAAAGAATCAAAGGTGCCTGCTTCTGTGTCATTTGTCCCTTAGGATAGCACTGAAACAAAAGGGGACAGATGACATGACAATCCAATGTAAGTGTGGGAAACCCTGTTGCTGAGGAGGTGATATCATGCTGTAGCCAAGCAGTTTTAGAGACTGCAGCTGAATCCTAAGAAGGCAAGGCAGATAGCCTTATAGCTTGTCAGAAATTGGAAGGCAATGAAAAAATAAATAAATAAATAAATAAATAAATAAATAAATAAATAAATAAATAAATAAATATCTCATGAAAACTCCCAGAGAAATAGGGAGGGTATTGGAAAACGGCCTCATAACAGCTCTTCACGATCTTCTCATGATCTCGTATTCCAGGAGATCATAAAGCATTCTGTCAAGACTTGGATCAGCTGCAGTCAAGACTTGCCTTTGTGGTCTATGTAGAAATGTACAAGGTTGCCAGGGTGACATGGTGGAGCCATTCGCACAGATCCCCCAAACCTCATTTCCCACAGACAATAAAGTAAAAACCAGGTGAATCATATACACATAGTAGATTGCATTACAGAAGGAGACTCTGAGCTTAGGAAACCCAACCTTTTACAATGGCCCCAAGAAAATATGGAGCTCTTTATCCCAGAAGGAGGCATTATCTTGATTTTTCTGGGCAACACACAAACTTGCCCTCTGCTCTACAATAGCTCCAAGGTTATTCACTATATAAATACCTTTGGAAAAACTATACAGAAGAAAACACTGTCAGAGCCTTTGCATAGATGTGAAAGCATAAGAGATTCGGAGAGAACTGTTTCCAAATATCTTGTTTTAGAAAGTAGCACGTGGTCTCGCTTTGTGAAGCTTCTCAGAAAGATGTTACTTTCCTGACTAAACCAAAGCAAAACAAAAACAGATTCAGCAGGTTCAACCTCAGCTTCATTGCCCTTGCACCTACTCCATTCCTTAAACAGAAACATAATGTCTAATGATTTATAGGCACCAAGGGGCCAAGAACAAGAAGATTCCACACAATAAGGATGGTACAATGGAAATCTACAAGCCTATTTCCACCAAATATTGTTAAAGAGTTTCAATTCCCCCAGCTATTTGCTTAAGCAACTTTGAGCCAAATACTCTGTTGCTTTCATTTGAGAACATTCCTAATCAAGACAGTGTGAGCTCAGAAGAAAATGTCAGTCATGATTCCTTGACATTGAATGCTCTCTCCGAATCTCCACTAATGAATGGAACCAGACTCTCATTTGATATTATTATTCATAAATTAATATTACTGCTTGAAGCTTAGTTGTGTGACTTTAGGAAATATATTTAATCCACACTGGGCTATTTCCTCTACTGTCACATTTGTAATAACATTATCTAATTGGCTTGGTGGGAAAATTAAATTATAATGATTATAAATATATCTCCTGAAGCTCATATCAAATGCATAATAAATATCAGTTTCCTTAGAGTAAAATGCCCCTGCTAACCTCCTGTGAAGATAATTATGATTACACTTTTCTTTATTCAGTACCTGCTTCAAAAATTTTGTCACTAATTATTACACATATCATTTAAATCAGAAGTTTAACAGAATATTTCAGGGTTTTTTTTTTTTTTTTTTGGCCTGAAGTCATGTTTGGTAATAATTTATGTTCGTGAATTTTTTTAACTGAGCTATTATAGAACCAAATAGAACAACAGTAATTTAGTTGCTAGTGGCAAATAAGTTTACTTAATTTCTTTAAAAAGTCGTGGAAAAAATTAAATATTTGAATTTTCCACAAGTGAGGCGATATTTATTTTTATTTCTATTACCCCATAACCTTACTTTAGGTAAACATATGTTTCACTGTGGTGGGGGGTTAAAAAGAATGCTTTTGAGAACAAGTGATATTTGGAATTTCGGTGCATTAACATATTTTTGAAAAATTTGTACACTTTCAAATTAAATTTGCTAATGCTTTGTTGAGGATTTTTGAATGTTTGTTCATGAGAGACGCTGGTCTGCAATTTTGCTTTCTTGTATCTGACTGTTTCGGACAATGACGGCCTCATACAAATTTGGCCTCAGAGTGAATTATGAAATGTTTCCTCTGCTTCTAATATTTGGAAGAGAGTGTAGAGAAATTATATAAATTACTTCTTAAATGGTTGGTACAGATACCTCAATAAACATTAAATACCATAGGAATAAATGAACTCATTCATGATGAGTATACAGAAAAAGTTAAAAAATAAATAATTATAGCCCAAAGCAGCTAAGCTATAAAAAGTTTAACAGTGATTATAACATTAAAATAAATATAATTAATAACTATAACATCAATTTATTATAATAGTTATAAAATAAAGGGTGATATTATTTTAGTGTACAAATCAAAATGAACTGAGATAAGAAATTTTTCATGAATGACTACTTGGAAATAAGAATGTAAATGTGAGGGAGAAAGTTAAGCGTTACTAGCATTTGACCAGAAGCTAAAACCTGGCCAAATAATGACAAGGTACACTAAAGGAATTTGCACCCAGCGTTTGAACATTATTTGTCAAGTGCATCACTAATTGTCACAATTTCATGAAGTGGTAGGAATCAAAGTCCCCATATTTCACAAGATAATATGCCTGCAAGGGAGAGAGCAAACAAGTGTGAGTTTCTTTCACTCCAGCACCCTGATACTTCCACAAGATACCATGTTCATTCCCTGGATCAGAAACAGAACTGCATGGAAAGGTGTCAGATAATAGGATTTAGGAACCCTTTGCTAATTTGCTATAGCATTATTAATGAGGTTGGAACTCAGGATGGGTAGAGGTATTCTTCAAACATCATCAGAGGTAGGTCCCTGGCAGTACTGACATGAAGTCCCTCTTCACATTAATACTTCAGGATCTGGGAGATTTGGGTGAAGTGGATCACCTTCAGTTCTGCAGTGTATTAATGAGAGACAATTTGAATAGATATTAATGGTAGTAGTAGTCCTGGAAGGTGACTTCATTGAGAGTTGCAAAATGTATGTTACTTCTAAATTACATGAAAAAAATATAATTTTATATTCTATAACTGATTTGAGCTTCTGTACGAGTTCCCATCCCAATCACTGGTAGCAGGTGTCAGGAAAACTTGTAAAGCCATTGAAATAGGCAAAAATTATTATTGTCCCATTGATTGTACCCTTCCAGGTCATCTCGGTCTTTCATTGACTCTGAGCCATTTTAAAAGTTAGAGAACAGTTAGTCTTCAAGTTAGAGAACAGTAATAGAAAATTATCATTTCTTGTCCATAAAAATACAAATTGTGTCTGGTGGAGATACACACAAAAACTGCTCTATGGATATTGACCAATATTTTGTAAATTCATGTCAGCCTTCCTGGAAGCTGTTAATATGTGTGTTTTTGAAATTCTCTTTTGAACTGGTTGTAACATCTACTGGTTACTTCATGAATGAGTTATTAAATATTTGAAACATGAAAAAAGTTTCCTGTCAGTAATACCATTTAGGACTTGTGCTTTCTATTATGAAACATTATTAATTAATGATTTAATTTATTTAATAGACATAGGTCCATCTAGATTATCTATTTCTCCTTCCATGATATTCTGGTAGTGTGTATCTTTTAAAAAACTGATCTAAATCATACACATCAGGTAATGAAATTGAAGGAAGTAGGATGTCATAAAAATGGCGGCATGAGGTGAGCCTCTGGAACTCTCCCCTGGAATTTACAACAAATTGAACAACTATAACTCCACAAAGGACTCCCTGAGCAGAAGACAGGCAAGACAAAGAGGAGCACTACTGAAATCACGTAAAGACGGGCAAATTGTGCGAACACGGGAGGAGGGAAGGAAAAAGTGCGGAGACAGGGAAGCACGGGCACAGAACACAGAGCTAAATAACTGCTCCAAGCTCGCAGCTGCACACCAGGGAAGAACTCAGACTGCTAGGGCTCCGTTTATGGCCCACAGGGCGGAGGGGACAGCATGTAAAACGGCTGTACCCAACACTCATGGCAGAAACCTCGGAGCAAAGACTGAGGGAAGAAGGCTGAAACCGGTGGTTTAAGCCCTCACTGTCGAGCAGAGACAGAAGCCTTAGGCACTAAGACTAGCCGCCCCCTTCCTATCCTCTCAGAGCTCACCCTGTGACCACCTTCCCAGTGGTAGAAGCAGAACAGTAGCAGTGTCAGGTCAAAAGAACAGAATATTTGCTGTTCTGAGAACTGTGATCCACAGACTCAGACTCACAGTCCAACTAGTTCCGGCAAAGGGGCGGGAGCTGTGGAAGCAGGACTGGCTGTGGTGGTGGTCACTGCCCATCTCTCACAACCCACCCTACCCCTGACCCCACCTATCTGGGTGGATCCCTGAAGGAGTAAACAGAATTGCTGAAGCACACAGGCTCTGAATCTAGGGCAGGAAGAGTTTTGAAACCTCAGAAGTTTTCCACATCTCCCCACGGAGGTGGTGCCATATGACCAAGGCCAACTGCTCACGGAGGAGAAGCCTGCCTTCCAGGGAATCCCTCTATTGTGAGAGGAGATGGGATAGTGCAGAGAAAAAATAACAATACTGTGGGAGAGAGAATAAAAGGCTGCAGTCGGAGAGAAAATAAAACATTCTACCAACACCTACTGGAAAAACAAAAGAAAGACCTCTTTCTATCACCCTATTGCAGAATCCTCTCCTGTAGATGTCTAGGAAGAGAAATAACAAATCATTAATGGCCATGAATAATCAAGGCAACAAGACAGCTCAGAAAGAAAATGAAAAGATATGGAAATATGTGACTCAACAAGATGCAAGAAAACACAGACAGGCAGTTGAATGAACTGAGAAACACAAACAAATAACAAAATTTGAACATTATACCAAAGAGAGTGAAATTTTTAAAAAGAACCAAATAGAATTTCTGGAGATTAAGAACTCAATAAAAGAAATAAAGAATGAAATAGCCAGCTTAGGTAGTAGAGTTGACCAGATGGAGGAAAGAATCAGTGACATTGAAGACAGAAATCTTGAAATGACATGGATGTAAGAAAGAGACCTGAGACTTAAAAGAAATAAAAAAACACTACAAGAACTTTCTGACTCTATCAGAAAGAGCAATATCAGAATAATGGATATACCAGAAGGAGAAGAAAAAGACAAGGGAACAGAGAGTATATACAAATAGTCAAAGAGAACTTCCCAAACTTGTGGAAAAAATTGGATCCTCGTATCCAAGAAGCAAATAGAACACCTAATTACCTCAACCCCAACAGGCCTCCTCCAAGGCACATTGTATTGAAGCTGTCAAAAATCAACGACAAAGAATCCTCAAGGCAGCCAGAGAAAAGAAGGAAAACCCATCAGAATATCAGCAGATTTTTCAACAGAAACTCTCCAAGCCAGGAGAGAATGGAACCAAATATTCAAACTATTGAAAGAGAGAAATTATAAGTCAAAAACAATATATCCAGCAAAGATAGCCTTTAGATATGAAGGAGGAATAAAGACTTTCTAGCCATACAGAAGCTGAGGGAATTTTCTAACTCACTACTTACACTACAAGAAATATAAAAGGAGGCTAGCAACCACCATCAACAGGAGCAATCTGTGGCAACCAAAACATAAAAGGGGGGAGAGTACAGGCCAGAATCAGAATATGGGACTGGAGAAAGTAACCATGCTGAAGAAAACAGAATACTCTAAACATCAAACTTTCTTTTACATAAAATTAATGGTAAAAACTCCAAAAAAAAAAAAAAAAAATCAACTCCAGAACAGAACTGAAATATATACTGTAATAAAAGAATAAACAGAGGGAAAGAACATAGACTACCATGACACAGAAATAATAGACAACAACAAAAAGGCAAAGAAACAATGGAGACACAGTCTTACCAGAAAACTAAAGATAGAATGATAGGAAATCCTCACATATCAATAATCACCCTAAATGTAAATGGACTGAACTCACCAATGAAAAGGCACAGAGTAGCAGATTGGATCAAAAATCTAAACCCAATCATACACTGTCTCCAAGGAGAATCATATGCTGTCTCAGCTACAAGGACAAACAGACACTCAAAGTAAAAGGGTGGAAATTGACACTCCAAGCCAATGGTATGCAGAGAAAAATCAGGGGTACCCATACTGATATCAGATGAAACAGACTTCAGGGTAAAAAAAGAAACAAGAGACAAAGATGGACATTTCATAATGGTAAAGGGGACAATCCAACAAGAAGACATAACAGTCATCAATATTTATGTCCCCAATCCGGGAGCACTGAAATATACCAAGCAACTACTAAAGAAACTAAAGGGAGAAACTGACCAACACAGAATTATACTAGGGGACTTAAATACATCATTAACAGCTATGCATAGATCATTCAAACAGAAAATAATGAAAGAGCAGCCCTAAATGACACATCAGATGAAATGGACATAATTGACATATATAGAGCACTTCATCTGAAAACATCAGACTGTACATTTTTTTTCTAGTGTACCTGGAACATTCTCAAGGATAGAGCATATATTGGGACATAAAACTAGTCTCAGCAAATTTAAGAAGATTGAATTTACATCAAGCATATTCTCTGATCACAAGGCTTTGAAATTTTACATCAACTGCAAAAAGACAGTAAGAAAAACCACAAATACATGTAGATAAAACAACATACTTTTAAAGAATGACTGGATCAAAGAAGAAATAAGAGGAGAGATAAAAAAAAATACATAGAAAAAATTAGAATAAAAATACATCCTACCAAAATTTTGGGGATGCAGCGAAAGCAGTTTTAAGAGGGAAATTTATATTATTACATGCGTATCTCAAAAACAAGAAAAATTCCAAATAAATAACCTCACGTTACACCTTAAAGAACTAGAAAAAGAAGAACAAATGAAACCCAAGGTCAGCAGAAGAAAGGAAATAACAAAAATCAGAGCAGAACTAAATGAAATACAGAACAAAAAGACAACAGAAAAAATTAATGTGACAAAGATCTTGTTCTTTGAAAAGATTAACAAAAGTGACAAACCCTTGGCTAGACTCACAAAGACAAAAAGAAAAAACACACTAATAACCAAAATCAGAAATGAAAGATGGGAAGTTATCACAGATGCCACAGAAATACAAAGGATCATCCAAGAATACTATGAAGGACTATATGTCACCAAATTCTATAACCTACAAGAAATGGACAAGTTCTTAGCAACAGATAGCCTTCCTAGGCTGAATCCTGAAGAATTGGAAAATCTAAATAGACCAATCACCAGTAAGGAAATTGAAGGTCATCCAAAACCTTCCCAAAAGCAAAAATCTGGGACTAGACGGCTTCACTAGTGAATTCTACCAAACCTTCAAAGCGGATCTAATACTTGTCCTGCTCAAACTCTTCCAAAAAACTGAGGAATAGACAGTACTCTCTAACTCATTTTATGAGGCCAACATTACCCTGATACCAAAACCTGGTAAGGATAACACAAGAAAAGTACAGACCAATATCTCTGATAAATACAGATGCAAAAATCCTAAATAAAATTCTAGCAAATCGAATGCAACAATACATTAAAAATATTATTCATCACGACCAAATGGGGTTCATCCCAGGGCACAAGGTTGGTTCAACATACGCAAAGCCATCAATGTGATACATCGCATAAACAAAATAAAGGACAAAAATTAAATGATTATATCAATTGGTGCAGAAAAAGCATTTGACAAGATACAACATCCATTTATGATTAAAACTCTTAATAAGATAGGCATAGACGGAAAACACCTTAACATAATAAAGGCCATTTATGACGAACCCTCAACTAATCTCAATTAATGGTGAAAAACTGAAGCCCTTGGATCTACATTCAGGAACACGACAGGGCTGTCCCCTATCACCTCTGCTTTTCAACTTAGTGTTGGAAATCCTCACCAGAGCAATCAGGCAAGAGATGAAATAAAGGCATCCAAATAGGGAATAAAAAAGTTAAATTGTTACTTTTTGCAGATAACATGATGCTATATATAGAAAACCCTAAAGACTCGACCAAAAGCTATTAGAAACAATCAATAAATCCAGTCAAGTTGCCGGCTACAAAATGAATGTACAAAAGTCCATTGCTTTCCTATATACTAACAATGAAATCTCAGAAAAAGAAATAAAAAACCAATTCCTTTTGCAATTGCAACAAAAACAATAAAAAACCTAGGAATAAATTTAACCAAGGATGGGAAAGACCTATATGCTGAAAACTGTAAGACATTTTTAAAAGAAATTGGAGAAGACACAAAGAAATGGAAAGACATTCCATGCTTATGGATTGGAAGAATCAACATAGTTTAAATGGCCATATTGGGGAGTGACATCATAGGAATGGCGGCAGCAGGGTGCACTTTTTGAGTTCTCCTCCGGATCTCATCACAAAGGGGACATATAACCCATCAAATGACTCTCTGCTCATCACACAGAACAGCTAAGAGACTCGTGCAAGGATTACTTGCAGGTGGGCAAATTGGGTGAGCAGAGGAAAAGGGAAGGGAGCCGAGTGGAGACGCGGCCGTATCTGCAGTGATGGGAACGCGGTCTGCACCTGTGGCTGTGGGGATGTGGCCCGCACCTTCGGCTGTGGAAATGCAGCCGGCATCCACAGCTGCAGAGACACAGGGGATCCCAGGACGGAACAGAGAACACAAAAGCCAGGAGGTAGGCTCTTTCCCTGCATCCCACAGCTGATCTCTCCCACCGAGGGGGGGCAGCATATCCAGCATTTGAGGCAATAACCTCAGCTGATACGTCCAGTTGGGCCCTAGGCCGGACAAAGGACAAAAACTCCATACCTGGGACCCTCCCCCTGCTCTTCCAATCCTACCCTCACCCTTCCAGAGACTTAAACTGGCCCCTGAACTGAGGAGTAGTGTCAGATTACAGAGGAGCCTTCCTGCTCAGACTCTGGGAAGCCTGGAGGGCAGCTCTGACCCAGGGAAAAAGCTGGAAAGAGTGTGATTTTTGCTGGGCTAGGACAGAAGAGACTCCTCCACCACCAGCCACCACCTTTTCTGGTGTGCGGGAAGAGTGTGACACAGCTGGGCTGAGAGAAAGAACCCCCCTCCATCTCCAGCCCCCACCCTTTCTGGCCTGCCTAGGGAGGGGTAATTACAACTGCAGTGGCACTCCCAGGGATCAGCAGTAAGCGGCAGACACACCTCCCGGCTTTCAGCAGCTCAGAAATCTCCCACCTGCCACACACACACACACACACACACACACACACACACACACGGAAGAACTACCCTAAGATTCAGGAGAACTGGACACAGGGCTGGTGGTGCTACTCTCAGTGTGAATATATACAGGGAACAGCAGAAACTGCACTGACTTTGTAAAAACTACCATCCAGACCCCTCAGCCAGATGCATCTAAATCTGTAGTCCCAACATCACTCTGGGCACCAGGTGACCAGCTCTCAGTGTAAAATACGCAGGGTCAATTCGGTACAGCAGAGGACAACCTGGAGATTACTTGGTGGGCTTAAGCCAAGACTAGAGCTGCTTTTTGTTTTGTTTTGTTTTCTTTTCTTTTCTTTTGTCTTTATATCTTTGATATCTTTGCCTGTGCTGAGTGGGGGTTGTTGGTTGTTTTCACATGCAAATATATTTGATTTTTTCCTTGTTGTTGTTGTTGTGCTTGCTGATTTGCTTTGTTCTGAAATTGCCCTACCAAGGCCCAGGTTAAGAGGCACAAGATTCAACACACCCAGAGGCCAACTCCAGAACAAACCAGAGTACTACTGGGTTTGACCTACAAGTGATACACCCAGAGGGAATTCTCTACAGGCACAAGAGCCCATAGAGGCCAAACCACATTTAAGTGGTCAACCCCCACACAGCAGAACACCCTGCGGTGGGCAGAGCCAAGTCTCACAACTAGTCATCCTAGGAGTTAACCCCACCTACTCACAAGCAAAAAGCAATTAAAGATCATCTTTAACAGGACAATATACACAACACAAGAGTCACCTTTGGAGCACACACAGAGGAGAAGAAGGAAGTAGAGCAAGTCAAATATAAAGGACACATACTATATAAGATAACTCATCAAGAACTAAGAACTCTAGGGGATCTACCTAATATATCGAAGCAAACACAGAGAGTCAGCCAGAATGGGGAAACAAAGAAGCATGTCCCAAATAAAAGAACAGAAGAAATCTCCAGAAATCGAACCAAATGAAACAGAGGTAACCAACCTATCAGAGACAGAGTTCAGAACACTGATGACAAAAATGTTTAAGTAGCTTAGAGACGACATAAAGAAGGATAGAGAAACCATAACGAACAATCAGTTAGAACTAAAGAACACAATTACTGAAATAAAGAACTCACTTGAAGGAATTAACAGCAGATTAGATGAAGCAGTGGATCGAATCAGCGACTTAGAAGACAAGTTAGCAGAGATCACCCAAATAGAACAACAGAAAGAGAAAAGAATAAAAAACAATGAAAATGGTTTAAGACAACTCTGGGATAAATAATATCAAGTGCAACAACAGGCACATCATAGGAATACCAGAAGGTGAAGAGAGGAAGCAAGGGATTGAGAACATATTTGAAGTAATAATGTCCGAAAACTTCCCTAACCTGATGAAGGAAACCAACATACAAGCCGAGGAAGTGCAGAGAGTTCCAACCAGGATAAACCCAAACAGGTCCACACCAAGACACATTATAGTTAAAATGGCAAAGGTTAAAGACAAAGAGAGAATCCTAAAAGCAGCAAGAGAAAGACAGAGGGTTACATACAAGGGAACTCCCATAAGACTATCAAATGACTTTTCTACAGAAACATTGAAGGCCAGGAGGGAGTGGCAGGAGATACTCAAAGTGATGGGAAAAAAGGCCTACGACCTAGATTGCTTTATCCAGCAAGGCTATCATTTAAAGTTGATGGAGAGATAAAGAGCTTCCGAGAAAAGAATAAGCTAAAGGAATTTATTACCACCAAATACTAAAAGGACTTCTGTAAATAGAAGAAAGATGAAAACAATCTAACTACAAATTTAAAAATGGCAATAACTATGTACCTATCAATAGTCACTTTAAATGTAAATGGATTAAATGCTCCAATCAAGAGACATAGGGTGGCTGAGTAGATAAGAAAGCAAGACCCTTGCATTTGCTGTATACAAGAGACTCACCTCAGATCAAAAGACACACACAAGCTGAAAGTGAAGGGTTGGAGTAAGATATTTCATGCAAATGGAAATGAGAAAAAAGCTGGAGTTGCAATACTTATATCTGACAAAGTAGACTTTAAAATGAACATATTAAAAGACAAAGATGGGCACTATATAATAATAAAGGGATCGATCCGACAAAAGGATATAACCCTAGTAAACATCTATGCACCCAACATAGGAGCACCTAAATATATAAAACAGATATTGACTGACATAAAGACAGAGATCAACAGTAACACTATCATAGTAGGGGACTTCAACACACCTCTGACTATAAGGGATATGTCTTCCAGACAGAAAATCAATATGGAAACAACAGGCTTAAATGATGCATTGGACCACTTGGATTTAATCGATATTTTCAAAGTATTTCAACCCAATGCTGCAAAATACAAGTTCTTCTCAAGCACACATGGAACATTTTCCAAGGTAGACCATATGTTAGGCCCCAAAACAAGTCTTGATAAATTTAAGAAAATTGAAATCATACCAATTGTCTTCTCTGACCACAGTGCTATGAAATTAGAAATGAACTACAGGAAAAAAACTGGAAGACACACAAATCCATGGAGGCTGAATAACATGTTACAAAATAATGAATGGGTCAAGCAGGAGATCAAGGAAGAAATCAAAAGCTATCTTGAGACAAACGAAAATGAAAACACGATGACCCAAAATCTATGGGATGCTGCAAAAGCAGTCCTAAGAGGGAAATTCATAGCATTGCAGGCCTACCTAAAGAAGCAAGAAACATTACTAATCAACAGTTTATCTTCACACTTAAGGGATCTGGAAAAAGAACAGCAAAATAAGCCCAAAGGGAGTACAAGGAAGGAGATAAGAGTGGAAATAAGTGAAATAGAAACCAGAAAAACAATACAAAAGATCAATGAATACAAGAGTTGGGTCTTAGAGAAGATAAACAAAATTGACAAACATTCACCAGACTCATTAAAAAAAGAGAGGACCCAAATTGATAAAATCAGAAATGAAAGGAGAGGTGACAACAGACACCGCAGAAATACAAAAAAAAAAAAAAAAAAAAAAAAAAAGAAATTACTATGAGCAACTATATGCAAACAAATTTGACAATCTGGAAGAAATGGACAATTTTCTAGAGGCATACAACCTTCCAAGGCTAACTCAAGAAGAAACAGAAAACCTGAATAGACTGATTACCACCAGGGAAATTGATGAGTAATCAACAATCTCCCAATAAACAAGAGCCCTTGACCTTTACAGCCCTTGGCTTTACAGGTGAATTTTACAAAACGTTCAAAAAAGAATTATCACCTATTCTCCTCAAGCTCTTCCAAAAAATCTAGAAGGAGAGAAGACTCCCAAATACTTTTTACGAAGCCACTATCACCCTGATCCCGAAATCAGACAAAGACTATACAAAAAAAGAAAACTATAGGCCGATATGGCTAATGAACATAGATGCAAAAATCCTCAACAAAATATTAACGAACAGAATTCAGCAGTACATTAAAAAGATCATATACCATGATCAAGTGGGATTCATCCCTGGTATGCAAGTATGGTTCAACATCCACAAATCAATTAATGTGATATACCACATTAATAAAATGAAAAATAAAAATCACATGATCACATCAATAGATGCAGAAAAAGTATTTGATATCCAGCAGCCATTTATGATAAAAACCCTTAAGAAAGTGGGAATAGAGGGATCATATCTCAACATAATAAAGTCCATATATGGTAAACCCACAGCTAACATCATACTCAATAGGAAAAGCTAAAACCATTCCCCTTAAGATCAGGAACAAGGCAAGGTTGCCCACTTTCTCCACTTCTATTCAACATAGTACTGGAAGTACTAGCCACAGCAATCAGACAAGAAAAACAAATAAAAGGCATCCAAATCGGTGAGGAGGAAGTAAAATTGTCATTACATGCACATGATATGACACTATATAGAGAGAACCCTAAAGACTTCACCAAGAAACTATTAGAGCTGATAGATGAATTTAGTAAAGCAGCAGGATACAAAATTAATATTCAGAAATCAGTTGCATTTGTATATACCAACAATAAAACATCAGAGGAGAAATTTAAAAAGCAATCCCATTTACAATTGCTCCAAAGACTATAAAACACCTGGGAATAAATTTAACCAAAGAAGTAAAAGATCTGTACTCAGAAAATTATAAGACACTGAAGAAAGAAATGAAAGAAGACACAAATAGATGGAAACACACACCATGTTCATGGATAGGAAGAATTAATATAGTTAAAATATTCATACTGCCTAAGGCAATATAAATATTCAATGCAATTCCTATCAAACTACCAACGACGTTTTTCACAGAAATAGAACATATAATCCTAAAATTTATATGGGACCATAAAAGACCCCAGATAGTCTCAGCAATCTTCAGAAATAAGGACAAAGTGGGAGGTATAATGATACCTGACATCAAATTATACTACAAGGCTACAGTAATCAAAACAGCATGGTACTGGCATAAAAACAGACACATAGATCAATGGAACAGAATAGAGAGTCCAGAAATAAATCCATGCCTATATGGCCATTTAATCTATGACAATGGAAGCAAGAATGTACGGTAGGGTAAAGACAGTCTATTCAATAAATGGTGCTGGGAGACCTGGACAGACACATGCAAAAAAATGAAGCTGGACCACCTCCTTACACCATGTACAAAAATAAATTCAAAATGGCTTGAAGACTTAAATGTAAGATCTGAAACTATAAAATTCCTAGAAGAAAATATAAGAAGAAACTTCACAGACGTTACCCGGAATAAGATTTTTACTGATATATCCCTTCGCGCAAGGGAAATAAGAGAAAAAATAAACATGTGGGATTACATCAAACTAAAAACTTTTTGCACAGCAAAGGAAACCATCAATAAAACAAAAAGGGATCCTACTGAATAGGAAAATATATTTGCCAATGATATATCTGATAAGGGGTTAATATCACAAATTTATAAAAAACTCACTCAACTAAACTCCAAAAAAACAAACAACCCAATTGGAAAATGGGCAGAGGACATGAAGAGACATTTTTTTAAAAAGGACATACAGATGACAAACAGACATGAAAAAATGCTCAAACTCACTAATCATTAGAGAAATGCAAGTAAAAACCACAATGAGATACCACCTCACCCCAGTCAAAATGGCTATCATCAATAAATCAACAAACAAGTGCTGGTGCGGAGAAAAGTGAACCCTTGTGCACTGTTGGTGGGATTGCAGATTGGTGCAGCCACTATGGAAAACAGTGTGGAGGTATCTCTAAAATCTGAAAACGGAACTTCCGTATGATCCAGCAATTCTACTCTTAGATATCTATCTGGAGAAATCCAAAACTCTAATTCAAAAAACTTTATTCACTCCTATGTTTATTGCAGCACTATACACAATAGTCAAGACATGGAAACATCCGAAATGCCAATCGGTAGATGATTGGATTAAGAAACTGTGGTACATTTATACAATGGAGTATTACACAGTCATAAAGAAGAAACAAATCTTACCATTTGCAACAACATGGATGGACCTAGAGAACATTATGTTAAGTGAAATAAGTCAGACAGAGAAAGACAAATACCATATGATCTCACTTATATGTGGAATCTAAAGAAAATAAGTGAATGAATTAATCAGAAACAGTTTTGGAGACAGAGGAAAAACTGAGGGTAGCTAGATGGGCGGGGAGGTGGGGATAAGGGGGAAGTTGAGGGGATTAGATAACAGTCAGTAACCACAAGATGGCCACGGGTTTCTGAAAATTAATTTGGGGAACGTAATCAATAATGTTGTAAAGATTTTATAGGGTATCCGACGGACACATGTCCCATTTGGGAGACCACCTCAGGGATGATATAGATGCCTGATCACTGCACTGTACACCTGAAGCTGAACAATAATGAATGCCAACTATAATTACACATATATATATATATATATATATATATATATATATATATATATATTTACAAGAAGCGGAGTGCAGCATTAGGAATAGAGATAGTGGAAATGAAAGGCTCTGTGCGATGTCAGAAGGATAGTGGATGGGGGGAGGTTCACACAGTGTGAGGGATATAAATGATAAACGTCTAAGTATTAAAAAAAAATGGCCATATTACCCAAAGCAATATACAGATTTAATGCAATCCCTATGAAAATCCCAATGACATTTTTTTTAAAGAAATAGAACAAAAAATCATCAGATTTGTTTGGAACCACAAAAGACGCCAAATAGCCAAAGCAATCCTAAGAAAACAGAACAATGCCTGAGGTATTACATTCCCTGACTTTAGCTTATACTACAGGGCAACGATAATCAAAACAGCATGGTGTTGGCAGAAAAACAGACACATAGACCAATGAAATGGAACTGAGAATGCAGAAATAAAACCACATGAATATGGACAGATAATTTTTGACAAAGAAGCAAAAAAAATACAATGGAGAAAAGGCAGCCTCTTCAACAAATGGTGCTGGCAGAATTGGAAAGTCACGTGCAAAAGAATGAAACTGGACTGCCATCTGTCACCATGTGCCAAAATTAACTCAAATTGAATCAAATAATTAAGAATAAGACCTGAAACAATAAACTGCCTAGAAGAAATATAGGTACTAAACTTATGGACATTGGGTTCAAAGAGCATTTTATGAATTTGACTCCAAATGCAAGGGAAGTAAAAGCTAAAATAAATGAATGGGACTATATCAAATTTAAAAGCTTCTGCACAGCAAAAGAAACCATCGACAAAATAAAGAGGCAACCAACTCAATGGGAGAAGATTTTTGCAAACAGTGCCTCCAATCAGGGGCTAATATCTAAAATATACAAGGAACTATTACAACTCAACAACAACAGCAACAACAGCAACAACAACAACAAAACAAACAAACAACCCAATTAAAAAATGGGCCGAGAACCTGAAGAGACGTTTCTCCAAAGAGGACCTACAAATGGCAAATAGACATATGAAAAAATGCTCAACATCACTAATCATCAGACAAATGCAAATAAAAACCACAATGAGGTATCAACTCACTCTGGTTCGAATGGCCATCATCCACAAGATAAATAGTAACAAGTGTTGGAGAGGCTATGGAGAAAAAGGAACCCTCATACACTGTTGGTGGGAATGTAGACTGGTGCAGCCTCTATGGAAGGCAGTGTGGGGGTTCCTCAAAAATTACAAATAGAATTACCATATGACCCAGCAATCCCTCTCCTGGGTATGTACCAAAAAAATTTGAAAACATTTATCTATAAAGACATGTGTGCTCCAGTGTTCATCTCAACTTTATTTATGGTGGCCAAGACATGGAAATAACCAAAATGTCCTTCAATAGATGAACGGATAGAGAAGTTTTTGTACATATATACACAATGGAATACTATTCGGCGGTAAGAAAAGATGAAATAGGACCATTTGTGACAACATGTATGGATCTTGTGACTATAATGCTAAGCGAAATAAGTCAGACAGAAAAAGTAGACAGCCATATGATTTCACTGATATGTGGTATATAAACCAAAAACAACTAAAAAACAAGACAAGCGAATGAGAAACAAAAACTCATAGACACAGGCCATAGTTTAGTGGTTACCAGAGGGTAGGGGGGAGGGGGACTGTAGATGAGGGTAAAGGGGATCAAATATATGGTGATGGAAGGAGGACTGACTCTGGGTGGTGAACACACAATGTGATTTATAGATAATACAGAATTGTATACCTGAAATTTATGTAACTTTACTAACAATTGTCACCCCAATAAACTTTAATTTTAAAAAAGAAAGCAATTGATGGACATACATTTGCTTGTAGTATTCCTTTATTATCCTCTAATGTCCATCATTTAGTAATGGTGACTCATCCTTTATTTCTGATATTGAACTTTTATGTTTTCTGTTTTTACTTAATTAGCATATAGATTTATCAATTTCATTGATCTTTTCATAGGACTAGTATTTTTTTTTTACTTCTCTATTTTTTTCATATTTTCAATTATTTTGATTTCTGTTCTGCTTTTATTTGTCTTCCTTCTTCTTGCTTTGAGTTTATATTGTTCTTCTTTTTCTAGTCCCATAAGTGGAAGTTTTGGTTATTGGATTTTTCTCCTTTCCCACACTTAAATTCAATATCATAAACTTCCCTCTATGCATTGTTTTCAGTATGTCTCACAAATTTTGATCAATTCCATTTTCATTTTCATTTAGACCAAAATATTTTTAATTTCTTGAGACTTATTTAACCCATGGTTTATTTAGAAGTAAGACTTCATTTCCTTTTCCAGCTACCACTATATTAACTCTCATTGTTTTTAAAACAAACATTTTTGAAATCGTCATTTCTATTTACTATTAGCAAGTGTTCAATTTCCTGTCTCTCCCAGTCAGTCAAATGGACCAATTTTTGTTACACTATGATCTTAAACTTAATTGCCTGTTTGTAGAAGACATGATTTTATGTATAGAAAACCCTGAAGACTCCACAAAAATTAAAATGCTAGAAAAACTAATTCAGCACAATAAAAGATACACAATGAACAAACAAAAATTGGTTATGTTTCTCCACACTAACATCAAACTCTCTGAAAAGGAAATTAGGAAAATAATCCCATTTATAATAGCTTCACAAATAAAATAATAAGGAGTAAATTTAACAAAGGAGATAAAAGACTTGTACAGTGAAAACTACAAAACATTGATGAAAGAAATTAAAGAAGACACAAACCATGAAAACACATCTTGTGTTCATGGACTGTAAAACTTAATATTGTTAAAATATCCAGATTATGCAAAGCAATCTACACATTCAATGAAATCCCTGTCAAAACTCCAATGTTATTTTTACATCAATAGGAAAAAAATCAATTCTAAAATTTATACGAAATCATAAAAGATCACTACTAGTCAAATCACGCTTGAGAGAGAAGAACAAAACTGGAAGCATCACACTGCCTGAATTCTAAATATATTACAAAGATACAGTACTTAAAGCAGTGTGGGAGGGGTGGTAGATGAGGGTAAAGGGATTCAAATACATGGTGACAGAAAGAGAACTGACTCTGAGTGGTGAACACACAATGTGATATATAGGTGATGTATTACAGAATTGTACACCTGAAATCTGTGTGACTTTACTAATAATTGTCACTCCAATAAACTTTAATTAAAAACAAAACAAAATGAAAAACAAACAAACAAAAACAGTGTGATACTAGTATAAAGACAGATATATGTCTGATAGAACAGAATAGAGAGCCCAGAAATAAATACTCACATATACATTCAACTGATCATTGACCAGGGTACCAAGAATACAAGAGGCAAAGGATAATCTCTTCAACAAATGGTATTGGGAAAACTGTGTCCGATATGTACATGCAAAATAATGAAATAGAACTCATTATTATGAAACACAAAAAACAACTCAACCTGGGTTTAAGATTTAAATGTAAGACTTGAAATAAAATTCCTAGAATTGAGGAAAGGGGGCAAAAAAAAAAAAAAAAGGAAACTCTTTGACACTAGTCTTAGCAATGACTTGATACAACACCATAAGCGCAGTCAACAAAAGCAAAAATAGAAACAGTACTACATCAAACAATAAATGGTTCTGCACAGCAAAGAAAATGATTAGAAGAGAGAAAGCAAACTACAAAATGAGAGAAAATATTTGCGAACCATATAGCTGATAAGGGATTTATATCCAAAATATATAAGGTGGCCCCAAACTCAATAGCAAACAAAAACAAAAACACTCAAACCAAACAAAGAAAAACACAATTTAAAAAATGGGCTTTGGATATGAATGGAAATTTCTCAAAAAAAAAAAAAAAAAAACATACAAATGGACAATAGGAATATAAAAAGTTGCTCATCATCACCAGTCATCACGAAAATGAAAATCTAAGCCACAATGAGAAACTTCTTCACACCTATCAGGATTGACTATTATTAAAAAAAAAAAAGTTAGCATTGTTGGCAGGGTGTCCAGAAACTGGAATCTTTATAGATAGTTGGTAGGAATGTAAAATGGTACATCTGCTATAGAAAACAATAAGGAGTTTCCTCAAAAAACTAAAACTAAAAACAACCATATGATCCAGCAATCATATATATATTTCAATATATATCCAAAATATACAAAATCAGGACTTCAAATAAATATTAACACTTCTATATTAATTGCAGGACTATTCACAATAGTCAAAAAAACTAAATGTCTGTTGATGGATGGATGAAAAAAGAAAATGTGATATATACGTGTAGAAGGATATTATTCAGCCTTTAGAAAGAAGGAAATCCAGCAATATGCAAGTGTGGATGAAAAAAAGCTAGTACAAGAAAACAAAGCTACAGACAAAATATCTCTCATCAACATAGATGCAACCCACTCCCCCCCACACACACACAATATTAGCAAATTGAATCTAACAATGTATAAAAAGAATTATGCACCATGACCAACTGGAATTTTCCCCAGATATGCAAGTATGGTTCAACACTCAAAAGCCAATTAGCATAATCCATCACATCAATAGGATAAAGAAGAAAAAATATATGATCATATCAATAAAAGCAGAAAAAGCATTTGACAAAAAATTCAACACCCATTCATAACACAAATTCTCAGTAAACTAAAACAGGGGAACGTTCTCTATTTGATAAAGGATATTTACAAAAATCCTATGACTAACATCATAGTTAGTGATAAGCTCAAATCTTTCGTACTAAAATTAGGACTAAGGCAGGGAAAGTCCCTCTCACCACTGCTTTTCGGCTTCTTACTGGATGCCTTAGCTAATGCAATAAAACAAGAAGAGTAAAGGAAACAAAGGGCCATAGGTATTTAGATGATGAATCACGATGTTATATACCTGAAACTAATATAATATTGTATACCAACTATACTTCAAAAATAAATAAATCTGAAAAATAAACATAAAATTTATTTTAAATTTAACTATTGACTACATTGTAATAATATTCCCATATTTTGTGTTAAATAGATGTACAATAAAATAAAAAAGAGACTACCAATTTGGAGAGGTGTTCAATGGAGAGTTCAAGCACATTTAAAAAAAAATCTAGTCAAAAAATGGTATCAATGCTCAATAACTCTAGATGTTGTTAGAAAATATGCCGACTTCAAAAAGTTAAAGAGAAGCACTAAAACAATGAAGTGATAAACATATAATCTATAGTTTATAAATCAAGAAAGAGAATGAAATAGGAATTAAAATTAAATCTAATGAAAGATAAAGAAGGAATCTCAAGAAACAAATGTGAGGGGAGGTAAAGAAACATACAATTTCTTAAAAGTAAACCTGGGTAAAAATGAACAAAGTTATATGGTGCTATGTGTGATATTGTGTTTGTGTTAAATCATACTTGCTAATGCACCAAAACTACAGTCACATGGAAACATCTACATTCTAAACTACACATTATTACTGAGTTAAATGAAGAACTTAAAAAAAAAAAGACACCCAATATTCATATATTTGAAAATTGAATAATGTAAAATTGCACATTTTACCAACCATAAACCATCTATTCAATGCTATCCCAATCAAAATCACAGGAGTGTGTGTGTGTTCACATATTTGTGAAGGTTTGGATGGAAGTTGAAAATTGATTCTAAAATTTGGAAATGCAATGGTTAAAAATGTCATGGGAATTTGAAGTAGTATGCTGGACAACTTACACTAAAAGATACCAAGACCCATTATAAAATTAATTAATCAGGAAGTGTATTGTTTGCTTTGCACTGGGATAGGCAAACTAATCAACTGAATATCACAGAGATCTCCAGTCTATCCGTGTACATAAATGTTCACCTAATTATGAGAAAGATAACACTGCACTGCAGAGGAGAAAGAAGGTATATTTCAGTAAATAGCATTATGTCAACTGGATATTAATGCTCAGAAAGCAAAGACTTCAAACATTTTTGAAACTAGGAGGGCGGTTCCTCAATAAGCTTTATGGGACCATCAATATGTTGCAGTTGGCTAGTAATACTGAGCCGCTTTTCATTATTTTAACAGAAATTTCACATCATATTTCAATATAAAGATATAATATTAGAAGGGAAAAATTTTCATGTCAGGCTTTATTTCAGTGGCTTTACTCTGCGTCAGTTTAATCTTTGCTATGCATTTTCTGTCTTTTTTTGTGAATACTTCTGAATGATGTTTTAAGTGGTCTCAAGCAAAACTAAAAATTATCAGTTCAGGCCTCTCAGTCTCAGAGAAAACTAAATTCATTAATTTGGAGGGTGAAAAAAACAACATAGGAACAGTTACATCAAACTTTTGATGTGGCACCTGGCAACTGTTCATGTTAAATTAACTCTAATAGAAATGATACACTCATACCCCCTTCTCCCATTTTTGTTCTTTCCGATAACGGAAAAAAAAAACACTTAGAAACATCTTGAGTATCATAAGACTGAATGTGGACTATTTTTTAATTTTCTCATCTGAAGTAATGTTAGGTTGATAAAATGCATTTTGTTCATCATTTTTTAAATTGCAAAACACATCTGGGATAAAGAAACTTGTAAGCAATCATTTTCATGTCAATGATATACCATCATGAATATCTAGAATGAGAAATAATTTACATGATTTTTTTTTGTAGGGTTGTGATTGTCACTTTAAGACTGAAAGTCTGTGAACTGTGCTATTTGAGATGACTGAAATGTGGCAAAGGAAATCGCACTTCAGGAATTTAAAAGAATCCAGTATAATAATATTTGTAGATTTATATGAAGACACACTGGACTTTAAGTGAATCCCACTTAAAGGCAATCACATTGAAATGGAGACACAGCCTGTGCTCAGGCAAACAGGGCTGATGAACAGAAGTGTACAATTAACGTGCCAATAGAAATACAAAGAAACCTGGGAGCATAGAGGAGGAAGAAAGACAAAACTAAATAACCTAAGTATAATTTTTAATTAAATCATTAAAGTTGCCCTATTTATACCATAACTAATATCAACTTTACTTTGAAAAACAAACATGAAAATCAGTTGGATGAGGTACATTATACCTTTTACTTTGCCTAAAACCTTACCATAAATCTTGCCTCTGAATTATCAAGAGTCCTCTGTGCCTCTGGATTATTGTAATTAATATGGAAAGAGGACTACTGCATCTAGTCCAGGAGGAAAGAGCCAGGTAGAGAGACTATGTTATTTGAGTTGAAAAGGTGATAAAAATAATGTTCTGGAAACTTCTTTGAAATAAATTAGTCAAATGTGATCATGTTCCAATCAATAACGTTAAACACACTTCTCATTTGGGGAGGATAAGTTAACAAGATAGTCTTAATAGAAATTTCCTCTCTTATTACATAAGGATAGAATATGAAGATAAATCACCAATAGTCCTTTCAACCCATATTGCACTTTTCCAGTATTTCTGTTATATTAGACTATTTGCATTAAACACTTCATTGGTATTGGAAAGCAAAACATTTAATCAAGTGATTCAGTTCTCCTCTGCTGCTACTTTATCAATTTCCATTGGTCTTTCAGAACATTGGGACAACAGTGCAGGAGCCACAAGGAGAAGAAGAGATTGAGCTCTACGGTTTGGTGTAAATCTTACAAAGTGTGCAAAGAATCTATGTTTCTCGACAATAACAACAACAACAACAACAAAAAAAACCACCAAAGGCTACAACAGCAGTTGTATGTACAAAACACAGAGATATTATTTGACTTGCAAACAGGTTACTGACTAGACAGGGAGATAAGACAGAGAGGATAGTGAAGAGCAGGTTGCGTGCTTTAAAAAGACAGGAGTCTTCTCCCAGCACAAATCTACGGGCAGGAGATGGATCTGTGCACACGTGGAAGAGTTACAAGGCCTGTGAGCCTTCAGAGCAGAGGAAGCTGAAAGCCAAGAGTGCTGGCCTGCCCCTGCCTCAGCCCCGAGTGCCTTACTCTTCAGGGTTCAGCTTGGAGGGGAGTTCAAGGTGGGGGCCAGGGGCTAGGTGGGCCAACTGGCCAAAGAGAAGTGAAACAGACTTACAAAGAAAGAGCTTTTTGCCTTTAAATAAGACTTTGACAATGTATAAGGTTCTAACCAAATTTCCTTTTTCTTAGGTGTGTGTGTGTGTGCACATGTGAGAGTCTTAATATATAAACATGTAATGCTGGGTCTCAGCTCCCGCTCCCCCGCTCCCCCGTTCCCCCGCTCCCCCCGCTCCCCCGGCTCCCCCGGCTCCCCAGCTCCCCAGCTCCCCAGCTCCCCAGCTCCCGGCAGGCGAATGCAGCATATAGTGAGGCCAAAATGGAACACCAACGGAGGCGTGGTAGGGGGTTCATACCACTATATTCTCCATGGCGGCCAGTGGAGACAAGAAGCAAACATCCACCAGTACTCCAACAACGGGTCTTTCTGCACCAGTCTCGCTGGCAGCCAGGTGAGACACTACTTATGCACATACTTTTTTTTTTTTTTTAATAATATTGTTATGCAGGGTGTCATGCGGGGTCTCTACTCCCGCTCCCTGCACAAGAACACAGGTGTCGTGCGGGGTGGCCTGCAGGGTCTCTACTCCAGCTCCCCACATAAGAACACAGGATGTGGCTAGGCCCAAAAGGAACACCCACGGAGCCATAGGTAGGGGAGTCATACCACTGTGGTCTCATTGGAGGCTGGGTTCACACGATATGCGACCTGCTGTCCGCTTTTCTGCCAACTGACTGACGACTCTCCTCCACTCTCCTCGACTCTGCTCCTCTTCCCTCTGTAGCCGCAGCAGTTATATTAGTGGCCAATGGCTCAATGGTTACAGCTGATGGCCAACTAGCCACAGCTGATGGCCATCTACCACCCGAGCCAGCACCTTTTAGCATGAGGCCGAGAGCCTTGAAACTGCACTTCTTACTCTGTCCCCACAAATATTCAATAATTTAACAAGTTTATGAACCCACTTGTAAGGGGCTTAGAAGTTGAATAGCTTTCCTAACAAGTAAGAACCTGACCAAACTGGAAAAGAACAAGTTTCTTTACATCCTGAAGAGAAGTGAGGACACGGAGCAAACCAGTGCCTAAAAAAAATGGAGACACAGACAGGCAAACACAGAGAATCACATTTACTGGAGAAGAAACATCCTCAAAATCACTGCCAGATAGGGAAACCAGAACTGCAATTGACAAATTGCTGGAGGCCACAAGTGGACTACTCCAGAGTGTTAAAAAATTCTGGGACACTCAGTAAGTGAGGGCTCCACACTCTTGGAGCTTTAAGTTCTCACAATGAATATCTGAGAAAAATCCCCTTGTGCTTCTTCCAGCCTGGGCAAGACGGGAAAAAGGAACCACTTCCAAACATACCAGGACATTTTATACTTCTTAATAGGTTAGCCTCAGAGGAAATTAATCAACTAGATCTTAACCAGCTGGGGAATTATCTGAGTCCAGTTGCTTTGGGGGAAGAGAAATATACACCACCTGATGGTTACCCAATTCCAGCCTACTCTAGCTGGACCTAAGAAGTGAAAAAGCTGACAAGCACATTTGAAGCATACAGCATAGAGGCACAGACTCACTAAAGACCTAAGTCTCACTGAGACCTAATCATAGGATTATAGAACTCTTCCCATCCCCTGACACCTAATCACCACATTACTAAAGGCTTATTTACAGCATTTCTTTTCACCCAGTATATCATGTTGCCTTTTGGTAAAAAGGCAAAAAAATAAAGAAAAAAGTTTGAGGAGACAAGGGAAGCATCAAATCAGACATGGCAGGGGTGTTAGAATTATCAGACCAGGAATTCAAAACCACTATAGTTAATAGACTAAAGGCTACAATGGATAGACAATGTGTAAGCAGAAAGATGGAAATCTTAAGAAAGAACCAAACAGAAATACTAGAGATCAAAAACACTCTAAAACTGTAACAAAAATATAGAATGCTTTTGCTGGGCTTATTAGTAGTGTGGACACAACTGAGGAAAGAATTGAGTATTTTATAATAGAAACCTCTAAAACTGAAAACCAAACAAACAAACAAAAAAGATTGAAAAATAGAATATCCAAGAACAGCGGAACAGCTACCAAAGGTATATGTCGTGCAGGGAGGCCTGCGGGGTCTCTGCTCCCGCTCCCCATACAAGAACGCAGGATATGGTGAGGCCAAAAAGGAACACCCACGGAGCCATAGGTAGGGGAGTCATACCACTACGGTCTCACTGGAGGCTGGGTTCACTGGACGTGCGACCTGCTGTCCGTTTTGTCTGCAACCCACCGACGACTCTCTTTCACTCTCCTCCACTCTCCTCGGCTCTCCTTCGTAGCCGCAGCAGTTATGTTAGTGGCTAATGGCTCAATGGCTACAGCTGACGGCCAACCAGCCCCAGCTGATGGCCATCTACTACCTGAGCCAGCAACCCTCCACGTGAGGCCGAGAGCCTGTAAACTACTTTCTGGGGCTCTGCCCCCACAGTATAACATATACATAATGGGAATACTAGGAAAAGAAATAGAAAGAAACAAAAGAAATACATAAAACAATAATGAAAGAGTTTCCCGAAATTAACATCATACACACAAAAAAGATCCAGGAACTGCAGAGAAAACCAAGCAGCATAAATGTCAAAAACACTACACCTACACTTACTATTTTCAAAATGTTGAAAAATAAAGATTAAAAAAAAAATTCGGAAAAGAAATAAATGTAGGGGAAAAACAAACAAACAAGCAAACAAACAAACAAACAACACCTCATCTATAGAGAAACAAAGATAAGCATTACATCCAGCTTCTCCACAAGGGGGAAAAATGTAAGCAAGAAGAAGGTGGAGAGAAATATTGAAAATACTGAGAGGAAAAAAAAATCCACCTATGTAGAATTTTGTACCCTGTGAAATTATTCTTCAAAAATGAAGGAGAATTAAACACATAGACAACCAAAAATTGAAGAAATTTGTAGCAAGTAGATGTGCATTGCAGAAAATGCTTTAAAATTTTTCTTTAGAACAAAATAAAATTATATATGTTAGATATAGATATAAATACAGAACATTAGAGACTAAATGAAGATATATAAAAACTTTTATTTTTCATTCTTTGTTGATTTAACAGATAACAGTTTATTCAAAAATAACAGAAAAAGAAATAAAGGTAGGGTGTATTAAATTATGTATGCATATATGTATTTATATATGATTATATATGTGTACACATAAGTGAAATGTGAAATAAATAACATCAATATATACAAAGGATGGGAAGGAAGAATTAGGATCATCTTGCTAATACAAGGTACTTATATTACTGGCAAGGTAGTATAGTGTTATTTAAAAATGTACTTGGATTAATTGTAAATGTATATCACATACTATAGGATATTCACTAAAACAGGTAGAAAAAGAACTGTAACATGTATGTTAAGAAAGAAACAAATATGGAATCACATTAAATGCTCAATTAAAACTACAAAAGGCATAAACAGATTGGAAGACAAATACAGGAAAAAAAATAAAAACTAAAGCTAAGGCAACAAATAGAACACTAACAAATATTATAGATATGAATCCAACTGTCAATGATTTTTTTGAACATCAGTGGTCTACATGGACCAATTAAGGGACATAGATTATAAGAATGCCCCCCCCCAAAAAAAAAAAACAAAACAACTATATGTTCTCTACAAGAAAACCACTATTAAATATAAAGACACATATAGATTAAAAGCAAATGAATGGAGAAAGATGTACCATACTAACACTAATCAAAAGAAAGTGGCAGTATCTATATTAATTTCAAATAGAATAGACTTCAAAGAAAGGAAATTTATCAGAGAAAGAGTAGGGCATTATATAATGATGAAGAGGTCAAATTTTCAAAAACACATAAAAACCTTTGAGGTATATGTGCCTAACAAGTAAGTGTCAAAATATGTGAAGCAAAAACTGAACATTTAGAACTACAAGAAAGAACAGATGAATCTATTACTGCAGTGGAGACTTTAACTCCTTCTATCAGAAATGGACAGATCCAGTATGCAGAATATCAGTATGGACATAGCTAAACTTAACCACACCATCAACCAACTGGATATAATGGGCATTTACAGACTAGTTCATACAACTGCATCAGAATGCATATTATCCTCAAGTTCATATGGAACATTTCCTAAGAAGATAGACCACATTCTGGACCATAAAATACACCTTAACAGATTTAAAATAATAGAAATCATAAAATGTCTCTTCTCAGACCACAATGGAATTAAGTAGAAAACAATAACTAATATACATGGAAAATACCAAAATACTTGAGGATTAAACAACATACTTTTAAGTAACACATGGCTCAAAGAAGAAATATCAAGAAATTAAAACTTAACTGAAGGAAATGCAAAATACAACTTACCAAACTTTTGGGGTTTAAGTGAAAGCAGTGCCTAAAAGTAGATTTATAGCATTGAATATATAAATTAGTTAACAAGAAATATCTAAAACCAACCATCTAAGATTCCCTTAGAATTAGAAAAAGAAAAACAAATTAAAACCAAGGCAAGCACAAGATCACAAATAATAAAAAGTAAACAGATGTCAATGAAACATAAAATTTTATTCAATGGCATTAGAGAAAAACCAACAAAATCAAAAGCTTGTTTACTGGAAAGATCAGTATAATAGATAAGTCTCTAGTCAAGTTAATGAAGAAAAAGGAGGGTATACAAATTACCAACATGAAAAATAAACAAGAGGACAACACTACTGATCCCACAGAATTTAAAAGTATAATAAAGAAATGTTACGAATGACTCAATGCTGAAAACTTTGATAATCAAGAAGAAATGGACCAATTCCTTGACAGATATAATTTGCCAAAACTCACACATGAATAAATATACAATCTGAGTAAGCATATATCTATTTTAAAAAAAATGAATCAATAATTAGTAACCTTCCAAAACAAAATACCAGGCCCAAATAGGCTCACTGGTGGTTAAAAACAACAACAAAAACAAACAAACAAACAAAAAACAACACACATAAGGATAGAATTATACCAATTCGCTACAATCTCTTTCAGAAGATAGAGCAGAAAAAATATCTCCTATCTCAGTCCATGATGCCAACATTGTACTAATACTAAAAGCAGACAAAGACATTACAAGAAGACTAACTACAGACCAATACTTCTCATGAACATAGATGCAAAAATCCTCAACAAAATATTAGCAAATCATATCCAACCATGTATAAGTACAATTATATGCCACAATTAAGTGGGATTTATCCCAGATATGCAAAGCAGGTTTAACATTTGAAAATTAATTAACGCGATGCACAACATCAACAAGCTAAAGAAGAAAAAGCACATGATCATATCAACAAAAACAGAAAAAAACATTTGACAAAGTCTAACACCCATTCACAATAAAAATGATCAATAAACTAGGAACAGAGGGAAACTTTCTCAACTTTATAAAGCATATTCACAAAAATCTGACAGCTAAAAATCACACTTAATGCTGAGAAACTTAAAGCTTTCCCACTAAGATCAGGTACAATTCAAGGATGCCCCCCTCTCACTACTCCTTTTCAACATTGTACTAAAAGTCTTTGCTAGTACAATAAGGCAGAAAAAGTAAATAGATTAGAAAAGGAAAGAAAAATAAAGGAAATAAAGTAAAATAAAGGAAATAAAGTAAAATAAAGGAAAGAAAAAGTAAATAGATTAGAAAAGAAGACATGAAACTGCCTTTATTTGCAGATGCCATAATTGTCTATGTAGAAAATCCAAGAAAATAAATAAAAAATAACCTAGAATTAAATAGTGATTGTAGCTATTTTTTAGGAAACAAAGTTAATGCACAGAAGTCAATTTATTTCCTTCCTACTATCAATAAATGAGTGGAATTTGAAATTAAAAAACCAATAACAATTTACTTAGCTAGCACCCACAAAAAATAAAAAAATAAAATAGATTTAAGCATAAATCTAGCAAAGATATACACAATCTTTATGGGGAAATTACAAAACTCTGATGAATGAAACCAAAGAACAGAATAGAAAGATAGTCCATGTTCCATGGAAAGAAAGACTCACAGTTGTCAAAATGTCAGTTCTTCCCAAGTAGATCTATCGAAATCTAGCAAGTTATTTTATAGATGTTGATAAAGTGATTCCAAAGTTTATATGGAGAAGCAAAACACCCAAAATATTTACATAATGATGAAGAACAATAATAGAGGAAAGACACTACCTGAGTTCAAGACTTACTCTAAATCTACCACAGTAATCAAGACAGTGTGGTATTGCTGAAAGGACAGACAACAGATTAAGAAACAGAATAGACAGCCAAGAAATGGACCCCCATATATATCTATAGTCAACTGATCTTTGATCAAGGAGCAAAGCTAACACACTGAAGCAAAGATAGTTTCTTCAACAAATGGTGCTGGAAAAACTTGGCATCCACATGCAAAAATAATAGTAATAATAATGTATCTAGAAACAGACCATACACCCATCTGAAAAGTTTCCATATATATAAATGTAAAATGTAAAATTATAAAACTCCTAGAATATAACATAGCAAAAAACCTAGATGACCTTGGGTATGGTCATGACTTTTATTTATTGATTGATTGATTGATTTATATATATATATATTTTTCAAGATGATATGTTTTATTCAACAGCTTCACTGACTTAGTTTTCTAGGGTCTTCTCATCTGAGATTGCCTCTGCTAATTGCTGTAACCTTTTCTTTTCTTTTTTTTTTTTTTTTTTGACATTTTTTATATTAGTTTCAAGTGCACAAAACAATGTAATAGTTAGACATTTATCATTAATATCCCACTACCCCTCTGACATCACACACAGACATTACATTTCCACTGTCTCTGGTCATGACTTTTAGACACAACACCAAGGACTTGGTCCATAAAAGAAATAACAGATAAGTTCCACTTCATTAAAATGAAAAACTTCATTACTCGTGAAAGACAGCACACACACACACACACACACACACACACACACACACACACAAAATAGAAGACAAACCACAAACTGGTAGAAAATTTGCAAAGACAACTAATAAATGTGTATTATCCAAAATATACACAGAGTTCTTGAAACTCAAGAATAAGAAAACAAACAATGGTTAAAAATGGGTCAAAGACCTCAACCAATACTTCATCAAAAATATTCAGATGGCAATAAGAATATGAAAAGATGCTTCACATCATATGGTATCAGGGAAATGTAAATTAAAACAATAATTAAATAACACTACACATCTATTAGAATGGCCAAAATCCGGAACACTGAAAACACTCAATGCTGGCGAGAATGTGGAATAATAAGACCTTTCATTCATTGCTGGTGGAAATACCACTTTGGAAGACGGTTGAGCAATTTCTTACAAAAGTAAACATGTCTTACCATATGAGCAAGCAGGCATACTTCTTGATATCAACCTAAGGAACCTGAGAACTTATATTCACACAAAAACCTGCACATGGGTGTTTATAGCTGCTTTATTTGTAAATGCCAACATGTGGAAACAACCAAGATGTCTGTCAATAGGCTAACGGATACATAAACTGTGGTACATTCAGAGAATGGATTATTGTTCATCACTAAAAAGGAATGAGCTATCACTCCACAAAAACATATGTATTAATCTTGAATGAACATTACTAAGTGAAGAAAGCTAATCAGAAAAGACTATGTACTATATGATTCTACTATGTGACATTTTGGAATTGGCAAAACTATAGAGGAAAGTGAAAAGATTAGTATTTGCCCGGAGTTCGTGGGGAAGGGGTGATGAAGATGTGGAACATAGATTTTTAGAACAGTAAAAATACTCTTCATGCTACTACAATAATGAATGCACGTAATTACACATTTGTCTAAATTACAGAATGTACAACACATGAGTGATCCCTAAGGTAAATTGTGGACTCTGGGTGATCATGATGTGTCAATGTAGGCTCACCAGTTATAAAAAATACACCACTGTGGTAGCGGATGTTAATAATGGGCAAGCTAGGTATACGTGGGGGCAAGGCATATATAGCAAATCTCTGCACTTTCAGTTTTCTTGTAAACCCTAAACTGCTCTCTCTCACACTCTCTGTTTTTCTCTCTCTGTCTCTGTCACACACACACGTGCGCGCGCGCGTGCAAAATAACTAAAAGTATGGTCATCTCATTGACATCCACATAGTAAAGAGAATACCAAAAGAATGGAACACTAAAGAATAGAAAAGTCACAAACCAAACAGTGGAAGCCTGAGTGGGTAAAAGTGGCTTTAAGTGTCAGGTAACAGCATTAAGATAAAAGTAACCATTATCACAGAAGTATAAATGTTTTAAATACCAGAATATTTTTAGCTGGTGAAAAAACGTTTGGCCTTATATAATAGTAAAACCTAAATGGCAAATACAACACATAGTATTTTTAACATAAAATTGTATCAGAGAGTTAACAATAAACATATAAGTTCCATCAATAAGTGCAAATTGGTTTAACTCACCTTTCAAAAGAAGAAAATATTTCAGAATGGCTCACAAAGCAAAACATAATTCTACATTCTATGCAAAAATACACTAAAAACAAAGTTTATGAATGGATAAAAACTAAACATTGGGCAAAATATATCAGACAATTTAAACAAAACAAACAACTACTGAAAACTTTGAGTCTGACAAAGGGAGTTATAATAACTTTAAATAAGGTGGACGGACTATTTCATTACACACACACACACACACACACATATATAAAGATATTTTTATAATATAATAACCACAATTCGCAATGAAGATATAACATTTACTGGTAGCCATGCACTAAAAAATCAGCAGCCACCTTCAAAGAGCAGATACTAGAGGACATACAAAGAGAAAGCTATAGAAACTGCCCAGACACTCTCTTTAGAATTGAAAAGACCTTTCCCTAATATCCTAGGAGTACTGCCAACTCCTAGTTGTTAACCCTCTCTGTTAACTGTCTTGGCTGAAGGGAGCTCCCTTTCTGGTGACAGACTATATCCAGAGACCAATCAATACAAGAATATGTAAGAGCTTAAATTCCCATCGATGTAACATGAGACGACTCTGAAAGGCCATCCCAGCTTCAGTGTTCCTCTTAGCTTTGCTGGCTGAAGCCTCTGGGGAGACTGCATGAAAGCCCAACTACTTCTTCTGGCCCATTCTGTAACTTTCCATTTCTGTCAATAAATATTGACCCTAGAGCACTTCTTAATAAACCTCCAGCACAGTATTTTGTCTCAGACTAAAACGGGCACAATATTGAGTAAAGATGAAAAAATCTAAATAGTAATCAATAAGGTGGCTCTTATTGATATATCTAATTTTGCACTCTGATTCTAGAAACTGCAGCTACAGAATGCTCATGGAACATTCTACTATTTAAAACTCAGAATACATAAAAGGAAATTAATAAGTACAATAATTTAAAAATAATAAATTAATTGGAGAATAGGCAATAATAGCCAATGGAAGAACTGAAACACAATATTTTCCATTGATATTACAGAAAAAGCCTTAAAATAACTATTACAGAAAATACTCTAAAAAATAGGCAGGAAAAAAGAACAATTTGATAGAAAAAAATTACAAGAGGAAATGAATAGTAGGAAAAAATAAAAGTAGTCCTTATGAACATGAAATTATGTTTAACATAATAATAACTAGTTGTAAAACTGTACAGTGATGTTACTTATCTTATCAGATTGGCAAAATCAGAAAGACTGACAATATACTCCGTTGGCTAAAATATAGAAAATAGAAATTTTTATAGGTTGTGAGGGATTTCAAAATCTTATAACCTCTGAGTGGAATTTTATTCACTTTTACAAATACAATGTGCAAGTGTATTTTTATAGCTATTTATTATATCAAAATCAGAAACAATCCACAACTTCAACCCCATAATAGGTATCTAGTTGGACAAACTACAATCCAGCAGAATACTAATTAGTTATTGAGAGAAATAGGAATATATTAAGTGTGGATTTACTTGTAGGACATATTGTTAGTTAAAAATTCAGGTTGCAGATATTTTTTGTAGTTGGCTAAAAATTGTGTAAAATACAAAGGGCAATATGAAAAATATGTATTTTTGCAAAAAAGGGTAAATCATAAAATATTGAAAATGATTTGTTATGGAGACGGCAGGAGGAAAGAGTACAGGTGATTTTTTTGGACTGAATCCGAGCTGTTCAAGATTTGTGCCTGAGAAGTCCGGAGCCCAAACAACAGTACCAGTGTCTGAGTACGAGACACAGGTTTATTGAGACATACTGACTGGGGAGAGTCTCCGGTGCCAGCCTACCAGAGGGGTAGTGATCCGCCCTCAGGTAGAGCAGAAGCAAGGTTATATAGGTACAGCAAAACAATGAGTGTTCTGTGGGAGAAATCATCTGGCAGGCCCTGCAGGCTCGCTCTCATGAACACAGTGTCCCAGGAAAACTGGAGACCTTGACTTCTGCCTGTGCAACAGGTCTCTACAGTGATGTAAATGAAAGTCATATTTCTCTAAATATAATCTTTTAAAAAGTTTTTATTTTTAAACCATGTCAGTATTTCACATAGCAGAAAATATAAAAATCAATTTTTAATAAAGTAGAAGCCTAAAATTTAACAATATACAAGGAAAAATGAACAGCACTAGTTAACATAACTGCAAAGAGACAGTAACTGTTTTGTAATAAGTTTGAATATAGTACTCTTACTACACATGCTTTGTGGGGTAAAAGAAATTGCCAAGGAATCTTAGGCTACAATATTAGTATTATAACTTTAAAAATCTTTTGAAAGTATCATAGGTAACACTAACAAATAAGTTAATATTACTAGTAAAATGTTTCATATTCAAGAAAAGAAAGATAAATATAAAATCAAAATATTGCAATATTGTATAATATTTAAATTGAAAATAATAAAAACTCAGGTTTTAAAAAATATAAATCCAAGAACTTCTGGTTTAGCTCTAAAATGTAAAGAATTTGGAAGTTTTACTCACTTTCTTACAACAAGAAACAGCTGAACACAATAAAAATCAATGAGCTATCTTGGACTCATCAGAGAACTGAGGTTGCAAGGCAAAAAGCCACTTTGAAAGTCAGAGAGATGCAAACCCAACGGGTCACAGCTGGGAATCCTTACCTGGAGAAAAAAATGTCTGAAGCCATAATCTTTTGGGGAGAGTTACAAGGTAATTTTGATGAATTCCTAGTGGATGAACATAGACTAATGTGAAAGAGTGAGAAACTCTTGAGGTCTAGAGTCTTGAGAGGTCACAACCTTCAGTGAGATTCACCTCCAGTAAACCAACCAGATTCTAGTGGTAAAGAGCTGCCAAAAAAACTCCCTCAGTGAATCTCTCAGAGGAAGAGGAAAAGTAGCCATTGTGAAATAGGTTTAGAGCTTTCTCCGTAACAACAGCCTACTCTCCAAGAAAAGGACCTCGTCAAAGTCTTATTGGACAGGAAAGGGTATTATTTCCCCAATGCTAGGGGCTCTGGCCTTCATGTCTCAGGGAGCAAGGGGATGGAGAGGTGGGGGGGTGGGACATTAAGAAATGCTTACAGGGTGCTGCCAGATTGCTCAGTTGGTTAGAACATGGTGCTGGTAACAAAAAACACCAAGGATGCCAGTTCGATCCCCACAAGGGCCACTGTGAGCTGCGCCCTGCACAACTAGATTGAAACAACTACTTGACTTGGAGCTGATGAGTCCTGGAAAAACACACTTAAAATAAATAAAATTTTAATAATAAATAAATAATAAAGTGTCTCCATTTATTTAAAAAAAAGCTTACAAAAGACATACGTCAGGGACACAGTTCCACTAGAAAACTGATTTTTAATCATAATATCACAGAACTTTCTCAACTCGATAAAGAACATCTGTAAAACAGAGTGAACATCATATTTAATGGTGAGACATTCACTGCTTTCTTCCCAAAGATGAGAACAACTTTAGCATATCCTTTCTCACCACTCCTATTCAACATTGTACTGGAAGTTCAACTTACTCTAATAAGACCAAGAAAAGAAAATAAATTGTATAAAGATTGAGAAGAAAGCAATAAAACTCTCTTTGTTCTCAAATGATAATATTTGTAGGAATTCACAGTCAGCAAAGAAATTCTTAGAATTAATAATCCAATACAGCAAGGCCACAGGATACAAAGTTATACAAAAGTCAATTACTTTCTATATATTAACAATAAACAATTTGATTTTGAAATTAAAATCAATACCAGTTACAAGAGCACCCCTCCAAAAAAAAGAAAAGAAATACTTAAGTATAAATCTAACAAATTATGTATAGACTCTTTTTGTTTGTTTCTAGCAATTTATTTACAATTGCCCAAACTTAGAAGAAACAAAGATGTCCTTCAATAGGTAAATGTACTAACATACTGTGGCACATTCATACAATGGAATGTTTTTCAGCAATGATAAGAAATGAGCTACCAAGTTATGAAAAGACAGGCAGGGAACTTGCATGCATATTGTTAAGTGAAAAAAAGCCAATGTGAATAGAATTTTTACAGTGATCCTAACTATAGGACATTCTGGAAAAGGCAAAATCATTGAGATAATAAAAAAGTCATTGTATAGACTCTTTATTTTAAAAACTATAGAATTCTAATGGAAGAAATCAAACAAAATCTAAATAAATGGAGAGATACTTCATGTTCACGGACTGGAAAACTCAATATTGTTAAAATATCAGTTATTCCCAACTTGACTTACAGATTCAATACAATCCCAAGCAAAATCCCAGGAAGCTATTTTGTAGGTATTGACAAATTGATTCTAAGTTAATATGAAATGCAAAGGAACTAGGATAATGAACACAATATTGAAGAAAAAAATAGACTTACAGAATTCATATTACCCAATTCCAATAATTAATATAAAGCTAAGGAAGTAGTTGGCTTACAAACTTAGGTGTTCCCTGGGTGAAATCTGAAACTGGCCCCCACACTTGGAGGGCGAGAAGAAACAGAAGAAATACGCAGGTCATACCAGATTAGTAGGTGGCAGGTTTAATAAGCAAGGGCACTTATTATGCGGGAGGCTTATCTTGGGTATCTGCAATATGAGGAGATCTCAACATCTGCCTACCGGAATCTTAAAAGTCTATGTAGTGGCCTTAACTGGGTTCAGTCATGCATTCAGTACAGATGGTCTCAAAAACAGTTTAATCTCTTGAGGCTATGTCCTTGAAACAGCACTAGCTATGAGAATTCTGGGCAGAATATACATTCCAAGGACAGACGAGTAGGTAAGGAGCCTCTGATGGCCGAGGTCCAGCTCATGAGTCAACCAGTGATCATATCCTCTTATTGACCTACTCCAACAGTAATCAAGGCAATATAGTATTACCATGTTTCCCCAAAAATAAGACCTAGCCAGACCATCAGCTCTAATGAGTCTTTTGAAGCAAAAATTAATATAAAACCCAGTCTTATTTTAATATAAGACCAGGCCTAATATATAATATAACATAATAATATAATATAACACCAGGTCTTATATTAATTTTTGCTCCAAAAGACGCATTAGAGCTGATTGTCTGGCTAAGTCTTATTTTTGGGGAAACAGGGTAGTGAAACAATAGACAAGTATTTCCATGGGACAGGATAGGAAGCTTAGAAATACATCCACACAAATACAGCCAACTCATCTTTGACAAAGGTGCAGACAATCCAACAGAGAAAACAGTTTTGCCACAAATGTGCCGGAACCTTGGATGTGCATATGAAGCAATGAAAACAATAGTAGTAATAATAATAATAATAATAATAATAATAAATCACAATAATAATAACAGTAAGAAATTAATCTAAACTCAGAATTTACAACCTTTACAAAAAATAAAGATGAATCATAGACCTAAGAGAAAATGCAAAACCACAAAACTTCTAGGAGAAAGCCTAGGAGAAAATCTAACTGACCTTGCATTTGAGTATGAATTTTTAGATAAAGCTCCCAAAATACCACCTACAAAAGAAAACAAAAAAATGGATGGACTATCAAACTTTCTGTCTGCGAAAGATAGTTAAGGGGATGAAAGAAAAATCAGACTGGGATAAAGATTTTCCAAACACTCATATCTAATAAAGATTTATATCTAAACTATAAAAAGAAGTCTCAATATTCAGGAATAAGGAAAAATAGCAAAAGAAGTAGATAAAGAATCTAAAGAGATACCTTAGGGAATTGAAAATTAAAACAAGATACCATTATATATCTATTAATTTAGCTAAAATCCAAAAAACTGAAAACACCATTGCTGGTGAAGACCCAGAACAGTTCCTCTCACTCATTGCTGGTGGACTGCACAACAGTAAAACCTCTTTGGGAGATTTCAGAAGTTTCTTATAAAACTAAATATACTCTTACCATGTGATCCATTAATTGCATACATTCCTTGTTTACCCAACTGATTTGAAAAGTTATGTCTACATAAAAACCTACATGCAAATGTTTATAGCAGCTTTATTCAGAGTCACCAGAAATAAAAGTTACCCTTCAATAGGTTCAAATGATAATCCATTGTGGTACATCCATAACATAGAATATTATTCAGTGATAAAAACATGATCAATTATTCCACAAAAACACATTTTTGGATTGTAAATGGATAGTTACAAGTAAAAAAAAAAAAAAAAAGCCAGTCAGTTTGTGATTCCAATTATATGACATTGTGGAAAAGCCAAAACTATAAAGACAATAAGGATATGATAAGTTGCCAGGGATTTGGGGGAAAGCAAGTAGGTGAGGTTGATTAGATGAAACACAAGGGAGTTTTTAGGAATGTTAATTTATTAAGTATGATACTATATTTGTGGATAAATGACAATATCCATTTGTTAAAATCCATTGAAGAACACAGCAGAAAGTTTGAACTTTAATGCTCAAATTTTTTAAAAAATAATAATAATTTAGAAGGTCAGTGGATATCAGAATAGAATGCAGGATATGACAAAGCAACTGAACTCTATTACAAATATATGACACGACCTCAATAGATGGGGTGGGGAAAATAAGTGCTGAGCTAATAACTTTGTAAATGAGGGAGACTATAAAAGTTATCGAAAAAGAAACTGTACATAGCATTGAACCCATAAGGTTAACAATTCTGATACTCTTGCATATGTCTACTGGAATTAAGCAAAGGGAAGGTGGATGGTGGAAGACAGTTTTATTACTGTGGTAGTGGAAGTTTAGATATAAGCAAGAGAAAGAAACAAAAATGAAAGACGTGATAATAAATTAGCATGGGCAACATTAGTATGAACGCATATTTAGATTAATATAGATACATCTGGTTATATAGAGAGATATTTACAGAAATGTGTATATACACGGGTTAGTATACACACACATACATTTCTTGCTCTGGCAGCTAAGGAGGACTAGAGGCAAAGGTACCCCAGTAGCAATGAGTATACCTATATAGTGAGGGTTCTCAAGAGAAACAGGACCAATAAAATTGTAGAGCTAATTATGAGGGACTGGCTTGAGCAGTTATGGAGGTTGAGAAATCTCACCATCTACCATCAAGCTGGAGGCCCAGGAAAGCCGGTGGTTTAGTTCTAGTCCCACCCAAAGCTCCTAGAACCAAGGGAGTAGGTGGTGTAGGTTTCAGTCCAAGTCCAAATGTCTGAGAACCAGGAAAACCAATGTCCAAAAAATCTGAATAATAAGAGAATTTTAATTAATGTTTCAATATTGGTTAATTATAACAAATGTATCATACAAATGTTATATGTTAATTATAAAGGAAACCAAGTGTAGAGTTTAGGAAAACTTTACTCTCTTTGCAATCGTTCTGTAAACTTAAAAGTATTCCAAAATATAAAATTTATTTAAAAAAATATGTCCTACATCTGTGTGCTGAAAAGATCTAAAAGCAATAACACACAAAAAGCCCTTAGAATACCTAGTACCCAGGTCTGGGTTTGCAACTACCATTTACCAATTAAAAAAACTAGAATTCCTTGAAGAAATAGCTGAATATAGTTCTATGGCAGGAAAAACACAAATAAGACTGATGTATTTTGTTATGCATGTAGCATTCAAAGACTAATGGAATCAGGTAAAAAAAAAAAAAAAAGAAAAATGAGCACAGCTTGAAAGAGCTCCTATTGGTCACATTTGGTGCAATTTGAGAATCACAATAAATATTTATAGTAGTCATTAAATAATAAAAGCATTTGAATTCATAACAATACATAAGGAGTCAGACACTTGACATAGAGAGAAAGGGAGAGAAAGATCATTCTATGCACACTTAGTTTCTAAACTATCCAATACATTTAAGAAACTCATATCAGTGACCCATTTAAATCTCACCAGCACAAATTTAACCTTTTTATATATACACACATGTGCGTGCGCACACACACACACACACACACACAAATACAAAAACAAGGTAGAGGCATTGAATATAGATTAAAATTTTTAGAATTTTAAAATAAAAGTAATAAGAGAAGCTGGATAATAACTTCAAAGGAAAGCATAAAGTAGGATATAGGACTTGATCAAGCTTTTAGGTGTAAGAATCATTTTGTGTAAATATGAAATATATCGTAAAACTTGTCTAAGTTTTGAATTAAACAATCTGTGTAAACCAACATAGATTTTAGAAATAACATAAAAGCAAAATCTAGTAAACCCTGTAGGTAAACATATATCAGAAACGTTTCTTCAAAATTAGGCATTTGATAATAATGTTATGAGCATTATTTAACCATAAGAGTATTTCATTGTATTTAGTAAGGATGGATTGAATACATTTAAAGTACTTAGAAAAGTGCTTAGTAGTCAATATACTTTTACATAGTAATTTTTAATAGTAATCATAAAATCAAAATGGTTTGAAAGAACAGGTATATGGACATAGTGATTTTTTTCATTTGTCCTATTCTCCAGCTCAGATGTTTTATAAATAATTTTTCCCATAAAACATACTACCGTGTTTCCCCAAAAAGAAGACCTAGCCAGTCCATCAGCTCTAATGCATCTTTTAGAGCAAAAATTAACATAAGACCCAGTCTTACAGTAAAATAAGAAACACGGTATATACATTTCTATCTATAGTATATGTTATAGACTATTTAAATAACATTCAGAGGTAATTTTTTGTCCCAGTAATTTTCACCGAAATTTTGAACTTGGCTTTCAAGAAATACGTGATTCTACAGTCCAGTATTTCTAAAGAACATTTCACTATTTTCATTTCATTACATGATATTGCACAGGTACTACTTCTCATCCTTTAGGCTTGTTTCAGCAAGATAGAATTTAGAAAATGTAATTCACTTGTAACATTACTGGATACATAGAACTACATGTTCAATGAAACATTTGCAGGCTCATTTTTTTATTAAAAAAGAAAAACCCTATTCTTTTCCATTTTAGAGCTAAGCCAATATAGAATTATTAGTGTTTATATAAATCACATACTAATGAACACAACCAATTGAATATTGAATCTCTAATATGCAACGGTGATTACTTGTGTTTTAATAAACCCTTTAGCTGAGTAGCAAAGTTTTTCAATAAAATGAAAAAAATATACACTTACAACATAAAATAATATATGTAGTTAGGCTATCATAGCATGTCTATATCAATATTGTTCTACACATTTTTATTAGTAACATATGGTGTTAATTATTATTGAAATATTTTGGAAATTCAAATTTCCACAGTTCACTATGGTGATTAGTATGGACAGATTATAGATGTCAGATGTTTGACTTTCTAGATGTGGAAATTTCCATGCATTTGCCTTGAAATTCCCAATTGTGAAAGTGGATATGGTAGTTAATCAAATAAAAAAATTACTTACATAGTGGTGAAGTTAGTTAGCTGAAGTAGAATATTTCAGACAAAAAGGAGGTTTAAAATGTATTTCTTTCTTTGTGTTTTCTTTTCCACATAAAAAATGGGACTCCTTGGTGCTTCCAGACCCGTGGAAAGCAAAGTAAGCAGATACAATTTAAGAGATTTAGAAAGGCTTCATGAATGACTTTGGAAATGAAGGATGATGGACACTAAGATCTTGTTAGTGTGGTGACACAGGGAAACATGCATTCAACAGTTCCATGTAATCTTTCCATTTCCAATTCTCTGCTTAGAAAATGGAAATAATTCTTCTTGACTCAGAAATGATGAAGAGGAACAGAACTAATATTTATTGAGTACCAACTGCTGTGTTCAGATTCTATATGTTCTTGAATATATTTTATTTTCAGAACAATCTGGAGATAATAATAGCCCATTGAAAAGGTTATAAAATTTTCCTAGAGAAAGTTTATCTTATCAAAAGTTCACACAGTAATTTGCAGAACTCTAATTCTGGTATATCTGATTCCAAGCAAAATTAATTTAAATCCAACTAGACTTATATAGAAGAAAACAGGGTGCCATATTAGCAACCTTGAGTATCGGAAGGATTTAAAGAAAAATTTTGAATGACTATGATTCTGAAATACACTATCGTCAAGTGGATACATTTTGCATGTATAAATGCAATATAATAAAACTTAGAGTCAACAGTGTCATAGAGATACAGGTTTTACAAATATCACATAAGTATTATTGTTGCAAAAACAATATGGGATAGATGAGAGACTATTTTACAATTATAACCTCTTTGTCATCTTTCCTGTATACGACACAGGGAAACACATTTGTAAATTACAGGATGAACAATTACTAAAGTAATTTTCATTGGATAAATTTTTAAATACTGTAGCAAACATTGCTACCATCAGCATGAATTTTGTTTTGTTTTGTTTTGTGTTACCTTACAGTAAGGTAAACCCTCCAAGTTTAATCGAGGTATATGGCTACCTAGTTAGAGAGCATTTCCTAGCTTCTCCTGCAGATAAATGTGTCATTGACTTAGGCCCATCTTGTGGAATCTGCTAGAAGAAATGTGTGTGACTTCTTAAGGACATTCATCTTCAATTTCCTCCATAATTCTTCCTGGGGGGATGGATGACAGATAAGGCCATGAGTCCTCTTCCACCATGTAGATAAGGACACAACACTAGACACTAGAGAATGACAGTGTAACAAGAATGTGACCGAGTTATGGTAGGCAGGGCCCTTGAAAGACTTTGCTAAGGAGCGCTGTCTTAAAAGCCTGTCTTGCTCAACAACTAACTGCAAAGTGCAAGAGAAGTCAACAGTTTGTATAAACTGCCATTCCAGCTACACAGCTGGCACATCACTAATAAAAACTATGTTTTCTTTTTCTGCTCCTTCTGTTCCTCACTTGGCCCTCTTCCCATTACTTTTCTGATAGCATGTAAGTCATTCCATGCTTACGCTTAAAAGAAAAGACACGCAAACACAAGTCAGTGAAAAGCAAATTTCTTCAGATTTTTACTTACAAAGATACCCTAGTGAGTTTATGGAAATAGTGATACCGTGTTTCCCCGAAAATAAGACCAGGTCTTATGTTATTTTTTGCTCCAAAAGATGCATTAGGGCTTATGTTCAGGGGATGTCATCCTGAAAAATCATGCTAGGGCTTATTTTCCTGTTAAGTCTTATTTTCGGAGAAAAACAGTAGCTAACACTCGTATTATTCTTTCTAGGTGCCAGACAGAATTCCGGGTATTTACACATATCAAATACTGTGTGGTAAATACTATGATCATCCCTATTTATCAAATGAAGAAAGCAAGTGTAGAATGGTTAAATAACAAGGTTGCAAAGCTAGTGAGTGTACATGCAGATATTCAACCCTGGTCCAACTTCCGAGTCCAAGCTTCAAATAATTCCTAATAAAGAAATCCAGTTTATAGTAATAGATATGGGAAAATATAGATAAAAAACTATAAAAATTCCTTCCAATGGGACTAGGAAAGGAAGATTTATGGCTAGCAGTTTCAAAACATAAAGTAGGACTAGATTTGACATGAGGTAAACATTAACATTTGAAAAAAAAAGTCAGTAGATTAGAAAAGTCTACAGTTAGATTAGTTAGCTTGGAAAAGTCTACATATAGTTAGAAACATTTGATGAGAAGATGGAAGCATTGACTATATATTATGATTTTTAGAATTTTAAAATAAAAGTAATAAGAGAAGCTGGATAATAACTTCAAAGGAGAGCATATATAGGATATAGGACTTGATCAAACTTTTAGTTGTAAGAATACGTTTTTGAGTGAAGATGGAATATATTGTCAAAATGTGTCTAAGTAGAGACCAAAAGTGCCCATGGAACATGAACTTTTTTCTTTTTTGATCAGCAGCCATGATATTTGCCAAAACTGAGTAATGGCCCCTGGAAAAAATATTTATGTCTGTACATATACATCTACATCTATCAACTATAGACAGTCATACATATAGGAAAAGGTAGTGTGTGTTTGTGTATGTGTGTGTGAAAAAAGATATGTGGCTGTTATCTTTCCTTACATACAATTAACCAATTGACAAATTTCTTCTGAAAAATGCTTTACACAAGGATGTGTCCCCATATCTTTGTTTGATTTTACTTATTGATTTTGCTAAAACCACTGATGACTTAAAATAACAGAAGAAAATATTTCAACAAAATCCAATGCAAACTATTCCAAATCATATAGATTTATCTGATTGTTACATGCTTGAAGGATCCCTGAAAGCACAAACCGTGAATACCAGTATATTAGTATAGACTCTTTGCCAATCACTTATTCCTTAATAGAATAATTAAAAAAAAAAAAAAAAAAAGGACCTCAGTGAAATGTTAATATCATGGCCTAGGTTTCAGGGGATAACTTCATGATTATAAATTTACCATAGGAAGAAGAGCCTTTATTATCTCACATTTATTTTGCTCAAATTATTGATTCTATCCCATGTCCACATTCTTTGTTCCTTATCTCAGCAATTGCATCAAATACTTTTATATAAGGGCTGATGTTCATATTTTAATTTTTAGTACCACATGATAATCAAAACCTCATTCATTTTCTACTCTTTAAAGTACTTTAAACATATATTATAAAGTCATAATTCCTCTCCAATTGGCCTACTACATACCTATCATGTGACAAGATGTATGGAATATATGAAAGCTGCAGGAAAATGAAAATAAAGAAATATGATTATTTTTTACTAAGTTACCAAGAAAGCTCAAAGATTTTGATACAAAAACACTATTTTTACATTAAAACAAATCAATGTATTATGGAGTACAATGAAAATTTTATATGAATTTATCAGAAAATTATTAAATCTCAAAGAAAATTAAGGGTTGAAGTCATTGCTTTTGATATGTCCCTGTACTCTTGTAGGTCCATCTGTGCTCACTTTTTTCTTAGTGATTTTTCTTTTTAGGAAGGAAGAAGAAAAATTAACAATATGTAAATAAAAATATATACATTATGGCTATGTTTGTAGGATTCTTGTCCTTCAATTTATCCCTCAAATTTGCTTATTCAGGGCTTTAGCATTTAAATTAACTGTTTGAAGATATCCCACCCCCTTGATTTAAATGGTTTTGTTCACTATTCTCAAACATATTTCCAATTCATCTGTGTGATTTTTTGCTTATTTTGAAAAATTGGTAATAGTCACAGATGGGCTTAAGAGATAAAGAAAGAAGAGATGAAGACAAAGGGAAGAGCAGAAGAAAAATGAGTAGAAAAAGGAGAAAAGCCACCTTGTTCTATCCTTGTCTTGCAAGTCTGTCACATGCTGCATGAAATGCTAAAGAATATTTAATAACCTGGAATTTAGCTTACCCCAAATGTTGTATTCTTCTCGTAATTACATGCATCCTTCTAGCTGAAAGTGCTAAAAGTTTTCAACCTATTACACTTCCTATAAGTTTTTATTTATGCATTTTTTCAAGCAACCACCCATCCATCTTGTTAATATTCACTGATACTTATCTATAGGTAATCTCAAATATCTCCCTATAGCAAGTGATTTCAAATCAGGCACAATTTTTGCCTCAACTTTCATTGCTCTCTTTTGAAGAGTATTGCGTGATTATTTTACATGATATTTTTTAAAATATAGTTAATAATATACTTCATAATGTTCCCATCAGAAAAAGCAGCTGAAATTTTGGCATATTTTGCATTGTATTCCGGGCATTTGGGGAACTTGAATGAAGTATGTTTCTCAAACAATTTCTAATAATTGGATTATATACTAGTCATATATTAGTCTTATTTTTAAATAAGACTAAATAAATTCATCAATCCATAGCACAACTTTAACATAAATATCAGCACATGGTAACCTATGAACTAGCAAATGAGCTGTTTCTTTCAATATTTGCTCAAAAAACCCAAAGTCATTCACTAAACACATACTTATTCATTGCTTGACTGAAATGGAGCTAGGTGATACAGCCAATAGGGAGAAATTCATGCCTTAGAGAAATTCACAGAGTGGTAGAGTGTACCAGGATAAATAATTTTTGGAAGCTCTCATCCCCCAGGTGTACATGGCTGCTTGTATTATTTATTTTTTGTGCTAGTCTCTTGGAATTAATCATAGAAATGTCATGTATGGGACAATGTTGGTGAAACTATTTTGTAATCAGTAATGCCTTAGAATCTCCTGGGTTGAGTAAATATGTGTGAGAGAGTGACAAGGAAATTACAAAGGTCAGATTGGAAAGATATGAGAAGGGTCAGGAAATTTTCCAGTAATGGATTGGAGACAAACTCACCCATGAAGAATTGATCCCTTCTCTTTGCAGATGACTGGACAGCATCTAAGTCACAAGAGAATATCCCATCTACGACTTTCAGAAGCTAAATATTGAAAACACAGTACCGATTTACTTAGGTGAGTTTAGAAGCTGCAGTGGTGACGCCAGTGACAAGTAATCAGGGAGGTTCATTCCAATTTATTGGCAGTTTCTGTGTCATTCTGTTTCCTAGAGGAAGCACAATCAAGGAGATTTGTGACTGGATAGGTTACCTTCCAAATGTTAGGACTGAGGAGGGGGATACATTTTACGAGGTTTTACCATATGATCAGTTTCACCTCTGTGCCTTGATAATTTTTTTTGCTTTAAGAAACAGAATGTCTTTCCGTCTCACCTCAGGCATCAGGTAAGCCAAGATGGGCGCTTACAAGTACATCCAGGAGCTATGGAGGAAGAAGCAGTCCAACGTAATGTGGTTTCTTCTCAGGGTGCGCTGCTGGCAGTACCGCCAGCTCTCTGCGCTCCACAGGGCCCCCCACCCCACCCCACCGGATAAAGCGCGCAGGCTGGGATACAAAGCTAAGCAAGGGTATGTCATATATCGGATTCGTGTGCGCTGTGGTGGCCGCAAACGCCCAGTTCCTAAGGGTGCCACCTATGGCAAGCCTGTCCATCACGGTGTTAACCAGCTAAAGTTTGCTCGAAGCCTTCAGTCTGTTGCCGAGGAGCCAGCTGGACGCCTTTGGGGCTCTGAGAGTCCTGAATTCTTACTGGGTTAGTGAAGATTCCACATACAAATTCTTTGAGGTTATCCTCATTGACCCATTCCATAAGGCCATCAGACGGAATCCTGACACCCAGTGGATCACCAAACCAGTCCACAAGCACAGGGAGATGCGCGGGCTGACGTCTGCAGGCGGCAAGAGCCGTGGCCTTGGAAAGGGCCACAAGTTCCACCATATTATTGATGGTTCTCACCGTGCAGCTTGGAGAAGGCCCAATACTCTCCAGCTCCACCGTTACTGCTAATGTGAGTAATGTTTGTAAAATTCTTACCTAATAAACAATTTAGGCCAGTCATGTTTGCTTAAAAGTGTTCTTTAATTTGTGTGTTAAAACTAGTTGTCTGCAGATTGTTTTCATGAATGCATTGTCAAATTATGAAAGTTAAAGTGCAATGTTTGAAGACTAAATGATAGTGTATCTTGTTTCTCCTAAGATAAATACTTTTGTCTTTGCTTTATCTTAGGGAGTTGATATGTCAGTTTTTAAAATGCTGTGTGGTTATAACAGGTGTAAAATAAATTCTGTGAAAGGAGTGCAGAACTAGCCACGTAGGTTTGTTGGTGCATGTGATGAAACCTACAGCTTTATTGAGGGAATGCCGTGCTCTGTTGGTTTATTCTCAAGGGGCTGTTTTTTGAAGTTTGGCAAGGACAAACATTGTAAAGTTGAATTTTGCTTGGAAATTGCGAAGGATGTCCTAATCCATTCTCAGAATCATGCAGAAAAATGAAAGTTGACTATGCGGCTCTCATATTTTTAGATTTAATCCAACATTCTGTTTACATAACTGCTGGTTCTGAAAGGAGAAAAGTTTAAAAGAATGCCACCATTGTTAGGAAAATTGAACAATCATGTTGCAAGGGGTTCTCTTACAAATGAAACAAATCCTGCTTAACCTGTACAAAGTTGGCTTGGTCTCCACAACACTAGTGAAGTTCAGTTCACTAAAGGTGGAGGCTTCCTCGTTCAATCCCATGTCTCTGAAGGCTGTGGAATACTGAATTCCGTGCAAAGTAGTAATGGTAATAACACTGGTCTGTGTTGAAACTGAAGAAAATTGAATATAAAGTAAATTAGAATTATTAGCCTTAAGGTCGTAATGTTAATTTGTGACCATTATGAACCCTGTTTAAAAGCACTTCATTGGCTTAGTTCAATCAGTCTTAAAAGTCATCTTGGGTCAACCTACGTTATTTATTCTTCTCATAAGGGTATTGAGAAAAGTTACGTAGTTGATGTCAATACAGGTTCATGGTTTGCAATCTAACCTTATGCATTGTCTAGTTATTTTTTTCATCCCTACTCAAAACTACCCTCAAAATACTTCCACAAAATTTCCAGACTGTCAGTTGTATTCACCTTAATGTAAAGCATAGACTAGGCTTCTGTTTCCCAGAGTGAATTAGAGTGTGTAGGAAACACAGAAGAGGAATTGCCCCAATTTCCAATTCTGGGTTTGCTAACTTAAAGAATTGGTAGGTAGTTTGATTCCAAAATCTAATTGCTGTTTCCTTAAACCAATTTTTCTATTTTTTTCTGGGGTCTTAAAAGTCTCAGTTAAATAATTTCCAGAAAACATGTAGCAGACTCATAAAACCTCTTTGAGACCTAAATTCCTTTCCACTCAAATATCTTAAATCATCTATTTTGTGTGTAGAGGTTGTTCAACTAAAGGAATAAAGTCTATTAAACTAAAAGAAAAAAAAAAGAAACAGAATGCCAAGAATATTTAAATTGATAATTTTAATAAATTATTGAGGTAAGAAAACAGAGTGAAATGATAAGATTGTTAAGATTTTCTTTGTAGTTTCAGAGGTAATAAAATATTAGAAACACTATTATCTAAAGTAAATAGCGTATTATAGGAAAGTTCGAGAATTATGAGAGGCAAGAGAAAGAATAATCATTCTTGTCTTGATATATCTATTCTGTACCCCACCTATTCCAATTCTGCCTCTGTTCTACTTAGCCCAGATTATATACCACTACATCTATGAATATCTTCCCAATGAGTTTACCTGGAAAACTGCTATCACCCACTTCTAAGTTTTTATATTTCACACTTCCTAAAGCTATGACACTTACCATACTTGACCATATTTTGTAATATTTTGACCTAAAAGAAAACGTAAGTGAAACACTAGAGAAAAACTGCTTTATAATTACTTATTACTAATTTTCTGATTGTGTTTTATCATGCAGCTTCACTTTGTTTACCCTTGCAGTGGGCTTTTAGGTCTATGTACCTTTTTGAGGAAAGTAACTCCATCATTTAGTCCTCGCTACCCAATCAAAATTTTCACACATATTTCAGAACAGTTTGATTGTTATCAAGGAATAATGAACACTTAATTGTTTTCTTTGATTTCAGTTAACCAACTAATAAGCTAATTCAGTCTAATGTAATCATGCAAATGACCATTATTAATAATATGTCCACAGGAAAAAAAATTATATATTAATGGAGCATCTAACATCTTAAATGTAGTGACTTTAAAACCCTTTTAGAATAGGTTATGGGTTGCTCTGTAGAAGTGCCTTGAAGATAACTGTGGAGGTTAGGGATGGGTGGGGTTTGGTGTAGGAACAGAAATAAATGGAGTACTCCTCACCCCAACTTCAATTTTTAATATGCTTGAACTTGGCACGGTCTAATTTAATAAGAAAGACAGTTGTTAAAAATAGTTTGAAAACCACTGGGTCAGTGATTGTAACAAAGGTAATGTTTGATGAATCTCAGTTTTAATACTGTCTCTGCCACTTAGAAGCTTAGTGACCTAGAAATAGTTCTGCTTTCTCTTATCCTCTGAGGATCAGATGATTTACCCTGCCTTCCTTCTGACATATTTCATGGATGATTCCCCATTTTCCCCAATAAAAAAATCAGTCCTAAGGTTGACCAAGTTAAGATCAAAAATACCTATTTCATTCTGCATCACTGTGAGTGTTGGTTTTGTGGAAGGGAGTATAATCGGTTGAAGCAAATTCTAAAGCTCCATGATTTCCTATGGAACATCATTTTACCAAGTATACTAATGCTGCAGCTCATTTTATAAACTCCAACACTCATATCCTCTATGATTTCTTAATTAACAGATTCTTTCCTGAACAGACAATTATAGAAACAGATTCTCAGTATCACCCTTCCCAAGGGATGTTTTATTACTTGACTACTGGAAGTAACAGCTTGGTCTCTGCATTCACAAGGATACGTTTTGAAAAAGGCTCCATAAAGTCTCTTTCATGCAGGGGCAGAAGTAATAGACACTAAGTACCATAAGTGGATCAGATGTTTGATTTTATACAGATAGTGATAAATCAAGACAAAGTCATTATTTTAACATCTAGACTGAAAGAAATTTCCATTTTATGTAAATTGTTTTCAACCTGTAAGCATAATGGCATGTATATTCTTTATGACAGCTTAATTGGATGGTTTACATTTATGCCTAAAATCATGGCTTTCAATCTGAAATACAGACAAATAATGAAATGAATAACAACATTTTTATTTAATTACTGGGGAAAATATCTTACCTTAAAGAAATACATAAATGTCTATATTTTGTGATAAAATCAGAATGAATGAAATATTTACTACTTCATGTTTAAAATATTTTAGTATTAAATCCTGTACTTTACAGAGGCTTTAGTAGTTCTTGACATCTGTTGATGAAAGGAAATGGTCACAAAAATGATGCTATTAGGACATGATGCTATAATGACATGATGCTATAGCAAATCTAGTAAATGAAAACTCATTTCTATTATATTGTGATAGGAATGAAAATATAATGAATTATAAATCACAAATAGAAATATTATGATAGAACCACCTTTGTTATATTTGAAAATATAACAATACTAGAAATGGCATATACTTCTAATAATACAGCTAAAATATATTTATTTCTAGTAGAAACAAGTCATTTGGTAAAGCATTCTCAAATTCCTGCTCCTTGCTCATAAATCATTTCATCATTATCTTAAAATAACCCAAGCTCCTTTTCATAATAATCTTGAGCAAAAATACCTAAATTATTAAAATGGTGTGGACTCCATAATTTCTTTTTGGCAGACCTCATTGATTTCAAAGTACATGGTCATTAATTGCCAGTAATATCTTCTAATCCAGGTAGAACTGATTATAGTTCAAGTGATTTTTCTTTATTGTTTAAGAAACCACTGATCTAGAGTCTGTGACATTATTAATTTTGTCCTACTACTCTCAGGGCAATTAATAATCAATTTTGCTCCTTTTCTCTTTAATAGATGCCATAGTAAGAACAAAATTGTCTGCTTTGTGTGTCAGAAAAGTATACTGTAAGTTAGAATCTTTAGTGTTAACAGAAATCTTTTGTTTATGACTTTGGGGTTTCCAAATTTAAAAGTAATAATCATGCAGTTTTAAATCAGTTTTAAAATCAATTACATAGGCTGTGCCAAATGCTCTTTCATCTGGGTAACATTTGTAACAACTTTATTGATTGCATCTGTTAGAATTGTCTATAAACCAAAGAGGCACCGTTGGCTTACCTTTACAGTTGACCCAGCATGTTTCCTAAGTATAAGGGCCATTTTCTGCAAAGCAGAGATGACAAGGCTATTTTTCCCCATCCCTGATTCAACTACATTGAGAGTAGATTGAAGTCTCAGCACGCTTAACTATATTATGTGTTTTTAAGGCTATAAAGATCTCACAAAGGCAAATGCTTACTGTCTTCATTTCAATTTGGAAATTTACCACGGACATTGCTGTTCAAAGCCATGATATTATTGACAATATTTATGAATTGTTAAATGATGAAAGAGGAAAACAGTACTTTACTCTTAATGCCATTGTCTCATTTTCCTTTAATGACATAAAACCATAACTTTTATGAAGTAATAGGAGATCCTCCAAGTTCATATATTAACAATTAGGGGAAAAAAGAAAATTGTTGCTGCCACCTGCTGCAAAGAGATAATTTCAAAACATATGCTATTTTTCTTGCCCCCAAAGGACTTAATTTCCACTATGATTCTCTTCGACAAATATTTTTAAACGATGTCTCAAATTTAATCAATTGATGCTTAACACGGAGTTTTTATTTGTTATCTCCCTTCACCAAACTACATTACAGAGATGTATTACTGGACTGAAATACTAACTTAAATAGCAAAAGAAGCATATAATGAAAGAGAAATCTGTGCTATAGAGTAAGTCTTTAAATGTTTATTTAGTCAATTATAAAGGGAATTTTAAGAATTTATTGTGCTATGTATTGTAGATACATAAATAACTGCAACATCTAGTGGTAAGAACAGTTATAAATAAGAACAAAGCAAAAATTGATGATTTGAAGTCGAAATTGGGGTGGATATGTGCATGAAAAATGATTAAATTTCCTCTCTCCAAATATTACTTTGATCCTATGTTCTTTCTTCTCTGTTGCTGGGACTCCAATTCTTGCTATATGAGAATTTTTCACTGTCTCAATGTTTCTGATATCTTTTATCTTTTTCTCCCATGTGTTTTTTTCTCCGTGATTCAAATTAAATGTTTCTACTGACCTCTCTTTCAGGTCACTAGTCTTCTTTTCTGATATCACCATATACTGCTATATATGTTATATACTGAATTCTTAATTGTATTTGTCAGTTTAAGATTTTTTCTTTAGATTTTTTTTTTTTTTTCCACTATATAATCCTATTCTCTGGTGAAGTTCTCCATCTTGCCATCTCCTTTTTGAGTATATTTATCACAAGTGGTTCAAGTCTGTGACTTATAAGCCTAATGCTTTGAGTCATCTATTAGTGGCATTGTCTCTCAGTTCTGATTCTCAGTGTATAGGGTAATTTTTGATAGAATTTCAGGCATTTTACCATCTTCTTTCAAGAAAGGCTGAATCTTATTCTCTAGCCAAAAACAAAATAGATAGATAGATAGATAGATAGATAGATAGATAGATAGATAGATAGATAGATAGAGAACGTCTTAATCTAATTAGGAACAGAATGTCTTAATCTAATTAGAATTAGGAATAGAACGTCTTAATCTAATTAGAAGCTGAATTAACCAGATGCTGGGCTGGAATTTTGGTGAAGCCCTACCTACTACCCCAGGGGTCTGACCTGAAAACCTAAGGAGTTTGCTGAGGCATCTAGTCCTTGAAAGTTTCTAAATTCCAATATTTAGCTCTTCATCATTGCTAGACTGTTATAAACTACTATCCACTTCAGCAATATTCTGCTTCATTTTACAGAATTACTAATTTGTTAAAGCCTTGTCAGGGAAGCTGCTGATGGCAGGGTTCACTTCCCGCTCATCTTCCTTCCCATTGCAATATGACCCCCCAAACCCCATCCTCAAGTCCTGTCTACCTTGGTAATGCCAAATTCCTTTCTTTGCTTCTCCAGCTCTATGAGACTGCCAAATCTTCTGGTTTGTCAACTACATGGCTGTGACGACCTGATATTCTCAATATCTCCCCTGCCCCAAGAAAAAATAAATGGCCAGAAATTTCGAAATTTCATAATTTCAACACACACTCTGCTAATTCTTTCTGCAATCTTACCCTCAGAACCTTTCTGTCTCAGCAGCACTCTAATGACTTCAGAGATGTTCTTTTCTACTTTTTCTCAATAGAAGAATTTACCTGATAGAAGGCACTCATTATGTGCAGAAGCAAGAGTCCTAGACAATTCATTTGGATATTACATGTTTATAACACTTGGGAAGAGATTGGGTGATAAAGTAAGAAAAGCCAAATTGTGATGCACATACCATATTCAAGCATATTATCTTTATAATGATAATAGGTTGAAAATATTTGAGTAATAGTGAGTATACTGAACTTACATTCAATAAAGATGACACGGTCACTGTGGAAGACTGATTAGAGGGGTATAAGAGTAGAAGCTTTCTATAAAAGACAATAGGCAAGACGTAATATATTAATTTAATGACTATCAATTATCATTTATATGCTAAACACTGAGATGTGACAGGCATTTATAACCTTTATAGTCTTAAAATTAATTAAATAACTCATATGTAAGAGAAAACTTCATTTATATTTTTTATAAAATTGTTTACTAATATTTGTTCACTAATTTCTTTTGCAGCTTCACTGAAATATAACTGACATATAACATTGTGCAAATTTAAGGTATATCTGATGATATGATACACATGTGTATTGCAAAATGATTATCATAATAGGTTAGTTAAACATCTATCACCTCACATTATCTTTTCAAGCATGTGAGGTGAAAATTTTTATTTTGCTCTTTTCCTGACTTCACATCCCTACACTCCTTCTTAGAAACGGACTCTATGATAATCCACCTTCCAGTACAGATTAGAAATTTAGGCTGATGGAATCTCTGCAATCTTCAACATGTGCCTTCCTGAGTTTTCCCCATGATTGTATCCAATTCAATTAGCCAGAAGGGTACATATGTGAATAGGTTTCATAAGCCAGGTCTGGGATATTCCCTAATTTTCATACTTTTATAAAACACTTGTCCATGCATTCTATGTTAAGCATGATATTTTTAAAAGCTTTGCATGGAATATCAAAATATAGCTAATCCTTTTATTTAACTTCTGATATGCAGTAATTCAACAAATATTTTTGGAGAGTTCATAATGTGCTTTCTTCATTTTAGGTGCATAAAGCAGACAAAGATCCCTGCCTTTGGGAGGCTCATATTCTAGATGTCAGGGAAACAGAAAATAATAAATATAGTAAACAAGTTAGAAGGTAATGAATGTTATGGAAAGAAAAAAAATCAGAGTAAGAGTGATAAAGGGTATGAGTGGTAGTTTGCAATTTTGAATAAAGCAATCACATTGAGATGATTTAAAGAAGTTGAGTAGTTAACCACATAGATATCTGTGAGAAGACATTTCCAGACTACATTGAAAACGGGGAACTATGCTTGCTATATTCCGGTAAAGCAAGGAGGCCAGTGTGGCTGGAGATGAGTAAAATGAAAAAATAAAATAAAATAAAATAAAAAATAATGAAGTCAAAGAAGGAACTCAAAAGCCCAGATCAGATAGGACCATGTAGAGATCACAATGTTGTTGTTTTGTTTTGTTTTGTTTTTGTTTTTTTGTTTTTAATTTTATTCTGACTAAATAGGGAGCCAGAGGGTAGGCTACATTTTTAAAGTTCAATCCGTCTTGTGAGTATTTAGCCAAAGGAAATGAAATCGTTTCCTAAAAATATCTGTACTCCCATGTTCATTGTAGCATTATTCACAATTGCCAAGATATGAAAACAACCTAAGTGTCCATCAACAGATGAATAGATAAAAAATTGTGATTACATATATTAATATATTTCAGCCATAAAAAGAAAGAGATCCTGCCCTTTGCGACAACATGGGTGACCTGAGGGACATAATGCTAAGTGAAATCAGCCAGACAGGAAAACAAACAAACAAATAAACAAACAACAACAACAAAAATCCCTGAATGGTCTCACTTACATGTGGAATCTAAAAGAGTCAAATACATAGAAGCAGAAAGTAGAACAGTAGTTACTGGAGCAGAGGAGGGGGAAATGGGGATGTGTTAGATAGGATGAAGGGTAGTTATATAGGATGAAGAAATCTAGAGATCAAATATACAGTATGATGACTATAGTTAATAATACTGTATTGAATACTGGATATTTGCCAAGAGAGTAGATTTTAGGAGCTCTCACATAAAATAATAGTAATATAATAATAATAATACCAATAGTAATAATAATAAAACTATGTGAGCAGATGGATGTGCTGATTAGCTGGACTATAGTAATCACTTCACTATGTATATGTATACCAAATAGCATTGTATACTTTAAATATGTACAAATTTTACTTTAAAAGTAACAAGTAACAAATACAAGTAAAACAAGTAAAAAATAAATAATTTAAAAGGCTTCACTATTTTTGCTGCATGATGAGACTTCTGGAAAATGTGGTTAAAAGCAAGGAGATCAATCAAAAGACTATTGCATGTGAGGAGGGGGTCAGTAGCTTGTCCTAGTGGGTTAACAGAGGTGATGGTGAAATGTTGCCTACACTGAATATATCCCATCTACCTGGGATATGAGAAAGAAGGTAGATTCAAGAAAGACAGCAAATACTTTGATACCCAATGCTGAGATAGGGGAGGCTCTGAGTAGAGCAGGTTTAAAAGATCAGAAGACTAATTTTGGATATCACCAATACGAAATATTCACTGAGCATACAAATGAAGATATTAAATAGACAATTGTACTATGAATCTGGTGTTCTCAAGAGAGGTCTAGACTGGTGATATAAATTTTAAGGGGGTTAATAGGTGGATTGAATTTAAAGCTAGGATACTACATGAATCACTGAAGGAGTAAGTGTTGATAGAGAGAAGAGGATGAGAATTGATCGACCATTGCCTTTACAACATAAGTGAACTCCAAGAGAAAATGAATTCTTGGAAATAAACTGCCAAGGAAGAGAGGAGGATTAACCATGTCAAATCCTGTTGCCTGGTCAAGTAAAATGAGAACTGAAAATCATCCATTACATTTACCAAAATAGAAACCATTGGTAAAACTAACAAAATCATAGGGTTTTATTTGTTTCTTTGTTTGTTTGTTTGTTTTTATTTTGTTTTGGGGAGGGTAAGTGTATTGAGAGTTTAATGGAGAGAGGAATTAAGAAAGACCAGAAGAATAGGAAAAAATTAATTGTTTGGGAAAAGTTTGTACAGAGGAAGAAATATTTCTTTAGAAGATACATTTCCTAGTGAGAAAACAATACACATTTCTAAAAAGGATTATTCTGAAATGTTAATCTGTCATCCTAAAAAGATATTTAAAAATGATAGAAGAAAGTGGTAAGTAAAGTATGGAAGTAGATAAGTGCTAGTATTTTATTAAATTCTATTCTCTCTACTGGACTCCTTTAAGTTGAAATATAACTGAATATATTTCTTACTCAGATTTGTAAAATAAAATAACTTGTTCTACTTTTGAAAACAAACTGTGTAATGTAAGAATTACTAGACATAAAATTTGATTTCATTAGAGAAATATCACAAAAATTTAATATTACATAGAGAAAGCAATATATGTTTCCAACAAAATTACTTTTCATATTTATAAATGATATAAGGTCATTGAAATTGCAATAAGAATCTAGGTATTCCTAACTTAAATCCTCATATTATGTCATTTAAATAAAATTTTATAGATTCCATTGCTATTTCAATTCAAACTCATTTCCATCTTTTTTCTAATAAATTCATTAATAAATTTCATCATTATACACCCAATTTAGAAACATTTGAGTGATACAAAGATTTAATTATTATAGATTAATAGGTGTATGAAATTAAATCAATATTTGGACTATTAAGAAACCACCATTATTATTTTCAAATGATCAATACACACAATTGCTATTAGGTTGGTGCAAAAGTAATTGCAGCTTTTGCAATTTTTAACCTTTTAGACCACAATTACTTTTGCACCAACCTAATAATAGTGTTAGCATAGTGTATTAAACCAACTTTCATGAAAGACAGTAACTTATAAATAGTAAAGTAAACCTTTTGTATATACTAGCACTACTGAAATATTTAACAACACATAATGGTGAAAAGCCATTCTACTCTTGCAAAGAAACTGCTTACTCAGGAATCTGCATATCTGGTCAAGAAATTACAGGGATAAAAATGGTTGAAGCTCTCTTAGATATATCAGTTAATTTTTTTCTCTCATTTTAGGCTTTCCCAAGAAAAATTTAGCAATATAATAATCATAACTGTGCCATTTTTGTTATATTTTAGTTGTGATAATGTTTGTTTTATTATAAATTCAGCTGTCATCGTGTTTATGTTATTCAATTTCTTAGAAAATGTTTCTTTCATAAATTTACAAAAATGGAAATAAATAAATGGAAAGGAAAAATGCCAGCACCTATTGTGTTTAAATTTTCAGGAAGTCCAAAATGGAAGAATAGCATAATATCATGATGAAATTTCACATTATTACATATTGCTGTTTTGTTTTAATCCTGTAAAGCCAACTGATTGGGAAATAATCTGATACTGTCATTGATACCAAAAACAAACAACTGTTATCAATCCTAGAATTTCATCCTAAAGTTTAAAATATAAAATAATATTTAGCTATTATTTGGTACTATTTGGTGGCAATAATCAGATTAACAATTTTTGTAGACACAGAATTTAATACAATGAAACTAGTTTATGTGTATAAATCAGAATGCACACACTAATTATTCAGTCCATTACTATTATCATTATACTAGTTGCATGGCAAATATATAAAATATGAATTATTAATTAATTTTAATTTAACTCAGGATAAAAGTAAATTTACAACTTAATTAAAACTCTACATTTCTATTATATTGATAATGTTACAAAAATACATTCCAATAATTTAAACTTCTATGAATTTTCCCACACCTTCAGAGATTGCAAGATCAATTTATTTACCAAAACTACATGCCAAAGACAATGTGAACATAAATGTATGTCAGCTTTGAAACAATTCTGATTTTATTTTTTTAATCAATCACGAGAAAATATGACTCATGCTTAATTAATTTCTGAATGAATGCTTTCCAAAAAGGACATTATTGTGACCTTTAGATACTAATTTCATTATTGTAATTCTGAGAAGTGCATGAGGGTTTAAAAATCATTTTCTTTTAAGTTATATGAATTATGCTGAATATTGTATCAGACAGTTTAGTAATTACCTGAACTCAGTCAATCATAAGCAACCAAATCTAGAACTGGGAAATTTTAAGATCTTGAATACCATAAAATACATGATACATTAAGAAATGTGAATTTAATGTTTAAAAAAAGCAAAAACAAATTTAAGAGACCAAGTAAATTTATTTCTTGGGGGTGGCTCTTAAAAAAAAGTGCTTTATAAAAATGCATAAGTTGTTTTTTATTATTATACTAGTGGCTATACTGTATTAATAGAAATATTAAATTTCAAAGACATATATTTGAAAATGTCTTTGTTAGTGGCAACAAACTAGTTTCACAGTGATCAAAACTAAACTTGATCCAAAATTCTTTAACTTTCCACTGGTGTAAAATAGGGAAAGTTCATTATGTCTGTAAGAGGAAATGCTCAACAATAAAATGGATATAGCATCCACCTACTGCAATTGAGTAAAGCTTGCAAAACACTGAAATATTTCAGTGACATAAATCAATTATAGTCATTCAGAAATGGATATAAGCAGAAGATAAACTGAACTTAGAGAAATGCTTTAGTGTTTTTTATAAATTTCAACCAGTATCTCTTGCACTGAATTTACTTAAACTGTGATTCAATGTGTCAAATATGAGTAAATAAAATTTTTATATAAAAACATTAGGTTCAAGACCCACTGAAATGCATGGTGATTGTGAAGCCTCAGACAGAAACATCTTTTGTCTCTTTAGAATTTGTTACTGAATTATTACAAATAGAAAGTGTGAAATTGAGGTTAGTGGAATTATACAGTGGATACTCATTTGTTTTCGGCCACTTTCCCCTGTTATTTTGTCTGTGACATGCATTTAGTTCTCTATGATGTGAATATGCAATAATTATGCACTATATCACTGATGAATACTTATGTTATTTTCATTTTGGAGCACATATGTACTTACATTTGTTAGATGTTTAACTAAAACTGGAGTGGCTGAATCTTATGGAAGATATGGATTTAGCTTTAGAGATACTGCCAAATATTTTATCCAGGTTATTTGTACAAACTAACTTTGCTGTGGCAGTTATGACAATCAATTTTTCCCATATCTTACCAATATTTGATATTGTCTGCCATTTTAAAGTTCAGTCAGTAATTTGCATTGTATAATTTGCATTATGATTTTAATTTACATTTCCCTGATAACTAATAAAGTTGAGTCACATTTCAAAGGTTTATTTATTATTTTGTTCTATTATGTGAAATGACTGTTGAGATTTATTTCAAATTATTTTAGATGGTTTTTGAGATTTCTTGTTTATTGTTTTACTGGTTGTCTGTTTACATTGTTGATGTGAAGGAGTATTCAATATATTATAGAATTGAGTCTTCTGATATGATGTATCAATATACATCAATATGCATGTATTCAGAATCATTATAAAACTTTCATTTATAAGTCTTTTCAGTCTCTGTGAACAGAATAATTTAATGTACAGAATTTAATGGACATAATTTTTTAATTATAATATAATCCAACCTATTAGTGTTCCCTTCATTATTTTCTGTCCTATTTAAGAAATCTTTGCCTACACCATGGTTATAAAGATGTTCTATGTCTTCTTTCATGAACTTTCATTTTTATACCTTTAATATTCAGGCTATGACTTATATGGAGTTAATGATTGCTTATAATGATAGGTTGGCTACAAGATTAATGTTTTCCAGAACTATATCCAATGAACACAGAACATTTTCTTTTAGAAAGGCCATCCTTATTGGTCAAGATGGTGCAGTAGGTAATCACTCTGCTTACCTTCTCTCATGACCACATCAAAATTACAACTAAACTACAATGGAACCATCATTGAGAATTGCCTAAAATCTTGCTGAACTGAAGCCCTATAACTAAAGACATGCAGAAGAAGCTAACTCCAGACTGGTAGGAGGGGCAGAGATGAAGAATGGACTGGTTCCACACCTGTGTGTGACCATTAAAAATCAGGAGGGTTATTTTGGCTGCAGAGGTTCCCCCCAACCCCACCCGGAGGAGCAAAGGGTACCAGCCCTTCCCAGGGCCAGGGTTCCAGTGCCAGGGGAAGAAGTCCTCACAATTTTAAGTTGTTAAAACCAGCACAAAATATGACTGAGTGAGACGGAGGGTGGCTGGAGTCCCAGGCACTCCTCATTAAGGGACCGAGCATGGACTCAGACTTACTCACTGACAGAATCACTGGCTCTGAGCTCCAGCACTGGGGCAGCATCTGGAGAGGTAGCAGGGACATGTGGTAGAAAACTGAGTTGTCTGGCTAGGAATGGGGGCTGGAAGGGCAGCTTTCTCCTGAACAGAGGCCATTGGTTCTTTGTAGAGCCCTCCCCACTTCCAAACATGAAGATGCAGGTGACTGTCATATCTGGGTCTCCATTAAGCTGGCTAACGCCATTTGTTCACCACACCCAGGTGATTCAAGACCAAGTCCTGCCCACCTTTTGGGCACACCCAAGCTGCTTCCAGTTTTTTACAAACCGCCCGCCTTGGCTCATGCTGAAGACTTTCCTAGGGTCTTTAAAGGTCCGCGGAACCCAGTCAAGCAACATCAGGCTTGAGCATGTCCTGTACCTCTGGCTGAGCAGCCCTAAGCCGGCACTAGTGGCAGCCAGACTTGGTTCATGGCTTGTCCTCTTGAGGCACTTACAAGAATGGCATGAACAGTGGCAATCTGAGCATTTTTTGTGTCTCCTGCCAGGTGGCCCTGGGTGAGGCACAGATTACAGCTGAACTTGACCAGCAGTGTATCCCCTACCAGGAGGCCCCTTGGTTGTGTTACCATTGGAGATACCTGGGCCAGTTGGACAGGCACTAGGGCCCTGCTGAGGCAGATCCTGCTCTGTAGGGTCAGCCCCTGCATCACAACTCCTCCACCGTACTCTTCGGACAGTCCTCACAACAAGTGAGCCTGAGGGTAAATCCCTCCCATTGATGTGCAAATAACAAAGTGTCAACTACAAGAGGAGGGCACACACAACCCATACAAGGGACACACCTAGAATGTATGGCTCAAGTGACCAGGAAAATTGTGCCACTGAGCCCCACAGCACACCTACTACATAAGGCCACTCTACTAAGCCCGGGAGACATAGCAGCCCTACATAATACATAGAAACAAACACAGGGAGGCAGCCAAAAGGGAGAGACAAATAAAAGAACACAACAAAGCTCCAGAAAAAGCACTAAACAAAATGGAGACAAGTAATCTACCAGACACAGAGTTCCAAACACTCGTTATAAGGATGCTCAATGATCTCAGGGAGAACTTCAACAAAGCGATAGGAAACATAAAATGGAGATAGAAAATGTAATTAAGAGCCAGTCAGAAATACAAAATACATCACAGAAATGAAGAATACATTACAGGGAATCAACAGTAGATCAGATTAAGCAGAAAACCAAATCAATGATTTAGAAGATAAGGCAGCAGAAAACACCCAACCATAAGAGCAAAAAGAAAAAAAGAATCCAAAAAAATGAGGAGAGTTTAAAGGGTCTCCAGGACAATATCAAGCATACCAACATTCATATTATAGGGGTACCAGAGGAGAACAGAGAGCAAGGAATAGAAAACCTATTTGAAGAAATAATGACAGAAAATTTCCCTAACCTAGTAAAGGAAATAGGTATACAAGCCCAGGAATCACAGAGAGTCACAAACAAAATAAACCCAAAGAGGCACACACCATGACACATCATAATTAAAATGCCAAAGGTTAAAGACAAGGAGAGGATATTAGAATCAGACTTTAAAACATAGACTATAACAAGAGACAAAGAAGAACCTAGTAATCCTACTTACGGGTGTTTATCTGAACAGATCCAAAATACTACTTCAAGGGGATGTGCTCACCTATATGTCCATTGCAACATTATTAACAGAAGCCAAGATATGAAGGCAACCTGGGTGTCCCTTAATGGATGAATAGATAAAGAAGAGGTGGTACATATATACAATAGAATAATACTCAGCCATGAAAAAGAAGGAAATCTTGCCATCTGCAACAATGTGGATGAACCTAGAGAGTATTGTGCTGAGTGGAGTCAGTCAGAGAAAGACAAATGCCATATGATTTCACTGATATGCAGAATCAAAAGAACAAAATAAACAAACAAAACAGAAACAAACTCATAGATACAGAGAACATTTTGATGGTTGCCAGATGGGAGAGGGTTTGGTGGTGGGGGAAAAGGGGAAGGGATTAAGTACAAATTTGCTGTTACATAGTAGTCATGGGGATGTAGGGTAGAGCATAAGGAATAGAGTCACTAATATTATAATATCTATGTATGGTGTCAGATGGATCTATCGAGGTGATAAATGGGAGGGGGCCATAAACGGGAGGCAAGGTGAAGAAGTTGAAGAGATTAAGAAGTACAAATGGGTAGTTACAAAATAGTCATGGGGATGTAAAGCATAACAAAAATAATCAATAATATGGTAATAACTGCATGGTGCCAGGTGTGTACTAGTCAGGGGGATCAGTTCCTAAATTATTTAAATGTCTGACCACTATACTGTACACCTGAAATTAATATAAAATAAAATTGAAAGTCAACTCTAATTGAAAAATTAAAAGGGACAGGGGAAAGATAAAGAAAAACAAGAGGCTCAAAACTTCCAGATATAAAACAAATAAGTCTTGGGGATATAATAAACAGCATAGGAAATATAGTCAATAATATTGTAATAGCGTGACGTGGTGTCAGATGGTTGCTGGATTTATTATGGCGTTCACATCTTTAGCGTAGGGAATATAATCAATAATGTGGCAATAACTGTAGTGTCAGGTGGCTACTGTTGAATAACTATGATGTACAACTGAAATTAATATAATATTGTATGTTACCTACATTTTAATAACAATCATTTTAAAATGTGAGTATAAAAAAACTGTTAAATACTCTATCTTGCTTGTGGTAGTGGTTACACAACTGCATGCATTTGTAAAAACCCCTAGAAATGTACCTAGAAATGTACACTAAATTAGGTGATTTTACTGTATATAAATTATATCTCTAAAAATTATGTAATAAAATTCTTTCTTTAAACTGCAATAAATAAATAAATAAATAAATAAATAAATAAATAAATAAAATTTTAAAAGGCCATACTTATTCCAATGCACTGTGATGTCACCTTAGATGTAAATATGTGACCATGTATGTGTTGTTTATTTCTGGATACTCTACTGTGTTCCATTTATCTAACGTTTCCATCATTGCACTCATAACCAATACCAAACGTTCTTAATCTCTTATAGCCTTATGTACAAATATTGATATCCTGTGGCATACATTCTCAGGCTTTGTTCTTTCCTATGAAGATCACCCTTATGCAACAAATATGTCTTCAAATTCTAAAATCAGCTTGATAATTGCTACAGAACAACTTGGTATATTGATAGAAAATGCAATGGATCTATAGATTAATTTGGAGGCAATTTTAATAATTTGGAATTATCTCAACATTTTACTTTATTGGTAGACATTAATATTATATGTTGTCTAAAAAGCTTTTAAAAAATTTATGTTGTATTTATATTTTGCTAATTGTTTCTATTATCTATTTCTATATAAAGCAAACTACCCCTAAACATAATGGCTTAAAACAAAGACAGCATTTATTTGCTCACAAATCTGTATGTGAAGGCACATGTGGAAAGAAACTTTGGCTCCTCCACATGTCAGCTGTGCTTGTTCAAAGGCACTTCATTCTGGCTGTCAGCTCTTCTGACCGACAGAGAAAAAGATGCAGACTTTACAGGGAGAAATAACATCATTTGAGGGTCTTTATGTTTTTAAAAAGTTTAAAAAATATCAATATTTTTTAAAAACTCGAAACACCAAAATATTGGAATGAAAATCAAGATATTAAAACAAACAATAGATATAGGCTGAGATTTGATACAGAATCTGATTTTAGCTGCCAAAGTCTTTAAATTAACAATATTATCTTCCAGAAAAGAAAAACATGAAATATAGCAAAGATTTAGTCATTTTCTAAAAAAGTGAAACTAATTATTACAATTATAAAATATACACAGTGCTACTTAAAAATAATATATTTTTATTGAAAAGTAATAATCATATTCTTAAGATATACTTGATTTTGCATAGATATATGACATTTAAAATATATGGGTATCATTTGCCTCAAAATTATTCTTGTAAAAATCAGATTTAATTTCTAGTATTACCCAACTCTCTACGTGTTATGAGGCAAAGTTACCGTTGAAGACAAATGTGATATTGTTTTGATAAGGTGCAGAATGGGGCAACGAAATTAGGGCATGAAGTTTGCTCATGAATTGTAATAATATATTTTAAACATTTGTACCTGTCTTTAAGTCGGTCACCTCTGCTTATAATAAGATTTATTAGAATTATCCAGCTTTCTTCATTGTAATAGGGACTTCTTTGTGTCATATCATTAGCAATTTTAATGTCATTGTTATAGAGAAAATGCAACCTATGGGATGAAAGAAATGAACACCTTTTAACAAAACAGAAGAATGAGATGAAGTGGAAATTAAACTGAAACATTATTGCTACTTTTTGCACATTTATTAACAATAATCATTTAGAGTAACTTCCCTCTTAGTATTTGAATGAAATAATGATAGCAACTATCAGTCGTATTTCATAACTGTTTCCAAGTTTATAAAGTAGTTTTCCATAACCATAATTTATCAAATTGGTGTTGTTTTATAAAACCATAATCTTTAATGACATAGTTACTATTATTCCCATGTTGCAATGAAAAAATGAGATTTTAGGACTCAGCAAGATCATGCCTGTAGAAAGGGCCAGAACTGGGATTTGGTTTCGGTCTTTCTCATTCCAAGGTCCTCCTTTTAATCACCATAAAATACCACCACATACAGTATATTTGATCCTAACAGTGATGGGGATAGTTCAGAATTTTTTCTCCTTATTTTATAGGGATGAAACTGAATTACAGACATAATAATGTGATAATTAGATTATGTTGTGGATAAAATGTTTGCCCAACTCAATTGCCTACAAGTCTAATTTTCTCTTTTTCCTGAAAACAATTATAACTTCTTAAAAATTGACTTTTACTTAACCTTATTGGGCTATAACTGCATTAGGTATGAATTTCACACGGTATACTTTGTTTTAGTTCTGTTTGTGGTCAGATTCATAAGCGATCTTAAAAATTACCTTTAAGATCAGAGTTGGGAAGGAGTACTATTTAAACTGGATCACTGCATTGATTTGCATAAAGCGTAACTTCAAGAAAAAATGATCAACCCTAAGAATGAAGAGAAGTATTTTGCTTTGCTCAAAAATCTCAAGAACAAAAAATAATGATATCCAAAAATAAATGTGTTCTCTGTTATCAATGGGTAAAAGCACTACTTCAAAAAAAATTTTAGATGAACCCAGCAAAGCTATCATTTAGAATCAAAGGATAGATAAAGAGCTTCCCAGACAAGACAAAGCTAAGGGAATTCATCACCACCATACCAGTATTACAAAGAATCTTAGAAGGACTTTTTTGAATGGAAAAAAAAAAAAAAAATGAAAAATAAAATAGCGATAATTACATACCTATCAACAATTAGGTTTCATGTAAATGGATTAAATGCTCAAATCAAAAGATGGGGGAGGGGCTGAATGGATAAGAAAACAAGAACCTGGCAATTAAGTTTGCGAACTTGTTGCAACAATGTTGTTAACCTTTTTTGATGTCAGAGAGATTATTCATTATGAATTTGTACCAACTGGACAAACAGTTAACCAAGTTTACTATTTGAAAGTTCTGAAAGTTAGACGATCTGAACTTTTTGCCAACAATTCATGCCTCTTACATCACAACAATGCACCAGCTCACACAGCACTGTCTGTGAGTTATTAGCTAGTAAACAAATAACTGTATTGGAACACCCTCCCTACTCACCTGATCTGGCCCCAGTGACTTCCTTCTTTACCTGAAGATCAAGGAAATATTGAAAGGAAGACATTTTTTGATGACATTCAGAGGACATCAAATGTACTATGACAACAGCTCTGATGGCCATTCCAGAAAAAGGGTTCCAAAATTGCTTTGAAGGGTAGACTAGGCACTGACATCAGTGCATAGCTTCCCAAGGGGAGGACTTCAACGGTGACCATAGTGATATTCAGCAATGAGGTATGTAGCACTTTTTCTAGGATGAGTTTGCAAACTTAATTGTCAGACCTTGTATATCCCTTGAGTAGATATGTAATATATTTGAAAAAATATATATAGTACATATTATATATATATATATATATATATATATATATATATATATAGAGAGAGAGAGAGAGAGAGAGAGAGAGAGAGAGAGAGAGACACTAAATGTGACTGAAAATCAGAGTTCTAGATTTTACATTTGATGACTCTGCTACACTCTCCACAACAAATTAAACAGTTTAATTATAAAAGACAACATCCAATTTTGCAGTGGTTTTGCTGTACAATACAATATAATCTAGGCCATACTTTACATAAATAAAAATGAGGGGAAAAAATCAACTTTGACATTGGTGAAATGCAGTTAGTACCACAATATGATATGGGTATTCACCTACCAATATGGCTAATGTTAACAGAAAAGGCAGACAGTATCAGTATTGACTGGGGTGTGGAGCACACAAAGCTCTCATTCACTGCTGATGTGAGTATAAACTGATAGAAATCCATCTGGAAAACTGTCTGAAAAAAATCCATTAAAGCTAAATAAATACGTGTCGTAGGGCCCTAGTATTCCTCCACACAAAAACATGGATGTTTCTCACAAAAATACAAGAAGCCAGGCACAAAAGAGTACACATTTTTTACTCTAATTACTTAGGTTTTAGAACAGGAAAAGCAAATGATTAGAAATTAGAATAATAATTATCCTAGAAGTGAGGCATAATATCTGAAGACAGAAGAGGGGACTTCTGAGTTGCTGATAATCGTGTTTTTGATCTGGGTGCTAGTGTTCACTTTGTGAAAATTAACCAACAGAAACCCATTTGCATACATTTTACATATATATATATATATATATATATATACACACACACATATATATATATACCTTGAATATATATATGATATATTATATATAACATATAATTTATATATGTATTGATGTGTATATATATATCCCCTGAATATATATAATATATTATATACATACATATATATATATATATATATATATATATATATATATATATATATATATATGGCATATGACATATAACAAAATGTCTAGAACAAGAATTACTAAATCTCATTATATAGAAGAAAATCTCAATATCATACATAGATTTTGCTTTTTAAGATTTGGAAGGTCCTTAGGTACCTAATAATTTATCTAAACACAAAAATGTCCATTTATTCTCAAATTAAACTTGATTTGTAAATGTATATTCAAATGATTTACTAGCACATTTACTTGAAGAGATCGAATCAGTATTCTTTGTATGTAAAGAGTATTAAAGCATACCTACGGGATATGAAAACATTTTAGCATTAGCCAAGAATTCATTCATCTTAGTTTCTTGGTTATGAATGTTATAAACACAGAACTGTCATCACCTCTAGCTCAATCCAGCTTCACCTGTCCATGAAGTTCACACGTGTAGCTCGTTAGGTATAAATAGGTGAAACACTCAGTCTCAATGTGACTAAAACCTTACCACCTCAATCATGAGGGAACTCTTTCTTTATTATTTAGATGGAGTTCTCCTGCACCTACAATTATGTTTTAGTTGTTGTTGTTTTGTTTCGTTTTGTTTTCATTTTGAATACATACTCCTTTACCAGGAATTTAGTTCTTCCATGAAAACTTAAAAAAAAACAAAAAACAGAGAACAAAAACAAACAAAAAAACAACATAAATCTAATACACATGACAATACACAATAAAATCAATTTCAAATTACATTTCTGATAGTTTCATTTAACACACACAAAAAAAATGTCAGAAGAGGTTATAACACATACCAGAAAAGAATATTAATATTTATGTATCTACCGTAGGTAGTTATTTCCTTTTATCTGCAATATATAAGGAATTAGAGCTTTTGCCATCTTTTGCAGAGGGAAATATATTTTTGAGATTTCAAATGACTTTTTCCTTCAGTATATGCTGCAAAACATTTTTCCAAAGACTAGGTAATAAAAAAAAAGGAAGAAAGAAAATGTTCTTATCAGCAAAAGTAACACTAATGCTAAGTTATTCATGGAGAACCAAATACAATAAAGCCTGTTATAAATCACCTTGCAATTCCCCAATCCTGTTATATAGCGAGTCAAATCAGAAACTCTAAAAAGTAAAGTCTTACACATAGGTTCTACTATAATAATGACAACATTAGGCAGAGGTGGTTTTCTTTACCCAAACTTCTTTGTATTTCTCAAAATTCTAAGAAAGGTCTAACAGAGGGCAATTTACAAGCAGAGAACTTCTCAGCTTGTGTGTCCTTATAGATATAGCACAAAATAGTAGCTAAAAGCTGTAAGTGATGTTTTTGAGATATTAAAAAAACAATACAACACAGGGCAGCAAACTGTGTAATGGAGTAACTCTGCTATATTAAACAGATACTTCAAATTCTAGTCCTCATTTTACTCTCCTGAAGACAGGGGAGATGATGATAATTCTAACCTCATTTTTTTGACAGGATACAATTACATATAAAATAAAATACATTAAGCACTGTTTCTGGCACAAAGTATTTCATAAATGTTAGTATGACTACAACATTAGGATATGCTTCTATAATATATTAGTATTAAATTTAGAATGTATATTCACTCTTCCATTCATCAAAACACATATCCCTTCTTCCCTTTCTTGAAATCTCTAACATGTTATTTCCCATGTTCACTATCATCTGATATACCCTGGTTCTCATTCAAATTTCCACAATTATTTTATATTTGTATCTGTGTTGATTCTTGGGTACCTATTTTATTAAATGTTAAAATAATTATTTAAAGTGAGCACACAATGTGATAGATAGATAGATGACGTATTATAGAATTTGTCCTCATTATTTTTTGAGCACTTCATTGCTTTCTGGTACAAAAAGATGCTCCAAGTTCATCTTGTATTTAACCTTCTCTGCCATGGAATTGGTCATTTTTCAGAAAAGCTTTGTGCATTTTAACTGTCTTTAGAAGCAAAGATTAGGTGCTAGATGTGCTCATCACTAGGGTGGTGATGCTGCTTCAACATTTCATCAGTGGACAGAACTATAAACCATAAGTTTACACCTATACCACCAATTACAGTCCAATGTCATATGTTTTACTCATGTTTTCTCCATTTCATATTTGTAAGATCTTTCTTTGAAAGCGATATATTTAGATATCATTATCCTTAATTCTTGTACTCATTTGATCTTGTACTCATTTAATTCTTGTACTCACGTTGTGAATCCCCCTTCTCCATCACTACCTCTCTCCCCATAGGTGCCTTCATCATCCTGAGCAGGCTACAAATCACCCCACCAATGTGGATTTCCTCTTCAATCTACTTGGGCTATAACACCTGTTCTGGAGCATCCCCATACCTGCTCTGACTGCCTATGCTAATATGTCCTCTGAGTGGATTCCACCCTCATCCTGTTTCAGCTCTAACTCTGTGTTCCAAGCTACTAGGTACCTCATCCCCCACTTCTAGCACAGATGTTTGTCTTTATCTGCCTACCTAATGGCTTTATGTCTGTACTGGTCAGAAAGAGAAGAGGAGGGAAGCAGAGGGGAGGGAAGGGGAGGGAAAGGAAGGGAAGGGAAAGGAAAGGAAGGGAAAAGAAAGATAAGGAAAAAGGAGGAGAGAAGGAAGAGAAGAGAGAGAAGAGAAGAGAAGAGAAGAGAAGAGAAGAGAAGAGAAGAGAGAGAAGAGAAGAGAAGAGAAGAGAAGAGAAGAGAAGAGAAGAGAAGAGAAGAGAAGAGAAGAGAAGAGAAGAGAAGAGAAGAGAAGAGAAGAATAAAAGAGAGTGGGAAGAGGAGAAAAAAGAAAATATGTAGTCACTACTATAGTTTTGATAACAAATGGAATTACTGTATTATAATATATGTGTTTCTTATTTCTTTCTAGATTGACATTTATTATGAAAAAGAAAAATATTTTTAAAAGGTCACTAATATGATATTAAATCTTTCTAGCTGACAGGTCTGAGCTACTTATATACTACAAAAAAATAAATAAATAAAAGGATTTATGCATCTAACTTAGCCTGAGACCTACGATTATCTAAAGTTCTTGAAATAAATTGCTTTTTTGTACTTAGCAGTATCAAATAAAAGTTTGAAAAAGTCTAATTTTCTGATTCAAATTACTTAAGACAATTAAAAACTTAAACATCTTACTAATGAGGAAAATGAAATGTCTAATAAACTTATAAAAATTGTTTCATCACCATAACTTAGTAGAGGAATGCAAATCAAAACCACAATGAAATACTGTCGTATTTTTCCCAGAATGACTACAGCTTTTGAAGTCAATATTATTATTTGTTTACAATCATGTGGAGCAACTATAACCATCATATAATTCTAATGGGAATGTGCATTGGTATAATTTTGGGGAAAACTATTTATTTAGCAGTATCTATTAAAGCTTTAATTATCTTATGATTCAAAAAGCATTCCTAACAGAACAAAGATGAGAATATTCTAAGCAACACTCTTAATAACAGCACGGACTAGAAAAACCCACATCTCCATCAACACTAGAATGCATCAAAAAATGAATATATAGATGATGTATATATACACTCATATCTTTATATATAAATGTGTTATATACAGAGGGTGCCAAAAAAATGTATACACATTTTAAGAAAGAAAAAAACTGTATTAAAATTGTAATACTCAATATATACCAATAACAAAAGTTGAAGACAAGTAATGTGTATACATTTTTTGGCAACCCCAGTATATTAATACATAAACATATATATACCAATTAGTATATGTCATTCAGTGATATATAGATTCAGAAACAGATATATGATCAATGAATACCATATAGCAATGAGAATAAAAAAGATAATTCTACATGTAATAAAAAGATGAATATCAAAAACATCACATTAAGGGGGGAAAAAGACATAGTACATATTTAAAAAGCAATCTATAATGATAAAAGTCATCATAGTATTTAGCTTTGGGGTATAGTGCCTTTATGGGAAAATAGGAGAATTTGAGGGTATTAGAAATATTCTATATTTTTATCTGGTTGCTGGCTAAAAAGGTAATTATTTAATTTGTGAAAATTTGAGCTGTAATGATGACATATTCAATAAAACATTTATTTTAAAATATTGTCTTCACAGTTTTCTAAGTTATATGATTCCAGGCTTTTTTTTTTTTCTTTAATCTGTGCAGTCTGATCGTGAGTAGTACTATAGAAAGTGTCCTAGAGATAATTTGACCAAACTTTACTGTAAAAAAAAAAAGCATATGTACGTATATATATATATATATATAAAAGTATATATATGTGTGTGTGTGTGTGTGTGTGTGTGTGTGTGTGTGTGTGTGTGTATACCTTGAAAGATTAAATGATCAGCACATAAACTCAAATGTGAGCCTCCTAGTTTCTGAGCTCATTCTACTTCATCATTAGGTCATGTATTCACTCAACTTTTTTTTTTTTTTAATTTAATACATTTACTTTTATTCTATTCCAAAGTTGTTGTACTTCCCTCCACACATTACCAATTGCTTAATAACAATTTATTAATATATTCTGAGAAATAAATAATATGGATCATACATATGTCAAACTAGCCTTATTTCATTACTTTTCCTTTATTTACTGCCATTTGTGCCAACACGGATATATCTTGAGATTATCATGCTAAGAGAAATACGTTAGACAGATAAAGTCAAGAACCATATGATTTCATGCATATGTGGGATATAAAACTGAGAGTAACAAACAAGCAAAACTCACAGACACAGACAACAGTTTAGTGGTTACAAGTGGGAAAAGGGGGGATAGAAGGGAGGTAGAAAAAGGTAAAGGGGGTCAGATACATGGCGACGGAAGGAGATTTAACTTTGGGTGATGAACACACAATGCAATATACAGATGATGTTTTATAGAATTGTACACTGGAAACCTATATAATTTTATTAACCAATGTCACCCCAATAAATTTAATAGAAAATAAATTCTAAAAATCTGAAATTATGCTTCATAGTCATACAATCTGAACATGGTACATTATGAATCTCTACATAATGTTATATATCTTCCAGGTAGGTAAGACTTGCTGTTACAAACTCTTTTCTGACAATGTATAACAGGGACTTGGAATATTTTATTCAAGGAGAATTTGTCACTGGTCATGTTCTCACTTGATACAGACCTTTATATAAAATAGCCATATTTCTACAAAATAGTATGGAGCTAAAAGTAAAACACAAATTGTCAAATACTTCTACTACCCAGTTATTAAGTTTCCTTTGTCTTTTCCAGGAAGAAATTACAAAATGTTCTGTGGTTTTTGCATACTTATTCTGTTATACACATACAGGAAACTTGATATTTTGATGTTTTTGAACTTTATGATAACCTTAAAGAAGCAAATGGAATATGAGCATGTTTGATAATTAAACTCAATATTAATTTGTGAAAATTAATATTAATAAACTCTGCAAGCTTTTGGATAAGAGGAAGCAGGGATCAAATGATAATTCCAAAGAAACAGTGTTAGCTTATGTTATGGACTGAAAGATCCATTATGTTGAAACCCTAACCCCCAATGTGGTGGTATTAGAAAGTGGGATTTTGGGAGGTAATTAGGATTAGATGAGGTCATGAGGGTGGAGCCATCATAATGGGATTGATTCCCTTATGAGAAAAGATAAAAGCGAGTTTGTTTCCTCTCTCTGCTATATGAGAAAAATGTCATCTACCATCTAAGAAGGGGCTCTCCCCAGACACCAGATATGCTTACATCTTGATCTTGGACATGCCAGCCTCTAGCTCTGTGAGAAATAAATGTTTGTTGCTTAATCCACTCTGTCTGTGGTAATAGTATAGCAGCCTAAATTGACAAAGACATTTCATCTAAGGTAAATTCTATCAGATTTTATTTAATAAATTGAACATAGTCTGAACTTGTCCTCAACCTAAAAACATATACCCTATTCAAGGTTTTCTGAACTTATTCCAATTGATATCATTTCCTTTCCTCTTTTTAAATTATTTTCCGAACGTTCTTATCCAATTAATACCTCGGACATAAGGGCACCATTAAGTAGTTTGATTGACATTAACTACTGGCCCTCTAGGCATCCTGAAAACTTCTATACTTACAGAAAATGGCCACTTGCATCCTTGGAGTGAGAGGTAAAATAATAAATCCTGGGTTGTTAGAGAAACTGTACAAAGGATTGAAAACACATTGCTCTATATCCAGAGAAAGAGAATTATCTCTAGAGAAGTGTTCTTGTCAGCACTGAATCAAATAATGCCTTAGTGAAGTCAGAGGAAAAGATACTTTTTTAAAAATAACATGACTCTACTATTTAGTTGAAAAAATAATGAAAAATGCTTGTGACTTCTCCCTTAATTCTATTTTCACTAATGAGAATATAATCCAATTTATAGTTCTTTGGAATTGATGTGATTATAAGATGCAAATGAATCCATGAAATTAGAAAATAGCCATTAAAAACAGGTTTCAATTATAAATCAACTCTGACAACCAAGAACTTGACTGAAGATGATGTTAGAAATAGCTTGCCCCTCTCTCTCTCTCTCTCTCTCTCTCTCTCTCTCTCTCTCTCTCTCTCTCTCTCCCTCTCTCCCCCCCCAAAAAAAAAAACACCACCACCTCATTCTGTTTAAGACTTTGCATGACTTTGAACTTTCCATTTCCTAAATTACATTGGGAGGTTTTAATTTAGTCTCTTACAATTTGAGGTCTCAGAAACAAAAATTGTTTTCAATGATTGCTCTGAAATTTTTGCTAGAACAGAAAGCAAACAAAAATAATTAATATAAATATTAATTTATAGATATAACATTCAATAATTGTTCAACATGAAATTTATATTTTATAATTTGATACCTTTACATTGATTAAGGAGCTTCTTCATTATGGGAATGTAATCCCTTTTGATAAAATATGTCAAAATAGACATGCTGCTTAATAAAAGAAAATTCATTAAAGCAAGTCTTTCTGTCATGAAAATTCTTCCATCTTGACAATTATATTTTCCCAATTCTGTATGCACATTAGAGAAACAAAGGAAATATATTTTCTGGGATTGGAATCAAATAAACTAAAAATGTTTCTCTCTTTGTTAAGAGAATTATGATATATATGACCCTCATTTAATAACACATTATCTAAAAGTCACTTGTGAACAGGTCAGTGTTCTGGTTTCTATAAAATCATTTTATAAACATTTAGAGTAAATTTGCAATTGTCTCTATTATTACTTTAAAAACAGGAAGATATCTAGACTATGCCATTTATATCATTCTAATTTTACCAGGACTACTCTCATCTCAAAATCCCCAAATTTATCTATTTATTGGTAAACTTTCTTTTTTTAAGAACTATGATCTTTGAGGAAAGGAAGCATTTTTTAAAATGTGTAAACCCCTAACATATCCTAGTGCAATGAAGATTATGGTATATATGTTACAAATTGAGTTGAGTCTAATCAAAATAAAATAAGTATTATTGCAGAATGAATATTTTTGCACACCCACACATACACATGTTATATTACATGATATATTACAATTGTACATTCCCCTTTATATATCATGTTATACATATCAACTCTTTAATGTTTCAACACTATATAATAAACAACTTGTCACATTAATACACAGAGATACAACCCATTATTTTAACACACTGCATAATGGTCCGTACAACAGATATATTAATTTATTGCACGGTGTTTTTGACGTATTTGTATTTGATTAAAAGAATGTATTTTAAAATATACTCTTCAATACTTTCATGAGTATCTATCAAATAGGCTCCTCAGAGCTGTGTTATTTGGGTAAGCATGAACAAATTGCCTTCTGCAAGGTTGCACCAATACATATAACCTTGAATTTGGGGGTTAAACAGCCGCAGCACCTGAAAATAGTACATTTCGTCTTTTTTTTAAATATTTCTTCATCTTAATCTGCTTCTGCCTTATCATATTGGTTATGATAAGGACATATTAAAGTTATACCAATGATTTTAGGTTTCCATATATTGTTCCTAATTTCAACAGGAATGTTTTTAAGAGTTTCCTTATCAGGCATCATGCTTGCTATTGTTTTCTCAAAGATACATGATAAAATGATTCTTTTTCATGATAAGATGAGTTTCTCTAATTTTAGATTCATGTGTTTTATGACTCAATCAAAAATGAGTGTTGAAATTATCAGGTGTCTTTTTCATACCTGAGGTGATTACATTAATCTGTTAATGTAGTGAGTCACATAAGTCGTTTTCCAAATAATCAATGTTTTAGATTAAAAATTTCTAAATCACACCACATAACTCTTTTAAGACAAGGCTGTATTCAATTTCTTATATTTTATGTAGAATATTTTATGTCCACTTGTCAGTTTGGTTTATTGTATCTTATGTTCAATAGTTTACTATATTGTAAGTCAGAATTACAGTTATTTTACATAATAAAGTGTCTACTCTGGACTTTTAAAATGAAAGATATGATTTCTTGTTGGAAAGTTAGGAGAAGTCTCAATACTATATAGCGCTGTTATTTTTTTCATTTCACATTTTCCAAACCTTCCTAATTAAACTTTAGTAATTTCTGTACCCTTCTAGAATATTTCATTTTATCTGATTTTTAAATTTATTAATATAAAATCCTATATAATATTTGCCTTCTTTTAGGTTATATGTTTTCTTTGTCCAACTTAATGTTGATCTTATTTGTGTTCCCTATATTTTTCTTAATGAAATTTTGCATATTGTCAGTTTTTCAAAGACAGAATTAACAGTGTATTATTTAAACTATTTTTTTCTGTTTAATAATTTTTTTTCATTTATTTTTAAAAGTTTTCCATACCTTTGCATACTTGTTAACCATAGTTTGAAAATGTTTACTGATGGATGGATAAAGAAATTGTGGTATACACACACAATGAAATATCATTCAAAAATAATAATAAAGAAAGAAATATCATTCAGTCATAAAAAAATCATTTGAAATATGGATGAACATAGAGGACACTATGCCAAATAAAATAAGTCAGAGAAAGACAAATATTATATGTCACTTACATATGGAATCCTAAAAAAAAAATTGGAACTCATAGAAAAACAGTAGCATGTTGGTTGCTGGACACGAGAAAGTGAGAAAAATAGGCAGATCTTTGTCAAACAGTACCAAATTTTAATTATAAGATGAATAATTTCTGAGGATCTAATGTACAGCATGCTGATTATAGTTAATAATACTGTATTGTTTCCTTAAAATTTGCTAAAAGAGTAGATCTTAAGATGCATTTTACAAAAAAAAAAAACACAGTAAACAACTGTGAGGTGATGGATGTGTTGGTTAACTTGATTATGCATATGCTACTTATTTCACAGTGTATATGTACAACGAATCGCCATGTGGTACATTTTAAATATAGTACGTACAATTTTATCTGTCAATTATATCTCAATAAATCTGTGGAAAAAAAAAAAGTGCTGAAATTCAATTGATTTTCCCCACCATTCTCATTCTTTCAGACCCAGAATGGAAGATTCTCAAAGAGATTGACCTTAATGTTGTTTTCTTCTCACCTATGTGATTTAGAAATAAAACTATAATTACTGAGAGATTTTTTTTTTAATTTATTGGGGTGACAGTTGTTAGGAAAGTTACATAGATTTCAGGTGTACAATTCTGTATTACATCTTCTATAAATCCCATTGTGTGTTCACCACCCAGAGTCAGTTCTCCTTCCATCACCATATATTTGATCCCCCTTACCCTCATCTCCCACCCCCCACCCCCCTTACCCTCTGGTAACCACTAAACTATTGTCTGTGTCTATGAGTTTTTGTTTCTCATTGTGACAACATGGCTGGATCTTGAGAGTGTAATGCTGAGGGAAATAAGTCAGACAGAAAAAACAGAGAACCATGTGATTTCACTGATATGTGGTACATAAATCAAAAACAACAAAAGAACAAGACAAACAAATGAGAGATTATTTTCACACTGACATTTCCACAATGAGACAAAATTCTAGAATAATTTGCCTAATGTTTTTTTCTTCCCATTAGAGATGTGTTTCACTTAATGTGTCATACAAAAGCACCACAAAGTTAACAATCAAAAGCCGTGTTAACAGCCCTGTGGTTCATAATCAATGACAGAATATTATGTGTGATAGAGTCAAAGTGTGTAAAAAGTACAGAGAGAACTAGGAAAGGAAGAGTCTGACATGATACCTGTTCACATACATCTCCAGTGTTTTTGTTTTTTGTTTTGATTTGTTTTGTTTTTAGCATATTCACGTTTTCCTTCTATGTCTGGAGTATTTGAGGTTATTTCTTTCAGCCCTCCTGGTTATATTACACAGTGTTTTTTTTCTATTTTAGTAATATTTTAAAAATGAGGACAAAGTGGATGAATAAGTGACTCCAGGCAGTCAATCACACCTTGAGGTGAGGGGGACAAAATTTATCACCAGGTGCTTCTTATTCCGCAGGCTATACATACTATCCACACTAAAATACAGAGGGTGCCAAAAAAATGTACACGTATTTCAAGAAAGTAAAAAACTGTATTAAAATTGTAATAATAGATACCGATAACAAAAGATGAATACAAGTCATATGTATACTTTTTTTTGGCATCCCCGGTATATTACTTTTTAATTTAAAAATAACTCATTATAGTTTTAATTTTAATTTTTCGTCTTCCATGCTTGACTAAAATTCTCAAGTATAGGGCTATACATATTTTGTTTACTGTTATGCTGAAAGATTTTTTTCAATTATCAAAAAAAAGCAGGTGCTCTAATTGTCTTAATTAATTCGAATTAAATTACTCTCAGAAAATAACTATTAGTCTATAACTGTGGAGGATCATGCAAAGATGGAAGGGTTCATGTCAACAAATATTTCCTGAGGGTATCTCTATGAACCACACCCTAACTTGGCACCATGCAGTCTCCAAATTGAACAAGAACCTTTCCTTCAAGATGTTTACAGTCTAGTGGGAGAGATTTGCAACAAAAACTCCAATAAAAGGTAGAATTTAAAAAATACTAAACAACTAAAAAGTGCTAAATGATTTAGAGATTGCCAAATCACAGTAATACTGTTCATTTTAACTTTTCATTCCTTGCCAAATAATCTGTATGGAGTAATGAGATGTTGAGAGGAGGACAAGTAATTGGATGCAGAAAGAACACATGATAATTTATAATATGACTAATTTGACCTTCATTTGTGAAGCACAGATTCCTAGAAAGCAAAGGGACATTTCAACTTGAAATTGCCTCCTGTACCTCTAAGTTATGAGAAATAGAAACTCATGTCCAGTCTTACTAACAATGCTATCTAATCTTCTATTTTTAGTTCTTAAAATGAACAGATTGGCCTATTCTCCACATTGTCTTCCAGAGTAAACCATTTATCAGTTTAATTAATTCTTCTTTTTACAAATAGGGCTCAACAAACTTAAGGTAAATTGAGAACATCACTATTTGTAAATACCGATTTTAAAAGGTAGTAATAATTATTAAGTACTTTGATGTCATATTTCTCAAGGATTATCATTTACAAAGTATTTGTATGTATGTTATCTCACTAAACTCTTAAACATTGAAGCAAAACAGATCATGAGGCTCATTTTGTAGATGAAGAATTTGGATGCATATGTTAAATGAATTGACCAACATCATGCAGCCAAAAGTCAGCTATACAAGAACCTGAGTCTTCAGTCTTCAGGGTTAGTAAAAAAAAAAAATCAAAAGCACTCGAATTATTGTTCTGATTTCTAATTATTCTTAGATCTTTGGTGGCATTATTCTCTAATTATTGTTACACAGTACTACAGAAGGAACAAAAAAGCCACATGCTGATAACTATCTTTTGTTTTCCCTAAAAGGAATATTCCTAAATCTTTATAATTAAAAAAATCACACACAAAAAAGGTGCACTTTTCCACTTTCTTAGTGTTGGTAGAAGTGTAAAGCAGTGAAATGTAAGTCTTTTAAAATAGCCAACACATGAAATGATACAAAATCTGTTAATTAGTACCTAGATTGCAGAATAAAATTAAATCAAAGGATAAGAATTCTTTTGTTCTGTGAGATTGGTGATATATGAATGTAGTCTCACAGGAATTTTAAAGTAGGCCAAATCTTACCTTCTTATCAATTGGTCTAAATATTACATACTGGAAATATAAAAACAAGACTGTTTTTTCCAGCTGAAAGAAATAAATTATGTTTCTAACCTTCTATGCTAGTAAGTATTAAAACATGTAATTGGGTCAATTTTTTAATGTTTTCTTGGGGTGGTAAGTGTTTCTACATAGGTATTAAAATTATCATACATTTTTATAGTTTGGGTTTTTGAGCTATTAATTACAGGACTCAGTTCAGTGAAACGTGATGATAGTAGTTTCTCATCTATTAAAATATCTGCATTATTTTATTAGCGTAAATATAAAGAAATGCAATTTCATAGAAAATACAGGTTATGAATTCAAACTACCCATCTCCATAACATAAAGGTCTCACTAAGAAGATAAAAGCAATTGGACAACTTGCATAATTGACATTTTCTAATAAGTAGAAAGGAATTTCACTGTGTCTGTATGATTAAGTGTATATCATAATGTACAATGGAACACATGTGTCCTCATGTCCCCAATGACTTTCTGTCCAATGAAAGGTCATATACTACTGCAGGAGGTTTTAATCTAGTTTATTTTCTGAGTTCAGACGGTGTGATTTTGTTCAGAAAAAAGCTAAAGAACGAAAGGCAACATGCTTCCTGATACCACACATCTGCACCCCAGTTAATTTATGGAAATATAACTCAGGAAATAATTCACAAGGCAGAGATCCGTTGACCCACCAAAAGCTAAAGTGGATCTTGTGCCTACATACTTCACCTTGCAATTGGTTGACAGATGCTTTTGAGTTTGAGTGGCACAAATCAATGCAAAGCTGTACTTAAAAAACAGTAACATCGCAAAATGGAAGAATCAAATTTCAAACCACTGCTCTAGTTTGACTGTAAATGAGATTTATATTTATGAAGCATTAGCACTGTTCTTGTCAATGACTAAATGTTTTTTGGAGATTAATTTGCGATAGAGCATATTACAGTATAGCAAACATCTGGAAGAATCTCATCAGTAGCTTAATTGCAGCATTTCCCAAAGTCTGTGAGTACCAGTTACAGTTATTTCAGAAATATTTTAGAATAAGCATATTGTGGGTTTTTATGCAACAGAATGACTATCTACACAAATTGAAGCATCCTCATTACTCAAGGCGACTCCCTGTTTCCTGTAATAAATGTGAAAAATTTATCTCTAAAATAAGAATACGGGGGAAAAACAGATGATCTAAACATATCGGTGGAAAAGTCAAATTAGTATTCATCTTATACTCTGTCAGGTTACTTTCTTTTAAGCATAACTCTAATAATGTATTGTCCTGCTTATACAATACAAGTACTTCTGCATTCTCCACTTGTCTCCCATGTTAAAATGGCCTTACTCAATATCTCATCTTGTTACTTTCACTCTTCTCTGCATATACCAACCACCACCTCACAACGCAATTTGCACTTCCCTTCACAGCCTACTGTGCATGCAGTTGTCTTTTGGTAGAAATGTCCACATCAGTGTTCAGCTCTTACAGATTCAATTAACCAAAACAAATAGCATTTCCTTCACAAAGCACTCATTCCTGATATTTCTAGCTGAATGTAACCTCTTCCTTCCCTACATTTCCATAGCATTTTACAAATCATGGATCTCAAATTGATAAGGCAGGAGAATGTGATGATTTCTTCCTCTATTTTTTCGTGTTTGACTTATTTTTATTAGAGTTCAGATAAACTTTGAACATTGCCTGTAGAATATCTTAATATTATGCATGTTACATACAGAATTTTAAACTATTAAAAAAAAATCTTAACATTGCTAAACTCATAGCTATTTGTCATTCAGTTAGTACTAAATAAATATTAATAGTAGCTAACGTACATAATATTTACTAGGTACCAGGAAATAGTTTAATCCTTGTAACCCCATGAGGTGCAGATGTATATTCATATGCATAAAGGGAAATTGGGACTTGGAGAAATTAAGAAACTCAATCAAGGTAATAAAAGTAGCAAGAGCTAGAGAGGTTTTTAGGTCCTTACTCAATTCTGTACTCTTAACCATTTTACTAAACTGCCTAACTGTTATTAGGTTTTGGTGAATCAGTGGTGATAAATATTACCATAGGATCTGACCTCAAAGTCAGAAAAAAATAGGTAAATAACCAAAAATAATTCCATAGCCTGATAAATGCTACAGTTGAGGATAGATACACTTGGTGATATTGGAGTACAATTCAGGAGCAATCAATCTTGTCATAGGAAGTAATAAACATTTCATCTCTTTTGAAAGTGAACACAATGCAATATATAGATGATGCATTTTAAAAATATACACTTGAAACCTACATAATTTTACTAATTACCCAGTAAATGTGATAAAGATTTTTAAAAGAATGAAAAAAAAAATATGAACCAAGTTTTAAGTAAATAGTAGTAGGCATTACTCTAAATAAAATAAATAATTACCATTAAAAAAGAAAGAAAGTAGGGGTATATGGATAGGGAAGGTAGCCTGGTATTTTTATACAGTAGAAAATTCCTAGACTCACCAAAAAATGCTAAACATTATTATAGACTATAATATCTTTAAGCACAATGGTCATGTTTATATTTTAGAATCTAAGGCTTATTGAATCCACCATAAAATATAGCATGATAAAATATTTTGTTGATTGGATTAATAGTAGAAGTGATGAATAAATGAAGGAAACAATAAACAAATAAATGAATCATTGAACAAGTGAGAAAGATATGGCCTGGAGACAATGTCTTTGCAAAGGATACCAAGAACAAAAAACGTAGCCAAAACCATTGTTTCTCTAGGTATGTGTCATATATTTAACTTGATCATCTCCATGCTGAAGAAACTACAGTATTCTTATATTTTGAAATAGAGTATTTTTTCCATTATTTTTTAAGGTTCAATTAACTATTTAATACAAAAACAATAAATAAAGAAAGAAGGAAATGAGAACAATGAAAAAGTCATTAAATTCAGGGAATATTGCCTCTCTCTTGGCAGTTAGTTTGTAATCACACAAAATGGAGGTACGGTGCTGTCATTTTACTTTGCAATCAAGTGCCAAATACAGGGTTATAATTCCATTCTAGTTGGAATATTTTTTCATTATTCACCTTATTTAATAAACTGTCACTTGAAATGGCGCCTGATAGGCTTTTTCACAATGAATCAAAGAATTGCTCTGCCTTTCTACTTTATTATGCATGCTTCATTTGAAGTTAATGAAGCATAACCCCTGAGCTGATACTTTTATGGATGAAAGAGACATCATGTCACATCTTGTATTTATTTCATCAGCTACTCAGAGCCAACACAAAATACCTTGATTGCCTTGCACTTTTTTTGGCAGTTGATCGGCATTCTTGTTGTCTAATCATTTCCTATCATATGCATATTTCAGGTATTAACTATGAAGCAAACTACTCAGAAAAATAATAAGAAATATTAATGGTACGTTTAAGATGTGTAGTAGGGATAATCCTAATTATTCTATTTTACAGAATTTGATATGCCCTCTCCCTGGAGCAAATATTACTTTGAAATAGTTATTTTTAAGAAGTATAATATTACCTAATATTATTTTCATGAGGCTTTTATTATTTATGAAAAAAGTCTAGAAAATCAGTTCAGGTAAACCATACAATCTTCTCTGCAAGTAGGGCATAATTCATCACTAAAGAAATGGTTTCATTATAACACTACTTAACATCACTAATTGACTAGTCAATTCAATGAGTAATAAAATATAGGTATAAGCTATATTTGATCAATAGCATGGTATAGGAAAAAAACAACCTTTACTATTTATAGAAGCATGTGAATATGTAACACAAAACAGGTTTTACATATCTATATAAAATATTTAGCGGCTTTTTAAACTTTCAGAAATGTTAATGTTAAATATAACTTTAAAAAATGCCTCCACAAATAGAATTTCAAGAGTGTTGTTATTTTCACAATAGTGAAGTCTTACCATTATGAATAGAAACACAGCTTTCACTCATTAGACTAGAAAATATGTTTTGTGCACTTATTGAATAAATGTATTCACACAGATTACTGGACATATATAGAGCTGTTATGTATTTTGTTACATAACATGCATCTTTATAATTGATAGCTAGCTCGTTTACTAAATAAATATTACTTGATTCATACACAGTGTTACATTTGAAAGTGAGGAAAAATATTTGAAGCAGGATTATGATATACTACTCCAGACATTACATGCACATTATTATAGGAAACTATGTCATGAGTTATCACAATCAAAACAGAGGTGATAAAGCTATAATAAAATGAGCAACTAATTGGAAAATTGCTCTGCTTGTGCATGAAAATAAAGTTATTGAAAACATGCATAATAAGAAGTAATTATAAGTCAGTGACAACAAAATCAATAGAGAACAAACACCCTAAACGTGCAAAACCTATGTAAAGCCTCTCTTACTAAAGACAACAACTGTCAAGGATATCTACAGTTAAAATGACTACACAAAAAGAAGTGAAAATGAAAATTTGTAATTTAATCAACAACTAACAATTTGACTACAAATTACACATTTACATATATTTGGGAAGTTACAGAGTTTTAAAATTTGTTTTCAAGACAGTAAAATATAAAAAGGAAAATGATTTTTCAATAAAATAAATATTATCCATTTCAATTCAAAATTAGCTTTCTTTTCTTTATTCTCTTCAGCTATGCTAATCAACGTAAGTTGTGTAAGTCACTGATTTAGGATCTACTGTGGTTAAGGTCTTATTAACCCTGTAGTATATTACTCAATTTTCAGCTTCCAGTCCCCAAGAGACAATCTGGCCCTGTCTCTGCATGAAACTGCTCTGTTCCTAAATACAGGTTCACGTGCACTACAGTAGAAATCAGAAGAAACCCATTCTATTTATTCATGGCTCACTATCTGGGTCAGTTTCCTCATTTGTAAAATAAAGTATGGAACCAACAGCTGAGCTCTAAAATGTAGTTGTTCTAATTAACCCAATACTACTAATTCTATTAGTCATTTTTAAAGACTAGATCAGAAGTCCAAATATTCAATCTATGAATGTGTGTATGTTCTCAGTATAAAACACAATTGTACCAAATGTGGCTCTGTTATGTATAATTAAACTTTTTACTGCTGAAACAAGTCCACTTATTCCTATTATGGTATCATATAATTGAAAATATATCTACCTTTTCCTTTATATGTTTTCCAAATCATAGAAAGCAATTTATTTCATGGTCATCCTTTAACATTCACTAGAATAAACAATCATCTTGTAGTAAAATTCTATATCAAGCTTCAATTTCAATTTCTTTGTAAACCATTCTGACTCATAAAATTTTTGGTAAACTTGATCTCATTAGGAGTATCAGTTTCAAAATTGTTCCTATCATATTACCTTGGTGTATATTCAGCATGCTATCAATCAGCTATCTATAAAGATTGTTATATTGATTGTATGTCTATGGATTGTTTAATACCTAAGTTCAGTCTTTTACAATCATTTCACAACATTCTTGACTGTGCAGCTATGACTCTTTAAAAAATTATTTGTTCATGTCTTCGTACAATATATATTCCAACAGATAGATTAATATGATGATGTTTAGTAGTTAAGTGTGTAGGTTCAAGGACAAAGCCAAAACTATATATATATATATGCATATGTGTATATATATGTATATATGTATATTAAATACATTATCTTCCTTGTATATTAAATACATAGTAATAGAATATCCTCCATATGGTTTTCATGATAATAACATGATTAAAGTATATGAAATACCCAGAATAATGTCTGGGTAACCTAAGTATTTTTCTTTAAGTAAGTATTATTATATTTTAATTACATAAATATTCAATTATATTAAATATTTATAATGTGATATTAAATTACGTAAGGTCATCATTGCTTACTAATTTTATCTTATTGATATTATTTTATAATATAATATGTAATTATTATAGGTACCATAATACACATTAAATTGTTTTATATAATTAGGAAGAAAAAATACTATAAACCAGAGAAAAAATTCTATATATTTAAAAGATTCCATTTGATGTGTAAAAATATGCTCAAATTTTTATTTTGCATTACAGATATTTATACATTGAAGTTAAACTGTTTTCAATTTTTTACTGTATTCATATTATCATCAAATGTAAATGCATGTTCTTCACAAGTACAAGAGTGACTGAAAGAATAAATTTATCAGATCTACAATATAAAAATATAAGTATGTTCATCTATAACTACCATAAACATTTATTTTTCAAATGCTTTGAACCACAATATTTTTGACAGTTTGATCATCATAGCTCTGGTGATCAACAAGCTACTTTTCTGCTGTTTTTTAAAAAATATATACTTCATTATTTCTTAGTTTTTATGTAATTACAAAACAACATAAACAGGATTTAACATAATAAAGTATGTTTCAATCCTATATCTGTAACAAATCAATGCAATATGCAATTCATCTAACATGTATTAAATATTTACTCTAAACCAGATACTTTCCTGTGTGCTAGGGACAGAGATTTCACAAACTCTTAAAGATTTCAGTCTTTTAAAGGAGACTAGAGTAAAGAGTCGTGCGGCATTAAATTTTGTATAAGAGACAGACATAGCAGATCTTACTGATGAAATCTATCTGAGGATATGTTTTGGATCTATATGCAATTTTGTGTTCCTGGACCATAAATATAACTAATGGTTCTTGTACTGTCCTATAAGGCCTTATCAAATTTGGCCTTTGGAAGAGCCAGTGGAAGTAATTTTCTATCCAAAAAAGAGAAAAGAAAAGCAATTGAAGTAATTGAAGGTAAGCAATATGGGAAGAGCCTGAGACAGAGATTGTAGTAGTTTGGGAGGTATTGCTTTTATCTATTAAAGGAGGGAAAGAGATACATATAAAAGGTGGCTTTCTACAAGTTTGGAAGAGATAATTTGAAACTGTAATAACATTTGATGATGATTATAAGCAAAAAGCCAAACTGATTATATATGGGATGTAAAATCAAAATTCTAGCATATCTCAACATATCAAATATCATCCTTTTTTTTTTTTTTTACACTGTAGAATTCCCAAGGATTTTCAATATTTAAATGCTCAGAGTATGTGAACTCATTATTTTCACTTGACATTGAGAGGCAAATGGCCCTTTTTGAGACTACCTGTTCCCATCCTCTCATTACTCAGACTCATTACTCAGACTCTGGGTAATCTGAGTCTACCCTTAGAATCAATGCTTTCTACTCTCCATTCTCTTATCCATGAGCTAGATGTCACACAGGCACAACACACTTTCATGCAGCCTCCACTTCTTTGTCTGCTGATACAGCATTCAGCAAGGGATTTTTTCCAAGTAATACCAAGAAGTGTCAGCTTTAAGTCTTTTGTTTCTTAGGAAAATATGTCATCTTTTTAAAGCTTGGTTGGTGAGATCTAAGTCCTCACTTTTTAAAATGTTTCACATCCATCTAATATGCTTGGTTGCCATGCAAATATGAAGATTTTGATCACATGTGTGAACTGAGTTGAAGAATGCAGGTTTCAATGTACTTTAGGTAATTCTCATTATCTTTTGAATTGTGGCATAAGAGTTAGCTATGCTTGATAAAACTGCTTAGTTTTGAAAAAATTAGTATGTCATATTTTATGCCTTTAAAAGGTGCAGAGTAAAAACAATAACTGAACCATGAAGGTCAGCATAGTATTTTATGTGAATAAAACATAGCTTCTTGAGAATTTTTCTAATATGATTGTAACACATGTATTTTCTTGCTAAAGTTTATAGGATCTGAATGGAGATCTATTTTACGTGTAAATCAATAGCCTGAAACTATATATATATATATATATATATATATATATATATATATATATATTTTTTTTTTTTTTTTTCCAGTACCATTTTTATGTTGATGATTCCCAATTCTGTATCTCCACTTCTGTCCTATGTCCTGAGCACAAAGACCAAATTTTCAAACAGATGGGGACTAACATACACATGTCCATCACGATCAGAAACTAACCATGTTCAAAACTGAGCTGGTCCTCTTCCTATTCTCCAGAGTTATTATTACCCTTCTCATTTTCCGTCTACCTATTTCCTAGATTGTATGCTTTAGTTGTCCTTTACTCATCCTCCCCTCTTCTTTATCTACCACTGGTTACTAAGTGCTGCCAATTTTCTTCTTAAGTCTCTCACATCTCACTTCTGCAAACTCTTTTCCATCCTAGTGTCACAGTTCTATTTCATATCTCATTATCTCTCACCTAAAGAGTCATCTCAGTCTAACTGCTTGTTCTCTCTCTCTCTCTCTCTCTCTCTCTCTCTCTCTCTCTCTCTCTCTCTCTCCCCACACACACACACACTCACTTCTATTCACTCCATATGTGCTGCCAGAGTTATCTTTCTAAAATACAGTTATGAGAATATTTTAGGTTATAGCTTATGATTTCCAAGGACTAAGTAGGACAAAGCCCAAATGCTAGTCTGGTCTACAAAGTTCTGTAAAATATGACTCATGTCTACCTTTTCAGCTTACTTTTTCAATCTTTTTGCTTCCCTCTCCTTTCTCTAAATCCTCTCCTCCAATCGTTGAGGTACTCAATATGTTTTCATATAATGAAAGTATTATTTTATTCACCTTAGAGGTGATGAAACTGAAAATTAGACCATTTATATAGATATCTCAAAGTTACATAATTAGAGCAGTGAAATCTACCATCTTTTGATGCCAAGTTCAATTATCATCTCATGGCTTAAACTGAAGACATCAAAATACTACCAATATGTTTTGCCTCAACATAAAAAAGTTGAAATTATTTTCTGAAGATATTTAATCTTACAGGTATGATATCTATATCCATTAGCTTTGGAATCAAGGCTTGTGATTTTTACCTTTACCCAAGTTGGTTCTGATATATTACAAATTTCCTTTAACTGTTTTAAGCATCCTTTGCCTCATAGTCAAAGAGGGCTAGCAAAGGATTTAACTCAGAATATTACTAACTTCAATCATTGAATGAATAATAAAGGTTATTTTCTGAAATAATTTAGCTAAGTTTTAATTTGAAGGATGTGGAAAACCTAAAGGAAATTTCAAATGTTTCCACAATCCTTAAAAATAAATTGTTAAATGTAACCAAGAGTAAGTTAAAAGAGTTTCTAATACGTTACATGTTTATCGACAATATACTATTGGAAGAACATGTGCTTGGCATTTATAACACTTTTTTCAGTGATAATAAAAGGTTATTGTTCACCAGCTGTGGAACTTTTAAAGTGTACATTTAACCTTTACAAGAAGCAGGGATTGTTTTCCCATTTTCATTAAGAGGACACATGATCAGGGTCACATAAGAAGAGTAAGGAAAGAACCAGAGATGAAATTCAGATATGCTGGCTTAAAGTCTAATGTTCTCTCTCAGTGTTATTCTATTTAATATTTTCCAGAGAATTACTGAAAAAAAATCCTGTCTCGTCCATCTCTGGAGGATTCATTCTTTCATTGTAAGAAATTCTTTAATTTAGAAATATTTAAAACCTATCTTTAAAATGTATTTTAAAATAATTGTATTTTTAAATAATTTGTTCAAATTAATATAATTTTATGCAGCACTTGAAACACCTGATTAATTACCATGTTTTAAATATTTCTAAAAGAAGAGATTTAAATGCAGAAAGAAATCTTTTGAACAACCACAGGCTGCTTACTCCACATGCTGAGAAATGTAAATAAGTACATCAAGAGCCAAACATGATTTTCACTAAACATTACTTGGTGTGAATAGTGCCCCACAGAGCTGTTTCAGGATAATTCATTTCATCTATAATGAGAACCAATGGGGTAAATTTGCAAGCACTGAAGACACATAAATGGTCCTGCCAATTACCCAGTGCCATCACAACATGTCTCTTCCTTCTGACAAAACAGTGAGTAAAATTACAATAAGCACAGTCTAGGGATATGCAGAAACTACCAAAGAAGTAGTTTGCCTAATCTTGGTAATTATGTCCTAAGTGCATTCTTTTCAACATTTCCATTTGGATGTAGATATTTTTTTCTAGATATTTTGAAAACTGTGAAGGGAAAATTCTGTGTTGCAGCCTACAGGCATGGATGTATTATTGGTGGAAGTCTTTTCCTCAAAAAGTTACAGAAACCTTGGGAACAGATCAACCATGGTGTATTCCAGGCAGGGATCAAGCTGAATCTCACTTGGGCTTTTCTGAGATCATGATCTGCCTTGGTGAGTTGTTTGCTTATGGCTAAGAGGACAATTGGTGGTTTATAAAGAGGAATTTCTGTATACAAAGTGAGGAATAAAATATAATTCCACAAACTTAACCACGTCAGCACTATGCTCCACAGAGATGCTGATTCACGCTTCCCAGTCCCAGGTCTAGGAAAATTCCACCAATTGTGACTCAATAACATAGTTTTGATTTATGACAAAACTCCCATGTATTAGTTTTCAAGTGCAAATAGATTTGGTTTTTAAGAGACTTGTATGTAGTCCTAACTATCACAAAGACCAGTTGTGTGACCTAAGCCAGATTATATCTCATCTCTGATCTCATTGTCCTTTATCAGTGAAATGAATGAGTTTGAGATTAGCACAGTCCAAACATGATTCTCTTCCTTCATGTGGGAAGACACTGAGCTATATTTATTTTCAGACCACCTCCCTTCATTGTACTCAATGATGATCGGTTTTTGGGGAAGGACTTTCCAGCTGATTTGTGATGACTATTATAGATTGCCCTAGTAGTAATGTATATAATAAAATCGATAGCATATGCCACAAAACTTTCATTGAAGAAACATTCACTAAAAGTCACTAAGTGCTAAGCACTATGTGGAGTGCTGAGGGTAGAAGAAAAAAAAAAGATAAAAACAATATAGATCTTACCCTAAAGGTGCTACAGTGAAAACACGAAAACCAAACAGTCACTATTTCATGTGTGTTTACTATGCACTAGGTTGCATAGTTTCACAGTTAATAGAATAGCAGAACAATCTGTATTCAAACCTAGATTGGCCCCAAATTCTGTGTGTGGCCAACGACACTAAACTACCACAACAGAGACAGGGGTTTGGCAAATAGTTATGCAGGTTCTTTGCATTCCAAGCCCTGATGCCTGATGCCTTTAACCTATAGGCTTATCCCACCAAATTTCTGAACCAATCCTGATCAACTCTGACAGCTCATCATACGGGTAGGTCTTAGTTTCTTCTAGTTGGGTAATTCAGGAGTGAGTCATCTGGCCACACACTGTACCTGGTACCACAGGGAATCTTCATCAAGACCCTGTCCACTCACTTGCCTAACAAGGACCTCACCACAGGTTTTGACTAAGCCAATCCCCTTCTCCAAGAGAGTGGAAATGACACCATAACCAGAGTCATCATCTGGAGTCTAAACTATATCATGGAACAAGTATCTATATGCAAAACAATGCTGTCCATAATCAGCAAGAAATATTACCTTCTCCGATCTTGATGCCTGACCTTAGAATGCCAAAAGTTGTCTTAGCTTTTGGTCTAATGACTATTTCTCTTGGGGCCAGTGCTGCTCTTGGCCTCAGTGCTGCTCTTTTCTGAATTTCCCCCACTATCCTCGATCCAGCTGAGGTCTTGAAGATTCTCAACCGTGTTTTCCTGTTTAAGGAATTGTGACACTCTTCAATGTACAGTAGTTACATTAACCTGATAAGAATACCATTAATCCAATGTTTGGCTTAAACTAAACAAAAGTATATGGTTTACGTTACATAAGTATAATAAACCTTTAAGGGGCGGGCGGATGGCTCAGTTGGCTAGAGCATGAGCTCTCAACAACAAGGTTGCCGGTTCCATTCCCGCATGGAATGGTGGGCTGTGCCCCCTGCAACTAAGATTGAAAGCAGCAACTGGACTTGGAGCTGAGGTGTGCCCTCCACAACTAGATTGAAGGACAACGAATGATGGGTCCTGGAAAAACACACTGTTCCCCAATATTCTCCAACAAAAATTATAATTAATTAATTAATTAATTAAATAGATAGATAAACAAATAAATAAACATTTACAATGTTTATATAATTGTCTTTATCTGTTGAAATACAAATGACAACCCTTTGTTGAACACATTCTCTCATGTTCTTCTATTTAGAATCAACACAGTAACTTTGATAATCATACCATATGGATGCCAAACTCTTCTGAGGCAAGTGTCTTTCTGTGTCATCTATCTGTTTTGTGATCTCTGTGGACAATGTTGTTCATTAGTCTGGAATTAAACTGAAAATGTCTGTGTGACTAGGCAGTTAAAAACACCCTGTGCTTTGCAGGGTGCCACGTGCTGATGGCTTAATTAGCCTTGATCTCTGAAAGCATGTATGTACATTGTTAATTGATATGCAGATTTAATTGTTGTACAGATGCTACATTTGCAGGATCAATGTCTCAAACAAATATACAGTGGATGTTATACATGCCACTATTTAAAAATAGGAACAGGTTTATTTTCAGTACAATTACATTCAATAAATATAAAATACAGTTATTCTTTGAAAAGTTTCCTTATCGTAGAAGACAGAATACTTTGTATGAAAATTCATATTTCTTGGTTTTTGATGGATCGTTAGAATTGATACAAAATGTGTTTTTCTCATAGCATTTTAAAAAGATTCATTTTGAATATTATCAATTAGATAATGACTATATTCTCTAGAATTCCATAATTAGGGGTATTACCAGTCGTAATAATAGGATTTTGATAATAATGCCTCACTTTGCTGGGATTTAAAATTTGTAGAGCTCCTAGAACATGGGCCTTGTAACATAACTGACTTATACAGGAAGGCTATTCTATTATTTACTAATTTGGTAACCTTAGGATAATCACAACTTCTCAGAAAACTTTTCTCTCTTTAAAATGAGAATAAACATACCCAAATGTATGGGGTAGCTTTAAGCTTTATGTGTGAAAATATAGGTAAAAGAGCTATTTTTTTTGTTGATAACAAATGCTTAGTAAATATCAATTTGTATTATCATAGATTTGATCCACAAAGCAACTCTGTAAGATCCTCAACCACCTAACAAACTCACCTAGAAAAGGGAAGATTCTAGGCAGGATACAATCATCATAAGAAAGTATGTTAATCAATTAGCAATTCTGGTCAAGAAAGCAAGGCTGGAGTTATCACACTTCCTCATTTCAAAATATATTAGAAAACTACAGTTACTGACATAAAAGAGATATAGGAAATGCAATGGTATAGAGAACACAGAAATAAACCCACATACATATACAATCAACTAATCTTTGAAAAGGGTGCCAAGAATAAACAATGGGGAAAGGTTTTTTTCAATATATAAATGTTTCTTCAATAAATGGTGTTGGGATATATATATATATATATATATATATATATATATATATATATATATATATATATATACAAAAAAATAAAATTGGACTCTTATTTCACACCATACAAAAAAATTAACTCAAACTGGATTAAAGATTTAAACATCAGATCTGAAAGTGTATAACTTCTAGAAGAAAATGGGGAGAAAGCTTCCAGAGATTGGCCTTGCCAATGACTTTCTTCTATTGTTGTCAGTCTTATTGTTTTGCAATGACCCTTTCTTTTCAATTTTTGATATGTGTGATTTCTCTTATTTTTTAAATGTCTCTTTAATTTACAATCATTTTATTAAATGATTTTATTCATCCATTGTTCATTTTCATTATTTCTAATTCTTTAAATCTGTAACTAGACCCACTGCTTAAAGTTTTTATCCAGTCACCCAACACCATTCCTATGTGAGACTTTATCCTCAACTCTCAACTGAAGTTACTCTAATAAATTATCCAGAACTTCCTTTTTAAATCACTCATTGGCTTCTCAATTCTATCCCATTACTCTGTGTGTCTGTTTTTCTGCCAATACCATGCTGTTTTTATTATTGTCACTTTGAAATATAAATTTAATTCAGGGAGTGTGATACCCCCAGGCTTGTTCTTTTCTTCATAGGATGGCTTTGACTATTCAGGGTCTATACAAATCTTATGATATTTGGTTCTATTTATTTTAAAAATGCCATTGGGATTTTGATGGGATTGCATTCAATCTGTATATACATTTTTTTTTTAATTTATTGGGGTGACAATTGTTAGTAAAATTACATAGATTTCAGGTGTACAATTCTGTATTACATCATCTATAAATCTCATTGTGTGTTCACCACCCAGTCAGTTCTCTTTCCATCACCATATATTTGATCCCCTTTACCCTCATCTCCCACTCCCCTCCCCCCTTACCCTCTGGTAACCACTAAACTATTGTCTGTGTCTATGAGTTTCTGTTTCTCATTTGTTTGTCTTGTTCTTTTGTTGTTTTTGGTTTATATACCACATATCAGTGAAATCACATGGTTCTCTGCTTTTTCTATCTGACTTATTTCGCTTAGCATTACACTCTCAAGATCCATCCATGTATATACATTTTAGCTATGTTGATTCTTCCAATCCATGAACACAGAATATCTTTTCATTTTTTGAGTTTTCAAAATTTTTAAAATAATGTCTTTTAGTTTTCAGTGTACAAGTCCCTCACATCTTTTGTTACATTTATTCCTAAGTATTTTATTCTTTTTGTTGAAAATTACAAGAGGAATTGTTTTTATCACTGTTTTCTGAAATTTCATTATTAATATATAGGAATATTATGGATTTTGTACATTGATTTTGTGTACTGCAACTTTACTGTGTTGTCTGTTGTTTTAAATTGTTTTTTGGTAGTCTTTTGGGTTTTCTTATAAAGAATCATGTCATCTGGAAAAAGCGACAGTTTGACATAATTCCCAATTTGGATGCCTTTTATTTATTTATTTTGCCTGGTTTCTCCGGCTAGGACTTCCAATACCATGCTGAATAATAGTGGTTAGGGGTGGGGAGGAACTCTGTCTTATTACTGATTTTAAAGGAAAAGCTTTCCATTTTTCACCATTAAGTATGGTATTAGCTGAGGGTTTGCATATGTGGCCTTTATTATGTTGAGGTATTTTCTTTCTATATCCATTTTATTAAGTGTTTTAATCAGAAATGAATGTTATATCTTGTCAAATGCTTTTTTTTCTGCATCTATTGATATGATCATATGATTTTTATCCTTTATTTTGATTATGTGGTGTATCACATTGATTGATCTGTGTGTGTTTCACTATCATTTTGCCCCTGGAATGAACCCCATTTGATCATTATATATAACCTGTTTAAAGTATTATTGTATTTGATTTGCTAGCATTTTGTTTAGGATTTTTGCATCTGTATTCACCAGAGATATTTGCCTATAGATTTCTGTTTTTGTGTTATCCTTACCAGGTTTTGGGATCAGGAGAATGCTGGCCTCATAAAATGAGTTAGAAAGAATTGCCTCTTCTTCTTTAATATTTTGGAAGAGTTTGAGGAGGACATGTATTAAATCACCTTTGAATGTTTGGTAGAATATACACTAATGAAGCTATCTGGTCCTAGACTTTGGCTTTGGGAAGGCTTTGGATGATTTTTTCCATTTCCTTATTGTTGATCGGTCTATTTAGATTTTCCAGTTCTGTGTGATTCAGTCTAGGGAGGTTATAAACCCATATACTTATGGGCATATAATTTTCAGCAAAGAACTCAAAAGCATAGAATGGAGAAAGAAAGCCTCTTCAATAAATGGTGCTGGGTAAATTGGAAAGTCACATTCAAAAGGATAAAACTAGATTGGTACCTATCAATGTATACCAAAATTAACTCAAAATGAATCAAAGACCTAAGCATAAGACTTGAAGCAATAAATTGCATACAATAAAGCATAGGCACTAAATGTATGGACCTTGGTTTCAGAGAGGATTTTATGAATTTGACCTCAAAGGCACGGGAAGTAAAAGCAAAAATAAATGAATGGGACTACATCAAAAGAAAAAGCTTCTGCAAAGGAAAAGAAACCATCAACAAAACAAAGAGGGAACTAACCGAGTGAGAGAAGGTATTTAAAACAACACCTCAGGTTTGGTGCTAATATCCAAAATATATAAAGAACTTGGAAAATTCATCAACAATAAAACAAACAATCCAATTTAAAAAATGGGCAGAAGACCTGAACAGATACTTCTCCCAAGGAAACAAACAAACGATCAACAGATATATGAAAAAATGTTCAACTTCACTAACTTAGGGAAATGCATATCAAATCCACAATGAAATAATGAAATACCACCTCACACCTGTTAGACCGGCTATTATCAACAAGACAAGTAATAATAAGTGTTGGAGAGGAACCTTCTTACACTGCTGGTGGGAGTATAAATTGGTACAGCCGCTGTGGAAACAGTATGGAGGTTCCTCAAAAAATTAAGAATAGAATCACTACATAACCCAGCAATCCATCTGGGTATCTACCCCAAAACTCTGGAAACATTTATCTATAAAGGAATATGTACGCTTATGTTCATTGCAGCATTATTCATGGTGGCCAAGACATGGAAACAACCAAAGTGTCCTTCAATAGGTGATTGGATAAAGAAGATATGTACATGTATACAATGGAATATTACTCATTCATAAGAAAAGATGAAATACTGCTATTTGGGACAACATGGCTGGATCTTGAGATCATTGTGCTAAGTGAAATACGTCAAACAGAAAAAGGTGAGAATCACATGACTTCACTCATATGTGGGATATAAAACTGAAAGCAACAAGATAAATAAATAAACAAACAAACAAATAAATAAATACTCAGACATGGACAACAGTTTAGTGGTTGTCACAGGGAGGGAGGGAGTAGAAAAGGGAAAAGGGGGTCAAAACATGGTGACGGAAGGAGAACTGGCTCTGGGTGAGTGCAATATATAGATAATTTATTATAGAAATGTATACTTGAAACCTAAGTAATTTACTAACCAATGTCATCCTCCAAAAAATTAATAGGGAATAAAAATAATAACATAGCATAACATAAAGTAAAAAAACGCATTGGCCTTGTATCATTTTTTATATTAATCTAATGCTCTGTCACTTTATTCAATTGACCACTGATTGAGTTGATCATTCATGAGTAAGTCTCATATTAATTTAAGAACCAAAATATCCAGGATGAAAATCAAATCCATCTGAATATAATTCATTAATTAAACAAGTCATACATTAAATAATCCATAGGTGAATTAACCCCCCTATAGATATTGACAGCTTATTATTGAAACTCTTTTCTGTGTATTTCTCTGACAACTTCTGACTGTTATTTCTAGCTTTCTTGTTGCCTCATTACCACCTTTTTCACTTAGCTTTGAACTTCAGTTTATCACTGTACATTATTTTGTCCCGTACATTATTGAATTCACCAATTTAAGTTTTTCAATATCACCTCTCTGCTGAAGATTCCCAAAGCTGCTTCTCAGGCCTGCCCTTCGTTGTTTTACAGTTTCAAATCTCTAATAGTCTCCTAAGCAATTTCATTGTATATTCTTTTTCCCTCAAATATGGTATAGCTATAATTAATCAATTAACTAATTAATTAATTACATCACCTTTAACTTTCTTCTGCAAAACTGTGCAGAATATCAAGGTTACCGTTTGGCAAAAGAAAATCAGCAACACTTTTCTGGTATCTACCCCCACTTCAAAATTCTGTGCCTACCTTCCACCAGCATCTGGGATTATCCTGTTCCTCAATTTTAGCCAAGGGCAAGTCCACAGGGTGTCATCACATGGAGACCTCCCTGTGACAGCACTTTATCTCCATTCAACTCTTGCATTTCCTGCTAGCAAATATAAAGGTCTGTCATTTCTCCCCTCCATACATATCAGTAGTCTTCAGGGAGATTTTCACAGATACTGGTGCATACACTATATCCCCAACAATTAGTACAAATTAGTTGTTACAAAGTAGTCATGGGGATGTAGGATACAACACAAAGAATATAGACAATAATATTGTAATAACTATGTATAGGGTCAGATGGGTACTAGATTTATTGAGGTGCTAAATGAGAAGGGGGTTGGGAGATAGGGTGAAAAGGTGAAGGGATTAAGAAATACAAATTGATAGTTAGAAAATAGTCATGAGGATGTAAAGTAAAGCAGAGGGAATATAGTTGATAATACGGTTACAGCTATGTATAGTGCCAGGTGGGTACCAGACTAGTCAGGTGGATTACTTCTTAAATTATCTAAATGTCTAACCACTATGCTATACAACTGAAATTAATATAAAATAATATTAAACATTACCTGTAATTGAAAAATTTTAAAAACTGGGTGGGAAGGTGAAGTGGAATAAGAGGTGCAAATTTTCAGGTATAAAACAAATAAGTCTTGGGGATGTGATGTACAGCATGGGGAATATAGTCAATAATATTGTTATAGCATGGTATGGTGTCAGATGGTTGTTGGACTTATGGTGATCACTTCTTTAAATATATAAATGTTGAACAACTATGGTGTACACCGAAAACTGATATAATGTGTTATGTTAGCTATATTTTTAATAAAAATCTTTTTTTTAAAAAAAAAAAAAAAGAATATTAAACCACTTCAGGTAGCTCTGTTTACTTGACATTTCCTTAACAACAACAACAAAAGCCCATTGGGAGAGGACTGACATTTAGGTACTTGAGACTTCCTAGTTTTTGACCCTAAAATACACAGGCCAAAAAATACTATCCATATTTCCTCTAACTCCGCGCAATGCACTAAAAGTTAGAACTGACCTTGGTCACTTCCTTAAAAAGGGACAAGAAAAATAACAATAGCAGAAAACTAAATCTCAAATTACTATTCCCATACATCATCCTCACCTAGAATTTAATTTTGGTATCTATGGAAATTATGAGGACGTATTCAAGGTAACATTGCCAAAAGATTACTAAACTACTAAGGAGAAAAAGTAATTGTTATCCAGCAATTAAGAATGACTTGTGATGAGAGTGAAAGTAACTCTGCAACTCTGAGCAGATCTTTGGTTTTTATCCATCTTTTCAAGTAATTGTAAACCCAATTCCTGTTCGGATGATAGAATACAGGGTATATTTTTTTTTTCTTCTATTCAGTTATTTTCATTACAGGGTTGATATATATGAAAGAAGAGTGAGAGCATCATGCAAATAGTTAAGAAGGCAGAAGATATTCATAGGCAAACAGAATTGAAATCATAGAGAACATTATGATTCACCTAGGACTTGTGGGCTGCTATGCCCGATAAAAATAATTTCATCATTATCTAATTCAGAAAGATACTACAGATTCACTATAACAAAGTTATGCAAACAATATTTCTATCTACAAATGTCATAAAATTTCTAATATTAAAGATGTTAAGATGTAGTTTTATCATTTTAAAAAATTTTCAAAACCTCAGCAATTTTTAAATCTGATTTTAACCTACATGTGCCATACATGCTAAGGTCCCTATGTAGATGAGGAAATAATGAAACATTTATCCAACTTCACAATAAATACATTCAGTTACAGTATAATGGGAAGCAACATGGAATAGTTAACCTTGAAAAAATGACAGAGCCCTAGTTTTGTTCCCTCCCCCCTTCATAGTTCCAGAAGCCACTTAACGTGTCTGCCAACATGCTAACCTTTCTTCTCTCTCCCTGGAGTCTGTAGAAGTAGAGCAGATGTAATGTTTCTTATCAAGGGTGAGCAGTGTGTCTGTGGGCTTGGGGGTTTGCACTTCACCTTCAGCTTAATTAGTCTTAACTGCTTGCATCCACGTACGAGTTTAGAAAACATGTACAATCCTAAATCATGTTTCTTTCTGAAAGGTAGTAACATAAGAGAGGTGGATAGAACATTACTGTGCATGGACAATGAGTCAAGAGTTGTTTGAAATTATTTTTGTAATCTCATGTAATCATTACAAAAGCACCTCAAGCGGAAGTTCCAGGAGACTCTTAGGACATCTCTGTTATTTGCAACATAACAATAATCCCCATTTCACCTTTTAAAAATTTGATTGTAGTTATGTATTCTCCATCTGCCCCTTAGATTCATGTCCCATGTTTCCTGATCTATAACACTCATCAGGAGACTGTTTATGAGCTGCATCAGCCAGACTCCATTGTCATCTGACTTCCTCTTGGGTTTGGTCAATTGGAGGTGCTGGCAGGAAATCAAAGAAGGAGAAGAGAACAAACCTAGAATTTATGTTTTTCTTGTCTTTCTTTCTCAAAGTGTTTCTGACAGAGGTTGTGTCCCTGTATGAGAACAGATTCTGTGTGGAAACTCCGCTGGCTCTATCCCATGCTTCAATACCTTCCTTACAAATACACAACTTCAAGTCCACATGTACTATTGCTAACATCAGGGTGTCTCAATATCCTAAGCTGAGTCTCATAACCTAGCCCATAAACTATCAATAGTCCCTGTATTACAAAAAGCTCTTTAAAATCACAGCTCATGCTAGCTTCGGCAGCACATACACTAAAATTAGAATGATACAGAGAAGATTAACATGGCCCCTATGCAAGGATGACACACAAATTCTTGAAGTATTCCATATAAAAAAATAAAAAAATAAAATAAATAAATAAATAAATAAATAAATAAATAAATAAATAAATAAAATCACAGCTCAATATACTGACTGATTCTTCTGGGAACTAGACTGAAACAATGTTACTACAAGGCTCTGAAGGTTTCACTCCAAAATAAAATTTATTCAAGTTACAATAAAGGAAGAAATATGAATTATTCTAAACAAATCAACAAACAAACACAACACTTCTACATTTCTGGGTCTTCTGTTCAAAGAAATTATGTGTGCTGACTATTTTGTGATGACTCTATTAGAAAATAGCGGAATTCACCTTTCAATTACCAAAGTTACAAAAAAAAAAAAAGAAAAAGAGAAAAAGAAAAAAATATAATCAGAAATTATCTCTCTCAATCCTGTAGATGAGTGATTTTCAAATTGTAGGTTGTAATCCTTAGTGTGTCATTAAATCAAAGCAATCAGTCAAAACCAGCGATTTTTGAAAAGGTACATAGGGATTTATTTAAAATAGAATATAATAAAAAGGAGTTGCACATAGTAAGGCTCTTTTTTCATGAACCTTGATTTATTAAAAACACATGAATGTCTCACAATGAAAATGTTGTTCTTGCCATGAGTTACACGTTTAAAAGTTTGAAAAATTCTATTATAAAATAGGAATCTGACCTTTCTTCCTTTGGAAGCATTTACAAGGTTGTATCTACAGAAGTTAACTCTGTAAGAACTGTAATAAAGCTGTGCCTTCTAAGATTGAATGAGTCATCATTCTTTGGGATTTTGACACAAAATAAAGACAACAGCTGAGGGTTGGGAGAGCAGTGAGAGAGAGAGAGCTCATTTTTACTTAATGTATCTTGTGTAGAATATAAATGAAGTTTTGTTTAACTTCAGAGTTCTGAATAACTTGCTCACTGATTAATGGAAAAAATATATTCATACATAAATATTCCCCTCATAAACAGAGACAGGAGATTTCAGACCTGGAAAATAGAAAGAAACTTCCTCAGATCACAGCAAGGCTTAATTTTAAAAAGTAGTAAATATCCATGTTTCAGAGAAGAGGAAATTTAGGCACAGTGGGATAATATAATTTCTATACAGAAACAAAGCCAACTTGATTATTGACCATTAAATGGAGGCAGGATTTATAAGACACGCCCCAAGGACAGACTTCCTGGGTTTATAGCCTTGACTTAATAGGGTTTAGCTATGTGATATTGTGCACGTTTTTAATCTCTTAATTCCTCCATTTTTCTTCTTAAAATGGAGACAATATAGGTATCTACCCCTTAAGATTGTTTAGAGAATTATATAAATTAAAGAACTAAGGCTTAGACAGTGTTTGTCATATCATAAGTATCCAATAAAAGCTAGCTACTACTCTTTCTAATTTCCTCATTCTTTTTAACTCAGAATCTCCATTTCCTGGTTCTTTCCTCTATGATAACATTGGCTCATAATGATTAAAGTCTATATACCTTTATATAAGACCATGTTAAGCTAATATTAATGCTTATTAAACATATATTATCCTTTATTTATTATATATTTGAAGGAGATTGAAAAGATTTTCTTACCAACTATATATATAACATTATATGTATATATTATATATATATGTATATATATATATATATATATATATGTATCACATAACATATAAATAACACATAGCATATCATGCACTTTTTTCTAATTTGAAGATTGTTGCTATCAGAGAATTCTTGTATACAATTTGTACAATACCAGGGATATGGTATTTACTATAAGTTATCCAGTAAATATTAAATTGTTCAATAACATTGGACAGAAAGCTTTAGAAAAAAATATATAATATGTTGACCAGGCAGGATGATGTGGTTCCAGTGGTACTATGTTGTAAATTGGATCCCTGTCACTACGAAGCTCTTGTATAGCCTGGAGCACTCAACATGATGTCTCACAAACACTTCCTTCAAAAGTTAATGGTAGGCTATTTTGAATGAGGACTGAAGAAATCAGTTTAACTGGTAGGAATTTCACCCTCCCTCATTCCCACTGCACTAAGCAAAAGCATCTGAAATCCTTTATTCCTGCAAATATACCACTTTTAAAAAAACAATATAGTTGCTGTATACACAAGGCCACATTCTTGACTTAGATTTGCTTACTTTGATACATTATTTTTTATCCTCAGCCAGCATTTCTGAGCATACAGATACTGGCTAGAGAACAACCTGATCTCATGTGTCAGCAACAAAATATTTAGCTATATTTTATTAGTGATGACAGTGTAAGGTGTGAGGAGAGCATATCGTGAGTCACACATTCCGGATTGAGTTTGTCACACTAAACTGCAAATATACAAATTTGCAAACTATACAAGTTTCTATGGAAGATACTGATGGAGAACAAATATAAAATGCACAGTATTTTAACACTCTTTTCTGGCTCTAAAACTAATTTAAAGCAAAAAAATATTTTTAAATGAGTCGACAAATAACAAAAAAGCAAAGACCTACCATTTAATGTATACCTAAGGTACATCTTGTTGCATTCCTCTTTGTACTTTAGATGAGGGTTCTCAAAATTGTCTATTTGCCCTGAAACTGCTCTTTATAAAACTGAAGCGTTCCCCAATCACTTATTTCCATGAAATAAAAATCATAATAGAACTATATAGAATTTGGTGACCATTTTTTTAATATTTCCCAAACCAAATTTAAAAATCTACTTCCAGAGCTCATCTTTTTATAGCCTTAATTTGTTCTGGTTCGATGAAAGTTTTAAATTAGAATTTGGCTTTCTTGCCTTTGGCTTTAAAATATAGCCTCAGTTATGATTTCTTTCCCCGTGGTTTTAAAGTATTGATCTTAGTGAACTCTTTTACAGTTATTTTTGGCTAAGGTTTTTGTAATTTAAACTCATATTATCTGAACTTAAACACATATTCTCTATGTACAGAAATTCCTTTATCATAGATGTCCACACTATGTCTTTCAGAAATAGATACTATTTATTATAGCATAATTAAATCTAAATGTATCTAAAATAAGTAATTAATTAATTAAAGACTAATAAGTAAAATAAGTAATTAAGTAATTAAAGACATATATATATATATATATATATATATATATATATATATATATATGTGTATATACACATATAAATGCAAGGCATTATAAGTTAGTGGAATGGCCATTGCGCTTGGAACCAAAACAATTAATTTCCAATTGAAGCCTCAATGTAGATTAATTTAGTAATTTTGACCAATCCATTTAACTTCTTCGCTTTACTTCATTTATAGATAAAAAGCACATTATAGGAAACCTATTTATCTTGAGTGAGGTTTTAATGAATGTATGAATGTGAAGACAAGATTTTGAAACTACAAATTATCATATAATTCCTAGTTATTGGAGTTAATGTTTTCTTGCTTTACTTCCTAACAAATTGACATTTTTCAGGACTTTCAAACTCTTTATGTAGGACAAAGTGGGGATTTACTGTTTACTTTATGCATATAAGACACTGATAAAAGCTGAATCATACTTGAACATTTTCTTCTTCCTTATTCCCTCATGCGTCCTCCCACTCCCTTCCAGCCACTGCCCACTGCCACATGAAAGGCTCATTGTGGACAGTGAAGTGGATTTGGAGAAAATGTCTTGTCACAAAACACTGCAAATCCTTAAGGGGCATTTTAGGGTTGACATATGATTTTCATATTAAAATGTAGAAGAATGCAACTGTTTTAAATTAAAAAAAAAAAAGAAAAACTTTAACAGACTATGAACATGATGGCAATCAAGAAATAGCAAACACCTTTGACTCTCCATGTAACAATATTTAAGGCTGTTACCTAAATCTCACTTAAGATACATGTCAAATAGTATGTTTTTGAGCAATTATAATATATGCATACATCTAACTATGGAATTTTTGTTTGTAGTTTTGTGACCACTCTCATTTATTTGTACATGGTCTCAATATTTGCATTATCTTGGAGTTTTCACTTAATGAAACTTAATGTTTTCTGAGAGATAAATCCAAATTAAATGTAATAAAATGTATTCCATGTATTAATCCCTGTAAATAGTTATATCTAATTTTGGGCTATAAAAAGATTCAGGAAAAGCAAGGTAGCTATTATAGTACATATAATTAATTTCTTGCTTTCATATACTTCAATTTTATGTAGTGAATATAAAAAGTCTGATATGGTAAGTAATTATATTTTATTGGATTAATTTTATATAGATAGAAAATCCATGTCGGGTGAAGGCTTGACATTCAAAATATGATTTAGACTTTTTCCTAGTTAAGAATCTAGAATTGGAGTTTTATGAGATATTATATCCTATTATGAGTGATATTTTATGTCTAATATAAGAAAAATTTCTAAAAGCTCTACCTTGTTTCTTAAACTAGATGGACACCACAGACAGGAAGCAAATCAAAGCAAATGAGAGTGAGAGAGAAAGAGATAGAAAAAAAGAGAAAGAGAGAGAAAGAGAGAAAATTTTCAATCTGGAAATTTACTTTGCAAATATCAATATTAAATAGAAAAGATAAGTCAGCACAGCAATAGAGCTTTTCAATCATGGTATGTGAGAAAAAATTTAGAGAGCAATCATTTAGAAACTTATTGTTCGTAAAAGGACAGCAACAAAAAAATACCATATAATATAATTCAGGATAGAATTTTTTAAATGTTGAACCAAATAAAGTAACACAAATTACTGAATGCAAAAATAGCTTTCAATTAAGATATTGAACTTCAATACAAAAAGTTATGATGTCTGACTGAATGACATGAAGAAACCAAACTAGGGAGCCTGCAGAATAAGAGTGTCTTTATAGAGAATTATCAGATACAAAGATGGATGTAAGAGAACTGAGGCTTCTTCTTTCCTACTTTGATTACAGTGACATTGACACAAACAGACGCACACAAGAATTTGGCATAAGTCTTTTGGCATTTAAGGATCATAGGGACTGCTATTTAATTTATAAGTAAAAATCCAAAAAAAAAAAAAGATACTGGCAGGCAGAAATGGAAAGAGGGCTACCTTGAAAACCACCGTCACAGTTCAAGTTTGGTCAAGCAAAGACACTTGCATGCCTTCTGTGAACCTGATATAGACACTGAAGAAGGGATCTGGATGTGAGTTACTTTTACAAAGAACCGCACTCAGAACAATTGCATTGAGAGTCGACCACTGGAAGACGGGGGCAGTAAGGAAGAGGTCATAATAAACTGAGACAGCACTGCCCATGTCAGGGAACTTTGTCTGAAGTACCCAGAAAAGGAATGTATGAGGAACCCCAAAATGTGCCCTCTAAGTGCAAGCACTCTTTGGTGACTGTGATCCGCCAGATTGCATCTCTCCTGAATGTATACGTCCTTTCCCATTAGGCCTGACTCCAGAGGGACGACAGACAGCAGCTTGAAAAAAGAGAAGCTTTTGGGGTAGATACCCCAGAGAAGGATTGTTGGATCATGTGGTAATTCTATTCTTAGTTTTTTGAGGAACCTCCACACTGCCTTCCATAGCGGCTGCACCAGTCTGCATTCCCACCAACAGTATATGAGGGTTCTTTTTTCTCCACAGCTTCTCCACTTGTTACTATTTGTCTTGTTGATGATAGCCATTCTGATTGGGGTGAGGTGATATCTCATTGAGGTTTTTGAAAACATTTATCTGTAAAGATATATGTGAATCTTTATTTGCGGTGGCGAAGACATGGAAACAACCAAAGTGTCCTTTGATAGATGATTGGATAAAGAAGTCATGATATATACACAAAATGGAATACTATTCTGCCATAAGAAAAGATGAAATAGTACCATTTGTGACAACATGGATCGATCTTGAGATTATTATGCTAAGTGAAATAAATCAAACAGAAAAAGTAGAGAACCATATGATTTCACTGATATGTGATATATAAAACTGAAAACAACAAAAGAACAAGACAAACAAATGAAGAAACAAAAACTCATAAACACAGACAATAGTTTAGTGGTTACCAGAGGATAAGAGGGGAGGGAGGTGATAGATGAAGGTAAAGGGGGGGGAAAAAAAGAAAAGAATAAAGGGAAGCAAGGTAGGAAGGCAAGAGTCATTCATTCTTCTTCACTCACCACCAGTTTCCAGCCTAAAGTAGTATCAACCAGGATGAAGGATGAGAGTAAGGAGTTTTGAGCATAAACTGGATTTGCACATTACCTAAGACTTATGACAAAAGCCCAAGATTTCATCCAGATTTTTTTTAAGCAAGTCAAAGCAGCAATATAAAAGAATCAACTACAAAACTGAATACATTTTCTTTAGCTTGTATCTTATTGAGACCAGCTCATTCAATGCACTATGAAAAAAAAGTAGAGTAAATATTTGGCAAGCCAGCAAACAAACAAACAAAACCTTTCAATATTTTTCAGAAATAAATAAAACTCAGGAAAAAAAAGGAATTAAAATATAATTTACTTTTACTCATTTTATACCATTTAGGAATGAAGATATATAACTCTGTAACTAGCTTTCATATTTGCTATCATAAATTTCTTCTGTTGAAGCAAAAAGGAAGAAAAGAAGACTAGTCAAAACTATTGTAATAGGGCAGAGGGAGCAGAACTTCATTTAAGTTCAACTCCATTGAAACAAAGGAGAGTTTTTAATAGTTGGAGTGGGGATCATGGGCCAGTTGTGGTTGCCATTGGCCTCACCCAAAGGAAACGTAAACTTTCTCATATCTTCATGGAAGGAGATTTTTTTTTACAACTTGGAGAGAGACACCCACACAAGTAAGGATCCTACCCTCCCACAGAGACCTTGACATAGGGGTGTTCTCTTACTTGATAATTACATTTCAAAGACATGGCTCCCTGTAAGAGAAAGATAATTCTGGTTTCTAAAGCAAGAAGGTAACATTAAAAAAAAAATTATATCTCAAAGGAGTAGAGAAAGGATTTTCAATTTTTTTTAAGTAAATGATCTAAGAAAAATGATTGTATATCAATGCATAAGTTGTATTTTATGCATTAATATGAGATGGATTGACATGTTTTCACAATTGAATCTTAATGCCCAAATTTCACTTTGTTCCACTTTTTACTCAATAAACTTTCAAATACCTTAGAGATGAAAGGATCAAATAAATTCCTAAAACATATTTAGTAGCAAACCTACAGGTTTCAATAATCACTATTGAGATTTAAATAAGTGGCCTGAAAAATAAAGTCCTAGAAGCATCTAAAGCTTAAGACAAAAATGTAAATGACTGAAAAATGAGGAATAATCATGAGATTTTCCAGTATTTTTGTATTTAGTTGATAAAGTCTACCCTTTCTCTACCATTCTTAATCAGTTATTATTTTACATTTATTTATAAGCAATAGTCCATCTATTTCCCATCATATTACACATTTTTCTCTCTCTGTTGCCTTCCAATTCCTCCCCTATTTCTTCCTCTCATAGGTGAAAATATTTTTATCTTCTCTTTCCCCAATTTGTCATTTCATTTTTTCTATCTCCAGTGAACTTCCAATGAATCATTGCAAATTCAAAAACAAAACAAAACAAAAACAAACAGAAATAACATTTTATATGTTTAAGAAAATGGGATTTAATCCACGGAAGTAGGTGTAAGGAAAAGGGCTGGAGAGGTGTGGGAGTAAAGTCAGGAGACTATGCAAGATGCTGTTGCCTTTTTTGCAACTGACTTACGTGATTTGATCTTCCAATCTAGCTGCTGTTGCCAATAAAAGTGGTTTCTCAACAGTCAAGCCCTCCCATTCTTGCTTGAGAAATAGACAAAGCAGTACAAAGTAAAATCTGTTGCATAAACTTGGCAAGTGAATCTATTTAATGCAAATTTATTTGCATCCATAAATGTTACAAAGGAGGATGAGGCGTTTTGTTTCATTTTATCTATCCATCCTCTGCTATACCTGAAAACTCACTAGAATGAAGTAGAAATGGTAAGGGATGCCAATTGATCATACCATGTTTCCCCAAAAATAAGACATACCCCAAAAAATAAGCCAGACGGACGCATTTAGTACATTATGACGATCTTCCAGAAGATGACATGACTGTATTTGAATAAATGTAGATTGTTGTACATGAAAAAATAAGACATCCCCAGAAAATATGCCCTAATGCATCTTTTGGAGCAAAAAATAACATAAAACTCGGTTTTATTTTTCAGGGAAATATGGTATAAGATCTGGTCTTAGTTTCAGGGAAACAAGGTATGTTACAAAGTACAGCCTTTGTCTACTCAACAATGAAGCATACATATCTACTTATCCCTAAATTTCAACACAACAATAATTAACAGCATAAGGACAAAACACTGCTCAATCTCTCCCTAAAAATGGATGAGAAAATTCTTATGAATCTTTCAATTTCTTTCTGTATGACATTTATTCCACTGTTGGTTAATTACAATCCTCCATACATAGTGTATAACCTAAGGGAGAAATTATATAAGTAACCACAAATAACATCTTTATATATAGCACTTTGTAAAAGGAATAAGCAGAAGAAAGATAATTGGTTTATATAGAAAACATACAGATCCAACAAGGTCAAAAATATGGATAGCTATTATATTCTTTGTTTTTGTACTTTCTCACAATCTTATTTATAACCATCTTCCTTTACTGTTTAATTCATATTAACTCAGTTCTGAAATACCTCCATTACTTGATCAAGAATTTTTAACTGATGGGGGTCACTTAAATTATCATACATGAAATACTTGAGTGTTGAGGGTCCTGCTTGGATGAATTACTGTGGTTATTCATTTTTACCACTAGGTACAGAGGTACTAAGTCATCCCAAATAATTACCTAGATTCCAAATATATGACTCCTGCTCCAATCCCACTACTCTTGATAATAAGAGTTAAATATTCCAGACAACACAGAAACCCTATTTGTTCCATGATAGGAGGAGTCTGTATTTTCAAAGAGGAGACCTTAATTTCCAGTTCAATAGAACCACTGTGGTATCTCCTAATGGAAGCATCTCGCTAAGAGTATTAAGGCCTCTAAATGAACAAAGTCTAAAGATGCAGGATGAGAAGAAAACAATAGTGAAATGGATCATTAGATGTAATGTTGAAAATAATCGTCTCCACTTCCACATCTCGGTTCTCAGGCCCATGCATACTGGCCATGGGATAAACAGCACCATAGATAGTTTGCCGAATTTAGATTTAGAACTTGTACTAAAACCTTTAAAAGAGTATTCAAACTTGTATGGTATAGGCTCCTATCTGGTATTTTACTCAATCTTCAAAAAAAGCATACCATTTTCTAATACTAATAGGTCAGCTGTCTCTCAGGAAATCAATTACACCAAAAACAAAGGAGGAGTAAGGGAATCATTGCATCATATTAATAGATGCTGAAAGGGCATTTGATAAAACTCAAGAAAGCTGCCTAATAAAATATCTTAAGTATTACTAGGCTGGAAAGAAATTAGATAAGAATAACAAAAACTATCAACCAATATCAAAAGAAAATATATAAAGAGGTGACACAATGAATTGCTCTGTTTTAAAAAATTATCTAGACAAGATGACCACTATTATTACAGTTTAACGTTTCCTTGGAGGATATAGAGATGAAAATAAAGTGACATATAAACTTCAAAAGAGATGAAATCACTTTGTTTTGCTAAATGAAATGATAAAAACCTAAAAAAATCTCTAAGTTAGGGTTGCTCGAGTGAGAAAATTTGTCTTCATTTTAACCCTAAATATTAGGAGTTAAATAAATAAAAATGTTTCATTGGTTAACAGTGAAATTAATACACAAAAATAAAATACTTGATGATACTTAAGAAATAATACTAAGGATAGATATAATACCTGTATGAAACAAAATTATAAAGTCATTAGCAGACATAAAACAAAATCTAGAAACAAATGTGACATTGTATGCAGCAAGTGCTTGGATATCATTGTAAAAATATTAGTTCACTCACAATTAGTACAGTCATTTAATGCAATCCCAATGGAAATCTAAGAGAGATTTTCATGAAATTAAACAAAATTATTGTAACAATTGTTTTGGTTTGTATCCACTTGTACAAAAACCTGAGATAAAGATTCAAGTGCAAGTGATTTACTTGGCAGGTGATCTTAGGAAGCAAGAGTGAAGGAACAGGGAGAATGAGTAAAGATAAAAAAGTATCCATAAGAGGATGCATGATCATGATTTCTGTTTGTGGGCACTAGGGACTCAATTCATTGGGGCTACCTGAAAAATATAAAGAATGTCCCCCAGAATCATACCCTAGAGTGCTGAGAGGCTGGCGTATTTCTCCATTATCTTTAGTCCCTTGTTCCTTAAGGATGGAACCAGGGGGTCATTAATTCAGGGCTTCACAAAAGTTGGGCCAAACAAGCTTCAAGTCTTCAAAAAGATCTGGAGCCAACAATGGAAAGACTTTGGATGAAAGTTTGACTTTGTCTAGGGTGCGACAGTGACAGGTAAGTGAGTTACCAAAGAATTATCCAATGCAGATGCTGCTGAAATCTGAGTTGGGCCACAGGGAAGTGAAAGAGCACAGCAGAAGTATACACAACAACAACAACAAACATGAAAATATATTATAACACTATTAATCATTTTAATGGAGAATTTTCTTACAAAGATATTAAAATATAAGAAATACACAATCAAATTACTTTAGTGCTGACATAGGAATAGACAAAATAATGGAACCGAATGGAGAAAAAAAGACCTAAATTCTCCTGTATGACATATTAATATACATGAGTATAGAAACTGATTCAGTGGAAAGTGAGGGACTCTGTCATAAATAGTACCAGATGCATGACATTCAACAGAAAGAGAAAAAGAATTCATTCCACCTTTCATTATATTCAAAACTAAAATCCAGATAAATGAAATACTTAAATATTTTTAAAGGCAAGCAAAATAATTCAAGGAAATCTAGGAAACTACATGAATTGAATATAGGAAAATCTTTTTAACCAAGACAAGAAATTTAAAAGCTATAAAAAAAATAGATATGTGATAAGATATAGTTAATGAACAAAAACAGAACAAAAAAAAAATCACAGTAGACAGACAAAAATTAATTTCTATACTATCCAAATTACTTAGTAGAGATGAATAAGACAAATAATGAATCTAATAAAAATGGCAAAGAGATGAATTGACAATGCAAAGAGGAAAATATTCAGAAGATTGATAGAGAGATGCTCCAATTCAAGAGAAATTAAAGAAATGTACAGTTAAATTACATTATCTCAAAAATTGAAATATATTTGAAAAGTAGAGATCATTCAACCATTACACTTTGTGAAACTTATCAAATTACAAAGTGCTTAAAATTATGTGTTGTTTCATTGTCCCAAGTAAGAAAAGGAAATAAAATGAAGTACAATAGAGAAATAAATTTAGAAAAACTGCAAATGAAACAAATGTTATAATTAAAACGTAATTAAAACTGAAGAAAATTTCCTACCCAAGTTAGAAAATCAAGATGTTTTTAAACGTAAAATACTTACTTTTTTACAAAATTTATGGTCAAAATTATAGAGACAATTTTGAAGAAAAAATGTATTTGGTAATTACTATGGCTTATCTGTGTGTAGGCATGCAAGTCTACTGATACCATTGGAAGAGGTGTGGATGGATGATGCAACCAAAGAGAAAAATAGCGTCTATGATATGAATTCAGTTAACTAAGGAATAAGATTGGAATTAATTGCCATATCTTGGTAAAAATAATGAACTTTTTGCCATGTTAAAATTTTCTTGCTAAGAACAAGATATACACATCCTACAAATTTTAAAACACATATGCTGAAAAATAATAACTGCTCTTACTATTTTTGTTTTCTAATTATATAAGCAATATGTTTTAAAATTAATTAATGGCTCTTGACAAATTATTCTAAATTTCATTTGAAATATTACACTTATGTGAAGAACTGAGAAAATCTGGACAAAAAAAGATAGTGATGAATAAATTAAAGTCTTAGATATAAAATATCCCATATTTATACTAAAAATATATGACAATCTTTCAGGAATAGAAAGATCAATGAAACAGAATAGAAAGCACAAAAGTAAGTCATTGACACGTATAATGTAATGTATGCCAAAAGTGGCAGTTCAAATTATTTGAGAAAAGATGAAATATTATAGGTAATATTGAGATTTTTACTGGTTGTTTGAAACATAAAATTCTGCTTTTCTCCTTACATTAAAAAAGGATAAAAGGAAGGATGGAGGGGAAGAGGGGGAAAGGGAAGAGATGTAATATTTAAATATAAAAATGGAATAGTAACAGTATTAAGTGAACTATATTTTTATAATGGGAATGTCCTTTTATTATTATACAAAAATCAATTAATCACGAAGGAAACTAAATTTGACTACTATAAATGTGATAAAAATATGGAACATAACGTGTCAAACCATAGACAAATATATATAAAACTGAAGACAAAGTTTAACAAATGACCATTTGAACAGATAACTGTCATAGTCACCGAATTTAAACTTATTTCAAGTAAGTTTAATTTTCTTCTTAATGATGTTTTACAGTTTCTGATTCTACATTAATCAGTTTCCAAGGCAGTAGATTAATTTCCAATGGTTGCCGGAACATCTTACAAACTACGGTGTAACGCAACAGAAACTTTCTCACAATTTTGGAAGCTAGAAATTTGAAATCAAGATGTAGGTTCTTAGGAAAAATCTGTTCCATGCTCTTCTAGCTTCTAGTAGCTGCCAGCAATATTTGTCATCTCTTGGCTTGAAGACACATCAATCCAATATCTGCCTGTCTTCACATGACTTTTTCCCTATGTGTCTCTTATAAGGACACCGGTGATTGGGTTTAGGATATTTGCATGTATAATAGTGTTGTCATTGTGGATTAGGGTGGGCTCTATTTCCAAGTAAAGTAATTTTCATACATATCAGGGTTTCAAAGGTATCATTTTAAGGGACACAATTCAACATGCAATGTACTGTAAATATATATAATTTATATAAAAACTACTTTTTTTTTTCCAAAAAGGCAATGCTAGTCTGCTGTTTTGTGCCAGCATCACACTCAGAGCTTATGCAACATTCCACAGATGTAATTAATAAAGGTAAATATTTATACATTAACCCATTAAGCCACTTTTTGAAATCATTCTTCTTTACTTTTGTTCCTTGGTTTATCGTCAGTTGCAGTTGTCAAAATATTAGATACATTAGGAAGGTAAATCATTTCATAGATCCAGATATGGCTGTATATTATATGCATACATGCTCACATGCAAAAAAAGAGTATATATTAAATAACTTGTATAGGTTTAAGAATTTTTTGAGAGTGGAAGGAACCTTATAGAACTGATGAATATGCTTATGGCATAGATGATAGTGATAGTTTCACACATGTGTACTTAGCTCCAAACTCATCAATTGGTGCACATTAATTATGTATGATTTTTGCATGTTACCCAAACCTCAATAAAGTATTTTTGTTTTGTTTTTTAATTGCTTTGGGTTAGTCATTCTTGCATGTGGTATTTTTTTTTCAAAAGTAATTTAAAGGTTTCTTTAAAAAAAATGTATCATATAGTTTAGTCTTGTTCATTAATGCAACAATGCCCCCATCTCATGTAGCACACTTACTTCCACACGTTCTCAGTGTCTAAATAAAATGTGGTTGATCTATTCTGGGTGCAACCTAAGGTATTTTTCTATGATATCACAATAAATAAATGTCAGTATGCTGTGTAAGAGATTACATAAATACAGAACATTTTCAAACATTACCTAAGTTACTGATTCCATATTCTAAGTATTTCTCTCACTGACATTTTCCATAACAGGACTATGAGTATTAGAATAAATTGTTCACACAGATATGTTATTTTTAAATGTTTTCTCACATGCATATGCGTGGAAATTCTTAATAAGAAGCAGTGAAAGTGAAACCTAATCAGAATAATAGGAAGAAACTCTATGAGATGACGCCTGTTTTTGGTTAAATTTCCATGAAATAATGTCCTAGAACAATTCAAGAAAACAGTTATTAGCAGTATCATTTCTTACCCAGATTTTTAGCATTGGAGACCAAACTGTGGACCTACTGATGGGTCCTAAAAGCCCAGGCTGAAACACCGCTGCCCAGGCAGCCTTCGAGGGACAGAGGGACTCACATCTGGGCATGCTGGATGCTGGGGAATAAGAAGGTGGAAACCCTGTCAATCACCCAGAGGTCTGTGTTCTGTCTGAATAGAGAGCTCTATTCATCGAAAGCTTCGGTCCCTTTGTTCCTCCAAGGCATTCTTTTATCGCCAAACCTTATTACAGAGAAAAGAAAGTGCAGGGAGGCCCTATTTTTGAATTTCGTTTTCAGTGTAGCTGTGGACAAATTTAAAAATCATTCTTTGATTTTTCAATTTACTCTCCTCGAAGGGTGATAATGCTTGAGGGCTGTGCTGAAGAGAGATTAGAGACAGGTAATAGAAACTACATAAGAAACGACACCTGTTTTCTTCTGTGGTCAATATGAAAAATTATCCTACTTTGATGAATGGAAACCTGATGTGCTGAAAAACACAGACATGACAAAATGTAAATTAAATGGCTCTTTTATACTCAAAGGAAAATTCAAGTTATGTTTAGAATTGGGTTCTCTCCAGATGCAAGTGAATGACAATCCCTGTGTGTCCCAAAAGAAACATCTTCTATAGACAGAAAAAGAAAAGGAATGAGGCCTATTTCTTTATTTCTCTTTTTATGCTATATGGTAAAACTTTTGGAAGCTAATCATTTTTATTTATCATAACTGCTAGAGTAGCATTTCCCACACAGTACTCTGAGAAACTTGTTTTCTGAAAACCATTACAAGGAGCCTTTAGCCACAAACTGCCATTTACACACATACCTACATATACATACATATACATACATATATATATATATATATATATATATATGTATATATATAACATATATATATAAGCAACAATATAACATATTAGTAATATATATACATATATATATTAGTAACATATTATATATATATTAGTAACATATTTCTTCCAATAATCTGTTTTTAACATACATAATGTGCACTCACTACACGCTAGCCTTTGATGAAGTTCTTTGCATGTATGAGTCTATACAGTGGAATCTCATTCAGCCATATAAAGAAGAAAATACTGCCATTTGCAAAAACATGGATGAATCTTGAGGGCATTATGCTAAGTGAAATAAGACAGAAAAAGACACATACTATATGATCTCACTTATATGTGGAATATAATAAAAAATTAGAAAAAGAGATCAGATTGTAGATTTTAGATTTGTGGCTATCAGAGGTGAGGAGTGAGGGTGGGAAAACTTGACAAAGGTGATCAAAAGATACAAACTTTCAGTTATAAGATAAATAAGTGCTGGGGATAAATCAGTAATGTACAACCTGTAACTGACTACAGTTAACACTGATATATAGCATATTTGAAAGCTATTAATAGACCCTAAGAGATCTCATCACAAGGAAAAAGAAAACATTTTTTCCACTGTTTTGTATCTATATGAGATGATGGATGTTGACTAAACTTTTTGTGGTAATCATTTCACAATATATATATAAGTCTAGCCATTATGTTTTATACCTTAGATGTATACAGTGCTGTATGCCAATTATATTTCAATAAAACCGAGTGGTAAGAGAGCTGAATAAAATCTAATTGCCTGTGAAGAAAAGGTTCTGCTGGAGATGGTTCCCTTCCTTGTCTCACATTTATAACTTTACCATGTTTCTATTTTTGACAGATGGTGCAAAAAGTCACCTCTTGTTCCAGATGGGAGGGAAATTTCCCCAATGTTGGTAGAAGAGGGGATTTAGTTTTCACCTTTCCATGTTGAGTGATATGGAGAGCAGAGAGTAAATTTTGGGTCCGGGAGCAAATGGCCATCCGGGTGCCTCCAAATTACATCTGGGTGGTTAAAACATCCAACTAGTTTCCAATTGACCTTTTCATATTTAGGGGCTTTAAATTGGCACATTTTAAGCTTTTCAATGAGGGGATTAGTTATTGAGTAGATTTAAGGTCTTGCCTGACTATGATGAGAGTGGAACAGACTGAGGAGTTCTTAGGTTTAGCATATTTATTAGATGGTAAATGTCCTTTAGCTCTGGGAGTTTTTACCTTAAATACGGTCATCTCGTTTGACAATAAAGAGGTTTTAAGAGGACAGATACCTCTGGGGAGGAGAAAGCCTGACCAAAATTTAGTCAAGACCAGACAATGGGTAAGCAATAGGCAATGGTGAATACTTGGTCAGAGGTCTTAGAGTAAAGCCGACTAAGGGTGTGGTGACTGGTATTTCCTTTATAATGGGAAAAAAAAAGGCTCAGGGAAAGGGGATAAAGGGTGTAACTGTCCCATCCAAATACGATTTTCTCAAAATAGTTTTAATTGAATCAAGAAAGGGAAAGAAATGAAAAGGGAAAAGAGAGTGTAAAAAAACACACAGCAATCTAAGAAGTTGTCTGGAAATAAACCATGATTGTTTATTATTAATTTACATATTATGTCCAATCTGACTTCTCTTTACTTTTCAAAATTCCCATTTAGAACTCAAAACTCAGTGCATATTTCATTTAATCTGTAAGCCATTCCCTGAATCCAAGGTTTATTTGTTGTAGCTTCCTCAGAACATTTATCATTCTGAGGAAACTCCATCAAAACACTTAAAATATATATTGAATTAACTGGTTTTGATTTTTTTTTTCTTTCTCTCAGTAGACTAGTTTCCTTGAAATCACACAAACCATTATTTTCTCAACTTTATACCTAATGGCTGATATGCTGACATTTAATATATGTCAGGGTTTTGTTGTTGTTGCTATTGACATGCTTTACATTGTTTTCTTTATAACATTCTATTTTTATTGCAAAAATATCTGTACAGGGGAGTACGTGCATTGCAGTTTCATATAGATATACATATATGTGTATATATATGTGTGTGTATATATCTATATCTATATCTATATCTATATCTATATCTATATACGCATATATATATGTATATATACATATCACTGAATAAGTAAAACACCTTTTAGAATGTGGCTTTAACAAGGGCGATTTCTGTATGGGTTTTTCACATATTTAAATCTATTTAGGAAATGGCATTTACTTCTACCATTATCAAACTGAATGTAGGAACATAATCAAAGAATTACTTTTGTCATCAAAAATCAAAGCCTTTCTTTGCAGAAGTAAATTCCCTGCTCTAGTCTCCCCGGATGACCTTTGTGGATGCTGGGTGATTTGCAGATGCGTTTCCTAGAACAGTGCCAGAGTCTGCTGGGTTTTGCAGTTCTACTGTGGTCAGTCTTTGTCTAAGATTTTGCCCCTTTACAGAAACATTCAAGGATTCTGGATCCCATGCTTGTGAGCCCAGCCATGAGCACAGAATATAACTCCGATGACTAGGTTTTGAACTGGAGAAATGATGGCAACTTTATTACTTATACCTGAGACAGTGAGATCTATTCCCAAGTATTTACATTTCACATAGGGCATGAATTACTATAAATGGTGTTTGGGTAAATTAAAGCCTAGTGATCCCTCAAGAAGTTTATACATGTTTCTTTTTAAACCTTACAGTATGCTTAAATCACAGGAATACCAATAATTATTAATACATATTATTCATTTTGGATAAAAGTAAAATAAAATCCCGTATCCTATGTTGCATAAATCTGGAATGTGGAACCATATCTTTAAGTGTTATTTTCCTTTTCGTCCATTGCTGTAAGTTTTGCTTCTCTAAGCATGTTTTTCTACCCATTTTTCTTCCTCAAAGGAACATTTTGAAAATTAGTTGTACTTCTGTAAATATGATTTAGATTCCTTAGGGAGAAAGCACTCAGAAAATGGAATATGTAATACATTTATTCAGTAAATTGTTACATCAAATCATAATCTAGAGAGATGTTTATTGAGTTTGCAAAGTGTAGAAACCATAAATATATCATTTTAAAATGAAATCTTATAAAAACAATTTAGGAGGAAATCGGCCACCATTAATATTACCTTTTTAAGCCTCTACTATACACTACTCTTAGCAGGTAGTGTATTTATATTTGCAATTCTTATTACATAATTGAGATTAAATTGATTATTTTTAATTTTGTTATATTAGGAATTTTCCTTAGGAATGTTATATAGTGATATTAATTTCCTTTCACAAACATAATAATTACAACTTCCTCTAGCTTTATAAACATGCCCAATTTATAATGTCTGACTAAATAGAGAGCTCCCTTCCTCCTCAGATTGAAATTATAAAAGAAAATTAAGTATTCACTGTAGTATTAAAAATTGTGAAGCTTATTGTAAGCAAACTGTACACATGAGAATTTTTCCATACATAAAACTCATGAAATCAGATTGAAAGCAAAACTCAATAAAACTGATTAACAGCCTTATGTCAGCCAAAGAAAAGATCTCAGACTACAGTAGTTTATAGCCTAAGCAGCAGCCAGAATATCTCAGGGTCTGAGAAATGGACACTGGAATCGTGTGCAATTAGTTGGTTAATTAATTAAAAGGCAGTGGAGTAAACCGATTCAGTCCCTCAGAACTGCCTGTACTCAATGTTTTCTAAAGGGCTAAATCTACAAGCCACTTCCTAAAGGGTGAATTTCAAAATGGGAGAAGTGCAATGTCTCAGGTAATCTAATCAACTGTCAAAGCAAAGAAAATCCACATCCAGAGTATCATCTCACATAGAAATCCTGCTTAGCTACACATATAGCAATGGATAACAAGTTACTTTTCATAGAAATCTGTATTTTTCCTCAGGCAACAGAGATTATCATCTGTGTATGAACAAGCACAATTGAAAAACCACCACTAGTCGAACTAGATGGTTCTTTATAAACATGAATAACCAATGTAGCTGGAAAATATATATAAATATATAAAATGCAAATATACATTTTTATATCCGATTCATTTAAATGAGATTAGATTATCAATATCTGTTTAAATACAAAGATATACACAATCATATTTTATTGTATTGTTTTTGCCCCTTTCAATGAGGAAGAAAAACATGTGTCAATGATGTACTTCTGATTTTAAAAAAATATCATAATTGCTTAACATTCTTTTAATTTTATATTTATGTTATTTTAAATGTATATTATATTTCTCTTAATAGTTCCTCTTTTCAGAAAATAGAGATTTTAATTTAGTACTTAATAGGGCAACATATTATTAAGACAACATAAATTATAGACTCCTTGTTAAAGCTTAAAAATTACCCATAAAACAAAGATAGAATTTCTATAATTTGGGTGTGTCACAAGACTATTATTAGAAACAATTCTTGCAAGAATAGCTTTATAATGCTTATAAATAATATTATAATAATAGCTTTATAATAGCATATACCTATTCACAGCTATATGGGGAAGAGGAAATTTTTCTCATTTTTATGTTATGATATTTGTTTCACAAGGAGATAGGAAAGCCTGTGGCTGTGGTTAGCAATGAGAGTCAAACAATATGATTAAAAACCTCACCACCTAAAATACAGAGAGAAAAGGAGCAGAATCAGTCTACGAGCAAACGGATTCTAGAAAAGGGAATGTTTTACATGTATAACCCGTGAAAGTCTTGCCAAAGCCTTAAGTAGGTAGATGATATTCTTATAAGGATTAATTGTAAACTTCAACCTTGTTAGTCACTGAATGTTCAAACGAAGTCTTTAAACTAAGTTTGGTAGTAGACATCTGAGTTTCTCTACCTAATACTTTGGGTGGGCCTTTTTAGGGGAGGATTTTGTTTTATTCCCAGAAGGAAGGAGCTAGAAATTAGAAATGAGGAAAAGTCATAGAAGGAAAGAGGGGATTTTGAAAAACTGAAAAATATGACAGGAAGCTTGAACCTGATGTTAGACATTTGACAAAAGAATTTCTAAAAACTGGGTATTTAACAGTAAAATTCAGTTGTTTCTTGCCTAAATAAAGAGCTTTCTGATGTTGAAGGTTATGGTAACTATGACCCCTTGGATTCAAATCCCAGCTCTGCTACCTAACTATATATGACCCCGGGACAGCCATTTAACCTCTCCGCTTAATTTTCTCAACTATGATAAAAGGTAATCATATTAGATCCTACTTCACAGAGTTGTCATGAGGACTAATTGGTACGCATTTTAAAAAACTTAGACTGGTGCCTGTAAACATTTGGAAGACAAGCATATTGCTTTTAATTCCATACGTTCTCTTAGTGCTGAGCTTTATATTCCAAATGTCATGACTACAATAGTCATTGTACATGACAAGAATGAGTGTAGCCATGTACTCTAGGCCTGAAGTACTAATTTACCATATGTTAATTTGAGCAGAAACAAACAATCCATAAGTCTGATAATTTATTCTGTATATTAAAGGATATTTCAATAGGAAGATGAGAAAATGTAAAATTTTGTAATACAGCTATTTCCAAGTGTTCATCTGTTGATTTCTGTATATGGATAATAGAAGCACAACCCATCAGCAGTTTTGCATTGATTGCTCATTTTTCTGCTTATAATATCTGTGATGGAGCCAAAATGACGAAGCTAATATGTGCAGTAGAGACAGGTGATGCACATCTAAAATTTTGTTTTCTTTAGAAAACATGTTTTTTGAAGATTTAGCTTAAGTTCTGTTTATTCCAGAGTGCTAAGTATCGAGTTGATAGTAATAATAATAACCACACTTGATTTTGCTTTAGGCATCCAACATTAATATTCCTGATACCTAAACTCTAAGAAAACCAATAAATATCACTTTTCCCTACCTAAGTTGAAAATTATTGTTAGGCATTGGTTAATATCACAAGCACTTAAAAAAAAAAAAAAAAAACAGAACAAAAGTTTCCCTATACAGTGTTGAGTTTCATGTCATGGAGAAGTTGTATGTATCTAGCACATTTGTTCTCTCTCTCTCTCTCTCTCTGTATATATCTGAAATATGTATACACATTTTAAAAGGAAAAAACTGTGTTAAAATTGTCATACTCAATATATACCGATAACAAAAAATGAATACAAGTCACGTTTGACTTCTGCAATTACAAGAGGTGCTCAAAGTGGTTACCATCAGCATCCAGACACTTCTGATCATGGCGAACTACTGCTTGAGCAACGTTGACCACAGTGTTCACTTGTATATATTTTTTGGCACCACCAGTATAGATAGATAGATAGATAAATAGATACAAGTATAGATATATGCATAGAGATAAACGATAGAGATGGAGATAGAGGGATAGAGATATGAAACATAATTAAAAATAAATAAGACATTCAGGATGAAAAGTAAAATATTATGACTTCGGAAGTAAAGTTAAATTGTGCTATGGGGAGATCTACACATATACAAGATTAAATCTCAAACTTCAAAATTTCCATAACATTTCAGGGGTTCACAGATGCTCTTTCTACCCAGGGCTTTCCATAGATCTCCTTGGAATAAACTTTATAACATTGAATTTTCTGCATTCAAATCCAAATAACTTTTAAAGTTATTTAACTGTGCATGTCATATAACCTGACAAACATTTGGTCTGGTGTTATCTTAACACTAAATACTGAGCATGGTGCTATAAACCTTGTCCTATAAAAATTATAGGACTCCAACAGGGAAAGTATCTATATTGAGAACAGTTCATATGGAAGTAAATTGAGGCATTACAGATTCAAAGCCAAAACAGTACATAATGTTTGCTTTTTTCATCATGTACAGTTGAATTGATGATCAACTTTTAGCTCAGAATACAAGTAGAATCATGTTATATAGGAAGACAGTTGAAGGATATATGACCAAATCACCTGAAGTAATAAAATAAAACATCTACTGGGTATCTAACCTTGACCAACATAACTAACATATTTACAGTCACCAGGTAATGTGACTGTAATATATGCCTAGGTAAATTAGGATTTTGCTTTACAAAACTATATGCTGTAAACCAGATAAAATTGGGACATATTGCCATGCTGAAAAACAGTTTGGCAGTTTCTTGTAAGGTTAAATGTACACTTGCCATAGATCCAGCAATTCCACACCTGGGTATTTATCCTGGAGAAATGAAAATTCAGATCCACATGAAAAACTATACATAAATGTTAATAGAAATTTCATGTGTAATAATCAAAAATTGGAAACAAACCAAATGGCTTTCAATTTGTGAACAGATGAACAAACAATGGTGCATTAATATAATGGAATACTAATCAGTAATAAAAAATAATAAATTGTGATTATATGTGACTATTTGGATAGATCTCACAGATACTATGCTGAGTTAAAAAAAATTTGAAAAAGGTTACATATTGTATGATTTTATTTTTATATATAATGTCCTTGAGAGGCCAAAGTTAATTATAGTGATGGCAAACAAATCAGTGATTGCCAGGGATTAAGGGTGGAAGAGTAACGTGAAGCAGTTACTTTGTGACAATATCTGTATACTGACTGTGATGACAGTTACATCAACAAACATGGGTGATAAAATTTCGTATAACTGTACACCTCTCCTCAAAAAAAATACATGCATGTAAATCATGCATGTAAATCATGCATTTAAAAACTGGTGAAATCCAAATAAGGACTGAAGCAGTGTACCGATATAAATTTCCTTGTTTTGATAATGTAATATGGCAATATAAGATGTTATCATTGGGAAAAGCTGAATAAAGCATACATATGAACTCTGTGTAGTGTTTTAACCTCTTGTGAGGATAAACTATTTCAAAATAAAAAGAAAGTATAAGCATTTAGAATATATGTACCAAAAGTAATTATATTTCAGAATAATTGGTCAGAACTTTGGTTTCCGGCTCTAATTAGATTTCAATATCGGTTGGTTATTGACACAATTTATTGTTTATGGCAATAAAACCAAATTATAAGCATATGAATATTGTGGTTTTTGTTTTTGGTTTCTGTTTTCCATTACATGTGGCAAAAGCGGGATGGAAGACCCTACATGCTGTATAATGAATGACATACTACTAAGAGATTCAGATAATAAAACAGATAGTTCCTGGGTATTGGTGGAAATATACTATATCAAATATATCTCAGCATAAAGGTTTTATTGGTAGAGGTTTTGGCATCCTCAAAATATGGATGGGTATGTGAAAGAAGAAATTGATTTAAAATTTACTTTGATATTGTTTTAAGACTTGAAAGCCCATACCCAGGGGAGTACTTTGAAGGTGACCATAGTGGTATTCAGCAATGAGGTATGTAGTGCTTTTTCTAGGATGAGTTTGCTAACTCAATTGTCCGACCTCGTACTTATGAAGAGATAGTTGCAGCATTATCCATTCTGTGTATAAAAAAAAAGTACTAAATTTATTTCAGGAAATGTGTTTCAAGCATTTCCTGTTCTTTCTCTCTTCCAATAATAGCATCAACTCTCTGGACAGATTATTCAAGTTCTTTATCAAAATAATGAAGGTTATGAAAACCTATACTATCATTTTCAGCCAGCTCTAAAATTACATAATCCTGTAACTTTTATGAAAGAAAGTACTATGCTTAAAATAACATGTTTTATTTACAACAAAGTCTTAACACTATTTACTATTAACCATAGGAAAATGATTTATTCTCTTTAAACTCTAGTTCCTCATTTGTAACACAGGTAGTAAAATAATACTTATTTCACTGATGTTGTGAAAATTAAATCATATAGTATATTTAAAACCTGTGGCATACAGTAAATATTCATTATGAATTATCATTATTAATGATCTACAGATATCTACTACCAGAAACAGTGTCTAATAAGGCAGGTTTCGTCCATTGAAATAATTCACCTCCAGAAAATAATAAGCAGATACTAGAGAAAACCACATCATAGTCACCAAGGGAAGTCCCACTTAATTAATCAGTTTTCTTTAAATTTGGTAAACTTTTTTCACTTCTGAAAAACCTGGAAGCAGCACTCTGGCACGATGAAGCTTTGAGGGATGAAGAAAAAAAAAGAAAAATAAAAGCAACTGCCAACAAAAGAAAATATGTTCTGCACTTGGGGGTAAAAAATGCCAGGAGTGTAAGCTATTCTTTCACTCGTTCAATTTATATTACTGATCTCCTAATACTTGCTTGCAACTGATTTAAAACCCTAGAGGTAGTGCAGTAAACAAAGTAAGAACTACTTCTTGCTCTCCTGAGGTTTACATTCTTGTAGGGCATACAAACAAACAACAACAACAACAAAACAGAATCAACAGGTGAAATGCATGATATATTTGATAATGATACGTAGGTGTTAAGGAAAAAAGCAATATAGGGGAATGGAATAGGAACGTAATAAGCATAATGATTTTAAATCCGTAGTCAGGGAAGTCTCCACTGAGAATGTCACATTTGAGTACAAATCTGAAAAGAATAAGGGAAAACATGAGCGCAAAGCCTCAGACCCAGGGAAATTAATCTCCAGGCTTGTGGTACAAGAACTTTGAGGAGAACAGAGTGATTGGAGCTGAATAGGTGAAGTGGAGATGAAAAAAGATGAGAGCACAGAGGTTAACAATGAATCCCGTGAAGCCTCATACTTGTTGGCTGAAAATAAGAAGGCAACGACCATGTGGAAGAATGCCAAGACAGACCTGAAAAACACAGAGAATGTCCCCAGACAGCTAACTACCCTGTCCATGTGGCATGTTTGTTTGAACAATAAAAGTCACTTGAGAGTGGCCAATGCATGGTTATTATTTTGCTGCAGATTATTGTTTGTGGAAAGCAAATGAGGAGCTACTGAAACATAGTAACTACTGCCTGGAAATTTAAGATGATGATAAGAAGAAGTATAAACAAGGATTCCTTAGCTTATTTCCAAGGGCCATGAATTGCCTAGGGTTGAAAAGAAAGCTATCAAAATCCACTGTCATTTTTATCTTTATGAGTTTAGCTTATATTCCATTACAAAATTGCTTTAAAAAATGAGGAGACATGTTCTTTAGAGAAAGGATATGAATTTTTCCCCTAAGGGTGCTGTCCTTGATAGATACAAAGATAAATATGACAAGATTCATGGGCCAAAAGAATTTTCAATCTAATTGGCTGGTGTTTTTTGGCCAAATAGGCACTACATATGGAGAATTTTAGTGGTCAAAGTTTAGAAACCAGGAATACTTTATATCTGATCACTTAATTCATGGAGTGCTTTATATATCTCATCGTCTCTCTTTATTTTTTTAAATGCCTTACCAAGTGAGTAACTTACACAGATCACATGTGGCTTAGATGGGGTTTGAATTTAGTTCTACAGAATCCTAAAATCCTTGTTCTTGCTCTACACCAACATCTCTTCAAACTTCAGGTGTGAAAAGGATTAGGCTTCAACCACTGTCATCCCAATTAAGCACTGAAACATAGAAACGAGACTCATAGAAACGAGATCAAACTGAGGGTTGCTGGTGGGCGGTGGAGGGATGAGTAAAAGAGGTAAAGGGGAATATGGTGAATAACATTGTGAACAGTTTGCACAGTGACAGATGATTACTAGACCTGATGAGGTGATCACATTGTAAAGTATATAAATGTTGAGTCACTATGTTTTACACCTGAAACTACTATAGCATTGTATACCAACTATGAGTATACATAAATAAATTAAAAAAGAAACAGATTTGACGCAACTGACTGACTTCATGTCAGCTATTCACTTCTTACCTGATAACTGCATAATGTTTCTATTGAAATTATAAAAAGAGGTTGATCTTTCAAGTTGGTAGAGAGTGGGAGCTGTGCGGTCAATGGCATATGAGTGGCTCAAAAGAGCAGAGAAAGAGAGACGCAATAGAAAGAATGGGTGGGTTATTTGCCTGATATTATCTAGGGACTCTCATCAGGCTTCTGAACCAAAAAACTGGGACACGTATTTTGATAAATAAAAGTCTATTTTTGTAACAGAGTAAAATGCTTGCTCTCTGTCTCTGACTCAGACTATTAGCTCTTGCTAAAGATATACTAATGGACTAGAATTCGTATAGATATACTAATTCTGCTCGAGGCTTGAGTATTTTGCAAAACCAGCCCCTTGTCATAAGGAGGCTCTCCTGAAGAGGCGGGGAAGTGTGTACAGAACAAATACTGTTTATCAGAGGTGTACAGGAACCTCAGGACCAGACTCAGGTCAGCGGAGGTCAACGCACTGACCAGAAACAAAGAAATTTGGAGATTTCTTCCTCTTCCTTGGATCCCACCTCTTAAACCACTCCTCCTCCCTTCCCTTGACATAAAAGAGGCTTGAACTTGAGGCATTCTTAAGATGGATTTGAGGAATTATTGACAGCTCCCAACTTCTCAGTGAGTGCCTTCTTAAACAATAAACCTTTCCTTACTCCAAACTTAGATCTATTGAATATTGGCCTTTTTGGAGTGCTAGGCAGATGAAACTTATGATGACAACATTTTAGTGCAACAAATTGAATATTATAAATGAGAACTGCAGAAGAATTCTCTATTTAAGCTATATATATATATATATATATATATATATATATATATATATATGATCTATGATCTATGTTCATATATATTAGATGAACATAGAATCTAATGTTTATTTGATTCTAAATGAACATTAGAATCAAAAAGGTACATTGGACACAGCAGGACAGAAAGAGAATAAAACTATAATGGCTTTGCTCATTGAAGGATCATAAGGGTAAGATAAACCATCTGCCATTTCATAGATAAAGAGATCAATACGTGCACAAGCAGGTCTACGGAATGAAATAATGCTAGATTTTTAGCTAGGATAATTCCCAATTTTATAACCTAAGAACATTTTGATGTATCTTGTATTATTATATCTATGGACTGCAGAGTGATACAGTAACTCCAAAAGTTAGCAGTCCCACAGCTTGTAACTCATTTAATACATCATGTGTCATCTTGAAGAACTTTAATTCTGTTAATATGTTAGTTTTTATTTTAAAATATATCTTCTTTTGACAGCTGAAATAGAATGAACTTTTTTCTCCATAAATAAAATCTGTGATATTAGGTCATTTAATTCCAAATTCCATCAAATCAAGTTTTATCTCATGCTGTGGATCAGAAATTCATGAATGTACTCTGTTCTAAACATATGTGGCTAAATGTTTAATATAGAAGTTTAACATCATACTAAAGTGAAAAACCAAGTGAAAAGCCTTGTTCACCAAGTGAACAACCTTCAAATGACAGTGATCGTAGCTATGTATAAAGCTAAAAATTAGAGATTAACTATGTTTTATCTGCATTTGAGAACACACTGATAATTTACTTGTCTGTAAAACAGAAGAAAAATGTAAACCGCCAGGGAAAATACTTTGCTCTTAAAAACTATACTAGTTAGTAGTTGTATAATTACATTTATATAATCAATGTTTGATTTTAGGGTTCTTTTATAGTATTCTAATATCTATCCTAATCCATACCCTTTCAAAAACAAACTAAACAGTAATATTTTATAACATTTTTATTATATTTTAAATTTATTAGTTACCAAAACAACAAGTTGTCATACTTTAAAATAGAAAGTTTAAAAGCAATTTTAAGAGGTCAGATGACATTTTTATCAATTTAAAAATTTCCTCTTTATAGAATCTGGAATTAATAGTTCATTGTCAGGAATCTGGAAATTTAACTTTGTGGTGATAGTAATTATTGTCATTGCTTGATATTTTTCCTACAGCTTCAAGTTTATGAAATCATATTTTGGCCTTCAGATTGGCAAATGCATTCTTCAGGTTGGCAAGTGCCTTCTTTAGATAATCTAAAGAAAAAGTAGAATGTTCTAAAATGAGTGCTTTGAAATTATTTGTGGTACATTAAAAGTTAAAAGTAAATATTTTCATGATTTTCTTAAAAGAGTCAAATAAAAGTCATCCATCTCCAAACCTCTGCACATAATAAAATAGCCTACTATGTATTATATCTCATATATCCTTACATCATTCTCTAATATTTTGCCTATACATAATATACTTAGTTCTCCCATTAGATTCTAGGGTTTTAAGATATAGACTGTCTTTTCTACTTCTATTGCATCTTTGTTATTCCTTATAAAATTGATGGACATAGTTTTGGTTCCTAAGAATTGCTTTTCAGATAATAGAAGCCAGTGCTATATTTAATACTGTCTCTAAAAAGCAAATATTTCACATTATACTTAATCATTTGGTGCCAAATGTATTGCCTTCTCAGGCTTTTGTCAGCAAAATAACTTGTTATCAACTCTACGTGTATAATCCATTATTAATAACAGCTATATTTTCTCCTAGTTTATATCATTTGTTTATGAAGCAACTTGATTTTCATATAATCATTTATGTATCAATGTTCTAATAATTTGCATCTTATAGAATAGAAAAGAAATGAAAAGTTTACATTATTGTCCAAATAAAGAAATTCCTCAACTTTAACCATTAATACCATTATACACATACTAGAAATGCTAAAATAAAAATTACATGTGTATGTATGTAATACTATGTATGTATTTTATTCACACATAGTATTTTATTCATATGTATTATATATACATATGTATACTCACACTGACAATACAAAATGCTGGCAAAAATACAGAGCAACTGGAACTCTGATACACTGTTGCTGGGAAAGGTACAGAGTGGTACACCACACTGTAAGTTAGTTTGACACTTCCTAGAAAATGACACTAATACTTAACAATATGACCCAGAAACCCCACTTTTAGGCATTTACCCCAGAGAAATAGAAGGCCATATTCACACAAATACCTGTACGCCAAAGTTTATAGCATCTTTATTCATTTGGAAAATTTGTATTTTATTTATTTGGAAAATAATCCAAATGCCCTGTAACTGAGTAAATAAATTTTACAAACGTTTGTGCATCATACAATTGACTACTACTCAGCAATAAAAAGAAACAAATTATTGATACATACAACTTGAATGAAGCTCAAGGCAGGAATTATGCTCAGAGTTGCCTTCCACATGGCATTCTCCAAGAGACTAACTACAGTGGTGGAGCACAGATCAGTGATAGCGAGGGGTTAGGTGTCTGAGGAGGGTGTGAATCTAAAGGATAGCAAAAGGGAGTGTTTGGGGTGATGGCACTGTTCTTTGTACCGAACTATTCTATATATTGTAGTAGTTGAACAAATCTAAATGTGCTAAAATTAATAGAACAAGGCAAATAAAAAACCCCAAAAACTATAGACGTAACAGCAGTTCAGAGATTACCAGAGGGTCAGGGGGGAGAGGAATGGTAAAAGAGGGTAAAGGGGTCAAATATATGATGATGGAAGGAGAACTGACTCTGGGTGGTGAACACACAACACAATATACAGATGATATAGTATACTTGTAGAATTGTACTCTTGAAACCTATATAATTTTACTAATCTTTGTCACCCAAATAAATTTAATAAAAATTGAAAAAAAGTTAATAGAACTGTACACATAAAAAAAACTAGTTAATGCTACTATGTGAAAATATAAAGTAAAATTAAATATATATGCACATGTTATATACATATATATAATTCATGTATACAATTTCACAGAGATTATAATGCTAGTAAGTAGTGAATCCAAGATTAAACATCGTTCTTTGATTCTGTGTACAGCCCAAACTTGATGTGGGGAATTATTTGTGGATAAAGTCTATCTGTATGTAATGTGTGCCATATATATATATATATATATATATATATATATATATATATATATATATATATATATGATGGACCTCTAAAGAGAAGACTATGCTAAGGGTAATACAATATATTGGGTTAATACATAGGGACATGAAATTTGTCAGTAACTAAAAGGGAAAAAAATACAGAGACCCATAAATAAGAGAAAGATAAAAAAAATCCTAAAATAATAAATAAAGCATTCTATTATTTTTTCATTAGTTCCCTTCTCCAGAGAAGCTAGACAAGATAAAGAGAATACATGGATTATACCAGTCACTGCCATGACAATTCTGTAAATTACAATATTGTTTTAACTGAGCAAAGAACAACTTATATAGTACAGGGATCAAAAAAAAAGGAGAATGGGTCAGAAGAATTATAGTTAAAATTAATATTTTAAATGTATGCCATAGAGATATTTGGTTGGTCTATATATTTTCAATTCCTCTCTTCTTTTCACAAATATGTAAATTAATGAATCCTGACGAACTCTCCAACCATTTCTAAAATATAAGAATTTCTAAAGAAGCCATCCAAAGGCTAACAAATAAATATACTTCCCAAATTTCTATATATTGTTCTCTATTAATATTGTTTTAAGTGTGGCTAAGAATTTTATCTATGTACAACATGAATGGTAAATGTTTATTTAAGAGAATTAATTGGGTCAAAAACACTTGCTAAGAAATCAGATCGTTGAGCATCTTGCAGTTAATACGTAATTACACTTGGCTGTTGGAATTGCTTTCTATCTTTATTCAGAGTGAAAAGGCCACTGTAGGATGATAACAAAATGACAAGGATGTAGGCCCAGCCTCTGACTATTAATACAGTATATCTACAATTGAATTTGCAGGAGAGCAATAACATCAAATAACGATCAAGGTCACGTTAAATGAATGACAACAATTTTGTAGCTCAGTTTGCTCCTCTGTACCAAGAGACATAAAGTGTCAATTATGATGTCCATGCCTACTGGGTGCTCTCTGCCTGTTCACAGTTCTGGAGTTTGAAAAGGTAAAAGGGAATGGAATAGCAGGACATGAGAATACAAGTGATGTAAGTGTCAGAGGCAGAGAGAGTTTGATGCAAGATTCACAGATATTTATGTACATAATGTGTCTGCCACTTATTGACTTTGTCATTTTAGACAAATCATAGAATCTCTCTAAATGCCATTTCTTCCCTTAATAAGGGGAGAATAATAGTAATCCTTATCCTCACAATTTTGCTAACAGGATCGGAGATAATTAATGGAATAACATTGTTAATTATAAATAAAATACGCTTTATTTGTCTTTTTTTTAAAGGTAACCCCATTGTTTAAAGAGATGTGGATATTGCATATGCTTAATAGGTATTCTGGTTATAATACAATAATAGAGAATACAAAATAATACAACAATAGAGAATAAAGAAACTTTCGCTGTTTAATTATATATCAGCATGTCATCTATATTCAGCAAAAATGTTGTAATTTGGTAGTGCTTTAGATGATAATAGTTAACATTATAGGGACTTCACTTGAATCTTTGGGAGTTTCTAATTAAGTAGCTCATCCCAAAGATAAAATGATAAAATAACACCCCCTTTCAAAAACTGACCCTAACCATTAAGACAATTAAAAACGTACTCATGAAAATTGTGATTTATCTCCCTACATTTCATTAAATGCCAAGTAAACAAAATGAAGTGAGAACGATTTCAGAAATAGTTAGCTAATTTGGACAAGCCTTCTTATAAATATTATTCACAAAAACTATTTAAGTCTGCATTTTTTCTCTTAAATCTTACGTGGTACAGTTTAGGATTTAGTTTCCTTTTTTATATTAAATGTATTGGGATGACATTGGTTAATAAAATTATATAGGTTTCAAGTGTACAATTCTATAATACGTCAACTGTGTATTACATTACATGTTCACCACCCAAAGTCAAATCTCCTTCCCTCACCATTATTTGTTTGTTGCTTTCAGTTTTATATACCACATATGAGTGAAATCATATGGTTCTCAACTTTTTCTTACATATTTTGCTTAGCATGATAATCTCAAGATCCATCCATGTTGTAATAAATGGCAGTATTGCATCTTTTCTTAGGACCAAGTAATATTCCATTGTACCTACTCATATGTACCACATTTTCTAGTTTCTTATCTTAGCTCACTTAATAATGATTCCAAATTCCCAAGCAGACATATTTTCCAATTTAAAATGTTAATCAAATTAGATACTATCTTTCATTAGTAGCAAAGTGAAATCAAATAATATTTACTGAGCACTTATATATAAGGTGGACTAGGTTTCCAGGTGGGGATAAATAAAAGGAATAAACTATGAGTTCTCGTCTCAAGGTTGACATATAAGTGTGGGCTGCAAACTGAAAGTAAGCTAAATACATCTCATAAAGAAAAATTACTAAACTCAGTATTTAGAAAATAGGTAAGCAGAAATTATGATAACACATTATCAATTTGAGTAAATGGTATAAACATATCTCAAAGGCAGAAAAATACAGGAATTACTGAGACTGACTTAGGCTGGTTTAACAACTGAGAAAGGGAATAAAGAGAGATACATTACAACAGGTTACTTGGGGAAAGATTGTTTAGACTTTGGAATTCTAAGTTTAGGTAATATAAGTTGATGCTGTTCTTGAAACAGAAAGTCACTTTACAATTTCTGACGAAGATAAAAGCTTTATCAGAGGAATAATGGAAAAAAAAATAGAAGTAGAAATGTCAGTTAAATTGAGGGTTTTTTTTTTTTTTTAATGAGGGCAACAGACACCTAATGCTGTATCTATAAGTAGTATTAGAAGAAAGGAAAGAGAATATGGTTGTGAGAATTCCTGAGGAAATGGAGTCAATTAGGACTTAGGAAGCCAGGAGTTAAAAGAGAAGACAGAACTACCCACAAAGGAAGAAAGCCTTTCAACTCCAGGCAGCTTTGAGATTTGGGATATCAAGAAGATGAACTTGTCTGAACGTGTGAAGAGAACTATTTTAAAAGCCTGTTGAATTCGAAGAAGCAGAACACTTAAGTGAAAATATCTGGGGAATCAAGGCAAATTGGGAAATGCAGACTAAAACTCCAGAAAAAAGTCACACTGAAAAGAATAATTTAAGGGTCCAGGGCACAGAAGTGAGAGTTGAGGCTGTAGACTTGAGTGAGACCTCTGATAGAAAGCCAACAAAGAGAAAGCTCCCCAGAAGAAACTTGGGAAATAGCTATACATTATGCATGAGAATTTCAAGAAAAATCATCAAGGAGAGTCATGTATTGTGAAATTTAGGGGGAATGATACTTTTAACAAGAATGAAATGACCATTATGTTGCCTGCTACACTGGTCAAAGAAAATGGGACAAAAAGGATAAAAGTGGATTGACAATTAAAAAGACTCTGTTAAGAGATTAAATTAGGAGAAACAGGAATGAAAACCAGACTAAACCGAGTTAACAAATTATAGTATTTGATGAGCAACTGGAGGCAGCAAATAATACACTACGCTTTCTAGAATGTTTGCAGTTCAAGCTTTTAATCAGACAATTCTTGAATGAGTTATACCGAACCAGACATTGGAATTGTCATTGAAGCCTATGGAACACACAGCCAACAGGAAAGACTGGATGCTGGAGCAGGGGTTAGGTTGGGGGCACAGAGAGCAGTGAGAGCTGTGACAGCAGATAGTGAGCCCACCTAGTCTGTGAAGGGAGGGTTAGCCTCTCGGAGGAGGAGGCTGGGGACCAAAATGAAACATCGCTTCTGAAAGAATAAGCAGGCGTTTGTCTGGAGAAATGGAGATTAATATGGGAAAGAAGGAGTGCTTGGTATAAGGCAGATATCTCAGGAGAGAGGGAGGGAGGGAGAGAGTCAGGGAGGCAGGGAAGCAGGGAGGGAGGGATTCTCAAACAGCCAGCAAACCGTACACAACAGTGTGACGGGAAAGTAGAATGTTGTGAGGGGGTCAGTGAGAGATTCCGAGAGTGGTACAAAGGCAGGGCTAAAAAGGAAATGATGACCTTAGAAGTATTGCTAAGAAAATAGAACTTTCCTTTGAATACCATGAATGATAAGATTCTAGGCAGGGGAGTGGTATTCAGCTTGGTCAATCAGTCACAAGAGTAGCCTTGCGAGTTCCTTAGCTAATGAAAAAGAAGACAGAGAATATGAGCATAATCAATTGCCAATCATGGGACAACAATCTACCTTTATTTCTTCTAGTTTTGCAACTACTGATGCCTTCACGCATGGGGAATTATGAAACTTACAAATACACTGAATTTCAGGTTTATATTATTGTCTACCACTAATTAAAAAGAAAAGAAAAATTCTAGGTGATTTCTTAAGTTAAAATATGAGCAACTTTAAAACTGCTGGAAATGATTTCCATTACATAAAGGACTTTATTTGGATCTGAGGCCCAAACTAGTACGTACAACTCTGAGCAAGCCATTGGTAACAAAAATGAGGGCTACTTAACAGAAAGCTTATCACCTACCTACCGTGTTTCCCGGAAAATAAGACCTTAAATATTAAGTTTTGCTCCAAAAGACGCATTAGGGCTTATGTTCAAGGGATGTCATCCTGGAAAATCATACTAGGGCTTATTTTCTGGTTAGGTCTTAATTTCAGGGAAACATGGTAATGATAGCATCCAATCACATAGATGTTAAAGTGAACTCTTCTCTGCATTTGAAGGTATCTAATAATTTCTGAACAACAGTAAAAATCCTATTACTGCAATGTGTCACAAGTAACTGACTGACTATAGTGCAAAGAAACTAGACACTTGGGAATCACTTGTCTACACAGCTAGCTGACAAAACAGAAGAAATAAAATACAAGTTTCCACCCAATTATTTCATTTGTTATGCTTCAGAGTTCTGAAAAAGCATCTTGAAATCTTTATGTGCACCAAGAATAAATATATCAGTGTAGCTCTGCTATATATCTTCTTGGATCCTAGACAATACATCAACACCCAAAATTTTCAAGAATTACTGCCCAGGGGAGAAAAATCAATTGTAAAAACAAACCGACAAACAAACAAGCAAACTATTTTTTATCACCAAGAACTGACTATTAGAGACATGATTTCTTAAAATAAATTATCGCATTTAAAATCCGTGACCCATAACTGTTGCTCTTCTCAGCTGTGACATTAGCACCCATTATCAAGGTGTGTGTTGAGGGGGAGATGTTTTTTATAGAACTGTTAATTTAACCTATATAAATTAATTGGCTGAAACATGAAGTAAGTGTAGAATTTTAACATTTGGATAGCTTTATTAACTAAAAAGTCAGGTGCTGAAATACTTTTAAAACTCTGTTATTCTGTTCTCTGATGGTGTAATGTGGGCAGATTCTCACTTGTTAATTTATACTGTGTATAAAAAACTAGAAAAAATAAATTCAAAGAAATAAAATATCTTATATCAGTACTTTCGTGTGTGGAAGCTTATGACTACAAAGAAATATGGCACTTGTTAACAAAACTAGCTTTGTTCTAAACCACAATCCCATTCATGGTCACACATTATTATGACAAAATTATCTCCTTTTTTCAAGATACTGCTTTCTACTATAAGTAAAGTTTCCTATTATCCTACCATCCTCATTCACCATTATGGGATAGCTACTTAAAAATACCTACCCAGAAACTGTCTAGAATACCTTAGCAAAGCTTCATTCTTGTCACATCAGAGAGCAACTTTCCAAAATAGCATACTGACACCACTTACTGAGTAACTTAGTAACCACTTACTGAGTAACTCAGAATTGCTGTTTTTTCAGACTATACGTGGTCACAAATTCTGGTTTTAGAACTATACCCACACTCCCCGGTATTCCACTGTTAGATTGTTAAATTACAAGTCTGGATTTCAACTCACCAGTTACTCCTAAAATTTATAATGACGTTTACTTGTGAGAGACTGCAGCATCACAAATAATATTTGATAGACCTGATTCCTCAAACATTAGACATGTAGCAGTTTGTACTTCTTTTAAAAACATTATGAACCTATATATTTTCTACGGATTTTAGATACCAAAAGATACTTCTAAAATTCCTGATCTGATGTAGATTTAGCAAACTAAATGTTGAAGCTTTATGTATATGTTGAATATACACACACACACACATATACATATATATATAGAGATACAGATATACCAAACTAGATGTATATTTTTATACTTCTTTATTTCCAGATTCTAATGCTCTTGAGACTCTTTCAGACATGTAAAAGTGGATATAAAGATCGCTTCAAAATGTAGTTCATTGAAAGATAAAATGAGAAAAGTAATTCTTTATCACGTGGCAGTGACTAGAAAAATAAGATATGATGCTTATAAAGTAAATAATTATGATCCATTAAGTCTTTTAATCAAAAAATATGAATGAGGATGAGAAAACAAACATATCATTATAAAGTAGAGAACATATTCTAATTCAAATGATATGAAGAGTCTTGAATTAAAAGAAACAAATTCAAAGCAAATATAAGAAAAAGACATTGCGTAGTTAAGTGAAGGGGGCGTGGCAAGGGAGTGAGAGCTGGTGACCTATCTGCAGCTGCGCTATTTCTACTGAGTGTTAGTGAATCGAGTCACAGTTTACAACAAGGCAGACTATTTGGTCCGTGCCTGAAATAGAGGCCAGGTGCAATCAGGACAAACAAGACATCCATCGTGCTTTCAATTCCCACAGACTCGGCTGTAAGTTGCCTCTGTCTGAAACTACAAAGACAAAAGTCTTCACTTCCCTAGACCAAAATATTGCCACATGTGAAAACGGTTCAGGAAAAAGTCTTTACTCGCTAAAAACATTGGGAAAATGCTTACAACTCATGCAGATAAGGAATGAGGAAAAAGCACAGGAGTCTTAAAAATGGAAATGGTAGAAGATAATTCAGGATGATGTACTAGAAAATCAAGAAAGGTCCTCTTTTCTAGAAGCATTAAGTCTGCTCAGAAAAGGAGGCTCGTGGGACCTTGCAAGCGAGCCCAGGGAACCCAGTGCCTGGAAACTCTGACTTACTGACACTGTCCACCAAACCAGGTTTATGAACAGGTAGATCAGTGAGTAGCATATGAAGTGGAACATGAGGGGTGATTTCCCTAAGACTGCTTTTATACTCTGTGTTAACATATCAGAAAGCTTCATAGATGGGATAGCATTGTGAATTAAGGATTATCTGAGTGATATTATGACTTGTATTTCTACTTTCCTTATAAAAATATGTCTTTGCATTCCAGGATATTTAATCCTCATCCCATTTTAGAGATCAAGAAATTTTGTACAAAAGTTTATTTATCTAACAAATAGTGATTTCTACTTGTCAGACACTACAAGACTTCTCTCAGCCCTTAACTAACTTGGCAGCTTCCTTTTTCTGTTCTTGAAATGCATGACTTTGAAACTCTTGTTTTAGGAACACTCCCTCTTAAAACCCAGGCCCCTTCCTGGAATAAGCTTTAAACACATAAATTTAAAAAGAAGCCACAAATAGGTTCTTTCTTTGAAAGTCCTAGATAAACATCCAACCAAGAACCAACACCAACCCAGACAAATGGAACCTCCAGATGCCTGCAGGTCCACCTGACATCTAAGTGTACTCACATAAGAAAACGCAAGCAAGAATCTTAACCCCCCACACAAATGGTGATATGAGAACCCAGCTTCCCTGTCCTCCCACAAAGGTCGACAATTGAACAGCATCTACATCTACTTGTGAAGTGTTAGCAACACTGTGGAACAACAACAACAACAAAAAGCTGAGAGTAATTGCACAAGATGAGAAGGAAGACGAGTTCAATTTGTCTGCAACATCCCATCCAGCACGCCGGCATTGTTCAGTTCCAAGAAGAAACTTACCACCCCGAAGAGTTCCTCTCACCAGAAAAGGAAGAGCGGGGTAGCAAGCAACTTCTCCAGCCTTGTGGGACACTGTGCAAAGGTCTCGCTTTGGTTTCACTCCACTCACACATGTGAAGGTAAGATGTACTGAACTAGCTAGGAACAAGAAAGAAAAACAGAGGCTAGCATGCAGCAGGACCTATTGTGGTTCACAAGGACCTGTTCTGCAAACTCAGCACATGTCTCCATTGAGTAAGTCTGTGGCCAGCACAATTTTCGTGCATCCATTACAGAGTTCACCACCTTTCGCCCCAGAGTTAAATGCCTTTGTTGACAGCAGCCACCTGAATCCTTTCAGCATCCCTTCTCCCAGGACACAGGCTAGCAGCCATCCAAGGTCTCTGCAGCTGTGCAGGTGTAAGATCCCAGCCACCTGAGTCCCTCCCTGCCCCCCAGAGCCAGGAGCCACGCTTATAGCTAACTCAGGCTTCTGCAGCTGCACCGTGCCCTTGCTGAGGGCTAGTCTCCAGCTGTGCCCCTACACGACGCTGGCCTGATGCCCACCACTGGCCTCCACTGCAGTGTGGACACATGGGGTTTTGGCTGGGAGGGAGTGTGCACCTGCAGGAAAGCACTCCAATAGCCGGGGCTCCCACAGATTTCCTGTATGTCTGGATCAGGCCCTGCCATCTGTCATTAGCTGGTACCACTGCACCCAACTGTATGTATGTAGCTGATCCCAAAAGCTGTGTACCGGAACAGGCCCATCCCAACCCGTCCCCAGCCTTCACTGCAGTGTGCATGCCCAGTGGGAGAGTGTGCAACCACAGGAGAACACATCGACAGCCAGGGTCTCCACAGCTGCCAAGCAGCCCACAGTTGGCCTTGGACTTTACTGCCTGCTCTAGTCCCCAGCATTATAACTGTGTATTAAACGAGCCTCTGCTATTACTTAGGCACAGGCACTTGGTCCCCACAGCCAAATGTGTAAACACCACACACTCCAGCCACCACCACTGCCTGCTCAGGCTCCTTGTTACCAGACATGAAGGCAATGCTTAGGCTTCCAACAGCTCTTGGAGTCACTGTGGACAACAGCCAGCCCCTAGCCCCCCGACCCCCACAGTGCTGGCCAAGGACCATACAGTTGATGATGCTATGAACCACAGTAGCCTGAACTGAAGAGATACTATGCCCCACCCCCAGGCCTACTGCTGCCAAATCATCCACACTGCTATGCTGTACCACTAGACCCAGAGTCACAGCATAAGCCACCCATAAGCATGTCCCCACCCACAGATGAAAGGTTTCTTTTGTCAAAGTCAGTCTATGACATCTGGAAAAGGTGACTGTTCCTCCATATGTAGAGAAACATATGCAAAGCTACAGGGATCACAACGAATCAGGGAAACATGTTTCCACCAAAAGTAGACAGGAAATCTCCAGGAACTGGCCCCCAACAATAGAGATGTAAGAATTGCCAGACAAAGAAGTAAAAAGCATTGTTCAACAGATGCTCACAGAGCTACATGAGAACACAGATAAACAACGTAATCAGGAAAACAATAGAAGAACAAATTGAGAAGGTCAACAAAGAGATAGAAAAAAGAAACATATAATAACCAATTTTGGAGCTGAAGAATACAATGAGTGAACTGAAGAATCCAATAGGGCGTTTCAATAGCCGATTTGAACAAGAGAGAATTCTTTTCTATAGCATTTATTAGACTTCATATTATGTTTTTACTTGCTTTTGTGTTTTTTCTATTGTTTGTCTTCCTGCACTAAAATACAAGTGATACTAAACCAGAACCCTCTTTTTTTTTCAGATTTTACTGCAGTCCAGCACCTAAAGTAGTAGCTGGCAAATCAATACTTGTGTTTCAATAAGTGAGTTAATAAATTAATGGGTGATAAATGGATGGATGAATAAATGGATATGAAAGCCATAGGAAAGGAAAATACCACTTCTGTTTTGCCCAAATGTATGTATAAAAGCAGAAATTATCAGTACACAGAACATAAGAGAAGGATCCCTGTTAAGAAACAGATGTAAACCTTATTTCCCTCGGTGTTGAATTTAAAGGTCTTTTAGGATATCTACTTACAAATTGTCAATTGGAAGTAAGTGTCTCAGAGGAAACCTCTTCCTCTGGGTAAAGTCTAGGTTATGATATAAATTTACAGTACACAGATATCAAGATTTAAGGTATTGCTATGAAAATTTTTTCTGAGGAAGGTATCTTAGTCCATTTGGAGTGCTATAACAAAAATACCATGGAATGGGTAGCTAATAAACAGAAATTTATTTCTCATAGTTCTGGAGGCTGAGAAGCCCAAGATTAAAGCACCACCAGATATGGTGCCTAGTGAGAGCCCCCGCCATGGCTCATCATCTTCTAGTTGTTTTCTCCAATTGGGGGAGGGGATGAGGTAGCTCCCCAGAGTCTCTTCTATGAGGTCACTAACCCCATTCATGAAAACTCTGCCTTCTAAAGCCCTGCCCCTTCCAAACACCACCACATTGGTGATTACATTTTAATATATGAATTTGGGGAGGACACAACATTCAATCTATTGCAGGAGGAAAATAGAGAGTTAAGAGAAGGAGACCTAGAATGGAATATGGAGAGGAAGAAAAGTTTAAGTTATGGTAGAATATAAAGAACCAGAAATAAAGGAATGAGAAAAATAAGTCTTGAAGACAGAAGTAAAACCCTGAGAAGTTATATGACTTAATCAAAAAGTCAAAAGCTAAAACGATAACATTTCGATGCTCAAAGTTCCTTTCTCCATGCCTGATACTCTTTTTATAACCAGACAGCTGCTTCTCTGGTCAAATAAACAAATATAGCAACAATTTTATAAACTAATATAATGACACCTGTAAATAGCAAGGATAGGCATAGCTTCTGACTTAGAAAAGGTATATGTTAACAAAAGAGAGTGTGAAGAAGTGTTGGTAGTATGGACCATTTGCTTCCCGGGGAGCCAATTTTTGAATTGTTCAGTGGGAAGGAAGGAAAAGACTAAGTGACCAGGAAGCAAAATGAAGTAACTGGGTATTGGGTGGGAGGTATACTAGGAGGCTTTCAAACAGATTGGGAGGGATGTCCAAACTGATAAAAATATATTTTGAATAGGTCAACCATTATATACAGAAAGGTTAACTGAAACAAATCATTTCTATGTCTAAAATTGGACCCAATACCCAGAGATCAAAAAGCTTGATTTACCTTCATGTGCCTCCAATGCCAGGCACTTTGAAACCAAAATCAATTTGCTGAGAGGTTGGCTTTGACTCAAAAAACTGTTCATTCTGGCTTGGCTACTATAGCTGCATTCACTCTGTTGCTAGGAAAACAAGGGGGAAAACAGTGATATACGATACTTCCAAGCTTCTGTCCCTTACAATTCCTTTACAAGTACTCGTACATTTAATTGTTTTGTTTTTGTTCAGTCAGCATTTGTTCTTAAGCTTTGGGGACTTATCTTTCTCTTGAGAAGCCAAAATAAATGTTCCTGAAAAGTATTATTTTAGACTTTTTTCTGTTTCATGTCATAATGATTTGTTTTGTCTTTTTTTTTTTTTTTTTTTTTTCCCCCTCACTGTGCTTTTGGGATTTTTTTGACTGTTGGGATACTGGGGATTTTAAAAGAGAAGCAAAATACAAAGTATAAAATGATGTTACACATAATTACCAAGGATAGTTCTTATTGTCAGCTTTCATAAATGGTTCATCGCCTACCATAAGATTTTAAGGTCAGCATAATTTCTGTGGACTCCATTTCAAGACTGTTAGGGAAGGCTCAAAGAGGAGGAAAAAAAAAAAGTCTATAACTGTACAGCTCTTGATCATATTCTTTAGTACAAAGTTCTTAGTTCTTTCTAGTGACACTGGAACTTAATACTTAACTATTTAGATGCTAAAAGTATTACAGAACGGAAAGAGTTCATTCATCTGGCTCTAGCACAGTCAAACATTAAACACCAAGAATCACAGTGGAGAAAGATTGCCTATTTTATTATGAATGGTGCCATTCAGGAGAATAGGAAGCTAATGTTCAAAAGCCCAAAGTCCCTGATTTTAATGGTTTAGGGGGACAGGTATGCAGAAGCACTTGTGGGGCAATTTTAATTGGAGGACCTTGGAGCTTAGCAATCTGTGGTAAGGGGACATCAACACAGGATCTTTCTAGACAATGGCCCCTCTTCTTCTAAAAGGGTCTGGGTGTTTTGTTTCTAGTTAGTTATGTCCTGGTCTTTGGGTTGGGGGTAGGGAGCCTGGGGGTGGGGGGCTGAGACTTTTGTTCTGGGTGCAACTGGAGATCAAAGTTCTCGCCTCTCTGTATGTTTTGGCTGCATGACTTGCAGTTTTGGTCTGTTGTCTCTGAAAAGCAACTCGGTATCTTGTTAGAAAAAAGATAGGACCATTTTGAGTTGGTTCTGCAGTTACAAAATGATTCTAGTACCAATTACAATGTGTGTTTGGGTGTGGGTTTCCCCATACCAAGCAATGCTCAGACACCAGTTGGGTGTCATATGATTCAACTCAATTCTGACACTATCTATCTGAAGATATCGTCAGATTCCACAGATTAAGGGCTCAGTCCCACAAGACCACCTTCTACTTCCGATGCCAAGTGCAAGCCCAGGTGGGTTACCTGTAATTTTGACTAGCTATAAATCAGAGGTTCCCCCTAGTCTCTTATTTGGGTTCAATTAATTTGTTAGTGGCTCACAGAACTCAGGAAACCCATTTACTCACTAGATCACTGGTCTATTACAAAGGATATTAAAGAGTACAAGTCAACAGGCAGACCAGTGATGTGCCTAGAGAGGTCATGGAAGCTCCCTGCCCTTTCCCCATACCTTGTCCTTTAATCCAATCTATCTGGCTGTTCTTGAGTTACACATAGGGTTAGGAGAGCTGGGGAACCAGAAAGTTTACACATGCCACTGTGTTGGGCCACAAACTCCACGAGGACAGAACCTCCTTTATATAAGATCTCTCTCTATGTTTCTCTTCTCTCTCCAATCACCAAGCATTCACCAACCCAGAAGATTGCTGAACCCTATCCTTTCAAGTTTTTATGGATGCTTTGGCAGTGTTGATTAAATCCTTAACTCTTGGGGACTGATTCAACCCCCAGCTCCTATCCCCTCCCCAGAGGTCATTGGGATGAAACAGTCTCCACCCTCTAATCACTGGGATGGTTCTGCTGGCAACCTGCCCCCATTAGGTGGGGTCCAAAAGCCATCTTGTTACCATAACAAAAGATAACCTTAGCACTCCCTCACTTGGGGAATTCTAAAGGTTTTAGGAGTTGTGAGCCAGGAATTGTGTACATGAACTAAACACAGAGGGTGCCAAAAAATGTATACCCATTTTTAGAAAGCTAAACTGTATTAAAATTGTAATACTCAATATATACCTATAACAAAAGATGAATACAAGTCACATTTGACTTCTGCAATTACAAGAGGTGCTCAAAATGGTTACCATCAGCGTCCAGACACTTCTCATTATAGCAAACTACTGCTTGAGCAACACTGACCAAAGTGTCCACTTGTATACATTCTTTTGGCACCCCCAGTATATATGAAAAATATACTTTTGTCATCTGAATGACCAAATGTATATTTCTCATAAATTGCAGAGGACAAATAATGTGTATTGCTTTGTGTAGTACTTAAGCTCTAGGTAACAAAATATAGTGGCAATGACGTAGATTCGGGGATTAGGCAGACCTGGATTAGCAGCCCTTACTGGCTAGATTCCTTTGGGACTACTACTTACCATCTAGTTTTCTCATTTGCACGATGGAGATAATTTATATATCTTGTAATCCTTAAGATCTACAACAACCGGTGCAGTGCTTAGCACAGTATATGGCTAGTTATTAGAGAGAGTGCTAGTTATTATTCTGAACAGCAATTGTGTTCCTGCACACTCTTTATGTTTACGATTCCAAATAAATAACCATTCATCCTTACCTTTCACTGCAATGCTTTATTCATTTCTTAAAGCCTTCAAAGTACTGCTTTTATATGCAAGGACATGGAAATACGCATTAAAATGAGAATCAGTGAGGCATAAGGTTTTCCCTGAGAGATGAAGTTCCTGGGTTTTTCTTTTAGCAGAGGTTCCGGGGAAACAGCTCTAAGACAGAAAGGACTTCACTGATTCCTCCTCTGCTTTGAGTTTTGAGAAAAGTAGGCTTGTAATACAGAAGTACGTGCACCACAGGACTGGTTTGGCAGGCGAGCCTTTTGCTATTTCTGAAGCATAATGTTGCTTTCTGTTTCTAACACGCCAGAGGCTCTTCTCATTGCCAAACTTTCTCCTTTGTCAACCTCCACAGGAAGCTGATGTAGTCCATGTTCAAAAGACATCCAACACAAAGCTATGAAGCTGCCATTGACTTCACATCTCCACTGGAAGGGAAAAAAATCATTACAGGATTTCTGGGCCAGTCTTAAAAAGTTGTGCGTATGCCATTACAAAGGGCTAAGAATTCAGTTTTTACAATATTCCTCAAGGTATGGTAGCTCTGTGAAAGAATGGAAGACACTATTGAAGAATGGCAACTAGCTCTTTCTTGGTTTTCTAATCCCTTTATACTTTTCATGAGATGTAATATCATGCTGCTTAGAGATCTTCTGGCTGGGTGTGGATTTCATTTAGTGGCTTCCTATCAACCATCCCCTTCCCAGGAAATAAGAACAGATGGGCTTCCATTCAAAACGAATAAACAAAACCAAAACCAAAGCCCAAAAAACCAAAAACTGTAAATATTAATTTTTGTTACACTATTTATGAAAGCATTAAAAGCAACAGACACTCTAGGAAATCAGAGCTAGAGCTTTAGTGTAAAATAAAAAAAAAAAATAAAAAAAAAAAAACAGTACTCATGAGCCAGATCTTATGAAAGCAGTATATAAAAGTTTACGATTGTTCACTGTGGCCTTATGCCTCCAATTAACAGTACACTGTGCAGATGTATTTTGTATTCAGTTACAAGCAAAGCTGGTAAAATAAAAATACCCCCAAAATGTTGAAGTTTAAACAAGATTGAATTCTATTTCTCTCTCATAAAAAAGTAGGCTATAGGACGGAGGGGCTTGGAAACATGCGGTCACACAGAAACCCAAAGCCCTCTATCTTCCTCCTCTGCCTTTGCCCAGAGTGTTAGATAAGATTGAAGCTGAACACCTCCAGGATTGGTTCTAATAACACTGGGCAGGATAAAATGAGACTAACTTCAGGCCAGTAAAGCACATCAAATGACTCTGAACTCAATTTACAAATTGGCCTACAAGCAAGGAGTTTATATATCAACTTGACTATTTTATTAAAATTTGGATGGAGGAAGTTGCTAGCTCATGGATGGATGGTGGTGACTATACACATGAACTACTTCTGAATTGATCTCCTGAACTCAAAAATGAAAACAGAAACCACAGCAGGCCTATGAACAGAAGCTACAGAAAAGGAGACCATGCCTCGATAATTTTGAGGGTGTTCATATCTTTAGAAAAATTATCTATAAATATGATTAGGGACCTAGAAAGGAGGGACACCTTGCAATAAAAGCAGGGATGCAAGGAGAGTCACTGGGAGGGAAGAAGGAAAGGAGGGGAGTGAAGGGAGAAAAATAGAGGGAAAAGAAAAACTTAAAATACAAAATAAACATTAAAATCTTTGGAGGTAATAAAAGTTTGATAAATAAATAAATAAAACCTTATTATGTTGGAGAACACATTACTAATTTCACTCATAATGCACAGGAAAGTTAAAAATAAGAAGGAAATAATAGATGACTGATAAAAAGAGTAATAGATATTCTATCTAAGAAGACAGCAATCCTAAGAATTATGCGTGCCATGCGGGAGACCCTGCTCGCTGTGCCATTTGTCATGTGAGGCGGCCTATGGGGCCTCTAGTCCCGCTCCCCACATAAGAACGCAGGATATGGCTAGGCCAAAAAGGAACACCCACGGAGCCATAGGTAGGGGAGTCATTCCACTATAGTCTCACTGGAGGCTGGATCCACACGACCTGCAACCTGCTGTCCGCGTCTCCGCCTGCCAACCAACCAAATGACCAACCAACACAGCAGCGGGAGTTATATCAGGGACTAATTGACTAACTGGTTACAGCTGATGGCCAACTAGCCACAGCTGACAGCCATCTACTACCTGGGCCAGCACCTTTCACGTGAGGCCTAGAGCCTGGAAACTGCTCTATGGGACTCTGTCCCCACAATGAGTTTTCAGTGGAAGGAACCATGAACAGGAATAATGTCAATAACCACAAATAATGCCACTGACATGTATGAATCCTTTATGGTTTGTGTCTACCATTATCTCATTGAATCCCCAGGAAATTTCTAAAAAAATACACTCTTAGATCTATTTAACTGATGACATGAAGCTTGCAGGGAATTTTTAATATACTGCCACAGAGTTAGTCAGGAGCAGATACTACAAATCCAGCCTACCCATTTCTAGAGGTGATGTACATTGTATCTGCTTTTATGGAGCTACAGAAAAATCTGAGTCTAAAATTTGAAAGGGTTTTGTGTTTTATAGGGGGAAAAAATGATAAAAGCAGTCCTGGAAGAAAAAAAAAAAGTGATTTAACTAGGCAGAAAAATAAAGGGCTGGTTTCAGAATTCTATTTCCTGACACAGGGAGTACAAGAAGACACTGGAATTTTGTGGGGAACAGTAAGATTTAAGAGGTCTACACTTGACAAGTCATCATCCACATATAAAGACCTCAGATTAAAGTGCTCAGTTTCACAAGAAGTCTAGTAATATCCCTGCCTTTGTAAGAAGATTATTTCAAGAACTAATCTAACCAACAAAATAGCAATTTAAAAAAAATATATATCTCATTGGGAAAGTTGCTGTGATAAGTACACTTAAAACAATGGGTTGAAAATGTGAATTAGTGTGAGTTACCTCTCCCAGTTTAAAGAACTATTTTATTAAAATTTGGACAGAGTTACTGGCTGATGGATGGATGGTGGTGATGGATCCACTATTGGTCTCTGTACATGTCCATGGCAACATAATAAAGATTTAATTTTGTTAATTTTTTCAGTGCTCTTTTGGCTTGGTTTTGTTGCCAGTTTCTGTTTAACCTTGTTACTAAGAGAAACTTCAATTCACTTTTCAACACCCTTCAAAATCCCTGTGAATTATACATTTTACTACTACAAAAACAGTTCATTCCCTTCGTTTGGTTGAATTTAACTCAGGACCGTGTCTCTCACCAGTGCTCCTCCTTCACTTTTAGCAAACTCACACTTTCCTCACTCAAAACCATCCTCTTCCTTGTCAACTATTCATCTTTCTTCTACAGTCTCTTTTGTTAACTTGCAGCCCCTATTCCTCCGGATTACCCTTCCCGGCTCCATTAAATTGCTCTGCTTCCCAATTTGCCATCCTACCACATGTTATCACTGACTTTACCCCACCTGTGATGAAAAGTCAATGATCTGAGCATCCACCTGAATACTTTAAGGCTTGGTCTCAATCGAATTAGAATGATATTGCTGAAAACTTTTCAGAACCCTGTAAGAATAGGAAAGAATTTAGTAATCAATTCAGGCTGGTCCTCAAAACCTATTTTCCCAGGCTCCCTGATTTATATCCATTTGTGCAGCTGCTCGTGTGTCTGGGAGATAGGCCATCAAAGAAATTAGAACACAGCTGAAGTTTACATATGGACTAAAACCATAGGGGAGAGCAAACGTTTATTGGACAAAGATGCAAGATCGCAGACAACAAAGAAATGAATCCAACTCTAATTAATTATAGACATAGATTAGAATATATTTGAAATAACTACTGTGGTTTTGTTAAGAGATTACAAACAAAAATTAGAGATGTTATATTAAAAAAAAAGTAAATGGTGGAATATTCCTATCTCTGAAATACATACACTAGCTCAATATCTAGTGGAGTCCTTACACAAAAAACTGTAAGGACTCCGTCACACAAAAAACAGCTAAACCAACACGTTGCAAACTTATGACTTTGCAACTTAAACAAGTAGAAGAAAATAAGCCAGGGAAATCTGCTCCCTACAAAATCACTAGAGGTGGAGACATCTGTAGATGTTATAAAGAATAAGGTCAGAGGACCTGGGCATAGAATGCAAAGGGGAGCAAGAATTCCCAAACCCATCTCCCCAATGATTCTCCTTTGGGCTATCACCCACCATGTTCTCACAACTAATTCTCAGTGAACAATGGGAAATAATCACCCCTGTAAATTGATATCCCCCTCCATCTTTCTGGTGGATAAAAGGGCAACACATTCATTCCTCTTATTCTCCCACAACCCTTCCTTGGAATAGGCAAACCATATCTGTGTCAGGACTTGACAATCTCTCTCATGACTGGACTTCATTGACACACCCTTTGTGTCTCACTAGGACATCTCACTATCCTGCAGAGCTTTCTGCTGAACTCTACTACTCCAGTAAACCTTCTGGAAACATATGTACTTTCCAACTGGAATGCTGGGATTCTTATTTTCGTCAACTCCACACCTTAACTCTAACTCCATACCTATACACGTTTAATGGCTCTCATTGACCGTAAAACAATTCTTGTCCCTTGCAGCCCCCTTCCCAACCCTTTAATCAAAATGAAGGGGGCTAATGACAGCTGCAGGGGTAGTCATCAAAAAGCCATGCTGTTCTGAATAGCGTGATGAAATCTCATGCCATTCTGCTCCATCCTAACTGGGATATGAATCATCCGTTGTCCAGCGTACCCATGCTGTATATACATTACAATAAGATATTGTGAGAGGAAGAGACCACCACATTCATATAACTTGTATTACTTTTTTAGTATATTGTTATAATTATCCTATTTTATTATTACTTTTAATCTCTTTTTGTGCATAATTTAAAAATTAAATGCTATCATTGGCTTAGAAGAAACATACTATCTATAGGGTTCAGTATTTTCTGCAGTTTCAGGCATCCACTGGGGGTCTTGGAACATAGCCCCTATGGATAAGGACGGCTACTGTGCATTGCTAGATATTTGCATTAATATTTATGAGGGATATTGCTATTTGATTATTTTTCCTTGCAATGCTTTTGTCAGGTTTTGGTACAATGATAATGCTCACCTCAAAAACTAATTGGGAGTGTTCCCTCTATTCCATTTTGTGAAATAATTTTCTAACTCTAGGGTCATTTATTTTTTAAGTGTTTGCTGAAATTCAGCAGTGTAGTCATCTTAGTCTTGAGTTTCCTTTGTGGGAAAGTTTTAAATTACAAACACTAAAATATTTAATTCATATAGGGTTATTCATATTTCTCTTAGTTTCATTTTGGTGATTTGTATCTTCTAGAAATTCAACTATTCTACCGCAATTTAAAAATTATTGGTATACTGTTGTTGTAATATTCCCTTTAACATCTTTTTTGGATCCATAGGATTTGAGATAATAATTCCTCTTTTAAATCCCAATATTGTAATTTGTGTTATTTCTCTCTGTATCTCTTTCTTTATGTCTCCCTCCTCACCCCCTCTCTCTCATGATTCTATATAGGTGTTTATTAATTTCATTAACTTAAAAGAGTAACTTTGGTTTCATTGATTTTTGCAATTAACTTTCCTTCTACTTTTTTTGCTCATTTTACTTCCTTCTTAAGTGGAAGCTCACATAATGAATTTTAACCATTCTTCTTTTCTAATGTAAGCATTTAAAATTTCTAAGCACTGCTTTAGCTACATTCTATAAATTATCACCTTTATTTTCATTATAAACTACATTGAAATATTTTAAATTTTCATAATGATTTATTTAACCTATTAGTCATTTGTATGTGTGTTGTTTAGTTTTTAATCTTTGAGGGTATTCTAGAAAATAATTAGTTACTGATTTCTGATTTTTATTTCACTATGGTCAAAGAAAATACTCTTAGGATTTTGTTTTTGTAATTTATTGAGGTATGCTTTATGGTCTTGCATGTGGTCTCATTTGGTCAAAAACACAAACTATTTGAAAAGACAGAATTCTGTAGTTTTGGAATATCACATGATATTAATATTAGTGAGGTTAAGTGTTCAGGTCTTCTGATTCTTAATTATTTGTGGAAATAATGAAAGAAGATTGTTAAAAGCTCTAACTCTGGATTTTTCTTCTTTCTTTCTTTAGATATGGGAGGTTTTGCCTTATATATTTTAACACTGTAATTAAGTGTAGGATTATTTTAAATTATTCAAGGAACTAGTGTTTTTATCAGTAGGGAATGACTCTTTGTACCTGTGATATTACTGTTTTTCTTGAGATCTTTTTTTGGCATTAATATTGCCATTCTCGCACTCTAATGCTGAGTGCATAATTGTACATAGTTTTCTCTCCCTTTACTTTTAATCTAGTACTGTCTTTATGCTTATAGTGCCTTTCTTCTTGGTAGAATACACTTGCATCTTGTTTCTTTACTCAGTCTAACAAAAATGATTATTTAAACAGATCAATAATGGAAGTACTAGACACACAAAAAGGAAATATAACTCTACAAGAAGTAGAGATAATAAAATGTTCTGTAAAATCTGAAAAATAAACAGTGAAAGTGACTAAAAGGATCAGAGAAGAAATCAAAATCAGATTAAATTAATACACACTAAGAGATGACTTATAGAGACAGAGAGCCTAGGTTTAACTTCCAATTCCACCATTTGTGTGATACTAGATACTTTTCTTCCCTTCTGTGCTATTCAGATTTCCTATGTGAAACATTGGCTAATTATAGTACCTACTTCATTAGGTTATTGTCAACAAACACTAAAGATCTGATAATGTGAAGCCCATAATTTCTGTCCACAAAAGAATAAACTTGGAAATGAGTAATAAGAATAGAGTCAAAAATACTCTGCATAGTTTTTAAAACATAAACTATTATATAATCTATAGATAAAGAACACTTACATTATTCCCTCCTTATCTGTGGTTCACTTTACGTTGTTTCAGTTACCCATAGCCAACTGAGGTCTGAAAATATTAAAAGGAAAATTCCAGAAATCACCCTTTAAATTGTGCATCTCACATTGTCCTGTTCTATCCCATCCATGATGTGAATCATCCCTTTGTTCAGGTTATCCACATTGTATATGCTACATGCTTGCTAGTCACTTAGTAGCCTTCTTAGTTATCAAATAGATTGTCAGGATATCACAATCTTTGCATTTGAGTCACCCTTATTTTACTTAATAATGATCCCAATAAGTAAGAAGAGTAGTGATGCTGAGAATTTGGTATGACAAAAAAAGCTGGAAAGAAACTGTGTATTATGTATAGGAAAAAAAGAAAAAATATATATAAATATATATAAAAAATAAATATATATATGTATGTATATTTATATATAACACCATATATATATATATATATATATATATATATATATATATATATCACCATATATATATATATATATATATATATATATATATATGGTTCAGTATTATTCATGGTTTAGGCATTCACTGGGGGTCTTGGTACATATGTCCCCTTGATAACGGGGGAACATTGTTATAGAAATTAACAGATATGTTTAAAACTGAGAAAGAAGATAATTAGAATGTATGTAAATTTGAGGGATATAGCTATATTGATAGCTACACTTAAATTTTTAGTTTTAGATATTTATATTGGAAAAGAAAAAATCAAAAAGTAATGAGTTGGCTTCCAAATCTAGAATTTAGAAAAAGAATAACAAAATAATTCCAAAAATAGTAGATGGAAAATACCTAGGAATAAACTTAACCAAGGATGTGAAAGACCTATATGCTGAAAACTATAAGACATTTTTAAAAGAAATTGAAGAAGACACAAAGAAATGGAAAGACATTCCATGCTCATGGATTAGAAGAATCAACATAGTTAAAATGGTCATATTACCCAAAGCAATATACAGATTTAATGCAATCCCCATCAAAATCCCAATGGCATATTTTAAAGAAACAGAACAATGAATCATCAGATTTGTTTGAAACCACAAAAGACCCCGAATACCCAAAGCAATCTTAAGAAAAAAGAGCAGTACTGGAGGTATCACACTCCCTGACTTTAGCTTGTACTACAGGGCTACAATAATCAAAACAACATGGTATTGGCAGAAAAACAGACACATAGACCAGTGGAATAGAATTGAGAACCCAGAAATAAAACCACATAAATATGAACAGATCATTTTTGACAAAGAAGCAAACAACATACAATGGAGAAAAGACAGCCTCTTCAATAAATGGTGCAGACAGAATTGCATAGCCACGTGCAAAACAATGAAACTGGACTGCTATCTGTCACCATCTCCCAAAATTAATTCAAAATGGATTAAACTTAAGCATATGACCTGAAACAATAAACTGCATAGAAGAAAACATAGGTACTAAACTTATGGACCTTGGGTTCAAAGAGCATTTTATGAATTTGACTCCAAAGTCAAGGGAAGTAAAAGCTAAAATAAATGAATGGGACTATATGAAACTTAAAAGCTTCTGCACAGCAAAAGAAATCATCGACAAAAGAAAGAGGCAACCAACTGAATGGGAGAAGATTTTTGCAAACAGTGCCTCTGATAAAGGGCTAATATCCAAAGTATACAAGGAACTCATGAAACTCAACAACAAAAAAACAAAAAACCCAATTGAAAAATGGGCAGAAGACCTGAAGAGACATTTCTCCAAAGAGGACATACAAATGGCAAATAGACATATGAAAAAATGCTCAACATCACTAATCATCAGAGAAATGCAAATAAAAACCACAATGAGATATCACCTCACCCCAGTCAGAATAGCTACCACCAACAAGACAAATCGTAACAAGTGTTGGAGAGGCTGTGGAGAAAAAGGAACCCTCATAAACTGTTGGTGGGAATGCAGACTGGTGCAACCACTATGGAAGGCAGTGTGGAGTTTCCTCAAAAAATTACGAATAGAATTACTGTATGACCCAGCAATCCCTCACCTGGGTATCTACCCAACAAATCTGAAAACATTTATACATAAAGACACGTATGTTCCAATGTTCATTGCTGCTTTATTTACGGTGGCCAAGACATGGAAACAACCCAAATGTCCTTCAATAGATGAATGGATAAAGAAGTTGTGGTATATATACACAATGGAATACTGTTCGGCGGTAGAGAAAAGATGATATAGGACCATTTGTGACAACATGGATGGATCTTGAGAATATAATGCTAAGCGAAATAAGTCAGACAGAAAAAGCAGAGAACCATATGATTTCACTGATATGTGGTATATAAACCAAATACAACAAAAGAACGATACAAACAAATGAGAAGCAAAAACTCATAGACACAGACAATAGTTTAGTGGTTACCAGAGGGTAAGGGGGGAGGGGGGTGGGAGATGTGCGTAAGGGGGATCAAATATATGGGGATGGAAGGAGAACTGACTCTGGGTGGTGAACACACAATGGGATTTATAGATGATGTAATACAGAATTGTACACCTGAAATCTATGTAATTTTACTAACAATTGTCACCCCCAATAAACTATAAAAAAAAAAAGGAAGAAAAAAGAAGAAGATGGAAGGAATTAATAGAGTTAAAAGAAGTTATTTGCAAAATGGGAAATAAAGAAATGGTAGGAAACATTAAGGAGAACAAAAGCTTGGCCTCTGAAAGAAAAAGAAAGAAGAAATGAAAATAAATTAAGAAATTAAATCCATAGTATGATATCATGCTAAAATATTAATAAATAAGCTAAATTAAATAAACTGAGTAAACTTCAAGAAGGAAAAAAAAAAAATCAATGAAGAAAAGAAAAAATATGCTTTCCTACATAAACTTCCAGAAGCTAGTAAAATGGGAAAGGATTTAAGTTCATTTAATAAAGATAATCTCATTCAGATAAACTGTCCAGGATAATACAAGAGAAGAAAACTACATTAATAGTTATGTTTAAATAGAAATGTAATGGAAACGTGAATAAGATACAGGAGACATATTAAACAATAGGCTAAAAATACATTCTAATCCATTATGGAGTTATGCAAGGAAGGCAAGAATGGTTTACTATTTGAAAGCTCTCTAATGCAATTACTTCCTTATCATTAAAGAAGCTACTGCATTTAAAATTTTAGTTAGAAACAAAAATGTACATTTAACATAATTAAACAAACTCATAATAAAAATAAATAAATAAACTCTCAACAACCTACAGATAGAAATTTCCAAAACCAAATAAAAGGAATCTAGCAAAAAATCTAAAACAAACACAATACCTAAAAGTGAAATATTAGACCCAGCCTCATGCTAGTCCCTAACCTGGCAAAGGAAAGACATACAAGTACAGGAAGTGCAGAGTCCTAAACAAGATGAACCCAAAGAGGCCCACACCAAAACACATAATTTAAATGCCAAAGGTTAAAGACAAAAAGAGAATCCTAAGAGTAGCAAGAGAAAGGCAACTAGTAACTTATAATGAAACTCTCATACAATTGTCAGCTGATTTCTCAACAGAAACTTTGCAGTCTAAAAAAAATTGGCATGAAATATCACAGTAATGAAAAGCAAGGAACTGCAACCAAGATTACTCAACCAAGCAAGGCTATCTCTTAAAATTGAAGAAAGAAAAAGAGCTTCCCAGACAAGAAAACGATAAAGGAATGCATCACTGTGAAACCAGTATTACAAGAAATGTTAAAGAATTTTTTTAAAAAAGAAACATAAATATGAGTAATAAAATGACAATAACTATGTATCTGTCCATAATCAATTTAAATGTGAATGAATTAAATATTACAACCAAAAGACATAGAGTAGCTGAATGGATAAGAAAACAAGACATATACATATGCTGTCTACAAGAGACCTCAGTTTGAACGACACAGGTTGAAAGTAAAGGGATAAAAAAAAAAAAAAAAGACATTTCATTAAAATGTAAAAACAAAGCTATGGCTGCAATATTTATATCAGACAAATTAGACTTTAAAACAAATAAGAGATGGATCTTGAGAGAGTAATGCTGAGCGAAATAAGTCAGACAGAAAAAGCAGAGAACCATGTGATTTCACTGATATGTGGTATGTAAACCAAAAACAACAAAAGAACAAGACAAACAAATGAGAAACAGAAACTCATAGACACAGATAATAGTTTAGTGGTTGCCAGAGGGTAAGGTGGGCGGGGGGTGGGAGATGAGGGTAAGGGGGATCAAATATATGGTGATGGAAGGAGAACTGACTCTGGGTGATGAACACACAATGGGATTTATAGATGATGTAATACAGAATTGTACACCTGAAATCTATGTAATTTTACTAACAATTGTCACCCCAATAAATTTAATAAAATAAAATTAAAAAAAAAAAAAAAACAAATAAGAGAAAAGGAACGACATTTCATAACGGTAAAGGGATCAATCCAACAACAAGATATAACCCTTGCAAACATTAATGCACCCAATATAGGAGCACAAAAATGTATAAAGGAAATATTAATTAATATAAAGGGAGAGACTGACAGTAATACAGTTATAGTAGTGGATTTTAACACCCCATTGACAACAAAGGATAGATCTTCCAGACGGAAAATCAACAAGGAAAGAGCAGCCTTAAATGACACACTAGCCAGATGGATTTAATTCATATTTTTGGAGTATTTAACCTCAAAGCAGTAGAATAAATATTCTCTTTAAGAGCACATAAAACATTTTCCAAGATAGGCCATATGTTAGACCACAAAACAAGTCTCAGTAAATTTAACAAGATTGAAATCATATCAAGCATCTTCTCTGACTACAATGGTATGAAACCAGAAATTAACTACAACAAAAAATCTGAAAAACACACAAACACCTGGAAGCTAAATAACATCCTAGGACATAATGAATGGGTGAACAATGAGATCAAGGAAGAAATCAAAAGATACCCTAAGACAAGTGAAAATGAAAACACAATGACCCCAAATCTGTGGGACACAGCAAAAGCAGTCCTAACAGGAAAATTAATAGCAATGCAGGCCAACCTCAAGAGACATGAAAAATCTCATATAAATCATCTAACCTTACATTTAAAGGAACTAGAAACTAAACAGCAAGCAAAGCCCAAAGTGGGTAGAAGGAAGAAAATAATAAAGATCAGAGTAGAAATAAACAAAATAGAGGCAAGAAAACAAAAACAATACAAAAGAGCTATGAAACCAGGAGCTGGTTCTTTGAAAAGATAAGCAAAGTTTATAAACCTTTAACCAGTCTCATCAAGAAAAAAAGAGAAAGGACCCACATAAATAAAATCAAAAATGAAAGAAAAATGACAACTGACACCACAGAAATACAAAGGATTATGAGAAAATATTACTAACAATTATATGACAACAAACTGGACAATCTGGAAGAAATTGATAGATTCCTAGAAAAACAGTCTTCCAAGACTGAATTAAGAAAAAAACAGAATATTTGAACAGACTGATTATTAAAAACAGAAAATTTGGACAGATACAAAATCGAATCAGTAATCAAAATTCCCAATAAACAAAAGTTCTGGACTGAATGGCTTCACAGATGAAACTTACCAAACATTCAAAAAAGAATTAATACCTGTTGTTCTCAAACTATTCCAAAGAATTCAAGAGGAGGGAAAGCTCCCAAGTTCATTTTGTGAGGCCACTATTACCCTGAATCAAAAACCAGAAAAAGACATTACAAAAAAAGAAAATTCTACGCTGTTATCCCTGATGAACATAGATGCAAAAATCTTCAACAACATATCAGCAAACTAGTTCAGGAATACATTAAAAAGATCATACACCATGATCAAGCAAGTTTGGTTCAATATCCATAAGTCAATTAATGTGACATACACATAAACAACATGAAGAACAAAAAATCTTACAATCCTATTAGTAGATACAGAAAGTGTTTTACAAAATCCAGCATCCATTTATGATAAAAACTCTGAACAAAGTCGAATTAGAGAAAACATCCCTCAACATAAAAAAGGCCATATATGACAAACCCACAACTAACATTATATTCAAAGAGGGAAATATGAAAGTGTTTTACTTAAAATCAGGAACAAGACAAGGATGTCCATTTTAACCACTTTTATTCAACATTGTATCAGAAGTCCTAGCCACAGTACAAGAAACAGAAGTCATCCAAATTGGAAAGAAAGAAGTAAAACTGCAGATGGCATGATACTATAAAAAAAACCAAACTGTTATAACTAATGAATGAATTCAGTAAAGTAGCAAGATACAAAATTGATATTCAGAAACGGGTTGCATTTTTATATACCAAAACTGAACTATCAGAAACAGAAATTAAGAAAACAATCCCATTTACAATTGCATCAAAAACAAAATAAAATACCTAGGAAAAAAATTCACAAAAAAGGTAAAACACCTTTACTCAGAAAAGTGTAAGAAACTCAAGAAAGAAATTGGAACATGTAAATAAATGAAATCATACACCATGCTCATGGATAGGAAGAATTAACACTGTTAAAATGTCCATACTACCCAAAGCAATCTACAGATTCAATGCAATCCCTATCAAAATACCAGTGGAGTTTTTCATAGAACTGTAACAAATAAACCTAAAATTTAGATGAAACCACAAAAGACCCCAAATAGCCACAAAAATCTTGAGAAAAAACAACAAAGCTGTAGGTATCACACTACCTGATATTAAGCTATACTAATCAAACAGTCTTGTAGGACTGCCCAACACCCCCACTTCAGTCACAAGCCATGGCTACCACGGCTACCTGTGCTTCTAAGTGACCAGCTATAGATTGGAGGTTCCAGTGACCACCTCCAACTCAGGAGGCCAATTCAAAGTCCAGGGTGTTACCTGTACTTTTGATCAACTGGCTATAAATTAGAAGTTCGCACGATCTGCTTCTTGGGTTCAATTAATTTGTAAGAATGGCTCACAGAACTCAGAGAAACATTTAATTACTGGATTACTGGTTTATTATAAAAAGATATAACTGAAACAGCCAGCCAGGTGGAAGAAATGCAAAGGGCAAGGCATGGGCAAAGGGCACACAGCTTTCATACTGTATCCAGGCATGACTCTCTCCAATCTCCATATGTTAACCTACCCAGTTTCTCTCCAAACCCTGTACTTATGGGTTTTTATGGAGGCTTCATTACATAGGCATGATTGATTAAACCATTGGCCACTTGTGTTTGGTTATACTTCCAGCCCTTCTCCCCTCCCCAGAGGTCAAGGAGTGAAACTGAAAGTTCTAACCTCTAGTCACATAGTTTTCTCCATTGGCAACCAGCCCTCATCCTATGGTGCAGTCCTTAAGTTACTCATTAACATTACAAAAGACACCTTCATCACTCTGGATACACTTAGGAAATCCCAAGGGTTTTAGAAGCTGTGAACCAGGAACTGTGGACAAAGACCAAATATATATGATAAGTATACTTTGGTCATCTGAATGATCAAATATACATTTCTTATATATCACAATAGTGTACCTCTCTAAAATCCATAACATGATATGGTTATCGATACCAGGGTTTATAATCAGTATTTACTGGAGAGCGGATTCACTAGAGTAAAACAAAATAAAACGAACAACTAAGTAGTAGCTAAGACATATAAAGAGAAAAAATATTTGCTGACAATATGACCATTGAAAAAATCCATTGAAATGTATGAAGAAAATATTAGAACTAATAAGAGATTTCAATAAAATTGTTGGATACATGCATATAAAGAGATGGACAGCATTTCTTTAGGTAATGTATGCCTTCATCAACATTAGGATACATCACTGGAAATAAAAAAAAAGTATTAAATCCTTGCGGAAATTAGAAATCAGAACATACAATTAGAAGTTCCCAGTAATAGCACATAAATCATTTAATTATTTCAATTACTTGGTAACCTTTAGTCATTTTTGCCTTTTTTGAGATACAATTCCCCTATAACTCACATAAAATTACAGTGTACACTTCAGTGGTGTTTAGCAATATTCCTAAGGTTGTGCAACTATCACCCTAAGTAATTCCAGACTGGTTTTCTTACCCCAAATAAGAACGCTTATTCATTAGCACTCATCTCCATTCCCTTCTTTCCCCCATCCCTGGTAGACATTAATCTACCTTCTATCTCTATGAAGTAGCCTATTTAGGACATTTCATTTAAATCGAATCATATAATATGGGACCTCATGTTTTGGGCTTCTTTCACTTAGCATAATGTGTTAGCAGGATGTAGAAAATTTTGAACCCTTGCACATTGCTTCTGAAAATGTAAAATGGTGCAACCATGTGGAAAACAGGTTAGTGCTTCCTTAAAAAGTTAAAATATGCAATTACCATATGACCTAGCATGTTTGCCTTTTTCAGTATGTTTCCAGAAAGTTAACCTGACCCTATTAACCAGACATGGAGTTACTCTATAGACCTACAGAAGGCGTATTGTGAACAGTGTTTAAGTACCAGGACTCAAATCAAGATTTTCTAGATTTAAATTCTGGCTGATCAGTTTACTCGGGGTTGACTTCTGTAAAATGTCAATCACACTGCCATCTTCATTGGGTTGTTGTGAGAACCAAATGGTTAATTTGTATCAACTGTCTAGAATAGTGCCTGAAAGAGAGCTAGGACTTTATTTATTCATTCATTAAATACTTTTAAACTTCAACTCTATGTCTCAACACTATCTTAAGTGCTAGAGATAAAATGATGAAAGAGTAAGGAGAGAAAAATTCCCCACTCTCCTGGACCTTTTATTCTGTTGGAGAAAACATGTTTTTATGTTATATTTTTATCAGAGCAAATATATATAAATGTGTTAAATATGTTATATTTATTTATGATACATAAATATAATTAAATCAGATGGTGATAAAGTACATGAAGGAAAATTTAAAAACATAAATGATGTGTGATATATGCAAGTGCATATGATAGATGCAAGTGTGTCATCATGAGCAGCACCTTTGTGATAATGACATTACTACAGGGAAGTGACAGAGAGGGTCAAGCAGATATCTACAGGCAAAGCATTAAAGCATTAGAGACAAAGTAAAGAAAAAGTGCAAATACCCTAGGGGTCCGGGAATAGCTTGGAAGCCAACGTGGTACCGGCTGAGTGACAGAGACCAGGATGAAAGGAATGAGTCAGAGGTAGAGTCCAGCAAGTCAGTGACCTATGATGCAGGACAAGGAACATGAGAGTGTGCTTCCTCCGGTCACGTAAAGAAAATAGTTCAAAAAGGAGGAGGTAAGCAACTGTCCTATTTTATTCAGAAAACTTCTGGTTTTACCACTAAGACCCCATATCCAGGGAAATCCTCAGTCCCACAGAAACCAGGACATTTGGTCACGCACTGATGACAACTGAAAATTGACAGTCAAATTGGCAACATGGAAACCTTTCTTGACCTTGACAAGAGTATCAATAAAATAGTGGGGGAAAAACCTGATTTTCTTATGCATTCATTTTCTTGCATTATGCATTCAAGAAAACATAGGAAGAAGTACCAAAATTAGGTTTATGAAGATTAGACAAGTCTTTCAAACTTTTTCTATAAAAAGAAACAGATAATGGGAAAGTAGGTCAAGGGCTTTCGATTTATTTGTTTTATTTTTGTTAATTCATCAGGTATGGTGTATACACTACCTTTTAACATTCCTTTCTGCTATAGACTGTTTGTTTCTCCCAAATTCATATGTTAAATCCTAGTAGCCTTTGGGAGTTAATTAGATGATAGGGGCAGAGCTTATAAAAAAGACCCTAGAGAGACCCACTTTCTTCTTGTGAGGACATGACAATAAAAAGGCCCTCTATGAACAAGGAATCAGGCTCTCATCAGACACTGAATCTGCTGGCACCTTGATCTTGAATGTCACAACCCCGAGAACTGTGAACAACAAATTTCTGTTTTATAAACTAAGCTACTCAGTCTGTGGTATTCTGTCATAGCAGCCTTAGCAGACTAAGATGCTCCACAAGTAATTCTTAGGATTAAGACATTTTGGAAACAACACTAATATTTAATAGTCTCATTCCGAAGTCCTCCTGCCTTCTAAAAATTTGAATCCTACGTTTTCCTCAAGGTCCATTTAAAATTTTGTTTTCCATAATACAGATTCTACCATACCCTCTAATTTTGTTTTTGTGGTGCTTTTAATTGGCCATGACGTATATCACATTCCTGGGCCCCCAGTAAAATTTAAAATTCTAGGTAGTGACACATTTCTATTTCTTCTGTTCTCTGCTTTGTGCTCAGTGTATTTGTATATTCACACACAAACCTTGCTAAAATCTTGCTACCTTGACTCAATTTGAAGATGCAATTCTAGTAATCTGCAATGGTTTACCATGAGATTTTGGAAACCAAAGGGGTTTCATATTTAAGAGTAAATTATGAAGATATACTGTACCCTGCTGACTTCATAAATTTAAAACACAAAATCCTGTAATGGCCATGCCAAGATTCTCTCTGTAGAGCCCTCTGACTAGGTACTACTTACAGGCTCACTGTACCACTATAGCTGAAAGATGCTTTGCTGCCAATACCCACTTCATTCTTATTTAATAGAAAAGCATTCTTCTCTCCTTTCTGCAGTGATGTCCAAACAGTCAAGGCACAATAGCAGCGCTCTCTTCTTTTCCTAGAGGTGTAATTTAAATTCTGAGATACTCAGAATGAGATATTAGAATGCCTTTTGCTTCATTTATAAAACCTGACAGCTTAATTCCAAATACTTTGCAGATTTAATTAATGAGAAGGGAATCAACCATTCAATATTAAAAAGAAAATCTATAGTGTGGCCTCTTCCAGTGAGCAGAATGAAATGTCAAATTATTTTAGGCCAACAGACAGGATTTTTCGTAACTTTCATGTTTTAAATGTCTCATAATAATGTCAAAACGTCTGCTCTGTTAAGCCAACATGTAACTGATCCAATACAAATTGCCATGACACTAAATTGTATTGATGTCTTACCACAGAGATAAGCTTGGCTGTGGAAAGTGGGCCATGCTCCATCAGCAGCAAAAGAAAGATCTTTGGGAAATCAAGTGACCAAGCTACTTCCACTCCCAGATTTGCTTGCCTGTAGCAGCCGCTCGGAGGAGGTGTTCCCACTTAACCCTGAGTAACAGGAGTCGAAGGATTTAAATTGGAACTGACAGTCAGGTTTTCTATGGTAATTCTCTATTTGCTCCAGCTTCTCTTTTTACTCAGCCTTTAGGTATATACAGATTATTCATTAAATACACTCTAAACCGCAAATTCTGTAGGACCAAATGCCTGGACCAGACAGCAAATGAAAATGTTGACAAATGTGATTTTCACAAGATGCTGCATTCACACTACTTTCCAGAGAATATGTATTTCTCCTTCAATTGCCAGAACTGATCAATAGCTATAAATAATTTAATAATGGCTCACATTATAATGCTGCATGTATGTATCTGCAATTATAGATGATTTTGATAGATATTACAAAGCTTTTAATGTGTAAATCGTGGTAACTTTTTCTACAATTATATATTTACGGAATATAGAAAAGAAAGCTAGGAAGAAGAGAGATAGAATATTTTGTTCTTGTAAGTGGTCAAATGAAATACAAACAGGTTGCCAAGGTAAGACGATGTTGAAAATAACTTTTCAAATAAATTAAAAAAAAAAAACACTAAAATGGAGTAGAAATATTAGGCATATTGTATAATGTTTAAAAGGGCAGTATAAGAAGGGAAAAAAAGGATAGGAAGGTATATTTCAGCTCAACAAAACGGGAATGCTCTTATGTTTATTTATAATTAGTTCAACATTGAGTTGGTTGTTGGAGGAAGTAATGAATCTTCCATCTCTGGAGTATTTAAGCGAAGAATATGGGAATAAAGTAGTGGTTTTCAATCTTGTTTCAACTATGTCTCATGTTATGAAATACCTTTAACATTGACTGGTTCTTTATAAACTCAGTAGGCTTTATAGAACAATATTTATCATTAATATCTATGATGTATTCTGATGTTTTTCTAAATCAATTATGTATAAAAACTAGTGTCATGACCCTTAAAATTGATTTTTCCATATTACTAATGTTTCATAACATTCTGTGAAAAACACTGAAATAATTATCCTCATCAATCTCTTTCAATCTTATGATTCTATCAAAGTAAAATATTAATATTAGTACCTAATAATATGATACAGAAAAACAACAATAACAACAACAAAGCCCCTTCACATTTCTATTGCTTTAATAAACTAAATCTGACTTATAACTGACTCAGAGCTGGCAAGAGATTTTTTTCTCAGTCACATGGTACAAATCTTAATCCTTTCTAGAATCATGTCAGAATCTTTTGAGGCCCAGTGTCTTAGTCTGCCCAGGCTATTACAAAATACCACAGTCTAGGTGGCATATTAACAACAGAAATTTATTTCTCACTGTTCTAGGGACTGGGAAGTCCAAGATCAGGGCACCAGCGTGGTTGCATTTCAGTGAGGACACTCTTCCTCGTTTATAGCCAGCACCATCTCCTGGTGTCCTCACAAAGTGGGAGGAGCAAGGACTCTGTGGGTTCTCTTTTAAAAAGCATCAATCCTAATCATTAGGACATCAGCCTCGTGGCTTAACCACCTCCTCAATGCCCTACCTCCTAACACCATCATATTTGGAGGTTAGGTTTTCAATATATGCATTTTGCAGGCACACAAACATTCATACCACAGTATCCAGAAATTCAGGAGAAGGCAAGGAAAGGACCGTAGTCACGAGGGTCAGGGTCACCATTGAAGGGCTCACTGCCCAAGATCCTGTGGGTCCTCTTGAGGTGGGCACCCCAGTAACTCTAGGCCGAGAAGAGCTAGGGGATCTTCAGTTTTAGAACTCATTGCCATAGCTTGTGGTGTCGTTTCCCTGATGAGAGGCTACAGATCTCAGTACTTTGTGCAAGTATAACCACTGACTGACCACCCACAATCTTGGATGTGACACATATATTATGTTAAATATATAATAAAAATAAAATGTGATAAAATGGAATAACCCACTACTCTGTTTTTGCATATATCTTTACATCGCATTTTTTGAAAAGTTATATGTGGTCTACTATTCCTTCATTGTACTGATTCTTAGTCAGTTTTGTTAAAATTGCATAATTAAAGTAACTGAGGTGAAATATTAAAAAAAAAACACACACAAAAAAACTGGTATCAGAAGTATATAGACCTGAGTGAAGCTCCCATGGTTTCTTATTTAATATGCTGAAAGTCATGATTTTCTCATCTGTAAAATGGGCCTCAAAGCTTTTGGTTGTTGTGAAGGTGAACCCACAGAAGAGTGTCTAGAACGGTCATAGCCAAGAGGAACTTATGGAGACACAAATGTAATGGGATATTCTGCATGGAATCCTGAAACAGAAAAAGGACATTAGGTAAAAAGTTAAGGAGATCTTAATAGAGGATGAACTTTAATTATGTTGTTATTAATATTGGTACAGGAATTGTGGCTAATGTATCACGTAATTTAAGATGTTAAAAATAGGAGAAACTGTGTGTAGGGTATATGGAGATTTTCTGAACTATCTTTGCATTGTTCTTACAAATCCAAAAATATTCTAAAATTAAAAATTTACTTAAAATAATTTCTAGAACAAATCACATAATTATTTAATACATATAGTTTGTATATGTATTAATGTACATGTGTATGTATATATATATATATACTCATGAGTATTTGATTAAATGTATGTGTATGTATACACATATATATTCAATATATACATATACAGATATTCAGATACTCATTAAAATATACTTCTATACATAATATATTTATCTGCACATACAGAAACATAACACATATGGATTTCTAAAAAGTTTTTAAAAGTTCTTAAAAACTTTTTAAAAGCCTCAACTTTTAAAAGTTCTCAAAATTCTTGCACGTTATATGAAATAGAACAGAATAAAGATATACAGAATTTTTTCTTCAGTTTTAATTTTTAAATTTCATAACAGATTTACTAAGGCTTTCTTGAGTTTCTGAGACCTCACTAATTAAACAAATATGGTTTACATGAATCAGCATTAAAACAATGGCTAAATCATCTTCTAAAGATGAGAACCAATTTGTCTTCTAATGAGGGTACAATTTTAGTAATAGCAGACCAAAGAACTCAACTAACGGCCAGTATTCATAACTCAGCTTAATTGGCTATTAGCAGGTTCATCCTGTTGATATTGTTATTTCAGAATCCTCCACTCTTATGTAACAGTTAATTACCATTTGACATTAAAGATAACTTTATCTCACATTTTCTTCATTAGGACTCAAATTATTACCTTAAATCATTAGGTTTGCATTTACCGACATAGTTAATATAGATAGATGCACAATATTGGAATAATTTTTTAAAATATCCATTTAGTAATATAGCCTGATATCTCTTTTGTTAGATCAAAACACCAAAAGTGCAAAATAGTTTCCTCCCATTCACCCTGCCTCTCCCAACACATGCAGCCAACAGATGCCACATTATTAGGAATATAATTTGGAATTCGAATTGAGGAGAGATATTGCTCCTGATATATTTGTGTGGGCTTAATTTCCTCACCTGAAGATTAGCAATGACATAAAATCCCAGATATCTTGAAAGGATTAAATAACCACCTGAGATAACATGGCCCGGTCACCTCCCTTAACTTCACCACCTCCCCATAACCATTCCATGCCTGAGTTTTATACTGTTCATTACTTTTTTCCTCCAATCTCTCAGTTTCATCAGCATTTCCATTCAAAACTCAAAGACAACCTTATCTATTTTCTAGATTTTTGTAATAATCTCCATTGTTCTTCATCTTGCCTGAAATTCAGTTATTTTTGGTAACGTGAAAACTCAACTACCCTTTCCCCCAACCAACATCTATTTGCTGATTAAATGTTTATATTGCAGAATTGAGTATGTAAAGAAGAGTGATATTTTTTAAAAGTTAATGTAGCAGAATTTTGTTATGAAATTGTTTTCTCAGTTGTAGTCTAGTCATAAAAGAATGTCAGGTATCCAGAGGGGAGACAGGGTCATTCATTCTGAAGACAGAGATTTGTTTACTTCCAGAAGAGAATTAACAAGGGTTTATTTCCCAAAACATAGGACCTTAGAGTAAGTAAGTGGACTTTATGAGAGGAGAAGGAGTAAACTTTGAAAAATAAAGGAACAGGACCTTACATTCTAGTAAGTTCTCTGAGAATGGACATGGGAATGGAGCTGCACGTTTCTGTGGGTGGTAGAGACTGGAACTGAGCTTCAATGCTCCAGAAACCACGGCTGGGATTAGGCTTGTGGGAACCTGGTAGAATTGTCATTGAAATCCAGAGCCTTGGCACCACAGTGAAAGTCTCCATGACCCAATGTGGTGGCAAGAGGAGGACAGGCGTGTCCAACCCATTGTCAATTTGCATTGTACAGGGTGAAATATGCTGCAGTGGGCCATATAATTGTGTTGCAGAAGAAACAAAAGTACTGAGGACAATAACCCTGGTCTCTTCCCCATTTTTCTAGAACTATAAAGCAGGCTGAGAACCTTGAACATCCTTTCGATACTGGAAGAGCCATAGTATTTTCTGTTGCTTAACAACAAAGATGTGTTCTGAGAAATGCATCATGAGGCGATTTCATTGTTGTATAAACACCACAGAGCGCATTTACACAAACCTGGATGGTACAACCTACTATACATCTAGGCTATATGGTACAGCCTATTTCATATAGGCCACAAACCTGTACAGCATGTTTATGTGCTGATTACTGTACACAACTGTAGCACAATGATATTTGTGTATCTAAACATATCAAAATATATATAAGTACAATAAAATAGGGTATAAAAGATAAAAAAATGGTACACCTATATAGGGTACTTGCCATGAATGGAGCTTGCGGAATTACAAGTTGCTCGGGGTGAGTCAGTGAGTGAGTGATAAGTGAATATGAAGGTTATAGGACATTACTATACACTATTGTAGACTTTATAAATGCTGTACATTTATTTAAAAAGATGTTCCTTCATTGACAAATTAACCTGAGTTTACTATATTTTTTTATTATTAAATTTATTGGAATGGCATTGGTCAATAAGATTATATAGGTTTTAAATGCACAATTCCATAATACATTATCTGCATGTGGTCCATTCTTTGCTCACCACCCAAAGTCAAGTCGCCTTCCATCACCATATATTTGATTCCATTTACCCTCTTCTACCTCCTCTCCATACCCCTTTTGCTCTGGTAACCACCATACTATTTTCTGTATCTATGAGTTTTTGTTTGTTTTGTTTATTTGTTTGTTGCTTTCTCTTTTATATCACACATATGAGTGAAATCATATGGTTCTGGATTTTATCCATCTGACTTATTTCACTTAGCATGATATTCTCTAGATCCATCCATGTTGTCACAAATGGCAGTATTTCATCTTTCCTTATGGCTGAGTAGTATTCCAGTGTATATATATATATATATATATATATATATATATATATATATACATATATATATATACCACATCTTTGTTATCCAATCATCTATCAAAGGACACTTTGGTTGTTTCCATGTCTTGGCCACTGTGTAATGCTGCAGTGAACATAGGCGTGCATATATCTTTCCAAATAAATATTTTCAAATTTTTGGGTAGATACACAGGAGGATTGCTGAGATATACAGTAGCTCTATTCTTAATTTTTCAAGGACCCTCCATATTGTTCCCGTAGTAGCTGTACCAATTTACATTCCCAATAATGATGCATGAGGGTTCCTTTTTACTTTATCAAATATTAATTTCTTTTAAACTTTTTGACACTTTTATAACAACATTTACAACACAAACACATTATATTTTGTAACAGCATTTAAAACACAAACACATATAGCTACACAAAAATATTGTCTCTCTGTATGTCCTTATTGTGTAAGCTTTTTTTTTTTTTTAATTTTTAAACTTTTCTGTTAAAAACTAAGACACAAACATGTACATTAACTTAGGCCTACACAGAGTCAGGATCATCATCACTATCTTCCGCCTCCATATCTTGTCCCACTGGAAGGTTTTCAGGGGCAATAACAGGCATTGAGCTGTCATCTCCTATGATGACAAGGACTTCTTCTGATTCCCTCCTGAAAGATCTGCCTGAGGCTCCTCTTGAGGAGATGTCACTCTTTTCAGAAATATGTCCATGATGGTTTTCTTGGTTTGTTTCTCCTTCTCCTTCTCTTCCTCCCCCCGCTTTCCCTCTCCTTCCCTTTCCCCTTCTCGTTCCCCTCCTCTTCCTCCTCCTTTTTCTTCTTTTTATCATAAATTTCCTTGTAAGCAGATAATGCTCCATGAACATTCCCCTCTGCTAAGAGAAACCTTTTGGTGTTGGGATCAATGTTTTCAAACTTTTTAAGGAGTTTGCTGAGGTCTGAAAAAGCTTCTAAGCCCGTCACTGTAAATTTTCTTTAGGATTCTTCTTTTTTTTCTTCTTTTTCAATTTCCTTCTGTCTTGACTCTTCTTCAGATATGCATTCCTGTTCTAGTTCCAAAACTCCTCATTAGTCAATTCCACGTGAATGACTTCTAGGACCTCCTCAATATCATAATCACCCACACCCAGGGTAAAGTGGTATTCCACCTCAACCACAGCTTTGTTGATTTTGCAATCTCTTCATCCTTAGCAAATCCTCTGAAGTCATAGATGAACCTCTTGAGTGTCTTTTTCCTGATGCCATTCATACCTTCCTTGGTCACATCACCCCAAACACAAGCAAAGTTCTTGGTGCAGTCATAAATATTGTAATTCTTCCAGAATTGCATCAGTGTCTTTCTCAGTTGTAGCAATAGCCTAGGCAAAGTTTCCTCAAGTAGGAGGGAGAAACATAATGCTGACATTGGGATAAAGGTCACCAATTAAAGGAGGATGCCTGGGAGCATTATCAACAAGAAGCAAAATCTTGAAATGTATGTTATTCTCCAAAGAGTACTTCTCCATTTCACTGGCAAAGCTATTCAGAAGAGCTTCTTGGAAGAAGAACTGGGCCATCCATGACTTCTTACTGCTTCTAGCATGTGCTCTGGAAGTGTGTATTTATTGATATGCTTGAAGGCCCTGGGGTTCTCACTGTGCCAGATCACAAAGGTTTTGATTTATAGCCTGAAAAATTGCCCCCAAGAAAGACTGTTATTCTGTCCTTAAAAGCCTTGAAACTTGGCATTAACTTGGCATACTTATGGATGAAAGTCCTTTGAGACATCCACTTTTAGAATAGGGAGAGTTTCATCCATGTTGAACATGTGCCCTGACAAGTAATTTTCCTCCACAATCAGCTTATCTAGAATTTTTAAAAATTCATCTGCCTTCACTTTAACACATGCGGACCCAACACTCACATTCACATTATGTAATGAATAATGATTCTTGAATCTTTTAAACTACCCAGAACTAGCAGTAAATTCAACATCATGGTCAGGTCCAGCTTTTTCCTTTAATATTGCAGACAAATGTTTTGTTTTGGCTATGATCATCGCAGTTCTGAGATTGATATGGCTCTGTGTCTGGTCTTCAATTTAGGTTATTAGAAATTTCTCCACATCTGACATAAGCCCTTCTCAAATTACTGTTAGTCTCATTGTCTTTAATGAAGTAGATCCTGTAACAGCTTCCATCACTTTGTTCTTGTTCTCTTATGGTGGAAAGGAACATGCTTGACTGGAGAGAAATAACCATCACTGATTTTCCAAGTTTGTAGTCCTTACTCCCTTTTAATTCTGTTTCCAGGTCAGTCACTCAATGTGGCTGCTTACTGGCGTCAGGGCCCAGGGCAGGATTCCCCAAAATGTCCCACAAATGTATACTGATTATTTCAAATTAAAATCACTTGAGAAGCAAGCAGCAGGAACAGGAGGATCTCTCTGACTTTCCTCTGTTTCTCTAAATTCAGGAAGTAAATCTCCATGTGACAGGTGCCCTCCCTGCTCCGGAGAACTGAGACAATATCACAAGAGTTTTAAAAAATTCACAGTCAAAAAAAGCCAGTAAAAACAAACCTTGTAATGCCTTTATTAATTTTCTACCTAAGCCCAAACCTTGCTTAGATTTCTTTCTAACGAGGAGTAACTTTCTTTGTATTGTCAACTTCTCACAAATTTATTGTGTTTTTTTGTCTAAAAAGGTGCCCAGTTCAATCATTTCTTTGAGCCTCATTTCCTGGTATGAGCTTCACATTGTGATCTCCTGTGGGCATGTATTAAATTTGTTTTTTCTCTGGTTATTCTAGTCTTGTGTTTATCATCAGTCTAGCCAAAAGAGCGAAAGAAGGGTAAAGAAGGGTAATTCTCCCTTTCCCCAACACTGGCAACATTAGCAGTGGATTTTGTACACATAGGGGCCATGATGGATGAGCAAAACAATGTGTGAATTCCATTAGATAAAATGTGATAGTGCAAACCAACAATCCCTTTATACTTGCTATGGTAAAATAGTATTTAAGCCTATATAAAAGCTGTATCAAATAAGTAAATTTCTTGATTAAAATTATTTTGCCCTGTAAAGAAGTACTAAAAGATATTATATGAAAATGGCAAGTAAAAGTTCCCTTAAATATTAGCTATTTTTAACAAAAAAATATTTAAAATATATCTTACAAAGTCTAAGAAAACGGAGTTGGATACAATTTTTTTATCTCCTGATCACTTATTTTGTAATCTTTTGGAACCATCTGTTTTCTTTGCACCCTAAAAATCAGTTTGCCTACAGAAAATCTAGACCAAGTTGTGTGATATAAACATTAATATAAGCATCAAAAAAAGAGATAAAAGGTAATGATAAATTAGAATATGAGGATAAAATAGTTAACATAAAATAAAATACTAAAGAATATGCAATTGAAAAGAAGGAGGAAAGTGAAAGTACAATGAACAAAGAACATATTGAGAAAATAGAAAATAAGTAGCACGGAGGCATACATAAACCCAATCATACTGATAATTACAGTAAATTTATATTGTTTTAAAAGGCCAAATACTAGAAGGAAATAATCAAAATGGTAAAAACATGACCGAACAGTATTATGTCTATATGTAACATATAAAGTCAAATATAAGTTAAAAAAGAAAAAGATGGAAAATATACACACAAAAAAAATCATAAGAAAGCTAGTGTAACCATATAACTATCAGACAGAATAGATTTTGGGATAAAGAACATAGTACCAGTAAAAGGTATTTGGCACCCAATTTCCAATGTGGTGGGAAGGGGTAGTTTCTCACAAACCACAAAGCAATTGTTTGGACACTCAGCACTATCTACCCAGAAAGAGCATTAGGTCCCACAGTTTAAGAGCTCAGTGCTTAAAAATGAGCCCCTTGTCTCCCTCAGATGCTCATTGCAATCCCATGTTTATCACTTGTGCTTCTAACCAACCAGCTCTGGATTACAGGTTCCAATGACCCCCACCTTGGGTTCAACTGATTTGCTAGAGCAGCTCACAGAACACAGAGAAACATTTTACTTACTAGATTACAGGCTTATTATAAAAGAATGCTACTCATAAACAGCCAGAACAAAGTGAATAGGGTAAAAAATGGGGAAAGGGCACAAAACACCCATGCTATCCCTGGGTTGCCCACTCTCCCTGAATTTCCATATGTTCTCCAACATGAAAACTCTTCCAGACTTCTCATTTTTGAGTTTTTATGGAAGCTTCTTTACATAAGCATAATTGTTTAAATCGTTGGCCATTGATGATTGAACTCAATCTCCAACCCCTCTCCCCTACCAGGAGGTTGGACTGAAAGTTGCAACCCTCTAATCACCTGGTTGGCTCATCTGGGAACCAACGCCCCACCATCATTAGGATATTTCCGAAAGTCATCTAATTAGCATAAACTCAGTGTGGTGATAGGGCTTGTTATAAATAACAATGCACCCATTTCACCTTTATGGCTCTAAAAGGATTTCAGTAGCTGAAGACAAGAGACCAACTCTTATAACAACAGACGTTCCCATAGCTCTGTCATTCAGGAAATTCCATGGGTTTTGGAAGCTCTGTGCCAGAAATGGAAGACCAAATGTCTTATTATAAATCACAATATCACAAACAGTAATAAAGAACATTTCATAATGGTGAAAGAATCAGTTCATCATGAACATATAAAAAGCCTAATAATAAGAATTCAAAATACATGAAGAAAAAACAGACCCCTATTTCTCACTGCCATCTTGTTCTCTCTGACATCTCCCTGTTTCTCTTTGTGTCTCCACAAAAAGAAAAAAAAATAGGTATCTGGATTCCATTTGATCTTGAATAATTTTATAGTGTTAAAAACAAAATTAACTGAGCTTAATGGCTTTATTCAAGTGTTACGGATACCAGGACTGGAAAGAACCCAAGTGGCACTCAGAGTTAGGAAAGTCAGCTTTATTACGCCGGCAGGCTCAGCAGGATCCTTCCCAAAAGACTGAGCCCCTAGCAAGGTTTTGAGCAAGTTTTTGTGGGTCGGGGACTTCCTTGAGTTGGGGAAGGGGTAGGTGTTATCTGGTGATTGGCTTGGGGTGTGGCTTGGAGGGGGTTATGCGGAAGTGGGCTGGGTCTTAGGCTGGGGACCTCTCTCTCTGCTCAGGCCACCATTTTAGCTCAGTTCCACATGGCAGGGAAACATTTTAAGGTCAGTTTCCCCATCACAATGATTCATGAATTGGGCAGCATCCAATCTAGCAGATAGAATGGAGCTTGGAGTTGCTGTATAAAATGAGACTTTTATAAACAGAAGGGAGCAGTAACAAGGAAATCATACTGACAGATAGATAGAAATGAGCAGAAGAGAGACCTAGCTCTGGTTAAAAAGCCCCTTGCTGCAGCTCCTACTTGGGTCAAGCCTCCTTACACCTGCCCTCACTCAGGGCACCAATGCCTTACTAGCCTAACAGGATTCCAGGCCCCCTTAAATCAAAGGGGTACGCTGCTAAAAGCCAGAAAAGGTAGAAAGACATCCCACTTATCAGAGTACACATCCTACTTGTCAGGACCACCTATACTTGACCAGCCCAGCAGAATTCCAGGCTTACACATACCCCTAAATCAAAGGGATATATACACACATACCTCTAAATCGAAGGAATGTATTGTTAGAAGCCAGATAAGGGGAGAAGACATCCCGTTTCTCAGAGTCTACATTCTGCTAATCAGGACCATTTTAGTGAGCTTCTCAAACAAATCCTAAAAAGAAAATTCACAGAATTTGCCTTGAAAACCAAAAGAAAGGACTGGACACCTCAGTGAGAGAGGAAGAGAAAAAAAGAGAAGTGAGAGGGGGAGACAATTCTACCCAAAGAAACAGAACACCTTCACACAATGTAAAGAGGGGCTGCTTCCCTCTCTTGGGTCAGCCCGCTCCACGTCTAGGAGTGTTCTTGTTTTCACTAATAAACTTCTCGCTGCCCTATGCTGCACAAAATCTGTCTCTCGACTGAATTCTTTCCTTCAAGAAGACAAAGAGCCAAAATGCAATGCCATTCCTGGTAACATCACTAAACATAAAAGCAAGATGGTTATTGCAAAGTCACTTTCCTTTAGGGGATGGCAGGCCTTTACCCAGCAGATTATGTAACTAGTGCTGATCAAGCGATTCCTGATTGACTGGTTTAAGATCCCATTTATGGGAGAGCCAAAAATGTCATTAAGTTAAATTTAGGTTTGGTCATGTAGGACTTAGCATAAGTGACTCCATTTGGGGCCTGTTGTCTTGTTTTTAACAACCGTACTGGTGAAAATGACGTACTTGCTGTTCACTCTTAGTAGTATTTATATATATTTAGTGTACAGGTAATAGGAAATCAAATCTCCTAAGAGCTTAACTCTTCTTTCACATTCAATCTATATGCATTTAGTATTCGCATTTCAGAGTATTTAGAACAGCCATGCATTAATTTTTTTTCAACATATAGACTAGAAGGAGTCCATTAAAGCAAGTTTTTGTTTGTTTGTTTCTGAGTCATTATAAAATCCATTTATTTTTCCACCTAAAAAATAAACTAATCAGAAAACCTCACATCCCTAAACAATGTAAATTCTTCTAGAAGATTTTTATCCATGCTAAGCATCAGATTGTCTGTAGTTTTAACAGGCAGAGTGGGACTCCAAAGCCATTTAATCAAAGTAATCAGAAGTGTCACCTGCAGGATCTCTTAAGGGAAGCAGAATTTGCCATCTCAAACATATCTTTTTGGCATAAGGATTATCTAGAGCTGGTTATTTTTAAGAAACAGCAGATACAAGAGAAGCCCTGAAAATCAAGTAAAAGTTACCCTTTTTGTAAGAGATATTTACATTTGTAAGGAAAATCTCCATTTGGAAGGATGTCTTCCTCTCTGTACCAGGAAGAGGAAGATAATTAAGCCTCTAGAAACCTTATCAATGGACAAGACAATGACTTAAATCTGCATGACAACCTTACCTTCTTTGCTGTGATTTTCCTGGTAAGCGCCCATAACTGGCTGCCCTTCCCCATCTTTCTTTTGTCTTTAGATGAAGGTATTTAAGGTGATTGGCTTGAGCCATTTCTGGGAGTTATTCACTATTCCCAGGTATCTCCCTTGTGTGCAAAAGGTATACATGCTGTTAAACTTATGTTTGTTTTGCTCCTGTTAATAGGTCTTTTATCACAGAGAAATCTCAGCCAAGAACATATATGGGTAAATGAAAATGCGTTTTCTTTCCTTACATTTCCATAAGTGATGCTGCTGCACTTTTATGAGGATTGAGAACCACTGAAATATAGAAACACAGTTTTAAAACTTAATATTGCTTTAAAAATTTTGTTCAGAAATATAATGCTGTTCTGTTGACCAAAATATAAGTGTAATAGCACAGGGCCATCTCACCTCAACTCTGCTCTAACTAATCTTACCTCTGTTATAAATGAGATTGATGACTGCTTTCTCATGTGTTAATACTCCCCTAATTTTGACTCGATGAAAATAAATATATCCAAAGACCTGAAATTCTGATTTATTATGTACAAATATTATTTTCAAATACATAAACCTAGATTTCACATTCTATTTTATAAATATGCGTAATATTCACCTGAGAAGTATATTTTAAGTGTCTCTGCTCAAAAACAGCCACTGATCCATATTAAAATTAAGTGAATACATGACCTGATTTCTGAATTTCTTAAGTTAGGCCCCTAGCATTTTGTGTTTGTTGGATAAATTATGCTCTACAATTTTAACTATCGTGACTATAAATTTAAATTTCAAACACTAATGTTTTATCACAATAGATTTATATTCTGTACTTGGCTGATAGAGTAGATCATTTTAATGCTTTATATGTTATTTCATTTTTCATCCAGAGACTGTTATAGATGTAGGAAAAACAACAGGAGTAATTTATATTGATATCATTTAAAATCTAGGATTTTCTACATTGGACAAAATTATGTTAACACATCCATCGCCCTACTATAGTTAATAATACTGCATGATACACTTCAAATTTTCTGAGAGTAAATCTTAAGAATTTTCATCACAAAAAAAAATTGTTAAATTTTTTAAAGAAAATGTTAAATGTAAAAGATTAAAGGTTTTTCAAATTTATTTTGAGTTATGGGAGCTAAAGTTTGAAGACCATTATTCAAGCACTCAAGTGAGTCAACATCATTGTTGAAATGCAGATTTGTCATCTTGCTACCAGAGATTCTAATTGCTTGAGTCTATGCTTGGAGTTTAGAAATCAAACCCTTTAAGAAGCTTCCAAATAGATTCTAAAGTTAGTGTTCTTTTAATTAATCTTTGAGAAATGCTATTTCTCTAAGCATCTGCTTTGCCCTCTCAAACTACCTCTTTCAGCAAACAGGATATAATCCTAGAAAACCACAATTTAGCAGGTGTCCTAGCCCAGATCTCCAACACCCAGGACCCACCTAAAGTCTATGTTAGGATGCCAAATATACAATTTTCTCTCTTAGTCCATTTTACGCTACCCAGCTTGCTCCCAAAATTACAAGATGTGGCTGAATAATTGTTCTCTGACAGATTTCTTCCTAAGTGGTTAATAAATATGTCAACCCAAATATTATAGAAGTATAGGTGTTTTTTACTATTTCAATTATTGTAAAATAGGCTTAAATCTGAATAAGTATTCATAATGCACCAAAACATGTATCACCAACTATTTATACATTAACATAGTATATGGAAACATTACATTTGTCTTACTTTGGTTTTGGTGATAAGTAAATACAGGGGACAAAAAGCACAATCGAATTCATAGCTCAAAAGTTGTATTTTATAATGGTATAAAAATATGCCATTATAAAATACAAATCTTTGAGCCCAATCAAAAAGTTCTAGTATTTTAATGGAACTCCTAAGTGTTTTACTTTGAATGTGATCTAATTATCCATCTCATCTGTCTGAATGACAATGTCAGACTTACAAAGGACGATGACCATCATTATTAATCTTTGCTAAGGCACCTACTTATTGATTGAGGAGTCAAAGGAACATGTCACTGTCTCAAGCTCTATTGACTGGGGGATTAGAGGTCAGACCAGAAGGAGAGAGTGATGTACTAGTGAGAAGCAAGAGATCTAGAAAATAAACTGTCACTCATGGATTCTAATGAAACAGCTTCTGTATTTATAGAACTGAGACGAAAAATAGAGTAGATAACTTGAAGAAAGAAGCATGATTCGGCCTTCGAAAAAGATAATAATAAGGTTGATATTATAGATAGGATATACATCACTTCCATTTCCAGTTGCTCACATCTTACATTTAATAACTTCCTCACTGGATTTCTTGCCATTTTTTTTAATCTCCTTATATTTACCTTATATATTGAGGACAAAGTAATCTTCTGAAAGTTATTTCTTTGTTAAAACCACCACAATGAAAATCTCCAGCATGTTCCCATTTAGCTATTAACTGCAATCTAAATTGCTTGTGATAACAAGTCCCCTCATTATATGGGTCCTAACCAAGTCATCAGAATTCTTCCGCAACGCATTTCAACTAAAGCCTTTTGCTCTAGGCAAGTTTTCAAAGTTCACATGGTTTACTTGGAATAGTACATCTTTTTATTCATCAGTAATTCAAAATGCACTTTAATGCAATGTCTTTTCTGATGCTTTCTCAGATCACACCATCCTGGAAAGACTTATCCCTTTGATTATCTTAAGCCACTTTGTTGTAACACTGATATGGCACATGTTATATAGTAACATAGTATCTTTTTTGGTTTTAATCTTTTAAAAAAAATTATTATAACTTTCAGGTGTACAAAACAACATAATTATTAGACATTTGTACCCCTCACAAAGTGATACCACCCCTCCCAGTCTGCTACCCCTCTGACATCATATGCAGCTGTTATTATACAATTGACTGACTATATTCCCTATGCTGTACTTTACACTCCATGAAAAAAAAAAAAAAAAAAAAAAAAAAAAATATATATATATATATATATATATATATATATATATATAATTATAGTTGACATTCAATGTTATTTTACATGAACTTCAGTTGTACAACACCGTGGTGAGGAATCTATGCAATCTATGAGGTGATTCTCCCAATAAGTCCAGTATCCATAGTGTCTTTTACTGTAACTCTGTGTGTGTGAATGCACTGATACAATTTCATGGGAAGAATCTATGACAGTTAATCTAGTACTCAGAGGATAATTAATAATTTAAGACACGATAAGATATATGGAAGCTCAAGAAAAGATACAGAAACAGAAAGGGCAAAGGCACGTGTACACAGCAATGTATAGGGCCCCTTGCTTTCATGAGGCAACTGGCAGTAGAAAGAAAACTGAATCAGGTCATATATCATCTATGAGCTTCCATGTATTCATCTATAAAATGAGGACAGCAATGTTGTGATTATGATACATGAGATTACATTATAAAAACAGAGCACAGTTACTAACATGCAGTAAATGCCCATTTGCTCCTAGTTTCCTTTGTTTGCCTCCTTCATCTTACCTGTTTCCCTAACTGGATTAATTTGCACAACTTAATAGTACTCAGGGTTTCAATAATTTTAGAGTGTTATTTTTTAACAGTATAAAAACAACTATATTAAAATTAGGCAAAACATACATTATAGTCTTCTTTTAGCTAGAATTATGATCTTGTACTGTTAGTTCACTTCTCTGTCACTCATTTTCTTCAACCCTAACGTGAGATTAGGTACTTCTAAACCTTCCAGCTACAGCATTCCATGATATTCTCTATGGTATTTTCCATAGGCAAAATAATTCCATTATGAAATACATATGGCTCCTTGTAGGCGAAAGCCATTTTCGAAGTATTCATCATGCTTCTGGGTCCAGTCCATTTTATTCTTGCCTAAAATTACATCAAAGAAAATGATGAGTAGTCCTGGATGCAGATATGGGTGGATTTTCTGTGAAGCCAAGAAAGCTCAAACTTCAAGACCGCTCGTTTGCGTGGATCCCTCCCACACAAGGTGTTTTTAATGCTTGTGGCAATCAACTGATTCTAAAATTTATAATTCATTGTGTGTGTGTTTTTCTGAAATTCTACTTAAATATTAACATTTGTAACTAATTTTCAATTTATAATTTCCTGTTCTTCCTAACAAAAAACCACCCAAATTTTAAAAGATACGGATCCACCATAACTTGGATCTGCCCTGTTATGGGCACCACCATAACTTGGTCCCTGTCAACTTAACATTCTTTCTTGAAATGTACCATTAGGAGTATAACTAAGTAAAGAAGATAAAAATCCCATGGCCTACCAATGCATATGTTAATATTTAAAATATATACTAAAATTTAAGAGTTCAAATGAAATAAACATTGACTGCATAAAGCATTTTGCTTTAAATGGTATGGTATGGGGTAAAATATGCGTTGTTTGGGATAACATTTCATAAATACTTGTTTATTATTAGGCATTTTCAATTCCTAAACAAACAAAAAAATCCCTCTTAAATACATTTGAATGAAGGAGATGTTTAAAACGTATTTCATAAATTCTAAGAGATACGTTTTTAACCCAATTTAACATTTCCTAATTGATGGTCTGTGGGCCAAGTAAAGTTTTACCCACACATGTGAAAACTTGGCTAGTGCTCCTAATGGCATGATGGGCAATGATAACTCTTAGAATTTTCAGTAAATAAATATTTTGAGAATCATTTGAAGAAGGACTATAATTCCAGGATATTGTTTCAAAATAATCCACGATAATTCTGCATGATTTAAAAAATGTGTCTATACCTTGCTGGTGGGAATGCAAAATGGTTCCATTACTGTGAAAGACCATGTGGTAGTTCCTCAAAAAATCAAACATAGAATCACCATATGGCTCAGTAATTCCAATTATAGATATCCAAAAAATGTTGAAAACAGATACTGAAACAAACACTTGTATACACATGATCATAGCAGAATCATTTGCAATAGGTCAAAGGTGGAAAAAAGCTAAATACCCCACAATCAATAAATAGGTAAGCAAATTATGGAATCTGCATACTATATAGTATCAATCGGCCATAAGAAGGAATGAAGTCCTGAAACATGCTATAACCTCGATAAACCTCACACACATGTAAATTAAAGAAGGCAGACACAAAAGGTCACATATTGTATTGCTTATTTACTACTTATTTTTGGATTTAAACAAAAAGTCAATATGTCAACCAAATACCAACCTAAGTAGCATAGGGAGCATAATCTGGTTAATTGCTAGTGTAGTCTGAGTATGTTTAGTTTGTAATACCAGTATCAACTATACCACTGATATTGTATCTATGGTTGGATAATGATAAAACAGTTAACTCAATATCATAGAAATCTTACCCAGTTTCTCAAAAATGTCATGCCAAATAGGTAAATAAACATGCATGGCAAACAACTGTTCTCAAATATACAATACTTGACTATTGCCATTTGTATGCACAATGCTTAGTATTTTGAGAAAGTCATATAAATTGTCTAAAGTTTATACTAACAAGATATACATAGCACACATCAAAATCAGACATCTGAACACAATTTACTTATGCCTATTGATTTATTCTACGGAGACATAGACATGTCTCAGATGTCACTGAAATATTTAAGAATTTCTGTGCAAAATGATTTTAAATTTAAAATGAATATGGCTAATGAATTGTGCCAATTCTTCTATGTTCTTCTCGGAGTGTGTATTTCAGAGAAAACAAGGACATGATAATTCTTGAGAAGACCCATTGTTTTCTCTCCTCAAATTTTGGCATAGGTGAAACTATTGTATTTATTTTAGAGAACATTATCTCTACTTTGAATGTCCTATTTCTCTTTCTACATCTATCATCTATTTGATAATTCATCTGTAAGTTATGCTTAGACAGGATAATTTTAGCTTGTTGATGATAGCTGTATAGGAAAGGGACTTCTTGTTCATTTAAGAAGATAGAGTTTTTAAAAATGTGTTTCAAGATTCAAATAGGCACATTTTCCTCATGAACAGATAATAGATTTGAGGAATATTTACTAACAAGTTTATATCCTTGCTTGGTTGTTTCTTTATAGTCAATTCAACTGTAACTACTTCGCTAAAAATGGTGACTAGATCACGTATAATAAACAATAAATTCTTAAATGTTGGAAATTAATCAAATTAAAATGAATATGAACATTTGTATAATTGTGAAACTATGGAATAATGGGATGATTGTATTAAAATAAATATCACTGTTTTAAAAATATTCCTTTGGAGATTCCAAAGGGAAAATTCATTCCTGAAGTTACCCATATATTCTGTTTTCTTTGACTGTAAGTCCTAGAACTATGGAAGGAACACTTTACAGAAATGCAATATAAAATATTATCTGCATAAAACATAAAGGTTTACCTAGGCTTAAACTCTACAGGTCTATACTATACCTGTTTCCCAGTAAATTTGCAGCTGTGATATTTAAAATTTTGTGGTGATTTGTGGTTCTTTATATTTCCGTTGTCTTCTATATTCACAGTGAAATTCACAATACACAAGCAGCAAAATCTTGTTAAAATACATACATGTCTCAGTTACTTCCAAATACCAAATTTGTGACTCAAATATCATGGGACTTTTATACAGCCAAATTATCTATGTAAATAAAAATGTTTTTCATGGAAATTAAAATAAATAAAATTTCAAAATCAAATGATTTTTGGAAAAAGAGTGAAACCTTACTCCCAATTTGAGAACTGTGTTTTTTTATTAAATATAATTAAAGTTAGTGAGCTTCAATGATGTTGTAGTGAGTTCTGGTAGCTTCCGTATTTCTCTTCACAGTATATAGAAAGATGAAGAATAAAGGAGTGTATTTCTGCTTTGGTCTGATTTTTTCCCCCCAGAATGTTCACATAAACTAGCAGGATATTCTGTACTGCTTTTTCCCTTCTCTATTTATCCTTTATACACATATTTAGGAATCAAAAAAAGTTAATTTTTACATTAAAAAAACTTGCCTAAAGTAGTCTTTTGAATGATATTGTTATCTAATGAAATATAAGCAAGACTTGTTTCTTTCCATACTGTCATGTAAAATGTTAGTTTCCCTGCATTACTTTTTTTAAAATTTACAATTCATTTTTTAAAAATTATTTTATTTATTTATTTATTTATTTATTTATTTATTTATTTATTTAAGGAGGTTACAGCTCACAGTGGCCCATGTGGGGTTCAAACCAGCAACCTTGGTATTATCAGCACCATGCTCTAACCAACTGAGCTAACTGGCCACCCCTGCATTACTTGTTAATGGGAATGATAGTAGGATTTATATTCACTTGTTCATATTTCCATTCTCTCCCTCCCTCCCTCTCTCTATATATATACTAGTTTATTTAATATGCTCTCTCAACTGCTAGCATAGTCTGCTAGTGTTCTCTTGCATTTCTATGTGGTTTTATAACTTCATTTTCTCTCCCATAATCCCTTTTCACTCATTAACAATATTGTTTCCTGTACATGATGGTAAAGGGAATGGTATTTTAACCTCTTTGGGATCAGAGTCGTTTTCTCCTTTGAATTCAGATGAAAACTGATTTGTCAATGTGCAGTGCTCTGCAGCTTCCACTGAATCTCCATTAAACATCTCCTTAGGAGTTGGGAAAGAGATAAGTTTGGTATTTAAATTATTTCATATCAATATGAAAAAATATCCCTTGGACTGTGATATACTTAAATTTCTACTGCTCTCCTTTTCTCTTTCAAACATAAGTAAAAATGGAAATTTTTAACTAAGTAACTATTCAGAAAACAGAGGAAGATAACCCAAATATTTATTTCATGCTTGCTCTTCTAATACTTTTTCGAAAACTTTAAAACTTGAAAGATTCAATCAGTTCAAGATGATTCCTCTTTAACAGGTGGCTAAATTACATTTGTGGCTGCTATTTATAATTTTCTTATAGAAAATTTATTGATTCCAAGGGCATTATGAGTTATGAAAAGTTAGCATGGCAAGAAAAATAGTACAGTTTGTATGAAAATATTTGAGAACTAGAAATTAAGTAACCATTAATACATCTCAAATTATAAGTTTTCTTAACCTGGCTCTAACCACATGTGGGTTTGTTCTGTAGCCTCAGAATCTTATATTAATCTATTCAACTCACACAAAAAAAAGATTTCAAATTATTACTTTCAAATTATTTTCTTTTGAAAGCAACAAACGAACAAAAACTCATAGACACAGACAATAGTTTAGTGGTTACCAGAGGGTGGGGAGTGGTAGATGAGGGTAAAAGGGATCAAATATATGGTGATGGAAGGAGAACTGACTCTGGGTGGTGAACACACAATGCAATATATAGACGATATATTATAGAATTGTACACTTCAAACATATCATTTTACTAAGCAATGTCACACCAATAAATTAATAAAAAAGTTATGTTTACAAAGAATTATACAGACAAAATAAATGATACATTCTACTTTTAAGTGGATTTGTGAATTGATGGATACTAAATATAGTTGTGCAACTGCAAAAAACAATTTAAATGCATTATAAATTATTTGTTTTTTTTAAAGTCTATGGGGTGGTAAATTCTATTAACTAATAATTGCTAAAATGGTCTACCAATATATTTTTGTAAAGTAAAAATGAAAAAAATTATAAGCAGAGGAATTCTGGTTCAATTCTATCATCCAAAGACCTTGGAAGTTATCACTTATATCCTTACAATGATGAGTAAAAGCTGAAATTCAATTATTAATATGTTTTGAGACCCATCAAAGAACTAAGGTTTTAGGCCAAACTGCCATTCCAAAATCTGGAGACACAGGTGCATCCAGAGAATCATAGCCAAAATATGCTAGCCTGTGAGCAGAAACAAAAAAGGATAGGAATATTTAAATTATAATTCCTATAAAATGTTAGAGGCTGGGTGTAGATTAGCATTAGAGTGAGAAATTCCTATAGACTATATTAGAAAGGCCACCATATTTTCTAAAGGGCTTTGGCTTCAGGAAGCCTACCAGGTTCTTACTCTAAAGATCTGGGGGGAAAAAAAAAATTCCCTCATAGCTATGGCAGGAGAATGGGAAGCATAATCATTGTTAAATACCCCAAGAGCCTTCTCTGTAACAGAGGCCTATTCCTCAGGAAAAAAAATCTTACTCCAACCCTAATATTATCTGGGAGAAGGCCAATTCTCCTACCACAGTCTGCTCTAACATTCCTGTCTCACCTAATGGGAGTCAACAAGTGCCAGGATTTTAAAAAAGAGAGTATGGGGCAAGGGAGGAGGATGCCAAACCACTGGAGAAACACTTGTGAAAATTACAGGCCTAAAACACAGGCCAATTAAAACACTAAGATTTTTTTTTTTTTAATTTATTGGGGTGACAATTGTTGGTAAAATTACATAGATTTCAGGTGTACAATTCTGTATTACATCATCTATAAATCCCAGTGTGTGTTCACCACCCAGAGTAAAAAACACGAAGATTTAATCTGAAGATTATAGAGCACTCCCACTCCCTGTACCTTGCCATAAGACAAGCAGGTTCCCATGTAATATTAGTGGAATACAATGGAATGAGCTGCAAGACACAAACCTTCTTTGAAAAGGAGAGCTTAGAATAGTCAGGGTCAAGGGATAAGACAAAAACAAAGAACATTAGAATTTAAGATTCTGTAACCTATAACTCCATCAAACATTAAATAGAGCACAAATTCTAGAAGTCTATTTCACATAAAGCCTATTTCATCAGTATCTGATACAACCTGTCTATGTTTTGTTTCAACAAAAAACCATAATGCATGCTGAATGGCCAGGAAAAAACAAAACAAAACAAAAAACACAGTCTAAAGAGCAAATCATTTAACAGAACCAGATTCACACATGCCTTAGACCTTGGGATTACAACACAAAAAAACAAAAAAAACAAAAGAAAAGAAAAGAATTTTAAATAACTGATTAATACATTATGGGCTCTAAGGAAAAAGTAGTCAACATGTAAGAACAGATAGGTAATATAATCAGATATGAAACTGTAATGACTCAAAAGCAAATGCTTGAAAGCATAAACAATGTAACAGAAATGCAGATTGCCTTCAATGTGCTCATCAGCAGACTCAACGTGGCTGACGAAAGATTCAGAGATATTAAAGATAGGAGTAGAAACTTTGCATAGTGAAATACAAAGAGAAAAATGAAGAAGAAAAAGCAGAGCAAAACATCCAAGATATACAGAACAATAATTCCAAAAGTTGTTAGATAGGTATAATTGGAATGACTGAAGGAAAAGAAAGAAGAGACGACAGAAATATTAGACATAGTTATAGCTGTGAATCTTTAGATTTAGGAGTTCGGAGAATGCCACTCAGGATAAATACTAAAAAGTTTTGTTGTTGTTGTTGTTGTTCTTGTTGTTTTTAATTTTACACTTATGCCTATCATATTCCAAATGTAAGAAACCAAAGACAAAGGAAAAGAAAAATCTTCAAAGGAGAAAAACACCTATCTATAGAATCACAAAGATAATAATTACAGCAGACTTCTAATCAGAAACCATTCAAGATAAAACAGAATAAAGTGAAACATTTAAAGTATTAAAAGAAAAATCTACAAACCTAGAATTCTGTATCCAGGGAAATGATCCTTCAAAAGTAACGGAGAAATAAAGACATGAAGACTTCCTTAGACAAACAAAACTGAAGGAATTCACTGTCAGCAGATATTGCAAGAAATGTTAAAAGAAGTTCTTTAGAAAGAGACCAAAAAAAAAAAAAAAAAAGAGAGAGAGAGATGAGCACCTGGAAGGAATGTATGAAGGCAAATAAAATCTTTCATTGCTCTCATTCTGTTTGAATTTAAAAAATAAAGATTTGTTAAAAGTATAATAGCAACAAATATTTGATAAATGTAGCATTTTCATAAGTAAAAATAATGAAGCGATATCACAAGGGGTGTGAGGGAGGAGCTAAGAATACTGTTTTAAGCACCTGCATTACTCATATACTATTTTTTGAAGGTGGACTTCTAATAGTTTAAAATATATAATTTTAATTCTAGGACAATCTTTAAAAGTATTAAAAATAAGTATAATTGTTATACTGAGAAAAATAAATGAATCATAAAATTTCTATTAAAACCAGATTTGGCAGAAAATGAGTGTGAAAGAAGATATCAGGAAAACAAATGCAACAACTAAAAAAGAGTCACAGACATTATGAATATTAGCCTGCTATACAAATAATTACTTTAAATGTGATTTTTCTATTATAGCAATTAAAGTCAGAGATTATAAGAAAATGTATTTAAAAATCCAACTTATGTTAACTAAAATAAATAAATTTTAAATATAAATACTCAAATAAGTTAAAGTAAAGATATACCATGCTAACACTAATCAAGAGAAAGCTGGGACGGCAGCCTATATTAAGTTCAGACAAAGCAGCCTTCAGAACAAGAATGATTACCAGGGATAAAAGGAGCATTAAATAATATATATATTTTTTAAATGTGTCATTTCTCCAAGAAGACATAACAATTTTAAAGGTGTATGCACCTAAGAACAAAGCATCAACATATGAGATGATTGGAAGACTCACTTTTGTTAAGATAACAGCTCTTCCCAATTTTATCTATAGATTCAGTGTCATCCCAACCATGTTGATTTATTCCTGGTTTGAAAGCAAGTTTCACATCTTAAATTAATTCAATAAAAACCATATCAATAGGCTAAAGAGTAAAATTATATGAGCATTTCAATTGATGCTAGAAAAGCTTTTGGTGAAACTCAAAAGCTTTTGGTGAAACTCATTTGTGGTTATAGAAAACAAATTTTGGCACACTTTTTTTAGTAGATATTTTAAAAGTTGGTTCTAAAGTTTATATGGAAAGGCAAAAGACTTAGAAAAAATAAATTTGAATAACTTATACTAACCAATTTTCAGACATACTACAGTAAAAGTTATAGTAATAAAGACAGTGTTGTATTGGTAAAATATTAGATACCTACATAGGTGGAAGAGAAAGGGAATTTTGAAATAATCCCACTCATTTTTAATATAGTTAAATCTTGTACCATATCCTACATTCCATTCTGTAACCCCTGAAGCTCCAAAATGATTTTATTTTGATTTACATATATTAATGTCCAATCTTTGTGCTATAAAGTTCTATAACTTTTGACAAATGTATGTTGTCATGCAAACCATAGTTACTGTATTATACAGAATAGTTTCACTGCCATAAAATTACAGTGTATTTCACCTATTCAATACCTTCCAGTCCAAATTTGTGGAAACCATTGAAAAACCATTGGAGAATCAAAACTGTACACTTTCTAAAAGAAATAAAAAGACAATATCTATGCAACCCGGGGCTGGGTGACAAGTTTTTGGATATAATACCAAAAGCCCAAGAAGACAAAATTGATGTTGGACCTCAGTAAAATTAAAAAACAAAAAACAAACAAACAAACAAAAAAACCACAAACAAACAAAAAACAAAAGCAAGCAAACAAAAAACAAAACAAACAAACAAACAAAAAATTACTGTGTGGAACACACTATTAAGAGAATGAAAGATGAGCCAAGACTGGGAGAAAATATTTGCAAAAACACAGATTTCATAAAAGACGTGTATTTAAAATATACAAATAACTTATGAAAATTCAATAAGAAAACAACTCAATTAAAAATGGGCAATAGATGTGAATAAACACCTCATCAAAGACACACAAATAGCAAATAAGCATATGAACAGATGCTAACCATCATTTGTCTTTAGGGAAATGCAAATAATATAACAATGAGATACCACCGCACATTTGCTAGATAGTTAAAAAGAGAAGTACTGTTTATTTTCAAGGATACTGAACAACAGAAACTCTCATTTATTGTTGGAAATGCAAAAAATGAGTACAGCTACTTTGAAAAACAGTTGGGAATTTCTTGCAAAGCTAAACATACAACTACAATTTGGCAGTTGCACTCCTGGATATTTTCCCAAATAATTTGAACAGAACACTTAAATCCACAATAACACATGCACACAAATACTTATAGCAGGTTTATTTGAATATACCAAAAAGTGTAATCAGTGTATATTCCTTCAATAGGTGACTGGATAAACAAGTATGCCTACAAAAGAGGAGATCCAAGATAGCAGAGGAGATAAATATTGCGCTTGTTTCATCACATGAACACATCAAATGTACAACTAAACTATAGAGCAAACAACCTGGAGAACCATCTGAAGTCTACCTGAACAGAAGTTTTATAACTAAGGATACAAAGACGAAGCCACTGGCCCTACACTCAGGTGTGGCAGTTGAAAATTGGGAGAGATATCTCAGCCACAGAAGTTCCCCATGAAGGACTGGGGGACCCCAGCCACCCACACCAAGCTCCCCAACTTGGAGTACTGGTGCCGGAAAAAGAAGCGCCCACAACTTCTGCCTGTGAAAAGCAGTGGGAATTCCCACCAGGTGGGATGGAAGGCTGCGGGAAACCCAGACATCCTCTTAAACGGCCCACGCAGGCACTCACCCTGGGCTCCAGCGGAGGGACAATGACTCTGGGGGTGTCGTTGACGAATAGGGAGAACTCAGTTGTGTAACTCCAGGTCAAGGATTGGAGGGACAAGCCCTGTTTTCCTGTGTAGGTACCTTCTCCCATGCAGCTGGCAGGCCAACGCCATCTTTCCTGTGTTGAACCCTCCCCCACAGGCCAAATCTGAATCTGATTGGCCTGGTGAACTCTGTTGTTCCATCCTGCTGACTCATTGAGACCCTGCCTCACCCAACTTGCAGCAGGAGGCTGAACCTTACAGAAGCCAGCAGGTGGCAGCAGGCCTTGGAGTGTCCTGGCTTTTTGCAGAGCTATCCCAGACCAAATACTGGTGACTGCTGTCTTCGGTTCATAGTGTGGCCTCTCCCACACATCTCCAGGTAGAGCACAGTCAGCAACCAACTATGGATTGCTTTGTAGCTCCTACCAGGTACTCCCTGGTCAGTCACCGGTAGTGGGTGACTTGGGCCTGCACCAGAGACCCTCCTAAGAGGCCCTAGAATCAATATACTTGGAGGCTGCCTTCAGATCACAGCAGAGTACTACTCAATTAGCCCCTCAAGTGGCACACCGAAAGTGGTACCTCAACAGGTATCAAAGCCTGCTGTGGGGAATTCCATTCCATGGGTTAAGTCTCCTGCACAGCAGCCCATAAGCTGTGAACGTGGCCAAATGCCACAGCCAGCCAGCCTGAGGGTCAATCCCACCTACTGATGTGCCAAGAGCAATCAAGGCTCAACTATAACAGGAGAGCACACACAAACCACACAAGGGACATTCCTGGGGCACTTGGCTCAGAGGACCAGGAAGACTATGCCACTGGGCCCCACAGGGCACCGACTACATAAGGCCACCAGACAAGACAGGGAGATGTATCAGCCCTACCTAATACATAGAAACAAACACAGAGAGGCAGCCAAAATAAGGAAACAAAGAAATACATCTCAAATGAATGAACAGGAGAAAACTCCAGAAAAAGAACTAAGTAAAATGGAGGCAAGCAACCTACCAGAGACGGAGTTCAAAACAATGGTTATAAGGATGCTCAAGGAACTTAGTGAGAACTTCAACAAAGAGATAACAAGCATGAAAAAAGATGCAAAAAGCATTAAAAAAAACAACCAGTCAGAAGTGAAGAATACAATAACTGAAATGAAGAATGCACTAGAAGGAATCACCAGCAGAATAGATGAAGACGAGGACTGAATCAGTGATTTCTAATAAAAATCTTAAATAAATAAAAAGTATGTAACAATACCATGCTATTCAGCAATAAAAAAAGGAATGACCTAGTAAATCACGAAAGATGGATGAATCTTAAATATATGTTGCTCATTTGAAAGAGCTGATTTAAAAGGCTACTCACTGTATGAGTTCATTTATATAATATTCTATAAACATCAAAACTATAGAGATGATAAACATATCAAAGTTTTACACAAATTTGGGCCGGAAGGTATTGAACAGGTGAAACACACTGTAATTTTATGGCAGTGAAACTATTCTATAGAATACTGTAATTATGGTATACATGACAACATGACTTTGTCAAAAGTTATAGAACTTTATAGCACAAAGATTGAATCTTAACATATGAAAATAAAAATAAAAATCATTTTTGAGGTCCAGGGGTTACAGAATGGAATGTAGGATATGGTACAAGATTTAACTGTATTAAAAATGTATGAAACAACCTCACTGAAGGAGGTAGGGGGAAAAGAGTTGGTCTAAGTAATTTTAGAAATGAGTGGAGTCTATAGGTCCTATAATGAAATATGCAAGGAGCAGTATGTAATCACTCTACTTGAGTTGATAAAGCTTTTTCCCATAGATGTAAGGGTTAACAATTCTGAAATTACTATGCATGTATAATGGCACTGAACAATTAAGTAAATGGATGGCAGATGGTTGGAGCCAGGTTTCTCTGTTGGAGTTGGAGCTTACAGCAAGAGGGCAGAATTATCCATATGATAATGGAATAGAATCAGAAACATCAGTATGAACTCATAATTGACTTAATATAGGTATAGGTGGATACATATAGAAATAATTATAGCTATACTTACATACGTGGGTTAGTATACACACATATATTTCCTTGCCCTAGCAACTGATTTTGCCTAGAATCAACAACACTCCCATAATAATGAGCACCTGAATGTCCACATTGTGGTTTTTAATATCCTTCAGTAAAAAGAACCAGGGCTTCTTGGAGAAATGACTGATTCTGGACTGGGGCAGTAAGTATTTAGGATGAGCCTGGAGCAATTGTAGTGCCAGAAACTGAGGAAGTATCATAAAAACCACAGGGATGTCAAGGAGAAACAGGAGTCAAGTGAATGAGCTTGTGGTTGATAATGTTTCTGTTAAACAGCTGAGTTAAATCTAAATAGGTGTTAATGTGGTTAAAATTTGAATATAAAATAAAAATGGGATATTCTCCTGAAAAATATACTACATAATAATTTACTATTAGTTATACTAAATAACGGTAATATGACCATTTACTTATAGGCATTTTTGAATTGCCAGAAGAAATAAAGACTAAAAATAAAGAGCTTAAGTATGCCTATAAAAATTAAAGAATTCATTGGTACAATTTAAAGTATCAAATACAATTTTGAACACTGGATTTCTCCCAAAAACCACTTACACAAAGCAAGCATAGCTATAGATATCTGGATTGACACATGGATAGACAGATGATGATACGTAGATAGATAGGTAAGTAGCTAGATGGATAGCATTATTTTCTGAAGTTTTTGTGTAGAAAGGTGAGTACTATTCCTATAACAAAGAAATGAAGCTAATATTTGTAAAATGACTCTTTCCAGCCTAAACCCTCCCTCTTCCTTCCCTTAGTGATGGTCCATAGTATTTTGGAATACATATAATAAAGCAGAAATTGTTTAACTGACAGAATCTGGAGAAAGAGATCCTACCCACCAAAAGATATGAGAATTCTGATAAAAAATCTTTGGAACGTAGGAGAACAAGTGAGGGAGAAATTTGGGTTTTCAGTTTAAACATGAATTGTTAGTTAATAATTAATTTGACCAAGTTATTCTTGAATTGGCTATAAGGTTATCAGCTATTTCTCAGAAATAATTGCTTAAGGTTAAAAAAAAATAGTTGTTTCTGAACAATAAATATATTTTCCTGCCAAATTTGAGGATTCAGCTATACATAAATGATAAACCATCGTTTTGTCTTTTATTCAGGCAACAAAGTAGAAACCAAAGTTTAATTCTCGGGGTCTGAGAGATTAGTTTTTCTCTTTAATACGGGTGACTACATATGTGCTAGCAAATTTTGACAAGCACAGCATTAATCCATTTTTGAAAACTATGGCTTTGATTTTTTTTTTTTTTTTTTTTTTTTTTTTGGTGTCATTCTGGTTGTTCTCTCTAGATGTTCTCTATTGCTCTCTACCCAGCAAGTTATATTTCCCATTAAGAAATGCCAGGCACAAGAGTGCAGTTATGATCCTTAATCTTTATTTTATTTTGCTTTTTCCCTGTTTTGTTTTAATGCAGCTTTGAAATTTTAGTAGCTCACAAAAAATGTAATTATGTTTATCTTTTATTTTTGTGTTATTTTTAAAACACAGTGTTTGAAATTAATTATTTTTTTGTTGTTGTTTTTTTATAGCTGAACAGGTGAAAATTAGTATTCTTTTTCAAGCTTAATGCTATGATAGAGAAAAGTATATTAAGAAAACTTTGAATAGCTTTCTTTATTCCATGAATAGAGGAGATAAAGCAGACAGTTGATTCCTTCTTCCACTCCTCAGAGGAGGAGGCACTGAACTTAAAAGTCTATAATTTACTCTCAAACTACTAGTTAGCACCATAAAAACATGCATTTGTTGTTGAAATAGTTTCTGTCAGAAGTTGTTTAGTGGCTTTCCTCCCTTTACAAATAAAATGTTCATTCATTATATGTGTTTCCATTTCTGAACAAAATTCAACATTTGGTTAAAGCACTTTTGAGACTCATGCTACTAAATTACTTGAATTAGGAGTAGTCTTAAAAAGTGCACAGTTCTTTATGTTTTCTTTGCTATAAATGTAGAATGCTATTTGTAACAATGAGCTTTTTTTCCATTTAAGGGAAAAATAAATGTAATAGGCAATGGAGTGAAGGACATATTTAAGAAACACAAAATTTTAATAGTTATTTTTTAAATGTCATAAAATTCACAATTCCTTTTTTTGTTTTTATGGAAATGCTTTATCTCACTTTGCTATACCCTTTTTATTGATATGTGTTCATCTGACAAGTGTACATGAAAAGAGGTTGTATAACAAGACAAAATACAGACACTCCCTAGAAAATGGTAAAGAAAAGCACTGTGTAAGCTATCAAATTTAACTCTAAATTCAATTCCAGAAAGCTTGACAACACTTTTTATGTCAAGTTGCTATTTTAAAAGTTTACTTTAATATAAAGTTGGAATTTTAGTCCAACAGTATTAGTATATAAATATATTTTGAAACAAACAAAAAGTCTGTGAAACTCTGTGACCAAGACATTAAGAAAATAATTCAACAAGGAAATAAAAATGAATTCAATCTCTGGATGTCAAAAGCAAGGTATGCGTTATTAAAAAAAAAAAAAGTGATGATTGTACTATTCCAAAATAATTACATTTGTTTCTAAAATTAATAGCTTTATAATCACATAATTTTTATAAGTTTATACATCAGAACTTTGATTTAATTTTTTTAAGATTTTAGCATCTTTGATGTTATTTGCATGATAGAAAAATAAGAGAGAAGTGTCCAAGTAGCTGATTAATGCAAATTTTAAATGTTGCTATAGTGTCCAACTCAAATGTGTGAATACTGTGATTTATATGAGTAATAGATTTATAGAAAAAAATCCAAAATTTTTAGATTAGACAACTAGACTTTTGGTTATTTTGGTTATTCAAGGAAATAGGATATGGGGAGGTCTAGTCTTCGGCAGGGGTGAAAAGATAATGAGTGAATGTGATAACATTTGTGTGGTTTTGATATAACCAGATGAATATGTTCAGTAGACAACTCAAGAAAGCTATCCACACTGGAATAAGGGTTATTGTATTTATGGATAAGAATGAGGAGGCCCAACTGAATAAAAAATCAGAAACACGACGCTGAAAAAACAACATTTAAAGGTTATATGGGAAATGTTGCTATATAAAGGACCAATAAAATAGAAATAGGAAGAGAATATGATTTGAGCGGCCATGGAAGAAGAATCATTTCAAAAACCTTTTCAATCATTTTAAATACTGGAAAAGTTCATTAAGACTTTACGCCACTAACAATTAAAAAATGACCAATAGATCTTGTTCTTAATTGACTTCAGCAGGAGTGATTTCTCTGAAAAGTGAAAGCACAAAATACATTCATAAGACATAATGGGAAGATGAGGACATAAGAGCAAGGAATAAAAGCAGTTATTTTTAACAACATTGGCTATGAAAGAAAGTATTATTGCTGAGTCCAAGAAAGGATTTTTTTTTTTTTAAATCGCACTTGCACAAACCTTTGTGATAACATCTTAATACATCTATCCATGTTATTATGCTTATTAAATTGGTTTCAGTGTTAAAATGTTGGGTACATGGAATTTTTCCTAGTGCTTTCTCTTCCCCTCTTTAATACATTTAATCAGAATAATGTAACAACAAACCAGAAAGCAAAAGTGTATAAAAGACTGTAAATGATGCTACTAACAATTATTCTTATTGAGCAATACTCTTCTATCAGCCAACTTTGCCCCACCATTAACATATATACAGCTCCAGGAAGTCAAAAGGGAAATAAATCATAAGGTCACTATTTTTCAATGTGTGGTTAACAGATCACCAGCACCAAAATTATTTGGACATTTGTTAAAAATATATATCCCCAAGTCTCCACTAAAGGCATATATAAAAATCTTATTTTTAAAAGGAACCAAAAGTAATATTTATGATTAAATAAAAAAGGGAAATATGATACAATGAAACAGAAGTTTTGGGCAGTGGAGCTAAGGAGTCTTTTATTTGAATTAGAAAGACAGAAGAAGTTTGGGAGCCCCATTCTTTAATGTCAGTTTTCTTCTTACAATAGTGATTGGTGCAGGGGAGGTTGTAAAGTACATCTTTTAGGTCTATTCAAGCTCTAACATCCTATGGCAATGCAAAATGCTGGCAAACCAGACATTGTTTAAATTGACAAATCACTATTGTGGGAGTCATGATTTCACATGAGATCTGAAAATATCCTGTTTCTGCTTCTATTTTTCTGTTTCTTGTTTCCTTTCTTGTTATTAGGATTGTTATTATTTTAAAAACAGCAACTTTGAAAAACAAGTTTTAATTTCTAGTCTTACAGGTCAAAATATTATATCTTTCCCAGACAGAAATATTGATTATTTTACCTCGCCCCTCTCTGGAAATTTCAGGAGTTTTTAAGTGACTAAATGTTTCTCAAGTTTTGTTGGTGTTCTTATTGTACACAGAATAATAGATAAGATAAATGATTAATAGATAAGATAAATGATTAATAGATAAGATAAATGACTAATAGATAAGATAAATGATTAATGGATCAACATAAAAGGGACTTTGGGGATTTTCCCATCCCAAATGCTTCGTCTACTTTGGACGAAAATGAAGCCATGGATTTACCACATCACCTGAAAAAAATTAATAACCAGACAAAATACAGGAAATGACGTTATTATAAGATGTTGAACATCAGCCAATAATGAAGAGTGACCTCAAGATGTGGGAAATAAAGAAAGCAACTTCTATCATTGCCCCCCAGATTACTGCTTAGAGAAAATTTCCAGGCAACAATATAGGGCTGGGGGCGTGGGACTCTGGAATGAGTCCAATAGTTCCCTGAGTCAAAGAGATGAAGCTAGGTTTCCAAGGGTGGCGAAGCAGGCTAGAATTTACAGGACAGAGTACCAAAGAGGAGGGACCTATGCAAAAAAAAAAAAAAAAAAAGGAAAATAAAAAAGAAAATCAAAGATCTCGAGAGGACACCCTTCATGTTTTTTAGCTGAGTACTGATCAAATCACAGAGAGGAGGAAACTACCCAGAGCCAGGAAAATAACTGCCTAAAGGAGGAACCTGCCCCTGCAACGCCCCTCCCCCCGCCAAAAATAATCTCTAGAATCCATACAGACCCAGTACTAATCTCTGTTCCCATCAGTTACAATGGAAAAATCTCAGTTTTCAGGGCACTATATAGAACATTAAGACTGGTTTTGCCTAAGTAATTGGGTGAAGTTAGCCTTAAATGGTGCTCTAGTACCATCTAGTAACAAAGTTTATGAACAGAACCAAAAAGAATGAAACCTATTCTAAATAATCTAACTACAACCCGGAATAAAGATTTAAAAAATTATAAAAATACAGAACTATCTTCCACACAATCTCGATGTTAGGCATCCAATCACATTCACCAGGCATTCAAAAAATCAGGGAAATACAACCTGTGCTGAAGAGAAAAATCAACAAATAAAACTGAACCTGAACTGACTCAATTGTTATAATTAACAGAAAATTACATTAAAACAACAACTAACCTTGAATGCATTATGTATTCCACGTGTTCAAAAAACTAGAAGAAAGGTTGACTATATTAAACAGGGACACACATGGAATATTACAAAAACCCAAATTAAATTGTTAGAGCTGGATACTATAATTTCAGAGATTAGCGAAAAGGAAGAAGTAGCAATAGGAAACAGCCAAAAATAAACACAAAGGAAAAGAAGACTGAAAAATAAAATAAAATAACAGAACATCACAGTACTGAGGGAGAATATCAAATGGTCTCATGTCAATATAATTTCACTGTGACTGGAATCCGGAAAAAAGGAAAAAAGAGAACATCACAATACTGAGGGAGAATATAAAGTGGCCTCATGTCAGTATAATTTCATTGTGAATGGACTCTGGAAAAGGGTGAAAGGGGTCAGAAAAATAAAAATTGAAGAAATAATGGTCAACATTTTTCCAAATCTGAGGAAAAATATAAACCCACACATCCATCCCCTTACTTTAGAGGTTTGGTGATATTTAGAGACTCATCTATTAATATCCCTTAGATGGCCAGTGGTAGATTAAGGTTCATTTCCAGAAACGTGTCTAAGAATCCAGGCAATTTCCATCACATCATAGCATCTATTCTTTAATATTGGTACTGTGTCACATGAAATTATACTTCATATGAATTAGATTTAATCTGTTTGTTTTTTACTCAATCTCCTTACTTTAAAAATAAAAAAAGAGTCCAGCTGGGAGAAAGATGGCTTTTATATGTAAAACGATAATGAGTAACAGAAACCCATGTTTTTTATTTTCCTCTAAAATAGTTTAAGTCAAAACTAACTATTATGACAGAAATATATATTTTTATATAGCTAACAAAAAAAGCAGCCTTGTCAGCTACCTGGAATAGTTTAAAGTTCATGGACTCTAAGGCCAGATCGGTTTCAATTCAGCTCTTTCACTTACTTGTTGGGTTATGTTAACTAAGTTAATTATCCTTTCTGTTGAATCCATTTTCTTCATCTCTAAGTAGATAATAATGTTGTCTACCTTACTGAGTTGATATAAGGATTAAAAGAGTTAATACTTATAAAACAAATAGAACAGTGCCTGACTCATGTTAAACACTACATAGGTTTGATAAATGACAAATAAATGGTTTGACATATTATTTAACATCCCCAAAGTTTCCCCTCTTAAATGTTACATTTTTAAATACATTTTTTACCTCATTTCTCTTTGTTGCCTTTTTATATATTCTTTTGTCTTGAAAATTTATTTTACTATAGAAATTACTATAGAAAATTGGGAAATGTGTTATCGTTTTTATAAGAGTGAATCCATTCTATATAGAGTATGATGCATCACACCTTGTTACTTAAGTCTTTATGAGTATTTTACGTGCTATTAATCTTCTAAATTTATTTTGTGATAATTATTTAATATTAGCTAGGCTGATTTTGAAGACTTTTGTGTTTTTACATTTCTATTAAATTTATTGGGGTGACATTAGTAAAATGATATAGGTTTCAAGTGCACATTTCTATAATACATCACCTATATATTGCATTGTGTGCTCACCAGCTAGAGTCAGTTCTCTTTCCATAACCATATATATATATATATATATATATATATATATATATATATATATATATTTGACCCCGTTTATCCTCTTCTACCATTCCCCGCCCCTCTTTTCTTCTGGGAACCACTAAACTGTTGTCTGTGTCTTTGTTTCTTTGTTTTGTTTGTTTGTTGCTTACAGTTTTATATCCCACATAAGTGAAGTTATATGGTTCTCGACTTTTGCTATATCGCTTATTTCGCTTAGCATGATAATCTCAAGATCCATTCATGTTGTTGGAGGTATTTCATCTTTTCTCATGGTGAGTAATAGTCCGTTGTATACGTGTATATGGACTATTGAAGGACACTTTGGTTATTTCTATGTCTTGGCCACCTCGAATAATGCTGCAATGAACATAGGGGTACATATATTTTTACAGATAAATGTTTTCAGATATATTTGGGTAGATATCCAGATGAGGGATTGCTGGGTCATATGGTAATTCCATTCCTAATTTTTTGAGGAACCTCCGTACTGTTTTCCATAGTGGCTGTACCAATTTACATTCCCACCAGCAGTGTACAAGGGTTCCTTTTTCTTCACAACCACTCCAACACTTGTTTTGAGAATTTTCTGTTATAAACAATGTTGTAATAATGGTCTTATAAGAGATGCTTATACCCTACTTTTTGCTCAAAACCTTTCTCTATTTTGGCTCTGATCAGCAATGCCTCCACTTACAAACACATTCTGGTGCCTTCTTCCCTATGTAAGCTTTCTCTCAACCACTCTAATATCTGGCTACTCTTTCTCCTCCTCAGTCTTAACCTAATATC